>NC_090265.1:1543696686-1544337623 GCF_040414725.1 Anabrus simplex
GGCTGAAGAGAATTTAATGAAAATCGGTATGTAAAGTCGGGGGATAAGCCGCTACAATCTAGGCTATAAATCATTTTATTTACGCTGAGTGAAATGGTAGTTTAGGGGAAGGCCTTAAATTTAATTATCGAATATTTATATTATTAGCAGTCCTATCGATAAATACTATATAACTAAAGTTATATAGAATTCAATTTCCAATCATTTATGTCTTATACATTTTTACCGTACCGGCTCTGATAACACAGATATTAATGAATTTGTATTTTTGTTGCTAAGTCCATATCAACGCCGAGCCACGAGAAAATGGGTTAACAGAATTTAATGAAAACCGCTATATAGAGTCGGGGAATAAGAAACTACTGTCTAAGCTGTAAATAATTTCATTTTCCCGAGATGAAATGGTAGTTTAGAGGAAGGCGCTTAAAATTTAATTTTTAAATACCGGTACCTATGTTATTGGTGCTATCGAAAAGTACGGTACTACATAACAAAAGTTATAGGCAATACAATTTCCGATCATTTATGTTCCTTTCAGTTTTACTGTACCGACTATGATAAGAATGGTATTTCAGAAGGCCTACAGTATTCAAAGCGTGTAACACTTATCAACAATAACTTTACATTGACCATTGTGTGTTGTGATGTTCTGCGTGCTGCTCAGCTCTGATAGATGAGATTACTACTGCGTACCGAGTATAACAGCCTGACTGAACATTGGCGGAAATAGCTAGGGAGTTGGAAAACTTTCTTCTTTAGCATGCCACTCCTCTGGTTCATACATTTTCTGATAATGCTGGTACGTAACACACTGGTTCATCATAACATTCGTGCTATTCAATCCCTACTTTGAGGCACTGATTGAAATGAGTAGTGTGCATATTTAATGGAATAATGACAGAGGAGTGTTCATGGCATTCTGCGACCTGGTTATTTCAGCTCTGGAACTTTGGACTGTTAGATTGGCACCATAGTACTGTTCGTTGAAAGTGAGAAAGTGTGCGGTTTTTCATTTGATCGAGTATTTTATATGATATCATTGCTTTCAATCGCTACATTCCTACTGACGTTTTTGTAATGACCTATGTTGAATTCAGTTAGGAAAACCACCAAGACAGTCTTTCTGAGAATCCCGTAGCGAAGCACGGGTACATCAGCTAGTCTACAATAAATCGTGTGTTACTCTAACAATAGTCAGCAAGGAACTGTAGCATACTTGGCGCTTTTCTCAATTCTTGTCCAGAGTTTTCATTATTAGGCTTCTTAATGTAGGGCTCTGATTGTTGAATTTAACTATAGAAATGTGTACTTAACAATATCCAACCATAAAAGTAAGCAATTAGTAAATACTTACATGAGAATAATGATCCAAACATAAATTCTTCACTTTTTACCTAGTGGCCCTAAAAATATGATCAACCACTGTACATTCAATAAACAGTTTCAAGTATACCCATAAATAAAAAAATATGTGCATTACATGACTAGTGCTGGTAGTGGATGTAATATTTTTCTGAGTGGTGAAATAGAAGCAAAAATTGCAGGTGGGCAATGGAAGGTGGTGGTGATTATTGTTTTAAGAGGAAGTACAACTGGGCAACCATCCTCTATATAACACCAATCAAAGTGAAGAAAAGTAATGCGTCCGACACTTCGAAAAGTGAAGGTATCGGCCAAAGAAAAACAAGGGCCACGAAGGGCGTGAAAATGAAAGATTCCCTAGCTCTCGCAAATTTAATAGAGTCGGGGTAGGAAAAGAACAAGAGTTGACCACGTGAGGTCAGATAGGATAGATGAAAGTGAGGAGCCTGGCACAAGTAAGTGGAAGCAATGTCAGGGCCCAGCTGAGGACACCGTGGTCGCCAACCCACGCTCCAAAGTTCAGAGCCCCTGGGGCCCCTTTTAGTCGCCTCTTACGACAGGCAGGGAATACCATTTGTTATATTTTGTTCCTCGCGAGTAACGACCGCTTACAAGTTATAACCAAATCCCTTTATTATTGTTAGTAAGTACAAACTCTGGTTTTACAGATAGACAACTCCCTGCTAGTCTCTGTCATAGAATGATACACCGATAGAGGACACAGAGGGTGTCTCAATCCCTGACATCCTCCCCACCCTGGTCTATCTCCAGGGGGACGACCAGCTGCACTGGACGAGTTATCACAGTCCCCTTTGAATCCTTAAGAATCACAGTTCTGATCACTCTGTCTCTTCCAGCTCGGATTTCTACTATGCGGGCCTTCTTCCACATGTGTCGTGGTTGGTTGTCTTGAAGGAGTGCTACGTCTCCAACTCTCAGATGTGGTCTGTTACCTCGAGGACGTCGAACTTCGTGAAAGCTCCTCAGCTCCATGAGGTATTCCTTATTTCAGCGCTTCCAGAAGTCTTCTAAGATCTTTTGTCGTACTGCTAACTCCTTTCCTCAGGTTCGTCCTTAATGTTGGTTCTGGTCCAGTTGATATGGCCGTTAATCTTTGTCCGGTCAGGAAATGGGCGGGAGTCAGGTCATCTGTTTCATCTTCATTCTGAGAGATGAGTCGCGGCTTCAATATTTACTAGAATGGTGTTAAGCCTTTCATCGGTTATCAATGCCTTGCCTAACACCTTCCTCAGGCATCGTTTTGTAGTGCCAACCATCCTCTCCCACCATCCTCCCCACCAACCCGCCCGTGGAGGAATGAACCTCCATTTGATAGAATGATGTGCTAGGTACTGGTGGACGGAAGATGCGGTGAGGTATTGCCAGAGTGAAGACAATTCTGTGTTTGTGGCGTGGAAAGTCTTAGCGTTGTCCGTGTAGATTACATGCGGCAACCCTCGTCTTCCTGCAAATCTTTGTAATGCGAGGATGAATGTTTCAGTGGTCATGTCTGAACATAATTCTAGGTGTAAGGCCCTCGTTGATGCACACGTGAAGAGAGCAATATAACATTTCTTTGACTCATTCCCCACCTTGATATACAAGGGGCCTGCAAAGTCAATGCCAGTCACTTCGAATGGTCGTAAGGGCTTTACACGGTCAGGTGGCAAGGGTGCTTCAATAGCTTCACCAACTTTGTTGTGCGCCATTTTACAGGGCAGACAAGTGCGCAGAACTTTCTTTATGGCTTGCCTGGCGCGAAGAATCCAATATTCTGATCGTAGCTCTGACAGCACTATCCGTACACCTAAGTGATGAAGTCTGATGTGTGTCTGCCTTATCAGAAGTCTGGTGAAAGTGTGGCATCCATCCAAAAGTATTGGATGCCTTCCTCTATGTGTCAGTTCTGCGTATTGAAGTCGTCCACCAAGTCGAATGATGTCGTCTTGGATGTATGGATTGAATCTTGCAATCTTGGACTTATTTGGAAGCGGAATGTTTCGCCTCAAGGCGGTGAGTTCCATACCGAAACATTCTTCTTGAGTCTGACGTATCCAGTAAAGTAGAGCGTTATTTATATCTATTTCTTCATCACTGTGATAAAACGTAGAACCCAACAAGTAACGTGTATCAGTTTCCAGTACGAACTGAATTGTGATGTGTCTAGCAGTGATTCATGCGAAGTGATTAGTAGAATTTGCTTAGTTGGTTTCTTCGCATCTGGTAGAGATGTTATATCTGACGGGTTTTCCAATGGCCATGATGTGTGTTCACCAATGAGCCAAGAAGGACCATGCCACCAAGTATCATTTGAGCGTAAGTCATTTGTCGAGAGTCCCCGCAAGAGACAGTCTGTGGGATTGGTGTCGCCGGGGCAATGTCGCCATTGACTAGGGGCTGTGTAGCTTAGAATTTCATTAACCCTGTTAGCAACGAAAGGTTTCCACCTATTTGGGTCACTGCGAATCCAACCAAGCGTTATCTTACTGTCGTTCCATAGCGTGGCCTTGTTTATGCTGAGATCGATCTCCGTGCAGATGTAGTACAGGAGGCATGTACCAATTAGAGCAGCAAGCAATTCTAATCTGGGAATCGTTACTTTCCTCACAGGAGCTAGTCGTGCCTTGCTGCAAACAAGGCATATGGAACACAACATATCAGACTCTGACCTCAAATATAGTGCAGCACCATATGCCTTCTCACTCGCGTCACAAAATACATGTATCTGTGTTCCCTTTGCCCTTTGAAATGCCAATCCATCGGGAAACGTATATTGGTGATAAGTGAATTAGTTCTGACAACCAACATTGCCATCTTTGCGCCAGATCTGGTGGGAGAATTTCTTCCCATGCGAGTCCTCGACGCCAAGTGTCTTGAAAGATGATCTTCGCCGTGATGAGTACAGGTGCAAGTAAACCTAAGGGATCATAGGATTTAGCTGTTCCCTTTAAAACGCTACATTTGGTTCCAGGCTCTTCTGCCAGATATTCTAGGATGTGCTTGAAATCGAATGTCAGGGAATCTTTGTCTGTATCCCAACTAACTCCAAGTACAGTAGTTTTGTTTTTTGTTTCCCTGCCCTCTGCCTTCCATATCTCCTTAAGTGGTATTGAGTTCGTAGCCCATTTTGAAAGGGGGAGTTTTATTAGTTTCAGAAGACTATTCAACTTGTAGTAGATTGTGATCACTTCGTTGTTATCTTCTAGGCTGATTGTGAAATCATCCATGAAGGTTGATTTGTCAATAAGAGCTGTCGCTAATGGGTACGTTTCCTTATGAAGTGAAGCTAGTTCCCTTAAAGTGGCAGATAATAGGAATGGGCTGCTTGCGAGACCGAAGGGAAGGCATGTGAAGCGATATACGACGATCTCTTCCGTCACCTGATAGTCTCCAGAGCCATCTGAATTTATGCGATACCACAGAAATCTAGTTAAGTTGCGGTCTTTCTCATTTAGATAAAGTTGGAGAAATGCTTGGCTTCCATCTGAAACGATTGCATTACGATACTGCCGAAAACATAATAAGGTAGCAAGAATTTCGGGCAGTAAGTTTGGTCCAGTTTCTAGGGCATCATTTAAGGACGGTGACCCCTTTTCATGTGATGACGCATCAAATACAATCCTGAACTTAGTAACATTACCAGTTTTCTTCTTCACGGCATGATGTGGCAAGTAGAACACATTTTCAGATGAATCGTTTGCAGGCACGCTCTCTATCTGGTCTTTAGCAAAGTAGTCTAGCATATGCTGGTGATACATGTTGCGAAAATCTCCTTCTCTCTTCAGTCTCATCTCCAGGGCTTGAAACCATTTTCTTGCTGTGGGGAGATTACTTGAAAACTGAACATCCTTCTTCCTAGGAAGTGACACTACTCTCCTTCCATCTTTAATGCAGTAACTGTCATGAAACTCTTGAAGGATAAGCTTATCTTTCGCCAGGGGTGTCCTGGTGGCCTTCTCTTGTATCCCGATAGACTCTAGCTCCTCCCAGAACTGTCTAACGACGTTGTCCAATATCACGTCTTCGTGCAATGAAATGTGATGTACTGTGGTTTGTTTGACTGTAGTACTTGATCTGTTCCCACTAAGTATGTGTCCGAAAATTGTGGAAATCAGGACCAGTGAAGGTGACACTCTAATTGGCTGTTTTGAAGTCACGATCTTCCAATAGTAATCCGCACCTATAAGAACTTCTATAGGTAGGTCTTCGTTAGATTCGTCTCGTGGATCAGCTAGTTTTACCTTCCTGACCGAAGCCAGAACTCCGATGTCTTGCGGCGGTGTTGATTGCGCTGAATATGTGTTATTACTTTCGAAAGCCTTAATGGTAATCAAAGCCTTTGTTGAGTATCCCATGATGTCAAAGCTGACTTCTTTTCTTTTTTCTGCAGTGCTAGAGGGCGCTTCAAAAGCAGTGATTTCTAGACTCGTGTTACCAGTGACATTAAGTTCCAGTGAATGTATTAAGGAACTATGAATGAAGCTCGACTGGCTTCCCGAATCCAGTATGCAGCGCGTTAGTTTATTTCTCCCTGTTGGGCCTTTGATCCATATGCGGGCTGTTTGTAAGTACGTGAAGTTTGGAGTCGTAACTGAAATCTTGCCAACTGATGTCTGCAAGCTGTTGTTTCTATTGCAGATAGAGACATGGTGTTGCTCTTTACATTTAGTGCAAAATGCCTTCCCGCGTTTGAAACATTGACCTTTGTTGTGGCCTCGCCTTAAGCATAGAAAACGATTCGTAGCTCTCAGTTTTTCGGTTCTTGACCGGATATCTTTCATTTGATGACAGTCTTGACCCCAGTGTCCGGAATTCTTCTCACAATACACGCAGAAAGGCTGTAGTGTGGAATTGGCCCCTTTCTTACTCTTCTTGGTCTTCGTATTTACTTGAAGAGCGGCTGCCGTTGGCATGTAGTTCAGTGGTTGAGTAGCATCACCACGTATCTTTTGAGCGGCTAGAGCTCCTTGAATTTCTTCATTTAGAAATTCCATTAAACGTGTAAGGTTGCCTTCCTGTAAGCCATTTCTTTTTGCATGAATTAGCCAGTGGCGGCAAAGGTCTTCTGGAAATGCTCTCAGCAGTTTGGGTGCTGATATCCGTCCGAACGCGTCTATGTTTTCCCCTAGTGCTCTTAGTGCTTCTAATCGTCGATGACACTCAATGTAGGTAGTGTTTAGCATCGTTGGGCTATCCGAGGTGGCGGGTTCTAAATTTTCCAAGAAATCTAAGTGGCTTTGTATGATTCGGTCCGTGTCGCCGTATCTTGAGTGAAGAATCCGCTTTGTTCGGTCGTTATCTGCTGTGACAGCTATTCCGTCAACCAGAAGTTTAGGTTCACCCTCTAGGTAACCTCGGAGAAACACGTGTTTATTTATGGTTGAAAGACCTGCATTGTTGTCTACAGAAGACTGGAATTGTCAGAACCTGGGCCATGTCTCGATATCGCCTGTGAAAGGTTCAAGTCTGATAGTAGGTAGTTTAACGCCTTGAGTGATTGGAGGTTGTGTAATTGAATCAACGGTGGGTTGAGTGGTGTTCTCACGCTTCTCTTTAATGAGATTAGTTGCCTTCCGTATTGCACGCTTGGAGCGGTCAATATATTGTTCGCAATCCTGTGCGCCCGTCTCGTACTCATCATCATTCAACAAATCGTGTACTTGTTCGTCCAGGATTAATAGTTTTTGTAGAGTATCTTGTAAGCGGTCAAGAGCGTGAGCTATTTCATCCTGTTCCGTCGAGTCGTTAACTTCATTCAGGTACGTGGAGAAACGTGTAACATTCAACCGGTAGGTCTTTTGTGTCCTTTTAAGTTTTTTAAGAAGCTGTTCATTTTCCATCATCGTGAAACTCAAGGGAAAGTTGATCTGAAGTGGGCTAGTATGGCAGTGATGGAGAAGTTTGTGAGTGTGTGCTGACAGATGTTTATGAATATTACGTAATTGTATTGCTTTCCGACAGATGGCAGCACCTGTACCTTACTGATTCGTGGATGACCTTCGTATACCAGCAGATTACGATTACAGATTACAGAGACTAGCAGGGAGTTGTCTATCTGTAAAACCATAGAGTTTGTACTTACTAACAATAATAAAGGGATTTGGTTATAACTTGTAAACGGTCGTTACTCGCGGCGTGAAGGAAAGGAATACCTCTTGTAGATATCCGTTCAGTGTAGTCTTCTTTAATGTTAGTGTTGATGGTTCTTCGTTTCCCGGGTTTCAGCACCAGTGTTATATTTTGTTCCTCGCGAGTAACTACCGTTTACAAGTTATAACCAAATCCCTTTATTATTGTTAGTAAGTACAAACTCTCTGGTTTTACAGATAGACAACTCCCTGCTAGTCTCTGTCATAGAATGATACACCGACAGAGGACACAGAGGGCGTCCCAATCCCTGACACCATTGGTGTTATTCTACCGCCCCCACCCACAGGGGGATGGGCAATGGAATCCTACAAACTTTACTACTTTTGTCAATCAAGTCAGTCATCAATAATCTGCATATAAGGCTATCGTCCAAGTGGCAGGTTCCCTATTAAATGGTTATGTAGTCTTTTCTTAAATGTTTTCAAATAATTTATGAATAAGGAATGGAGGTAAATAGGGTGAAAAGACAGGTTTTAAGTTTCACTAAGAGAAAAGGTCCTCTCAGTTTTAATTACTGTGTTGATGGTTTGAAAGTACGTTATGGGGATTGCTGTAAATACTTAAATGTTGATATAAGGATAGGTTGTCATGGGGGTAATCACATTAACAAGATAGTCTCCCATGATCCACCCCATCAAAAGCCCTGGACGTATCAGTAGCAACACAGTCCATCTGATCTCCCGAATTCAAAACATCTGCCCTGTTTTGCTGGAATCGTACAAGCCAAACCCCACTGGAAAAACAATTCCCTAACCCAAACCACCCTCCGTCAAACTCATTGGCAACCTTATAAACATGTCCAATATAATCAGGAAGAAGGCCTTCCCAGAGCCTACGTGCAACACCCATCAAGTCGACCGGCCTGCAACCACCCCACGTTTTGTTAATATTATTAACTTGTTATGGAACATAAAATGCAATCTTTTATGCAAAATCATGAGGCTTTTAAGATCAAATTTTCAGAAAACTCCCTGCGTACATCCACTCATGGCCGACACTCCATATCCTTGACCCTTAAGTAATGTGTATTAATTCTATTTTTTGCCAAAAATTTGAGAGTAGTGTGGCTAAATTTTCCCCGGTGCAATCTGTTACGGATATAAATCCTGGAAAAAGTACAATACCCATCCCACTGTGTGTTCATAGAATGTAGTTAGGAACATCTAAAGATGTGACCAAATTTCTTTTTTGACCAGCTTTATTACACTGTTGCCTTAAAAATTACTGTGAAACCTCTTGAGTACAGACATTGATAACCCCATCCTGCAAACCCCACGGCTCTTAACGCCCTTGAAAGGGCCTTGGCCTGCCCAGCGACCACTGCTCAGCCCGAAGGCCTGCAGATTACGAGAGATCGTGTGGTCAGCACGACGCATCCTCTTGGCCGTTATTCTGGACTTTCGAGACCGGGGCTGCCATCTCACCGTCAAATAGCTCCTCAATTCTAAGCAAATAGGCTCAGTGGACCTCGAACCAGCCCTCAGGTCGAGAGAAAAATCCCTGACCTGGCCGGGAATCGAACACAGGGCCTCCGGATGAGAGGCAGGCACGCTTCCCCAAAACCACAGGGGCGGCTAGACATTGATAAAGACAAAATTTTGTCTGTTATTGGGAGAGGATGCATGGTTAAGCAAAATTTATTCCTGTCAATGCACATACAGTACTATCTAAAAGACATTTAATTTTGTATGTAGTTGTATTTTACGGTATGTTAACATTTGGAGTAGCTTAAATTAATGCTGTACAGGTACTTCAGCTCACCAACTCTCACTGTTTTTTAATGTTGTATTTCCCTTTAAAAAATCCTGTCTAGGTTGGTTTGTCGAGAACATTTCACGTTGACTATCTTCTTCTCCAGAATGGCCTCCAGTTGTATTGATCGAAGGATGTTGGCATCCCTGCAATGAAGAGTGAATGCCCTCAATTTTTCTGCCATTTGATAAGCCAAAGCATAGTAGGTTATCAAAGTATCTAAACTGGAGTTTTCATCATCTTCCTCACTGCCACTACTCTCACCAGCTTTCAGTTCTGTTGCCTTCACATCCTTCACCATTTCACTAATATTCAAGGAATTTTCCTCAAACTATATACTCCTATCAGTTGAGGTATATTCACTAGCGTCAACATTGTCATACCGTACTTGGTTCTAAAGAGCCTGGTTCAGTCTTCTAGTAGTTTCTTTTCTTCTTGATTTTCCTAGTCTCCTTTGGTCCCGTTAGCATAAAATCCTGCCTTGAAGAAACAGTTCCAAAATTTTGTCCTTTATTCCAGCTTTCCATCCCACTGCATCCAGTTTCATGACACATTTGGTGAGATCAAACGCAGAAGATCTCAGTATTAGCTGTCCTGGCCTGTGAATATGTGAATGATGCCTTGATCAAGAAGTTGACAGACAGAAGTATTGCTCGGGGGAAAAGAAAACTAACTGGACATATTTCAAGTTTAATACAGGATGGGAGGTCGCATTGTCTACGAAAAGTAAAACTTTCCTGTTTTGGTTCTTCATTTTCTTATCCAGAGAAACAAGCCAGTCAGTCATAGTTTCTCGCGTCATCCAAGTTTTTCTGTTAGAACTCCATTCCACCGGTAACTTCCATACATCCAGTCCTTAAAAACAGCGAGGGGTTTGATGCCTTTCCAGTAACAGATTTTAATATTTCACATGCCATATTTGACCAGAGTAGCACAGTCAGATGCTCTGTAGATATTTTCCTTCCCCAGAAACTTGAAGTTTTGTTGGGAAGAGCACCAAAAATTACACCACTTTCATCCACATTATAAAAGTCTTCTTCCTTATAACCTGCAATATTTAAAGAATCCCTATAACCTACAATATTGAAGTACACTCTCTCTTTCCAGTGATCAGTTTGAAGGCCAGTGTCATCAGCAAACACACATACACACAGTGAGTTTTGTAGCTAATTTTTTGCTTAACTTGAAATATTTCCAGCCAACCATTCGAAGTTTTAAAAGCTCCATAGCCATGTTCTCTTGCTACTTCCTTAGGCTTTTCTTGAAAACCACTCAAAAAGAACTTGATCAGTACCAAGACCTTGAGTTTTAGGAAATTTGTAATTGCTTTTGTCATCACTGTTCTTGCACCATTGTTTTAATATACTGTCTTTTTGTCAGAGGATTGAATTTATTTGTGTCTTTCCCACACTGAATTTATCTGCAAGCACATGCACATTGCACTTGATAACTTCAACCTCTTCCTGAATTGTTTAACTTTTCCTTTTAGATGCCATAGTTATGTACTGAAAGAAGTGAGTACAAACAATCCATGTTATCTTGTCTTTATGCCATTTTCGGCACTAAGAGTGTACTTTCCTCTGTTGAAATGAAGAGTAACAAATGTATGGCACACCTTTCAAACCCACTACTAATGCCTCTGATGTTGCTGAAACTCAGCAGGCAACCACATACTACTTAGGTACATAAATATTTCCAGGAAATACCTGTATTGCACTGCATTTATTTCTATTCATAAGTCTTTTCAAATGTATATACTGTACTTGCACTGTTGTGCAGTTCAGTCTTCACTCTATTTGTGTCCATAGTGAAGAGGTAAAAGCATGCTTTGGGACCATGGAATAAGCGTCCGTGTCCATACGTGGGAGGGTCTGCAAAAGAGAGGTAACTTTATCATTGTGGTATAGCATTTATGTCTGGACATAAAATTCTGTCCATGTCGGGAGTTTCCGCATCTTAAGAAGAGGTTGCACAGTACAAGATGTGAACTTGAAGGTTTCCTTATTTGTATTTTAAGATCTGCAATAAGCAAAGAAGTACAATAAGAATAACTGCTTGGAGATATTTGGAACTCTGAAGATGTAGAGGGAGGAAGGGGAATAATGGAAATTTCAGTAAACTTTGTCCCTGGTAATGGCAGAAGAAATTAAATTAAGACTACTTTTAATTTCAGTACATATCATACCTAAGAATGTCAATCTGCGTCCTTATTCATAGCTTCATATCATTTCATCTTAATGTTACTAATAAGAATTAATTTAGTGAAACAGAACTACTACAAACTACTATTGAACTGGAGACTATTAACTGTTTGCTCCTTCATTAGAAGGGTGATAGTTCTTGGTAGCCACTTACGTTCTTTCATCATCTTTTCATTGGTGAGATTTTTGTAGCCAACGGGGAACATTTGTCAACGCGTCTATCCTTGCCGGATTATTGAAATCCTTGAAAGAGAAAATGCTAATACTGTATTTACTTGTTTATTAGACCCCCTCGGATATTACACACACACACATACCTCAACTTTTCAGGATAAAGAAAATTAAGAAATTAAAGCTTATGTATAAGACTACACTTCCAAAGATAATTCGTCTAAGAAGAACAAGGATTCAATTTCTTTGTGCTACAATAATAGCCCAAAATCATATCTCAAATGCCAATACATAGACAACAACAGTGCCATAATTTCCTTTTGATAGTGACCTGATTTTTGTTCAATAGCCTGCTGCAAAGTGAGTTAAAAATATTATTGAAATGAATAACACGAAAAGCAAGAAATGTAGGAGCTTTCCAATTAAAAGGTGTCATTTGCAGAAGCAAGAATTGGTAAGATGTGTCGAAACAGGAAGCCAAACAATTAACAATGTTACCTACTCATATGATTGCAATGACCTGTACCTTTGTTCAACTAAATCAAACTGTTCCACAGAATTATATTTTGAATCGTTATACCGTTTGGGAATCTTTCTCTTTCTAGGCAAAGTGGGTGAATGAGCTTCTGTAGGTTTGTTTTCTCTTGCTATTGATCAGATTTCCTGAACATTTTCTCTACAAAATTAAATGCTTGTTTTCAGCGTCATAAGCAATCTATGACCCTCTTCAAAATGAAGCGATTTCTTTTGCAGAGCACAATTTGTGGAGTCTTATGTCCAAATAATTTCACAAGAGCAGTTAGAATAAAGAAAAAATCAAAGGAATTCATCAGTCTAAAAATGAAGCAGCTCTAGAACCTGACTCGGTTGACACACTGTCCACCTTGTAGGACACAGTGGCCATAGATTAAATGTTTCATCACATTTTACTGATTGAAAAACATGCTATTCTCCTAGGAGAATCTCTCACATAACAAATTATATCTTCGGCCATACTAAATGAATTTCTACGTTTAGAAATTGATGATATTGTATCTTGTACCACCAAGTTGAATGAATGCGCTAAGAATTGTTACATATAGAGCTCCCTTCTCCGTGTTAAATATTTTTGCTTTTATGCCATTACATTATACACACCAAGACATACTGGATGCTCCAACAAAACATTGTCCTCTGCAATTTATGATGGACAAACCAAAGCGAATGAGTACTTATATCACAAAAGATAGAAAATAACTGATTATTTTCTGGTTTGTAGAGGCCAAAACACGTCTCCTCAATTTCTAATGCATCTGTGACCAAACATAAAGAAAATGAAAACTGTCCTTTCATACTGAATAAGCTGTTTCATCACATATTGTTGCAAAATAGATTGATTTTTTGACTTCTGCAATTACCTTTCATAGAACTGTAGGGCTCATATCAAGCATTTCATCAATCATTCACTGCTAACCTGCATTTAGGGCAGTCGCTCAGGTGACAGATGCCCTATCTGTTGTTTTTCTAACCTTTTCTTAAATGATTTCATAGAAATTGGATATTTATTGAACATCTCTCTTGGTAAGTTATTCCAAACCCTAACTCCCTTTCCTATAAACAAATATTTGCTCCAGTTTGTCCTCTTGAATTCCAACTATCTTTCCTACTTTAAAGACACCACTCAAACTTATTTGTACCGGGCGGGTTGGCCATGCAGTTAGGAGCGCACAGCTGCGACCTCGCATCTGGGAGATATAGGGTACGGTGTTTGGCACCGCCACTAAAATTGTTCACAGTCTGAGTAAAACCAAAGACAAATTGTCCCCACTTTTACATCCTGGGGGATACGAAATTCCCTGTACGTGCGGTAAGGTATACATCGGCCAGACATGCCGGTCCATTAGTACCTGTATCAAAGAACATGAACATACATAATATTCGTCACAACCAACCAGACAAATCGGCAATAGCTGAGCACGCTCTATCGTCGAGTCATGATGTCATGTTCCGAGATGATCGAGCTGTTACCCACACTAGACACTACAGGTCCAGGATTATATTGGAAGCGGTGGAAATACGTAGAAATCCTAACAATTTCAACAAGGACACCGGCTATCAATTAAGTAATACCTGGTTGCCAGCCATTAAGAATTTACGTAGGTAGTTCCTTTCACTATTGTTATTTCATCTTGGTGTTTTCCAAATTTGTACGTTCCTCGTCGCCAGATGTTTCATTCCAATGTCAATATCATACACCTGCCAATGTCATATGTTCCGCAAACACTTTCCCGCGTAGTCTGACTGTGATGGTTCGGTCAGCTTCCGCTTCGAACGCTAGCGTTGTGCCACGTCCTGGGGGCCATCTGGTGGCGAATGAACGTACGATAACCACTTCTATTATAACGTTCAAATTCAAAGTGTCATTGTTTAAGAAGCCCTTCTCGTGGAAAGTTGAGATTTCTTCTGAGGACGTACAGCACAGTTCTCTGCGAAACGTTAAAAATTTCATCTTATTTCCTTGACACGGCATAAGCCTATACAGTATCATGTCTAATAGTGACAAAATTTTACATTTTTTAAACACCATCGACCAAAATATAAAGTTCACCAAGGAGGAAGAGGTCAACGGATCCATCAACTTCTTAGACATCACAGTAACACAGCGATAAGAATACATTCGATTTCCAAATGTTTAGAACGCCTACTAGTAGCCCATTAATAATTAAAAATTCATCAGTACACCCTAACTCCCACAGTTTAATTTACAGAGCCTTAATAATCCCTCTAACACATAAGAACCTAAAAACAGAAATCAATTATATAAAGGTTTTGGCAAAACTTAACAGTTTTAAAACAGAAATAGTTAACCGAATAATTAACAGGATTAAACTAGCAGCAACAAACCTCGTCCCAGATAAACCTAAAATGTCTAAATTCGCCACTTTCATGTACATTAATTCAAGTATTTACCAGGTGACAAATTCCATAAAAAAGCAAAATATGAACATTGCTTTTAGGACAACAAACAATAACCGCAACCGGTTTCTCAAGCGCGACACACTCAACTCAAACAGTAGCATCTATTCAAGTTAAGGCATATACAGACTCAAATGCACCTAAGTGACGTTTTGTATATCGAACAAACACGCCAGAGTTTCTTTACAAGATATCAAGAGCACGATAATGCCAATAAACACAACTTCTCAGGTGTAAGTTCTCACATGAAGGATACAGAGCATTATTTTACAACTATCGAACAGGACCTTACAATTATCAAAAGAGTGGGCAAAGGGAAATTAATTATTATTAGCGTAATATGTGTACATGACAATCAAAATATACAAACATAATACAAATATACAGGTTGATGACAGCATCAGGACTTCACTTTTATATTTTAATATCCAAATTTTTAATCCATGTAATCACTTCTGGTGTTATTTCAAAAAATTCCTCCACAAAACGAGGAAATGCACGTAGGGGCCACTCTTGAACTATGTGTTTGATAGACCATGCTTGAGCACCAGTCAAAGCAGGGAGTATCTACCCATCCCCACAGATGTAAGGCTGCGCCAGTCCTCCCAACACATCGGATCCTGTTCAGGGTTGACCGAACAACACGGGGCAAACTGAAGCTAGCCAGTTTCATGCTGGGGTCGAAGATATCACATAAGCCACTGCGAGACATCCTCCACTCTTCTCTCTAGGCATTGCTGGGGTTGAATTGAGGACATGACAGGTCCAAAGCTGGTTTTCGTTATTTATTTAGATCAATACTATAACAAAAACCTTAATCTCAATGACTTAATTGAAGTAAAAAATCCCTTATATGAGATTTTGCCCAACTTGTTACGATCACTAAATTTAAATCAAAATAACATTCTTAAAAATCTTAAATGAACATCCACAAAAGCCCTCCGTGTCTGCCTCCCACAGCCAACAGCGCGTAATCTTAACGCTCCGCCCATCTCTCCCGCACCACACCCTCCCGCCCTCAATTCCACACAGATACAATACAAGAAATGCAAGTGTCACTCGTTCTGACGCTGCAAAAGTCAACTCCTTCATACCACAAAAATCGAGAGGATAGGTAAATGTACGCACAACGTTTCCTGCCAAATATAGCCGTCTTTTCTTTAAACTTAGTCTTTCTACCCTCCTCTCATTACAAATTCTTCACCACACATCCATCTAAGTTATAGTCGTTCTCAACATTCAAGCTATAGCCAACGTCAAGCATGAGCGTTCCCATTTCACTATTAGCACAACGAAGAAGCAATCACATCTGCTAGTAAAGACACACTCGGCTGTAAACTTTTTATCATTTTTTCAACAAAAATAAGAAAACTGTGGACTCACCTAACAAATACCGGTCTAATAACAAGAACAATAACTCCATCAGTCACACAGCTGTATACTGTATGATAATACTATATACTTTCTACAAAAATATTTAATGTCTTTTAAATGATTAAGTACCGGTACCGGGCGAGTTGGCTGTGCGGATAAGGGGCGCGCGGCTGTGAGCTTGCATCCGGGAGATAGTGAGTTCGAATCCCACTGTCGGCAGCCCTATCGGAAAAGTTGGGCACGCATGCGC
This sequence comes from Anabrus simplex, assembly GCF_040414725.1. NCBI lineage: Eukaryota > Metazoa > Arthropoda > Insecta > Orthoptera > Tettigoniidae > Anabrus > Anabrus simplex. Next base: position 1,543,712,902 of record NC_090265.1, read on the forward strand.
AACAGGCAGAGTTCCGGCAAAAAGCTTAGAAATTCACGCTGAGCTGTGATCGCACAGCCACCCTGCGTGGAGCACACGACTAGTTACCTGGTTGTGAGCGGAGTTGAATTTCCTATCCTTTGGCTGACGTATTTTTCAATGCATTGTATTTGATTGTACATAATATTTTTAAAGTAATTTATTTTTGAAATTGGCAATGTGCTGCAGCACTTCAGCACACAAAGGACGGCCACCCCTGTTGATCAGCCTTTCCTTAGTTTCAAGTAGATTTCTTTTTTTTAAAGCGATCTTCTTTCTCAAAGTAGTAAGAATTAATTGAATTCAATTATTTCTCACGACAATAGTTGTTCCAATATGAAACTCTTTCCCGATGGTCTTTCATAAATCTCCGCCTTCTAAACTGTGATTAACTTGCTTCTTGGTGACGGTTCATGTGTCTTCATGTCGCATAAAGCCGGCGCACGCCATTTTGTTCGCTATATCTCTGCGAATAGGATCGCCTCGACTGTAACGTAATGGTACAGTACCAATGTACCTAGTCCAAAGATTAGTTGTTTTTTGGCACCGCTGAAGAAGAGAGTAATTGGCTCTCGAAACATGTACGGTAATTAAGTATAATAAAATATTTAAAGTATTCTATAGAAATTTGCATATAAGTTAGTACAGAAAAGGTTAACCAACATAGTTAAAATAATCAATTCTGAGCATGCCGGCCAGGCTAGAAAATTAACGAATAAATTTACAAACACGAAAGTAAAAATAGCCAAAATACCTCAGGACTTGAAATTTCTTAAGAAATGTCTAGCAAATAAATTAATTCCAAAACATTTGAAGTCGGTAGGGATGAGGGGTATTTTGTGAAGACATGAAAGGGTGACCAAGTTAAAAGTGAATCAGATATGGTGAAAAGTTAAATTAGGTTCTTATTTATTAAGAAACGCCGTCTGAACCAAGACTTGCATACCCTTTATCTGAGATTACGCAAGATGTTCCAGGTTTGGTATAGGAGAATATAGAGAATTCATTGTATTTCATTCTCAGAAAGAAGCATAGATAGGAAGCTCGAATTACTGAAGGAGGAATGAGGAGAAAGTAAACGATAAAGAAGACAAGAGATCGAATAGTAACGAAATTAAATTCTATCCTCCAGTTAAGAATTCGACAGATACAGAATTTAGCGCGGAAGAAATGGTAATATTAGAAATAGGGCCGAAACATAATTGGATGAGAATTTGCAATGGTAATAATAATAGGGAAATGGTAGAGATAGCAGAGATAGAACAGGGCGTATTCAAAGTGGAATTTGAGGAACGCGACAAGGCATGAAGTAGGAAAAATATTGTCTAAGAGAATAGAGCCCAAAGATAAAGAAGCGATGATAATGAATAAGAAAATTAAGGATTGAAAGGAAAAATCGAAAGCAGCAACATTACAGTAACTAAAGCAGATAAAGGTAATACGATCGTTCTAATGAATAAACAAGAATATATTGATAAAACAGAAGAGTTTCTAAGGAATAAAAGTTCACTTTAATTAAGAAAGATCTGTCGAACGTAGTTCATTTTTTTTAAAAAGATGTTGAAAGAAGTAGGGTTTGTTTTAGACTCCAAGGACGCGAATAGTCTAATAATTATGAACCCAGGAATGCCCACTATGAGGGCATTGCCCAATATCTATAAACAAGGCATTGCCATAAGACCGATAATAAACTATAGAAATAGTCCTACGTACGGGTTAGCCAAATTTATACAGGTAAAGAAAGCATTTTAAATTCACAACGGAGGCAATAGTCAGTAATACAAGCGATTTCTGTAACAGAACAAGGTATATTGAAATGAAGGAAAATTACACAATTCATAGTCTCGATATTAAAGACATGTATGCCAATATCCACATCTCTAGAACAATATTTTTTTTTCTAGTTTTACGTCGCACCGACACAGATAGGTCTTACGGCGACGATGGGACAGGAAAGGGCTAGGAGTGGGAAGGAAGCGGCCGTGGCCTTAATTAAGGTACAGCCCCAGCATTTGCCTGGTGTGAAAATGGGAAACCACGGAAAACTATTTTCAGGGCTGCCGACAGTGGGGTTCGAACCTACTATCTCCCGAATACTGGATCCTGGCCGCACTTAAGCGACTACAGCTATCGAGCTCGGTAGAAGGAATTTAACAGAACATAGCGGTATAAGTAAAATAGAGATTAAAGAATGTATCAAGTTGTTAGCATTCATATTAGAATTTAACAACAAAATATACAAACAGGAAAAGGGGCTGGCTATGGGTTCCCCGGCGTCGGGTATTCTGGCGAATATTTACATGGACTGTTTGGAATCAAATAAAATAATTGAGAAAATTAAAGGATTAATCAACTGGTTGATATATGTGGACGACGTTTTCATTATTATAGGTGAAAAAGAAATAGGTACGGTAGAAGTATTAAGAAGATATCAAATTTACAATGGCGTCAGAGGAAAGAGGATCGCTGAACTACTTAGACGTCAAAACAACTAGAAATGGTAGGGATTTAGAATATCAAGTTTTCAGGAAAGAAACGACCGCTAGCACTATTATTAGGAAGGACTCCATCCATCCAGGGCGGCAGAAGGCGGCAACATTTTACAGTATGATCAGCAGGGCCCTTAAATTCCCCTTAAAAAGACAAGCTTTAGAAAAAGAGATGATTACTATATATGAGGTCGCTAAGAGAAATGGATATACGAAGCAATATGTAGAAAAATAAAGAGCAAGTTAATAAACTACCGAGCTCGATAGCTGCAGTCGCTTAAGTGCGGCCAGTATTCGGGAGATAGTGGATTCGAGTCCCACTGACGGCAGCCCTGAAGATGGTTTTCTGTGGTTTCCCATTTTCACACCAGGCTATACTCTAAGGCCACGGCCGCTTCCTTCACATTCCTAGCCCTTTCCTGCCCCATCGTCGCCATAAGACCTATCTGTGTCGGTGTGACGTAAAGCAATTTGCAAAAAAAAATTAACAGGGATCAACTTTGGAAAAAGAAAAGGAAGAATGTAGCGGTAATAAAATTCTACAATGGACACTCATGCAGAATAAAAAAGATCTTAAACAAAAACGGCATTGACATTGCATTTAAGACAAACAACAATAAGAGAATTTTATTCAATTCACATTAGGTTAATATGTCCAGTAGGTTCAATAAATCAGGAGTATATTGCATCAAGTGCCAAAGTTGTGGAAATAAATATATTGGACAATCAGGGAGGAGTTTGGGGACGAGGTAGAAGGAGCACGTGAATACAGTAAGACACAAAATGTTCTCGGCAAAGCATGAACACATGGAAGAATACAATCATAATTTTACGGAAATAGATGAAGATATGGAAATACTGCACACGACAACGAAGTGATGAGTGGGAAAAGGGTTTTCATTATTGTTGAAATTTTGTTGACAATAAGTCATACAATGCCAACAGGAGTGGGAAGTTTTTCAAAATCTTGCCTATTTTGAATCCAATTCGCAAGAATTGTATACACCACAGGAAAACATTTGTGGGTGAATCGTTAGTGCTGTGGAAATGAAGGCTGTAGTGGAAGTAATTCATACCATTGAAAAGAAGGCACTTTGGTTTCAAATTGTTTGTTCTTTGTAAGAGTGGTTCAGGGTACATTTAGAATGTTATTATATACACTGGGAAGGGTACAGAGTTTGGGAACTTGTATTCCTAAACTCCTATATCAAGGGGTGTGTGAGTTTCACAAATAGGAAAAGTCCTCTCAGTTTTAATTACTGCGTTGATGGGGTGAAAGTTCTCTTTGGAAATAATTGTAAATACCTTGATAATAATATAAGGAAAGATATTCAATGGGGTAGTCACATAAATATCTCTGTAAATAAAGGGTACGGATCTCCGCACATGGTCACGAGAGTATTTAGGGGTTGTAAGGATGTAAAGGAGAGAACATATTTGTCTGTGGTGAGACCCCAACTAGAGAATGGTTCCAGTGTACGGGACCCTCACCAGACTTACTTGATTCAGGAACTGGAAAAAATCCATAGAAAAACAGCTCGATTTGTTCTGGGCGATTTCCGACAAAAGAGTAGCGTTACAAAAATGTTACAAAGTTTTGGGCTGGGAAGACTTGGGAGAAAGGAAACGAGCTGCTCGACTAAGTGGTATGTTCTGAGCTGTAAGGTAAGAGATGGCGTGAGGACATCAGTAGACGAATAAGTTTGGGTGGTGTCTTTAAAAGTAGGAAAGATCACAATATGAAAATAAAGTTGGAATTCAAGAGGACAAATTGGAGCAAATATCGTTTATAGGAAGGGGAGTTAGGGATTGGAATAACGTACCAAGGGAGATGTTCAATAAATTTCCACTTTCTTTGCAATCATTTAAGAAAAGTCTAAGAAAACGACAGATAGGTAATCTGCCACCTGGTCGACTGCCCTAAATGCAGATCAGTAGTGATTGATTGATAATCTTCGACATTCAATATAAATTCCCGTGTCGCATATTCATCGCGTCCTGAAAATTTTATGTTTTTCTTCGTGGACTATAATAAGTGTTGTCGTGTTCTGGACATCCCTCGAAGTACCAAGGCTCATTGTACTTGAAGTATCTCGCTGTTTAAATTGAATTACCTCTTTAATATTTTCTATTTTAGATTGCACAGCATCATCTAGATTATTGATCTCTGTTTGGAAGTCTACTTTAATATTCTGTATTCCTTACAAAATCTTATCTGCGTGTGTGTACTGTCCGGTTGTCCAGAAACACCTTTTTTCTAACTTCCTCTGGGTTCTTTTGACAAGTCCTGCCTCGTTCTTAAACTTACTAACGTCAGCCTTTAGTGAATCTCTAACATTTTCTTGCAGTTGGGCTAGTTTAAGCTTTGTTTGAGAGATTTTGCTGTGTGATGCCTGAAATTCAGTTTAAAGTTCTTTTAAATCAGCAGCAAAATATTGTACGGACGAAAGAACTGTTCTAAGATCTTTCTCAAGAGACTCCATTACTTGAGTTTTAATTTCTTTCTTGAGAGAATCCAAGTTTTCTACTTATTGCTCGTTCATTTCAACGAGTTTGGCCTCTACTTTTGTCCTGGAGTCGGCAAATCTCCTTTGAATGTGGACGCCGGCTTCCTTAAATCTTTGTTCCAGGGCAGCATTTGATTCCGCTAGCGTATTATTAATAGCTTTGTCAGCCTCCGCGAACATTTTTACTAGAGTTTATTGAGTTTCGGCAACCCTAGTTTCTATGTTTTTATTAACACTAGCAGTTATTATTCAAATCTAGCATCAAATTGAGTTTTGGATTCAATCACCTGGGTGTTAAGTCTATCAATCTGCGCATTTAATTGAGTATTAGATTCGACTATCTGCGTTTGCAATTGCGCAGTGGATTCATTCAATTGCCTATTTATCTGCGCTACTTATCGGTTTGTCCTGTCTATCTTAGCGTTCTGATCACTTATGCTGAGGCTAAGTGCTTCAGTGGCAGCTATTAAGTGGTCCATGATGATGAAGTATTGTAACTTTTACCAGAAGAATTAATTGCAAGTGAATGGAAGTCGTGTTATTGGGTAGCTCGAATTAAAGTCTCTAAATATTGCGCTATTACTACTAGCGTAGTTTGGACCAAGGCTCGTTCTCTTTTCGTGTATCATCTGTTATTTTTGGCGTGGTTCCAATCGAGGCTTGACCACATTCGGTGTCATTTATTACTATACCGGTGGCTCCGATTTAAGCCTTTTACGCTGGGCGCCATCTATTGCATAGGTGGCTCCGATTTAAGCACTTCTGCCATGGGCGCCATGAATTATACCGGTGGCTCCGATTTAAGCCCTTCTGCGCTGGGCGCCATATATTATATTCTTACTCTTTCTCTGTACCAGGAAAAGATATTTGAACAGGAGCATGAGATGGGTCTTAGAGAGTATGCCGGTAGGCTACAGAGAAAAGAGCGAAATAATAGATGGTTCATTTCTACTACTAGCTTTATTCGAATTGTCTGAGATGCAGAAAATCCTATTATTTCGCCGGTAAAACCAAATTAATAGTAACTCCATTCTCTTAAGAATTGTTATTTGCACTTTAAAATCTCAAGATATTTTTGTAGTAAACAAAAATGAATCACTTTGATGAAAATGAATGTTTCTTTCAGATTTCCTAGTCTTTCTAAAAATATATGTCATTCGTAAATTCAATACAAAATTTAAATTATTCTCTTCTTGAAACCTACAGTCTTCTAATGAAAATATTAGTCTAAGAATTATCACTGACCAATTATATCAAATTACTATGGGATTTTTTTAAAGTTCTGAGTTCTTTGAATATTCACTTGAATATTAAGTTCAAAATTATCAGTGAAAATTATGAATTTCAGAGTTTTTTTGAACGTTCGCTTGAAAATAAAGTTATCAACTCACGAAGTTGTATTATGAATCTGTGACTGAATTTAACACCTTTGAAATGACTCAAAGATTTATCACTGCCTTTATAGTTCAAATAAGATTGATTAAATGCACTCATATCACCTGAGATGTTATTCGAGCTGGAACTGATGAGGTGTAGTACAGCATCGACGAATTCCAGTGATGTCGTGATGTATCTACCGCGTCGTATCTCGTTCAGGTTAATATTGTGAAAGCAACACTGATGCCCGGTTTCTGGAATGATGAGATATCTTTCCGATAACTATTGCTTTGTTACAGCTGTCGACTCGATAAATCTTCGCTGCGTTGCACTGCGGAACAGCAGCTAACTTATCGAACTGTCAACTATTGGCTCGTTGATCAAGTTTCATAAATACACACTAGATGCCACCCCTCGTACTGCTTTGTTTTTGTGCATTAGGTGTGTTCCCTAGATTGTCAGGCGCATGAGCACAAGTAATGCATCGCATTTGAGCTTTCTGTGCAGCTCCTATTATCCCTGCTTTGCCATGCGGGAAGAAATGGATATTCGACTAGTTCTTGCAGAAGTGGGTGTCAGTTTCGTGGTGTTTAAGGACTGTCAGAAGAATTTTATATTGTTTGAGGATTTCGAATGAAATATGCTCACGAATGGCACATGTCACGCGCAATCCAGTTTGCACTGAGCCTTATAAGTATACCGTATCTCTTCCCTGTTATTACAAAATATGAACGTTGTTTGATCACAATAACGACATGCATCGCGTAATTAGCATAATTATATAACCTGTTAGTTCCTTGTAATGTAATATCGTTAGTTAAAAACAATCCCGCGATAAAAGTATTTGCTCACTGCCAATGCAAGAAGGCCTGCAGTACGCCTACTACGATAATTGTGCAATTATCTGTTATACTCAGTTACTGGTACCAGTGCTTTTATGGAGACGAATGCAGTCACAGATACAAATATGACAAGACGCAGTAGTACTGAATCTTAAAGGTTATCGTAATTAATAATTGATCAACAGGGGACAATGGAAAATTATTTGTCACAGGACGCAAATTGTCGCCTGTAACCTCTACCATACCTCCGACAGTATATTTGTATAGCCTCAGTGTGTCTTTGAATTCATTTTCACTACTGTATAGTTCATTAGAACATTAGGCCGACGGAAGAAGATGAGAAAGCCATAGAAAATTTTAACAAACGCAATGTTAGCTGCTGATACTGAAGTACTGCGCACGCGCCCAGCAAGTTAACAAATAGATATCTCCTGCTCAGGGCCCTCTAAGTTAGCAAGCGATTTGTCGAACCGATAGATGTATCTTTACCGGGCGAGTTGCATCCGGGAGATAGTAGGTTCGAATCCCACTATCGGCAGCCCTGAAAATGGTTTTCCGTGGTTTCCCATTTTCACACCAGGCAAATGCTGGGGCTGTACCTCAATTAAGGCCACGGCCGCTTCCTTCCAACTCCTAGGCCTTTCCTATCCCATCGTCGCCATAAGACCTTTCTGTGTCGGTGCGACGTAAAAGCCCATAGCAAAGAAAAAAAGATGTATCTTACGTTCGTGCAACGCCAAAACACAAGTTAACCATTCGATAGCGCTATAGGTTCGATATCTCACGTTCCAGAAACCGGGCATCAGTCAAGATTTCTCCGTCAGGCGTTAGATCATAATGACACGAGAAAGTTCAATTGACAATTTGACTTTTAAAGTGTGTTGAATTAATATGATTTTATCTGTTTGAAGTCAGAAACCATAGCACTGAGTATCACAGTTTGTGTCGCAGTCGATCACTTAAATTGAACTAAAAAACTGTAGTTCACTTACAGAAAAATTGTGTTCCTTTCCACGTCGATTTCTCAGTAACCTGTAGGCCGATTAACATGAAAGTTTAATATGACGACATCTAATTAATGAGCTTCACGGTGAAGTGCTTTAAATTTTGATATCTCAACTGGTTGCCGAGATATTAAAAATGATCCAGAATATTCCAGGTGAGTCGGTTACATGTGGCGACTACGTCACAACCGATGACGTGTACTCTTCCTTCTCACTCACTCCACGCTTCACATTGTCTCGCTAACCTACATGCTGTGATCAGCTGTCCTATGCCGTGCTATTTCCAATACTTGATAAAATAATGAACAATGTCCCAGGAATAAATATGACGTTAGGTATTCTTGGTACAATATCATCAGTATGCATTATGTGATGTGAAGTGATCATTTTCTGCTAGTAGTATAATAGGACAGTTCGGCCGCCGCCACCACCTCCTCCGGGCTCCCAGGGGTCCCTCCGCCTCCCGCGGGAAATTTGAATTTTGGCGAGAAATTTGAATTTTGGCGCGAGATTTGAATTTGTAAACAAAGCCACGTGCTTTTTGACAGCTGTCATCGACAACAACGCATCGCTAACCTCACTGCTACCACCTTGACGGGCCTAAACCTCAGTGGTACCAACTTAACCTAACTAGCGCGAGGTAAACAAATCCACGTGTTTTTTGACAGCCACGTGCCTTTTGACACAACAACGCATCGCTAACCTCACTGCGACCATCTTGACGGGCCTAAACCTCAGTAGTACCAACTTAACCTCACAAGCGCGAGATAAACAAAGCCACGTGCTTTTTTGACAGCTGTCATCCGCCATCTTTAAACTACAGAGCACCGTGCTGCCCTCTTTATCGCAGTAGCTGCAAATTGGTCACCTGTCATCGGCAGTGCTGCCATCTTGGCGGGCCTAAACCTTAGTGCTACCAACTTAACCTCACAAGCGCGAGATAAACAAAGCCACGTGCTTTTTGACAGCTGTCATCCGCCATCTTTAAACTACAGATCACCGTGCTGCCCTCTTTATCGCAGTAGCTGCAAATTCGTCACCTGTCATCTGCAGTGCTGCCATCTTGGCGGGCCTAAACCTTAATGCTACCAACTTCACTAGCGCGAGATAAACAAATCCACGTGCAGCTGTCATCCACCATCTTTAATCTATAGAACACAGTGCTGCCCTCTTTAGCTACTTACCTTTGAAATGTGGTGGCGGATAATTTGAAAAATGCTTTTTGACAGCAGCCATCTTTGAGCACCGTGCTGCCCTCTATGTGGTGGCGGTAAATTCCACGTGCTCTTGTTTGGAAACAAACCCACGCGTTTTTTTTTTGACAGCCATCATCCGCCATCTTTAAGCAACAGAGTACAGTGCTGCCCTCTATGTGGTGGTGGCAAATTCCACGTGCTCTTGTTTGGAAACAAAGCCACATGCTTTTTTGACAGCTGTCACCCGCCATCTTTAACCAACAGAGCACTATGCTGCTATCATGCGGGCAATTTCGTTAGCTGTCATCCGCCATCTTTAATGAACAGAGCACCGTGCTGCCCTCATGCGGGGCAATTTCGTTAGCTGTCATCCGCTCGCATACCCGCAGTGATGCATGTTTAGACTTGAACACACATACTACTGTTCAAAACTTATTACAACTTGAACTCCATACTAGTGTTCGATGTTGTTGAACACTGCATTGTATAACTAGAATCGAGCACTGTTTAGAAAGAAAAACAAAATATCTTCTCAACATACTTACTAAGCTGCTCTTCTTCCTCTGTCAAGGTACATCTCTATCGAACATGCATTGCAAAAGCAAGAGTGTGCAAGTTTAGACTTGAACACATACTACCGTTTATAGTTCGATGTTGTTGAACACTGCATTGCAATCAAACACTGTTTAGAAAAAGAAAGAAATTTCTCTTCGCAACATGAGCTAGACAATAACATACTTACGAATCTGCTCATCACCTTCTTTCTTGCTTTTCTTCTTTGAGTAATAAACGAAACTCTATCTTGCAAATAAGGAGCGGGAGGAAGGTAATACCTAACCTAAAATAAAAGAATATGCCAATTCTGTATTATTTATTTACATCTTGTATGTACAAGTTTAAACTTGCCGTACTACGCTCTCAGCGTACCTCTCCCTATCTTTATACAATATGTACGGTGAATTGTGATGTAAGACAGCGTAACGTATATATTACAAAGTACACACCTCTAGCATAATGTTTACACACATCTGCTTTATGTAAAGTAGTACCTATCAATACTACTATGCCCCCAGGCTAGAGTGTTGGTAGAATTTGGAATGACAAACCGTTTGCAATCATCACTATTAAGGGCTACCTTACTAATTAAATGAGCGTACAACTGGTGCTTCTTGCTTCTAATGACAGACATTTGCTTATGCAAATCAGGAGGATTACTTTTAATGCAATTGTTATAGTTTTCAAAACTTAGCTGATTCTGAACGACATTCTTTTTAACCCCCTTCAAGCTCTTTATTTGTATTTCATTTAAGAGTTTTATGCAATATGACTTGGATTTAGTACCTACAAATGAATCGATAATATTCCCAGCACATTCATCTTTCATTTTACCTAGAACCTTTTTGTTCACTAGCGGTAGATGATATTGATTATTTGCAGGATAGTTACTTGTATCAAACCTACCCAAGTCTGGCTTTATATCGTTGTAATAGTCATCTGTTTTGATTTGATAAATAAACGAATCGGTATCTGTGTAGAGCATTTGCGCATTATGCGCGTACTTCTTCATCATATAATCGTAATGGAATTCATACATGAGTGTTTTAGCCAATTCAAGTACTGCAAAGCCGACGTAGGTAGGTTTGTCATACTTAACCTTAACACGATTCATCTGTATAACTAAATTCTCATGTATGATGGTGCAGCTGTGGAAATTTGGTTTTCTTATTAAATAGTTAGCACCATACCTTTTCTTAATATTTTCCCAGTTTGTAATCAATTTTACATCAACGCGTTTGTCAACATTTTCCATAGTCTTACCAAACACACTGTTATTCATGAGCTTGTAGAAATCTTTTTCAAACTCGTTAACCGCATTCGTTCTTAAATTATTGTTCAGATCGATATATGGCTTTAGCCACGGTGACTGATTAAATTCTAGTACGCGATGAATTTTGGATAACTTCAAGCCATGCTGCAAACACTGTTTTAAATTTCGGTAATGAATGATATACTTAGATTTATCACACAAATTAGCAATTAGCATTTTCGTCGTTGATGCGATGTACGGAGGCTTCATATTTTCAGGGCAGAACGGTAAGTCATTATGAGAACTGTGTAACTCTTTAGGATACTGTAAGTCAACTTCGAGGAAATAGCCTTTATCAGCTTCATCGCCTAGGGCGTGCAGCTGTAAAGCATCAATTTCGCACTGCGTTAGCCAGCGAAAACCACTCACCGGTAGATGCTGACTCATCGCCCACCCATACTGATTATTAGCATCGAGATAAACAATATACTGTGATTCCTGACTGGAATCGAAACTCGGCATGTACTTATTATTTGCTTTAGAATACCGCCCGCTGCACTGACTCATGAGTCAAACGTTGCCCAATTGCAACAGTCAAGTTTTAGGGAGGAAGGAGGTCTGAGATTGCTCTTGGTAAACTGTCAGAGTGTAGTAAATAAACAATTAAAATTCGGTACATTGATGGAATCTTATGAGACGGATGTGGTGATAGGAGTGGAATCGTGGTTGAGAGAAGGGGTGGGTAATACAGAAGTATTTCCAGAAGGGTATACAGTCTATCGTAGAGACCGAGGAGATAAAAAGGGAGGAGGGGTATTTATTCTGGTGAAGGAAACTTATTGTTCGCATGAATGGTTTACTGATGAAAGGGATGAAATATTAGGGATAAAATTAGATTGTGATAATATGAAGGAGGTGGGAATTATAGGAACATATTGGCCTGGAAGAGAGGAAAGAGACAAGGAAATATTTGAGAAAATAATAGATTATACTCATAAAAACAATAATGATACGGTAATAATTGGGGGAGATCTAAACTTGCCTGAAGTTGAATGGAATGGAGCTGCAAGTGAAGCCCATGAACAGAAACTGGCAAATAAGTTAATTTGGGAAGGAGGATTTACACAAGTAGTACAAGAACCAACTCATCTCAATAACTTGCTAGATGTATTCTTGGTTAAACCATGGGCAATTGTTGATAAAACTGAAGTAATTGAAGGAATAGGTGACCATAAGGCTGTAATAATGGATGTAGGACTTGTACCAAAAATGCTTAATAAGAGGGTCACAAAAGACAAGAAATTATACAGAAAAACTAAAGTTGATGAATTTGGGACTTACCTTAAATCACAATTCAGTTGTTGGATAAGTGAAGGGAATAACGTGGATACACTTTGGGCTAAATTTAAAGGAATCATTTGGGAAGGAGAGAAGAGATTTGTACCTGTTAAGAAGGGTAAAATGACCTCAGACCCTGTTTATTACACAAGGGAAATAAGAAAATTAAAAAGAAAATGTAGAATAGTAAACAGGAAAATTAAAGAGGTTAGGGAGAGTAGAGAAAGTAGAAAACAGCTAATGAGGGAACTGAATAGAGTGAAGAAGGAAGCAAAAGAGAATTATATGAATGGCATTCTTCAAGAGGGTAACGACCACAAAGGGAAATGGAAAAAGCTGTATTCATATATTAGGAATCAAAAAGGAAAAGGAATCCAAATTCCTACAATGGTGGGAGAAGGGGGTGAACACTATTTAACAGATACTGAGAAAGCAAACCTCTTTAGTAGGGAATTCCGAGATTCAGAGAAGATTGTCAGGACTTGGAAACCGTAACAGAAGATAGAGAGGGAGAGAGAGAGGGGGAAACAAGAAGCTTCTCATTCACAAATGAAGATATTTTCAGAGAAATCCAACTGCTTCAGCAAGGAAAAGCAGCAGGAAGTGATCAAATTACTGGGGAGGTATTAAAGACAATGGGGTGGTATATAGTGCCTTATTTAAAGTTTCTCTTTGACTATGTCATAAATAATAGTGTGATACCAAAGGAATGGAAGGAATCTATAATAATACCAATTTATAAAGGAAAGGGTGATAAAAGGAAACCAGAGAACTACAGACCAATCAGCCTGACCAGTATAGTTTGTAAAATACTGGAGAGTTTAATAGCAAAGTACATCAGAGGGATACGTGATGATAAAAATTGGTTCATGAGGAGCCAGTATGGATTTAGAAAGAAATTTTCTTGCGAGGCACAACTGGTGGGATTTCAGCAGGACATATCAGATCAGTTAGATTCAGGAGGCCAGTTAGATTGCATAGCCATAGATCTTTCCAAAGCCTTTGATAGAGTGGAACATGGAATATTATTAAAGAAATTGGAGGGAATAGGATTGGATGTAAGGGTTATACGTTGGATAAGAACATTTCTAAATTCAAGGGTTCAGAAAGTCAAAGTAGGAAATAATATATCACAGGAAGAGGAAGTCTGGAAGGGAATTGCACAGGGTAGTATAATCGGTCCGTTACTTTTCTTAATATACGCAAATGATTTAGGTAACAATATAACATCGAAAATAAGATTGTATGCAGATGACATAATTGTTTATAGGGAAATAAATAACATTGAGGATTGTTCAGAATTACAAAGGGATCTTGACAGTATCCAAGAATGGGTTGAAGAAAATAATATGAAGATTAATGGAGGCAAATCAACTGTTACAACATTTACAAACAGGAGCTTTAAAACTGAATTTGAATATACTTTGGATGAGGTAGTTATCCCAAAAGATGGCAAGTGCAAATACTTAGGTGTGAGATTTGAAAGTAATTTGCACTGGAAGGGTCATGTTGATGACATTGTTGGGAAAGCATACAGATCGTTACATGTCATAATGAGACTACTTAAAGGATGCAACAAAGAATTAAAAGAAAAAAGTTACTTAAGTATGGTTCGTCCATTATTGGAATATGCAAACAGTTTTTGGGATCCTCACCAAGAATACCTAATAAAAGAACTAGATGGTGTGCAGAGGAAAGCAGCAAGGTTTGTAACAGGGGATTTCAGGAGACAGAGTAGTGTATCAGAAATGTTAAAGGAACTTGGGTGGGAAACTTTAAGTAAGAGAAGGGAGAAAACTAGACTTATAGGATTATATAGAGCCTATACAGAAGAAGCATGGGGAGATATCCGTGAGAGGCTTCGGTTGGAAAATAATTATATTGGTAGAACTGACCACAAGCACAAAATTAGAAGGAATATTAGCAGAAGCGACTGGGGTAAATTTTCTTTCATTGGGAAGGGCGTGAAGGAGTGGAACAGTTTACCAGGGGTAGTGTTTGATCCCTTTCCAAAATCTGTACAGATATTCAAGAAGAGAATAAACAACAACAGAGAAAATAATGAAATGTTAGAGGGCATTCGACCAGTGCAGGATATTGTAAATAATAAATGTGTGTGATTAAATTAATTCCATCCCCTGGTCTAAGGAGTTTGGACAGCCCAAGCAGGGGACTGCCTGTAGGTGTGAAGTACAGTGGGGACTTTGAGGGCCGTGGGACCGCTATGGTAGCTGTGAAGGCCCTTCAGGAACTCTGAAAAGTGGTGGCAAAAGGGGCTCTGGTTAAGACGCAGCAGGTCGTTACGCTACTTAGGTTCCAAAATGGGTAAAATATAAATATGTAAATAAATTCAGTGTTAATATTAATCTTATGCCAGTTGTATAGTATTATTAGAAGTAATTTCACATACCGTACTGTATATGAGTTGACTATGTTTGTAAGATATTATAAGTAGAAGTTTGTAAACAATATAAATTTATTAAGAATGATGTGTGTGTTTAATAGAAAAAATTATTAGCGTAAATTGTATAATATTGTATTCTAGGAAAATTTTCTTCGTCTCCTGTTAATTTAAAATTTAGTGCTTGACAATAATGTATTTTAGTGTACCATTTGCCACCGAGGTAGACACCTCATTTGCAAATAAAGAGATTTTGATTTGATTTGATTTTGACTTAGACCGCCTCGAATAGATGATTTTATAAAGTGCACCATATCAATATCAGTTAGCAGTTCCAAATTCACCTGCGTGTATTTTAACATCGCATCCCAACTTAACCCAGGCACAGTAAAATACTGACATGGGTCAAGGCTGTAGGTTTTCTTGCAAACACAGCGAAAACTTTCAAAAACATCAGCTAACAAAAGTACATCCGTCTTTAAATATAAGTCGGAGTATTCACCTAGCGTTTGAATGTGGAACTGCTCCCTGATGTGTTGTGCATGTAAATAGTCATCATCACTGATATCTGCTGAATTCAGCGAGCTGTAAAAGGATTGTTTCGATGGTAAAGCACGTCTTTCGTGGCGTTCTAAGCAGTCAAGATATTCATAACAAAAAACACCCTTACGCCGAAGTAAATTAAACTGCGCTTCTTCAGGAAAAACGCGTCGAATTTCCGTAAATTGTTCTGGCTGTAAATGACTAGAAAGTTTATCGAGGCTACTCGCCATAAAGCGAAACGAGTCAAGGAATCTCAGTTTTATAGAATGCTCCGCATCTACTTTTACAGACTTTGCAAACGCAATGTTCCGCTCTTTATTCTGAGGGATTATATCTACTTTTTCATGTGAAGCTCCAAATTGTGAAATGATGAAATGTGAGTCGTAACCAGATAAGATATGAAAAATTACAGGGATAAATTTAGGAACTCTGTACTTAAGATTACAGCTATAATGAGCGGCACATCTGTAGAAACCAGTTAAATGATCATGATCAAAAACATTAGGGTCATTTTCGGAAAATTCCCCATCACAAATGCTACACTTTGTAGCACGTTCATGATCATTTAACTGAATTTTGGTGAGTGGCTTCATAGGAATATTACTATTTAGAATACGACCAAGACGAACTGAATCACTTTCAAGTCTTTCTAAAAATACTTTAGCAGCATCACGTCCTCGATACAGCTCTAATTTGTTAAGCGTACTATCATAACTACACTTGATGTAATACGCGAAGCTATACGGGACATGCATGTGCGTAGTATTAGTGAAAGAGTTGTCAGGATTAGGTAAGCATGTGTTGCATGGCGTGAGGATGGTTTCAAATTCTCCATAAATCACGAAATGTACCCACATCTGCTTGTGAAAATTTGTAAATTTTAAAACATCATTGCCTGTAGTAGGTATCTCTGTACGTACATGATTGCAGTCATTCTTGGAATGCTCCGTTAAGTGATCTTCAGTTCCAAAATACTGCAAGCATCCATCACATAGCCACTTTTTACCATCATGTTTTGACAACTGACTACCAACAAGTCTACTCAGATTTTTATCCAGCAAAAGTGGCTATTCTCACTGTTTTCGATATAGAGTAAGTTAACATGAGTACTCTTCTTATGACATGTATAATACAGAGGGCCTACTACAGACTTTTTCTCTACACTATACACATTAATGCTAATGTTATTTAGTTCTTCAAAGCGCTTAATATCCTTTAACTGCACAGGAAATTCTATACTATCGAAATTTAGCTGCGTTGAATAGTGTGGATACGATGATGTTCTATTCGCTACATTCGATTTAGCAGGATTTAAAGCCGACATCACCGCCCATGCAAAACATGCTTCGTCATTGTTTTGGATGTTTACAACGGCTCTTCTTTGCTGAATCCATGTCGGCAGCTCGATGTACGATGAACCTCGCATGGGATTGTACTTATTGACGTTAACTTCTAGATACATTATTTCAACTAAAGCCCACCCTGATTCCTTTTCCTGAAATTCCTCGCTCTTAGTTGAAATAATGTTAGAGACATCCCTAAGTACATCACCAAAATTAGTCGACTCACTTATGACAAAATTATTCGTGATGAACCCGAGTGACTTAGGCCCATAGTCAGTCATGATTTGATTGATAAAATAATATATGGTACATTTATTGAAATACAGACGTGTAGTTGAAAACATTTCATATATGTAATGTCGAAATAATGAGCGAAGGAAGGACGACAGACTGGAGCCTGACGGATTAGCTCGACACAACAAAATCTAGCTACTTCACAGCAGGGGGTCTCATTAGTTGGCGAACAAGGAAATACAAGTCTACAAATAAGTCTTGGTCAGAAAGAGAAAGGGGGTAGGTGATACAAAGGAAGCTCGCTACGTGAGTAATGCACTGGGATATTTTTGGCAGGACGGAAATTCCGTGCCGTCATGGAAAACTACAGCGGTTGCCAGTACATTCGCTAGCCTAGGTTCGGGCAGGTGGAGATTTAAATCACGTGACCGCTTGCCGGCCAATCGTAAAAATTTGATGTAAATTTTAACGTCCAATTCGGAGTGCAAGTACCGATATAAAAAATCCACCCCCTCCCTCAGGGGTATGACGTCAATGAATCCGCGGGAGAAAGCTTCATCCATATATACGGGACAAGGGATCCTCGCCAGCACACTTGAACTGAATCTCTGAAGCTGAACTGTCGGTCGCAGCTAACTTCGAATTTTACGGGCATACAGTAACTCAACATTTAATGGCGCGAGCATCCGCCAGTGTTTGTAAAATGTGATCGCGCTCAAGCAACATGAACTGGAAATAGTTAACGTAGGACAGTGTTTGTCAGTTATAAATATCAGTGAAGTAAATTAATTGCACTGCAAGAGAGTAATATAAATTGTACCACAATAAGTACGTACATAACAGACTGTGTGACGAACAGTACTTTAAGGGAATAATAGCCTGTACTTTGCAATATCGAACCGCTATCATGAACACTTCAAGAGTGCCGTACGAAACGGGCGTATCGCGTCGGACGACATAAATCAAGGCGGGCGTAAAATTTGACACCTCGTCGTACGTGTCCAGGTCCATTGTGCGGTAATTGGACGAAGATTAAAATAGTGTAAATATTAAATTTTTGGGTCTAGGATATTAATTTGTTGTATAAAAGTTAAAGTATTCAGCGTTAACGTTGTCAATGGTGAAGTTTTTGTGATAATTAAGGTATTAGTGTAAAATGGTAATGTGCCAGGAAATCTTTTGTGGAACTACGCCATCAAGAATGGAGGAGTAAAATGCAGAGAGGGGCCGAAAGGAGCCTCTCATCTGCAAAGCTGTAATGGAATACCGATAACTAAGATGAGTACTAAACTGTAAATAATATTTGGGAAATGTTATCGTGATTGGTAAAAATGGGAATAATTTGATTATACTTGGTTACCTTCTGTACCAAGATGAGTCACTTAACGACACCATCCTAAATTTGTAGCACGGACAGTAGTAAATATAACAATGTAAATAATCGGGTCTTTTAAGTATTCAGTTGTAGATGTAAATTTTGTAGATATAGGGTAGTACGTTAAGTCATGCATGCATTCATATTTCTTTGCAGAATAATTTTCTTTCATTTGATTTTGATTATGATAGTTAAAATAAGACCCGATATGTGTTTTTCTGTTTTGTCATTTTAACGAGCTATGTAATGATACTGAAGGAAAATCCAGCTTCGCCATACCAGTTGTGTTTTGTTGTGATTAGTATGTTCATATTTTCAAAGTGAAGTTGTTCAAATTTGTGAGAAGCGATTATAATAATAATATTCCAAGTAAATCATATCTGGGTTGATTAGTGCCAGAATGAATCGAAATTGTAAAAGGGGTTACGCGTTAAACATTTAAGAGTGGACTACCGTGTAACAGGCGAAATTTAATTTTTTAATTAATAATAATAATAATAATAAATAAAAATAAAACTACTTTTTAGAAGAAATTTTTTAAAATATAATTTGGAAATAATATTAATTCATGAGATATTGGAAATTTTTAGTGATCAATGCGTAATAATAAAATTTTCAGTGATCAGGTGTTGTGTTTATCGGGAATCATTTAATGACGGGATGTCGTTTTTAATTCGGAATTAACGTGTGTGGTAATTTAACTTGATAAATTAATAATATTGAAATGTAGATCGGTGCTAATAATCCGTACATGTTAATGAACGTGTGGTTTAAATTACGGTCCAATATATTTTTACGTATAAATGTCGTGTCTTAAATTTGCAATTCATTAGCCGGAACACGTAGGACTAATATTACTAAACCATGATTGTCAAATTTTGGTAAATATAATTTCAAGATGTTACGATTATTTGTGGAGAATGAACTAAGGCGTAGATCAAAATGAGATAGAAAATGTTAAAGAATTTGCAGTCAGATAATAAAAGGTCGTACGATGTCAAAAGTGGAATAAATAAGTCAGTTGATAATTCTGTGAGAAATAAATGAATCAAGGAATATTGAGATAGAAAAGGAAATAAATTCCGTACGAGAGACACTTAGGATATTGAAATGAGTGTAAAATGTACGGGCAGTGTCACAGAGAAATACCGAGTTACGTAGCGGGTAGAATTCGAACCCGTGACAGCATGTACGAAATAAATAGACTGCACAGCTATTCGTCGAGATACTACGGATCTAAGGATAATGAGAGTTCAGAGTCCACATAAACGATCGTATAGTGTAATCATTGTAATGGCGAGCGATGACAATCATGATGTCGTGATAATGATAATAATAAATATTGCAGATAAAGGATTGGACCGCTTTAATTAATTGAGTGTTGATAAAGATGTTAAACGGGAATCTAAATGATAATATGCAACCGATAATAATAATAACAATGTAAGGACGATGTTAAATCATCGCGGTCAGCTTAATAATAATTGTCATAATAATAACAGTAATGATGACGTTGGTTGATCAGTGAAATATTTGTAATTGCGACCGATATCTTAATATATTTTGGCGGAAGTGACTGGTTCATTAATAATAATAACCTCTTGAGTGACGTGTATAAAAATAATAAAATCTGGAGTCACCTATTTAATAATAATAACCACAAGAGGGATATAATAATGATAACATTAATAACCATTTGTGTTTGCATCCCACATAATAATGACGATATTAATCAAACGTGGCAGTGCCAGGAACCGTTGAATAATAATAATAATAATAATAATTTCGAGGATGATAATTTCATGGATAAATGAATATTTCTGACGATAGTTAATTAATTAATTGGTGACAACATCCCTCGATTCGTATGTTTGAATAATAAGAATGATAAATATTAGTCATTTGTGACCTCGTTATCGTAGGTTTCCGCACGGTATTTTCCATCGCTTCTCGTTATCTCATCTGTGGCAGTAGTCTACTGAGGCTACTTTGTAACATTTCAGATCATGTGTAAATAAAATGTAAATGCTAATTCTGTGGTATGGTATCGGCTGGACATCGTAAGATAGGAACTGTCCGTGTAATCCATTTTTCGTAATTCACGAGAAACATTACCCAGTCCGAGTACCGGTCTCGGAAAAATGTATATAGCTGGAGTACATCATCTTAGTTAAATCGAGAAGCCGACCGTAACATGGGTTATGCTCGGGCTCCCGATAGAAGGAAGCTATATCCTTGAACAACGGTTCGATTCAAATGGAATCGATCCGTAAATTATACCTCAAAATGTCATTTTATTTCAGAAGCAACCCAGCACGATATTGATACCACTTGCGGTATAGCAAGTGATTTTATTTATGTAACATGTGTGGGAATTTAAATATCGATGCCAAATGTATCAAAGTTTCGTACGTCGGATGGCGTAATAAACTGCTCTTTCTGGCAATTATTTCAGAGGAAACCATTCTCATAATCTTTTTATTGTAGTTAGATGATGCCCTTTTTAAAGTTAACAGTCACTTCCTAGTCCTATCATGGAGTCCTTAAATTCAAGTTTACAATCGAACCTTCCCCATTTTAATTTTAATTGCTCCGTTCATTCCCGTGTTCATTTATGCCGCTATATTTATATTTGATGACTTAAATAATGAACCGACACCCCTGAGATAAATGCTAGTCTGGGACTCGGGAGGTGGACGGGTGCAAAATGGCGCCCAGCGTGGGGCTTTAAGAACGGCAGAGGGGGCCTAACAAATCAAGGGAAGAACTACGAGTCATGTTGGTTGACATCAGTAAAACGATGACCAATTGTAGGAGATGTTACAGTTGGGCCAGAAGAAATATGGCTGGTTCAAAGTGAGATTTTACTGTGTGCCCACTGGGAAGCTTGATTGCATTCTAAAGAGGCCAATATCATTGCTAATCAATTGTAAATTTTTTTTATATACTTTTTTCAAATTTTATATTTTTAATTTTTGATTTTAATTAATTATGCCCGCATCACGGTCAAGTGAGTGTTCACTTGTAACGTAATATCATACTAGAGTAAGGTTAGTTTCAAACGGAGCTAGATTTGGCTAGTTTATTAATATAATCCATTGCTAATCTCTTCAAGTTAGGCAATGATTCAAAATTCAATAAGCTCGAAGATTTGATGTTTCTCTTTTTCCCATATGAAATTTAATATTATTTTGGTAATTCAGGACTCCATTTAAATGTCTTTGAACATGAGATGAATATTATAAACAGCTGTTTAGGAAGGCTTGAATTGGTAAAAATATTACTGAGCACCAGTTCAAGTTATTATTTAAAAAGAGGTTGAGATGGTATAAATTAAAATTAACGTATTTCAGGGCAGGAGATTTCCAACTTCATCGTTGTTTTTAATGTTGTTGTTGTTGTTATATTGGAGCAGTTTATTGTGAAATCTTAGGCGCAAGCTAGCAGTCAAGTTGAATGACATGCAAATGTAAACAAGTTTTATAGTCAAAATTTTTTTGTTAAATGAAAGTTAGTGTAGGGGTATAATATCATAGGATAGGGCCTAGACCCAATAGCGTATTCCTTCGTGTGCAGCAAGGTGAGAGGCCGATCGGCCCTTTTGCTTTCTCAAGAAAAGTTATAATGTCTGACGACGGTGGGGAGCGACCCCAGGACATAGTGGTAGATGGACAGGGAGAGATGAATGCTCTCACGTTAGAGGACTTAATGCAAGCGTTGGCTGCAAGTATTGGTCCAATTAAACAGGAAATTATTTATAAGATCGATCAAGTGCAGGCGGATAGGATTTCCGATAAACAGGAAATTATTCATAAGATCGACCAAGTACAGGCTGCGTGTGAAGTTAATAAAACAGAACTCAAGGCACAAATAGATGCAGTTCTAGCCGCGAGCGTAGCGATGGGACAGGAACTTAGGGACAACT
The DNA here is from genome assembly GCF_040414725.1 of Anabrus simplex. Taxonomy (NCBI): domain Eukaryota; kingdom Metazoa; phylum Arthropoda; class Insecta; order Orthoptera; family Tettigoniidae; genus Anabrus; species Anabrus simplex. The sequence goes on from NC_090265.1 coordinate 1,543,735,301, forward strand.
TAACTCAAGTCCAGGAAGCATGTCACTTCGCGAAAGATGAATTAAAAGGGCACATGGATTCGTACATTACCATCATTAATGAAAGGGTTGACCGCGTTAGAGATGAGGCTCAAATGGAGCGGGCAGAAATTAAGGAGAAGTTGAATGCTAGTGTCAAGGAACTCGCCGCTCTACGATTAACTGACAGACAAGACATAGAATCACACGTAGAGGAAATTCGGGATGAATGTCGGAAGGAGAATGACATCGTCCGGGGACAAGTAGAAGAAAAATGCGCGCAGATAGTTGGCACCTTGGACAAGCATGACAAGGGCATGAACGAGATACGGGGGGAAGCCGCACGTACACTTGTAATCGTAGCAGGACTAAAAACCAAAGTCGAGGAATTAACTGTAAATTTAGAAGACCGTAGCCAGAGAATAACCAAGTGCGAAGACGCAAACTTAGCGTTATTCCAGCGGACGGAAGACCTAATTGAACAGGGCCAATCATTTGCCGACACGGAAGTTCGCCTATTAGAACAGTGCAAGGCGTATAATGGGCAAAATTCCGGCACAAAAGAAATGTCAAGTAGTAATCCCGACGGCATGGATGACATCCGAAAAGACTTGGAGATATTGAAGGCTAGGTTGGAACCGTCAGCGTCTAGCCAAGACTTTAACCTCCAATACCGTGAGTACGAATCCCATGATAACCAGGGGATTCATAAGAAAGGGGGACTATCCCAAGCTAACACGAACGGTTTCAAGTTTGAGAACAGAGATGGGTCGTCTACGTCATCGAATGCTATCCCGACATCGGTGGTACACGTCATTAAGATGTCTGATGACAAGCCACCCAGGTTCGATGCCCGTGGGCATATCACCCCGAAAGGTTTCATCCGGGAAATCGCCGGTTATATAAATGAAAATAAGATACCAGTTGAGCGACAACTGCGAACAGTCGAGAAATTCCTAGACGGAGCACCAGCTGTATGGTTGAGGGGTTTCTTGTATACCTTTGAAGATTTTGAAGGATTTCGGCGGGCTTTTCTCCAAAAATTCTGGAGCATTCAGGAACAGCAGGAGTTAAGGCTGGAAGTATATTCCAGACTATATTCAACATCTTCGCCCACGAAATTCTCAGATGGCACAATTTCACAAGCTACGGGAGCTTGATAATCCAATGAGCGAAACAGAATTGATTAGCGCCATTGGAAAACAATTGCCATTCGAGGTCCAACGAATGATGATAGCGTCAAATGTCCAGACGGCTGTCGAAGCGGAGGCTTTGTTACGGCAATTAGACCTCACAACGCATCATTCGAACCCGAGACAAATTAGGAGCAGGGACCAACAGGTGAACAATATCCAACGGACAATCGAACCGAAGACCACTAGTACAAAGAACCAGGGAACTAGTACTTATCCGGAACCTCGTCGAGCATATAATACGGAGTGGAAGCCGCGACAATGGACGAGACCTAGGAATTTTGTGGAAGGCAACCGGCAAACCAACCAAGGTAACTTTCGAGCTGACAGGGGATACCGTAGATTCCAGAGAAATAATTATAGGCCGTATCCATCTAGAAATCAAGGGAACCCGAGATATTACCAGGGAGGATCTCGTCATGAGAAAGATGACAGATATCAAGAGTCTAGGCGGTACATAGAAGAGCTGAACAAGAGAAAATGGAAGGAGGCGATTCATGATCGAGGCCGTGATGAGGAAGCAACAGGAGCGGAGAGCTTGGAATTCCAAAGAGCAAGGAAAGGGGGCTGCGACTTGAACCCAAATGCACCGACGTTCGATTCGGGACAAGGAAACAAAAGGATGTGACTAGAAGCAGAGGATGAACGAGAGGAAGCAGATGACGAGCCGGAAGAAGATGATGTCGAAGAAGAGGATGAAGAAGAAGACGGAAGGGAAGAAGAAGTCCAAGTAATCCATACACCAATTGAAGCAAGGCCATGTCCAGAGTGTGGAGAGATAGACAGCGATGTGCAGGAATTTGTCAATACGATCCATCAAATCGAAAGACAGAACGAAGAGTTAAGGTTCAGGAACCAGATGTTGAGAGATGAAATAAATAGCCGTCGCAGAACAGAGGATCCGATGTCAAATCATGATTGTGATCATATGAACACATCATTAAAAAATCTCATGATGCTCACTAGATTTTTTTTACCTGAGGAAGATGAACCCGAGTGACTTAGGCCCATAGTCAGTCATGATTTGATTGATAATATATGGTACATTTATTGAAATACAGACGTGTAGTTGAAAACATTTCATAAATGTAATGTCGAAATAATGAGCGAAGGAAGGACGACAGACTGGAGCCTGACGGATTAGCTCGACACAACAAAATCTAGCTACTTCACAGCAGGGGATCTCATTAGTTGGCGAACAAGGAAATACAAGTCTACAAATAAGTCTTGGTCAGAAAGAGAAAGGGGGTAGGTGATACAAAGGAAGCTCGCTACGTGAGTAATGCACTGGGATATTTTTGGCAGGACGGAAATTCCGTGCCGTCATGGAAAACTACAGCGGTTGCCAGCACATTCGCTAGCCTAGGTTCGGGCAGGTGGAGATTTAAATCACGTGACCGCTTGCCGGCCAATCGTAAAAATTTGATGTAAATTTTAACGTCCAATTCGGAGTGCAAGTACCGATATAAAAAATCCACCCCCTCCCTCAGGGGTATGACGTCAATGAATCCGCGGGAGAAAGCTTCATCCATATATACGGGACAAGGGATCCTCGCCAACACACTTGAACTGAATCTCTGAAGCTGAACTGTCGGTCGCAGCTAACTTCGAATTTTACGGGCATACAGTAACTCAACATTTAATGGCGCGAGCATCCGCCAGTGTTTGTAAAATGTGATCGCGCTCAAGCAACATGAACTGGAAATAGTTAACGTAGGACAGTGTTTGTCAGTTATAAATATCAGTGAAGTAAATTAATTGCACTGCAAGAGAGTAATATAAATTGTACCACAATAAGTACGTACATAACAGACTGTGTGACGAACAGTACTTTAAGGGAATAATAGCCTGTACTTTGCAATATCGAACCGCTATCATGAACACTTCAAGAGTGCCGTACGAAACGGGCGTATCGCGTCGGACGACATAAATCAAGGCGGGCGTAAAATTTGACACCTCGTCGTACGTGTCCAGATCCATTGTGCGGTAATTGGACGAAGATTAAAATAGTGTAAATATTAAATTTTTGGGTCTAGGATATTAATTTGTTGTATAAAAGTTAAAGTATTCAGCGTTAACGTTGTCAATGGTGAAGTTTTTGTTATAATTAAGGTATTAGTGTAAAATGGTAATGTGCCAGGAAATCTTTTGTGGAACTACGCCATCAAGAATGGAGGAGTAAAATGCAGAGAGGGGCCGAAAGGAGCCTCTCATCTGCAAAGCTGTAATGGAATACCGATAACTAAGATGAGTACTAAACTGTAAATAATATTTGGGAAATGTTATCGTGATTGGTAAAAATGGGAATAATTTGATTATACTTGGTTACCTTCTGTAACAAGATGAGTCGCTTAACGACACCATCCTAAATTTGTAGCACGGACAGTAGTAAATATAACAATGTAAATAATCGGGTCTTTTATGTATTCAGTTTGTTGTAGATGTAAATTTTGTAGATATAGGGTAGTACGTTAAGTCATGCATGCATTCATATTTCTTTGCAGAATAATTTTCTTTCATTTGATTTTGATTACGATAGTTAAAATAAGACCCGATATGTGTTTTTCTGTTTTGTCGTTTTAACGAGCTATGTAATGATACTGAAGGAAAATCCAGCTTCGCCATACCAGTTGTGTTTTGTTGTGATTAGTATGTTCATATTTTCAAAGTGAAGTTGTTCAAATTTGTGAGAAGCGATTATAATAATAATATTCCAAGTAAATCATATCTGGGTTGATTAGTGCCAGAATGAATCGAAATTGTAAAAGGGGTTACGCGTTAAACATTTAAGAGTGGACTACCGTGTAACAGGCGAAAATTATTTTTTAAAAAATTAATAATAATAATAAATAAAAATAAAACTACTTTTTTAGAAGAATTTTTTTAATATAATTTGGAAATAATAATAATTCATGAGTTATTGGAAATTTTTAGTGATCAATGCGTAATAATAAAATTTTCAGTGATCAGGTGTTGTATTTATCGGGAATCATTTAATGACGGGATGTCGTTTTTAATTCGGAATTAACGTGTGTGGTAATTTAACTTGATAAATTAATAATATTGAAATGTAGATCGGTGCTAATAATCCGTACATGTTAATGAACGTGTGGTTTAAATTACGGTCCAATATATTTTTACGTATAAATGTCGTGTCTTAAATTTGCTATTCATTAGCCGGAACACGTAGGACTAATATTACTAAACCATGATTGTCAAATTTTGGTAAATATAATTTCAAGATGTTACGATTATTTGTGGAGAATGAACTAAGGCGTAGATCAAAATGAGATAGAAAATGTTAAAGAATTTGCAGTCAGATAATAAAAGGTCGTACGATGTCAAAAGTGGAATAAATAAGTCAGTTGATAATTCTGTGAGAAATAAATGAATCAAGGAATATTGAGATAGAAAAGGAAATAAATTCCGTACGAGAGACACTTAGGATATTGAAATGAGTGTAAAATGTACGGGCAGTGTCACAGAGAAATACTGAGTTACGTAGCTGGTAGAATTCGAACCCGTGACAGCATGTACGAAATAAATAGACTGCACAGCTATTCGTCGAGATACTACGGATCTAAGGATAATGAGAGTTCAGAGTCCACATAAACGATCGTATAGTGTAATCATTGTAATGACGAGCGATGACAATCATGATGTCGTGATAATGATAATAATAAATATTGCAGATAAAGGATTGGACCGCTTTAATTAATTGAGCGTTGATAAAGATGTTAAACGGGAATCTAAATGATAATATGCAACCGATAATAATAATAACAATGTAAGGACGATGTTAAATCATCGCGGTCAGCTTAATAATAATTGTCATAATAATAACAGTAATGATGACGTTGGTTGATCAGTGAAATATTTGTAATTGCGACCGATATCTTAATATATTTTGGCGGAAGTGACTGGTTCATTAATAATAATAACCTCTTGAGTGACGTGTATAAAAATAATAAAATCTGGAGTCACCTATTTAATAATAATAATAACCACAAGAGGGATATAATAATGATAACATTAATAACCATTTGTGTTTGCATCCCACATAATAATGACGATATTAATCAAACGTGGCAGTGCCAGGAACCGTTGAATAATAATAATAATAATAATAATAATAATAATAATAATAATTTCGAGGATGATAATTTCATGGATAAATGAATATTTCTGACGATAGTTAATTAATTAATTGGTGACAACATCCCTCGATTCGTATGTTTGAATAATAAGAATGATAAATATTAGTCATTTGTGACCTCGTTATCGTAGGTTTCCGCACGGTATTTTCCATCGCTTCTCGTTATCTCATCTGTGGCAGTAGTCTACTGAGGCTACTTTGTAACATTTCAGATCATGTGTAAATAAAATGTAAATGCTAATTCTGTGGTATGGTATCAGCTGGACATCGTAAGATAGGAACTGTCCGTGTAATCCATTTTTCGTAATTCACGAGAAACATTACCCAGTCCGAGTACCGGTCTCGGAAAAATGTATATAGCTGGAGTACATCATCTTAGTTAAATCGAGAAGCCGACCGTAACATGGGTTATGCTCGGGCTCCCGATAGAAGGAAGCTATATCCTTGAACAACGGTTCGATTCAAATGGAATCGATCCGTAAATTATACCTCAAAATGTCATTTTATTTCAGAAGCAACCCAGCACGATATTGATACCACTTGCGGTATAGCAAGTGATTTTATTTATGTAACATGTGTGGGAATTTAAATATCGATGCCAAATGTATCAAAGTTTCGTACGTCGGATGGCGTAATAAACTGCTCTTTCTGGCAATTATTTCAGAGGAAACCATTCTCATAATCTTTTTATTGTAGTTAGATGATGCCCTTTTTAAAGTTAACAGTCACTTCCTAGTCCTATCATGGAGTCCTTAAATTCAAGTTTACAATCGAGCCTTCCCCATTTTAATTTTAATTGCTCCGTTCATTCCCGTGTTCATTTATGCCGCTATATTTATATTCGATGACTTAAATAATGAACCGACACCCCTGAGATAAATGCTAGTCTGGGACTCGGGAGGTGGACGGGTGCAGTATTAAATGATTTAATGTCCGTTATTTCGGATTCATCAGTGCTTTTAATGTACAAGGCGAAAAGTTCAAAATTAACTTTAAATAAATTATGATTGGACAAAGATTTAGCAAGAAGCTGTTGTACATCCGGTTGAACACAATTTAAAAAGTTTGAAGTGCTCTGAAACTTTTGACTGGTGCGAATTCTGTAACTAGAAATCCTACTTTTAAATGCTGTATTAATTTCCTCGATGTTTGTGTTACTACCACTTCTACACGCATTATTTTTATGCGCATTACTCCGTAAGTGTCCCTGAAAATGTGAAGATGGTACATCAGTGTTACAGTGCTCGCAGTGAATCGTTTGAAGTTCATGATTTTTTCTAGGTTTTTTTACTACTAGTACTTTCTACAGCTACATCCGTTTTTTTACGCTTTTCTCCTATTACCTGAGGGCAAGTAGATACCTGATGCGCTTCTACTTAGTGAGCCTCGTATCGCTCTACGTTAGCGAAATACACACCACAAACTTTACATAAAGCAGATGTTATGCTAGTGTGTTTTGATTTCATATGGCGCATGAAGTTATCTCGCCTTGTAAACGTTACATTGCATTCCTCACAGCAGGGGAACATCTGAAAAGAGAACAACCAATAGAGATTAGGCGAATGTTGCTATGTTCGAAAGAAACCAAGTTTCAACCTATAGAAGTCAGACATTGCTGAAAGTTTGAAAGTATAAGATTAACCTCTTCTACAACATGCTGACTGAAGAGAATAACTATTTATCATTAGACTAAAGTTGTGATGTTCGGAAGAAACCAAGTTTCAACCTATAGAGGTCGGACATGGCTGTGAGTTTGAAATTATAATATTAACCTCTTCTACAGCATGAGGATTGAAGGGAGCAACTATTTATCAATAGACTAAAGTTACGATGTTCGGAAGAAACCAAGTTTCAACGTATAGAGGTCGGACATGGCTGTGAGTTTGGAATTATAAGATTAACCTCGTCTATAGCATGAGGATTGAAGAGAACAACTATTTATGATTAGCTTAAAGTTACGATGTTCGGAAGAAACCAAGTTTCAACGTATAGAGGTCAGACATACCTTAAAATCTTCGCGCTGCAAACTGTTACTCGGATGAATATAATGCGTGCGTTTAAGCCTGAATCTCGAATGATAATATTCTGGTCGTACCTAAAAAAGAAGAAACATATATGAATGTAGTGTAGGGTACATCAGGTAGCCTAGCTATCTTTACAACTCAAAGTTAGAAAACATACCTTAAAAATGCACGTGCTGCAGACTGTTACTCGGATGAATAAAATGCGTACTTTCAAGTCTGTAACTCGAATGATAATATTCTAGTTGTACCTAAAAAGGACAGAACAAACATATATGAATGTAGATGTTTATTACCTAGCGTAGAAGTTGCTTTGCAAACAGTAACTAACAGTTCAGGCTTACCTTAAGTTGAAGGCTGAAGAATAATATTCACAGCGGACAGTACTTAGACGGGAGATGTGCACGTAATAAACACATACAAAGAACTGTGAGCGCTTCACGCAGACTGCAGCGAGTAAATATGCTCCTTGTTACCAAGCGGATATCAAGAATTGCAGACGTTTACAGTACAGTCGGAACGAAATGTTTATGCAACAAGAGCTCTCCTGAGGGTCTTACGCTGAGTTCTGCAGGCTGACGTATTTAAGCCGGGATCGAACCTGCTGTTGATGCCGAGGTGTCAGAATTTAAGAGTTCTGCAGTGGATCGAGCCTTGGAAAGTTAGCACGGGATTGCAATGTTTGAGGAAAAAACTAAGTTTCAGCATATAGAGGTCAGACATGGTTGTAAGTTTGAAATTACAAGATTAACCTCTGCCATGTCTATACCTTCTAATCCTAGAGTGCTGTAAAAACCAAAGCGCGAGTCAGCTGGCCTAGAGTTGCGATGTTTAGAAGAAACCAAGTTTTAACCTGTAGAGGACGGACATAGATGTGAGTTTCCTCTCCTACAGCATGCGGCTTGAAGAGAACAACTATTCATCAATAGAAATTAGCTAAATGTTACTATGTTCGGAAGAAACCCAGTTTCAACCTATAGAAGTCGGACATGGTTGTAAGTTTGAAATTACAAGATTAACCTCTACCATGTTTACACCTTCTAATCCTAGAGTGCTAAAAAACCAAAGCGCGAGTCAGCTAGCCTAGAGTTGCGATGTTTAGAAGAAACCAAGTTTTAACCTATAGAGGACGGACATAGATGTGAGTTTCCTCTCTTACTGCATGCGGATTGAGGAGAACAACAATTCATCAATAGAAATTAGCTAAATGTTACGATGTTCGGAAGAAACCCAGTTTCAACCTATAGAAGTCGGACATGGTTGTAAGTTTGAAATAATAAGATTAACCTCTACCATGTCTACACCTTCTAATCCCAGAGTGCTAAAAACCAAAGCGCGAGTCAGCTGGCCTAGATTTGCGATGTTTAGAAGAAACCAACTTTTAACCTATAGAAGACGCACATAGATGTGAGTTTCCTCTCCTACAGCATGCGGATTGAAGAGAACAACTATTCATCAATAGAAGTTGGCTAAATGTTACGATGTTCGGAAGAAATCCAGTTTCAACCTATAGAAGTCGGACATGGTTGTAAGTTTGAAATTATAAGATTGACCTCTTCTATAGCATGAGGATTGAAGAGAACAACTATTTATCAATAGACTAAAGTTGCAATGTTCGGAAGAAACCAAGTTTCAACCTACTGAGGTCGAACATTGTCGTGAGTTTTACTAAGCTAAGCCTACATCCACAGTACCCCCTACCTGTTAGCAACAACACGAAACGCTGAGGTATCGAAATATACAAGTTCTACAAGCAGACGTATTTGTACTACGATTAAACGGGAAGGTTTGAGCTCAGCTTGACAAGCTGCTAATAATTTTAATGCGAACTGTATGCGTGCAGTGGACTTCGTACTCTGCTGAGGCAAACACATTCCAGGTAGGAGCTGGCTAGCCGGATGCAGCTTGCGCGCGCGCGCACGCGCGTATGTGTAGGCATGCTTCAGAAACACATCCCAGATATTTTGTCTCGTTCTAGAGTCTGCTTATTCTAAATCCGGTGCTAGTACATAGCTACTCGTAAGGCATAACACCTGAAATGCACTAGGAAGCAGCTAGCTGCTGCTCTCCTCCTGTTTTTACATGAGATTTTAAATTGTAAGAACCTATTTTACGGCCAGATGCCCTTCCTGACGCAAGAATCTGTTTTACGGCCGGTTGCCCTTCCTGACGCTGAAAGACCAGCATGCCTGCCAACCCTTCCGATTTACCCGGAAACTTTCCGGTTTTTAACTCGTCTTCCGATTTTCCGATTAATTTTTACTTCTTCCGATTTTTGACTAATATAACCTCTAGTACGGCCAATACTCTTACCCTAGAATAAAGGATAAATTCTTATGTGCTTGTGTAATTTACGAAACCTAATTTTCAAGCGTATTTGATGCTTGATTTCGCCTTCGTGTATCGTGTTTCCCGCTCACCACAGCAGCGTGTGCGCTTTATACAGCTGGGGATTCGGGGCGGCAATCGTCCTGCAAGCAAGAGGCTAGTGCGCGCTAACGACTCAGTTAATCGGGACGAAACGATGAGTTTGTTATTGTGTTGTTCGCGCGCTGTTAACATCGTTTCTGTGCGTAGTTTCGTCGGAGTTGTTCCTTGCATTTCTATGACAGTTTCTGGTATTTTCTTTTCTCGTTATGGCCAAAAAATATGACAAACGTTATCTCCAAGTGTTAAGAGATGCCTATAAATTTCTGTACATTTTACCGGCTATTAAAGGAAACTACCGTATTTTCTCGCGTACCGTAATCGACGCCCTTGCATAATTTACACATCCTAATATTTTTGGGTCCAAAGTGGAATTTGACGCACCCACAACTTCGAAGATCCATCACTCAGCTCCGGATGCGTTTCGAAATAAAGACGCCGCCAACTACTCAGGTAGCAGGCTTCCTATTGCGAAAGGGGCATTCCAAATACAGGGCAACGTGCTGTATTAGCCGGCAGGAAATCCCACTGCACTAGTTTTACGAGTGTTTCGCGTACGGGACATTATGTGATCTCAAAATTGTTTGTCAGTCCACAGTACTCTAAGAAACTGGTACAGTACCGTACTGCATCATACGAACTTGCGGTGATCAGTTACGCCGAAACATACGGGAATAGAGCAGCGGGCAGCAAGTTTTCAGTGTCCAAATGAAACACGCGCTACCGCGGTAACAGAAGTGCACTTCAAGCGGCCAACAAGTCTCACAAAGCATTTTGCGGACCAAAAAGCGGCATGTTTCCGCAAGTAGAGGATTATCTGCTTAACTATATGATTTTGTTACGCAATGTTGGATAAACCGTTTCTCACAAAATGCTGCATTTTAAAGAATGAGAAATAGCCGCGGCACGTGGAATCATTGTCTCGTATTTAAAGGTTAGCCGAGGCTGAATTAATTTTATGAAGAGAAATGAACTTCCTCTTCGACGAAGAACAACATTATGCCAAAAAGTGACGAATGATTTCAACCATTTTCAGCGCTTTTGATTGAAAAGCGTAAAGTGAAGGAATATTTTATCTCCCTTATAGGAATCGCAGGTCAGACGCCAATCAGTTTCCCACAAAGTCGAACAGTCGATAAGAAAGGAACATACAGTGTTATCGCACGCGCTACCGGAAGCAAAAAAAAAAAAAAAAAAACGACGATGTACTGCAATGCTTGCTGAAATAGCTGATGGCAGAAACCTTGCACCTTACTTTTTTCTAAAACGAAAAACAATGCCTAAAGCAAAATTTCCGCGAGTGATCTACGTTCGTATTCAAGAAAAAGGGTGGATGGACACGTCACTCGTACAAGATTGGATACGAACGGTTTGGAGTAATGTAGCAGGGTCCCTCCTTCGATGCCCGGCCCTTCTCGTGTTGGACAGGTTTTTTTCCGGTATGTCATTCAGGTCGTATTGTCAGCTCGTAATGGGAAGAATATTTTCCAGTGTCGGTACCGTACTTCAAACCCACGTGTCTAACTTATCTGATGTACCCTATTTGACTTTCAGAAAAATCTCACACCAGAATTTTACGCCAAATGACGATAACTGCAAATGGGTTGAACCAATTGTGTTTGGATTATATTTGATGTATCTTTTAAATGTAAATGAATTGTACATAATTTGTAAATATCCGAATTCCTTGAATCGCATCCGAAGTTTCCGCCTGTATTTTTCGTCAAAAAGTGCGTTAATTACGCGAGAAAATACGGTATTATGCATTTTGTTGCGTGTGACGGTGTGACAAATATTATTCGTATGTAAATGTCATAAATGAGAGTGATTAGGTACATTTTCTTGTAACTATCTTTATGTTTTCTTAGTTTAATATTTTAAATTTAATGGTCAATATGCATTGTAACTGTAGATAAGTATGCCTTTTATCCTGACCTTTTTTCACGTAGACCATGGTGGAATATATGTGATGAAATCCAAGAATTAAAATATCTTCCTATTTTTGGTTTCTAAAAGTTGGCAGATATGGACCAGGATTTAGCCAGTTACCCTTCCTGATGTAACAAGACTAGGATTTATTTTTTTAGACTGCATTTGGCTAGAAATAGCTACACGAAATTATTATATAGAAAGAGAATTGCCGGCTCCTACAGTTTGGTTTAGTGTGCTTGCCTCTCACCCGGCAGTCTCGGGTTCGATTCTCTTGGGATTAAAAATATGTTTTACAGCTGAGTGCCCCCTCCTGACGCAAGAGTTTAAATCGCAAGAATCTGTTTTACGGCTGGTTGCCCTTCCTGACGCTGAAAGACCAGGATTTAGCCAGTCAACCTTCCTGATGTAACAAGACTAGGATTTATTTTTTTAGACTGCACTTGGCTAGAAATAGCCACACGAAATTATTATATAGAAAGAGAATTGCCGGCTCCTACGGTTTAGTTTAGTGTGCTTGCCTCTCACCCGGCAGTCTCGGGTTCGATTCTCTTGGGATTAAAAATATGTTTTACAGCCGAGTGCCCCCCTCCTGACGCAAGAGTTTAAATAGCAGGAATCTGTTTTATGGCCGGTTGCCCTTTCTGACGCTGAAAGACCAGGATTTAGCCAGTTACCCTTCTTGATGCAACAAGACTAGGATTTATTTTTAGACTGCACTTGACTAGAAATAGCCACACGAAATTATTATATAGAAAGAGAATTGCCGGCTCCTACGGTTTGGTTTAGTGTGCTAGCCTCTCACCCAGCAGTCTCGGGTTCGATTCTCTTAGAACGAAGGTGCACCCCAAACACATCATTCAATGTTCTGATCATATGTTGTATCGATTATATTCTTAATCACTTATTTTGTAATATAATCTTCAAGTATTCGATAAAGCTATGCCTTAACAGAGCAGGGAAAAGGAGGTTATAACAATCGCTATCTTACGCAAGCCGTTCAGAACCGTAGTCTTGTTTTCTTTTAGAACAAAGGTATTCCTTGACATGTTCTTTTTAAATTGTCCGCCACAACGAAGAGTACGTCACGGTGCTCTCCGATTGTGGATGTAGAATTTGCCGCCACCACATGTCAAAGAATAAAGATGCCAACACAAAGATGGCAGCACGGTGCTCTGTTCATTAAAGATGACGGATGACAGCTAACAAAATTGCCCCGCATGAGGGCAGCACGGTGCTCTGTTCATTAAAGATGGCGGATGACAGCTAACGAAATTGCCCCGCATGAGGGCAGCACGGTTCTCTGTTCATTAAAGATGGCGGATGACAGCTAACGAAATTGCCCGCATGATAGCAGCATAGTGCTCTGTTGGTTAAAGATGGCTGGTGACAGCTGTCAAAAAAGCGTGTGGCTTTGTTTCCAAACAAGAACACGTGGAATTTGCCACCACCACATAGAGGGCAGCACTGTACTCTGTTGCTTAAAGATGGCGGATGATGGCTGTCAAAAAAAGCGCGTGGGTTTGTTTCCAAACAAGAGCACGTGGAATTTACCGCCACCACATAGAGGGCAGCACGGTGCTCAAAGATGGCTGCTGTCAAAAAGCATTTTTCAAATTATCCGCCACCACATTTCAAAGGTAAGTAGCTAAAGAGGGCAGCACTGTGTTCTATAGATTAAAGATGGTGGATGACAGCTGCACGTGGATTTGTTTATCTCGCGCTAGTGAGGTTAAGTTGGTAGCATTAAGGTTTAGGCCCGCCGAGATGGCAGCACTGCAGATGACAGGTGACGAATTTGCAGCTACTGCGATAAAGAGGGCAGCACGGTGATCTGTAGTTTAAAGATGGCGGATGACAGCTGTCAAAAAAGCACGTGGCTTTGTTTATCTCGCGCTTGTGAGGTTAAGTTGGTAGCACTAAGGTTTAGGCCCGCCAAAATAGCAGCACTGCCGATGACAGATGACGAATTTGCAGCTACTGCGATAAAGAGGGCAGCACGGTGATCTGTAGTTTAAAGATGGCGGATGACAGCTGTCAAAAAAGCACGTGGCTTTGTTTATCTCGCGCTTGTGAGGTTAAGTTGGTAGCACTAAGGTTTAGGCCCGCCAAAATGGCAGCACTGCCGATGACAGGTGACGAATTTGCAGCTACTGCGATAAAGAGGGCAGCACGGTGCTCTGTAGTTTAAAGATGGCGGATGACAGCTGTCAAAAAAGCACGTGGCTTTGTTTATCTCGCGCTTGTGAGGTTACGTTGGTACTACTGAGGTTTAGGCCCGTCAAGATGGCTGCATTGAGGTTAGCGATGCGTTGTTGTCTGTCAAAAAGCACGTGGCTGTCAAAAAACACGTGGATTTGTTTACCTCGCTCTAGTTAGGTTAAGTTGGTACCACTGAGGTTTAGGCCCGTCAAGGTGGTAGCAGTGAGGTTAGCGATGCGTTGTTGTCGATGACAGCTGTCAAAAAGCACGTGGCTTTGTTTACAAATTCAAATCTCGCGCCGAAATTCAAATTTCCCGCCAAAATTCAAATTTCCCCCGGGAGGCGGAGGGACCCCTGGGAGCCCGGAGGAGGTGGTGGCGGCCGAACTGTCCTATTATACTACTTCTGCTGTAACTCATGGTGCGCTTACTTTGTGTTTTATGTAAATTAGATACCAGATATTGGCTCGTGATGTTATAGTTTCATCATGGCTGAACTCCTCAAGTTGAAGGGGTGAACTATGGCGTCAGAAACATGGCTACTATTACAAAAGAGTCGTAGCTTGGCAAATATTTTCATTTAATAATTACAAATGTCGAATCGTCAATATTTTTTCACCTAAGTTCTTTCTTTGGACATGGTAGAATTTTCCCTTCAGGTTAAAAAATTCTGAGACCCTAATTGGAGATAGTCGGCTTGTGTAGCGGACCCTGAATCTCTACAAAAACTATTAGAATTGAAGCACACAAAGTATTGTGCTGAAAAGATCACCACCAGTGGCGGTTCGTGACATTTTGCTCCGGCAGGGCTGTACCGCCATCTCCTTCCCCTCTCCAACCGGTCGAGTTTTCATTGTCCAGCATCATGATACTTATAGATGAATAATAATAATAATAATAATAATAATAATAATAATAATAATAATAATAATAATAATCCGATGGCACTAGCAGAATAGAAATCTGCTTGCGTTGCAATATTAATTAATGAGTTAACTACACTACAGTGACATTTATGCACACACATTAATAGTCTAACAGCTAATGCAATCCCGACTATTATGGAACTGCACTGTTTTACTGACCACAATCACAAGTGGTAATAACAACACTCATGAAAACAAATAAGCAGTGCACTCCCGAATTTCTTTCTCCTTGTTCAAATTTCAAAGCATGACGAAGTATTTAACAATTTGATCGCACTACAAATAGTGCCGTCACGTTATGTTTACGTTTTAAATCTTTATTTTAGTTTCTTTATAGAACTGAATTGTTTAAATAGTCACTATAATGGAATTCATTGTTTTAAAATGTTTTGAAATTAATCTCTAACAACAGTTAATATAAGACGTTGGGGGGGGGGGAGCCTAGGTACATTGCAAAGTGTTGGCGATGTGCTGAGGACTCCGTCGTTCAGCACTTACTACCGCCAGCGATCTTCCTTCCCCTAACAAACCGATATCCTTCCAGGCCACTCCCGCTCCCACTCCCCGCACCCTTGCTAAACTCTATGAACCTACTAAGGCCTCTGCCGGACAGACCATACAGCCGCCTGCACTCTTCCTTCCCCTGACGAGCTCAGGTCGATCTTCCAGGCTCCCCCCGCTCCCCGCATACCAGCAAAGTGTGGGACCTGCTCATTGCTCTGCTGCCACAGTCCGAACACCTCACGACTAAAGAGAAAACATCGAGCGTGCTGGACAGCGGCCACGGTCTGAAAGCCGTTGCCATTTTCTTGAAAATAGACTTCGCTATATTTTCCCATCTCTTTACGTAATCAGTTACAGAGTGAAATAACGATAAATGTTTTTGAAAAGGCGGTGGGCCGGCGCCCAAAAGCCCTTCATGCACGAGCCGCCACTGCACAACATGTGCCCCTATTCTATGAACACTGAGCTGAGCTGAGACTTGGAATTCAAGTAGGCCACAGCAAAAATTTCATTACATATATCTCCATTAGTAGTATAATACAGGGATTCGGCGGCCACCACGCCCACCGGGCTCCCAGGGGCCTCCACCACCACCACCACCACGCGGGAGGCCTTCCCAGGGGCCCGCTCCACCACCACCACCCCCCGGGAGGCCTTCCCAGGGGCCTGCTCCACCTCCCGCGGGAAATTTGAATTGGTAAACAAAGCCACGTGCGTTTTAACGGACAACAACGTATCGCTAACCTCAGTACTGCTATCTTGACGGGCCTAAACGTTAGTGCTACCAACTTAACCTAACTAATGCGAGATTTGAATCGGTAAACAAATCCACGTGCTTTTTGACAGACAACAACGTATCGCATACCTCAGTGCTGCCATCTTGACGGGCCTAAACCTTAGTGCTGCCAACTTAACCTTACCAGCGCGAGATTTGAATCGGTAAACAAAGCCACGTGCTTTTTGGCAGCTGTCATCCGCCATCTTTAATCAAGAGAGCACCGTGCTGCCGTCTTGCAGGCGTTTTCGTCAGCTGTCATCCGCTATCTTTAATCTACAGAGCACCGTGCTGCCCTCTTTATGGCATGTAGTAGTGGGCAATTTCGTCAGCTGTCATCCGCCATCTTTAATCTACAGAGCACCGTGCTGCTATCATGCGGGCAATTTCGTCAGCTGTCATCCGCCATCTTTAAACTACAGAACACAGTGCTGCCCTCTGTATGGCATGTAGTAGCGGGCAATTCCGGTCAGCTGTCATCCGCCATCTTTAATCAAGAGAGCGCAGTGCCGCACTCTTTAGTTGAAATGTGGTGGTGGCAAATTCCACATCCGCCATCTTTAATCTACAGAGCACAGTGCCGCACTCTTTAGTTTAAATGTGGTGGCGGACAATTTAAAAGAACGTGTCAAGGAATATCTTTGTTCTGAAAGAAAAAAAATAAGACTACAGTTCTGAACAGGTTGCGTAAGATGACGATTGTTATAACCTCCCTTTTTCCCTGCTGTCAAGGCATAGCTTTATCGAACATACAACGCGATCTTATGCATAAGACAGTACACATATCGCGTACCTGCAGTGATGCATGTTTAGACTTGAACACATACTGCTGTTAGAAAACCTATTACAACTAGAATTGCATACTATAGTTCGATGATGTAGAACAATGCATCGCATGACTAGAATCAAGCACTGTTTAGAAAGAAAAAATTATCTTCTCAACATACTTACTGAGCTGCTCTTCCTGCTCTGTGATTGTAAAACATAACGAGACAAGAATCGAATACTGCACTCGATGTTGTTAACTTCAACATGTGATTAGAACATTACATCAGATTAAAACATAACAAGACTAGAATCGAACTCTTCCTGCTCTGTCAAGTTACATGTCTATCGAACATGCATTGCAAAAGTTAGACTGTAAAACATAACAAGACTAGAAGTGAACACTGCTCTCGATGTTGTTAACTTCAACATGTGATTAGAACAGTAAAACATAGCTAGGCTAGAATCGAACACTGCACTCGATGTTGTTAACCTTAAGATGTAATCAGAACATTAATTGATGTGTTCACTAGATAAGTGATCAAGACTAGATTCGAACACTGTACTCGATACAACGTGTATTTAGAACATGTCAGGGGATACCTTTGTTCTAAGAAAATCAGATTAAAACATAGCAAGACTAGAATCGAACACTGCACTCGATGTTGTTAAACTTAACATGTAATCAGAATATTAATTGATGTGTTCAAAACACTGGATAAGTGATCAAGACTAGATTCGAACACTGTACTCGTGACATGTATTTAGAACATGTTAGGTGATACCTATGTTCTAAGAAAATCAGATTGAAACATAACAAGACTAGAACCGAACACTGCACTCGATGTTGTTAACTTTAACATGTGATCAGAACATAAATTGATGTGTTCAGATCACAAAATAAGTGATAAAAACTAGAATCGAACACTGTACTCGATACAACATATGATCAGAACATCGGTTGATGTGTTTACAACATGTCTGGGGTATACCTTTGTTCTAAGAAAAAAATAGACTAGAATTCTGAACAGCTTGCGCAAGATAGAAACTCTAATAACTTCCTTTACCTTTACTTACTCTGCCAAGGTACATCTTTATCGAACATGCATTGCAAAAGCGAGAGTGTGCAAGTTTAGACTTGAACACATACTGCCGTTCAAAAACATATATACATACTATAGTTCGATGTTGTAGAACACAGGATTGCAAGACTAGAATCAAGCACTGTTTAGAAAAAATCTCTTCTCAACATATTTACTATGCTAGACGATAGCATAGTTACGAATTTAATCAACGCCTTCTTTCTTGCTTTTATTCTTCTTCGAGTGGAAGGAGTAGGAGAAGGTTATACCTAATTTAAAATAAAAGAATATGCCAATTCTACAGTATTTATTTACATGTAATTCTTATTATGTACATGATTTATCTTACAATTAATAATGCTAATCTTGTATGTATGAGTTTTAGTTGATGTTATGCTGTAGTAAACAATGCTATAACTAAAAACCGAGCTATACAAAACTTAGACTGTTTGATAGTAAATCAATTAACTAATTAAATCAATCCGTTTTTAACCTTGCGACTCAAGAGGACATTAAGTAACACCCTTATCGAACGTTATCTGCAAGAGTGCTTTTACTTTGTTAGGTATAGAACATTCAGCTCTCTATCTGTTTTTTTAATTTACGATAATATCTAACTTCTATAGGTAAAAACTTAGTTTTTCCGAACTCGCGATCATGTCTGACCTCTATAGGCTAAAACTTGGTTTCTTCCGAACATCACAGCTTTCGTCTAATCTCTATTGATAAATGGTTGTTCTCTTTTCAGATGTTTCCCTGCTCGCAGTGTAACGGAACGTTTGCAAGACATGACATCCTTGCACGTCATATAAAATCTAAACATCGAGAGGCGTCCGGTACGTTTCCCTGCGAGCAGTGCAACGTAGCCTTTACAAGACGAAACAGACTCACGCGTCATATGAAATCAAAAACATCAGGCATCTACTGTGTTATTCTGCGAGCAGTGTAGTGTAACATTCGGAAGACAGGATAGCCTCACGCGCTCCATAAAATCAAAAACATCAGGGATCTACTATGTTATTCTGCGAGCAGTGTAGTGTAACATTCGCAAGACAAGATAGCCTTACACGCTTAATATCGAAAACAACGCTTGCAGGATAAAATTCCGACACTACAATTCTTTAAAGCTGCTGCAATAGAACAACATTTTAACTAAAGAGCGTAAGTTAGCTAAAGTTGTTGCATTTTAACAACGGTAGGGGTATAGATGTAGATTTGTATTAAAATTGTATGTGCATATAACTAATAAGTAGAAATACTTCGAAATGCTTAGTGTAATTTATGCATTAAGAGCTTTGCAAGGTGTAACGGGTGTATTTTCCTAATTTATTATGCATCAACAAAACTAATAACACAAGATTTGTTCTCTATTCCGCGATATATAATGCAAGTAGAACGTTGATTTAGTTCTTCTATTTCTAAATCAGTTAGCACACTAAATCTATTAGGTAAAAAATCTTGATAGTCTTTGCAGACGCATAAAACCCTTTCTCCAAATTTCGTTTTTAATCTTCGTAGTGAAATCACTTTAAATTGCTCTTTTAGCGGTAGACTTATCAGCGGCTTAGTAGTTGAAATATGACCTATCTGGTTAATCTTCTCCATGGTTTTTCTACAAAAAAGCGGAATACTATTTTTTAGATTTTTAAAAACAATGTAAACATATAAGATCAATTAAAAAAGATCGAAACATACCTTAAAAATGTTTACGTTGCAGACTGCAAACTGTTACTCGGATAAATAAAATGTGCACGTTCAAGCCTGTAACTCGAATAAATGTCGAAGATAACTCTTGATGTACCTAGAAAAGAACAAAAATATATGAATGTAGCGTTACCACATGCATCGCACATAGTGATGATCGGATAAGAAAGGGCTACAAAAGTTGCTTAGTATGTTAACAGCTAGCCTAGGCTAAAACATTGAAGGTTACAAAAGTTATTTGGTTTGTTAACAGCCAACCTAGCTATCTTTAAATCAAAGACCTTTATCACCTAGCGTAAACGCAGATGTAATAATACGATATGAAAGGACAAGTCAGCTAGCCTAGAGTTGCGATGTTTAGAAGAAACCAAGTTTCAACCTATAGAGGTCAGACATTGTTGTGAGTTTGAAGTTACAAGATTAACCTCTTTCTTGTCTACGCCTTCTAATCCTCCTATCGTAAAATGCTAAAACAACGAAGGTTATAAAAGTTACTTGGTTTGTTAGCAGCTAACATAGCTATCTTTAAATCAAAGACCTTTATTGCCTAGCGTAAAAGCAAATGTAATAATATGATATGAAAGGACAAGTCAGCTAGCCTAGAGTTGCGATGTTTAGAAGAAACCAAGCTTCAACCTATAGAGGTGAGACGAAGTTACGAGTTTAACCTCTTCCTTGTCTACGCCTTCTAATCCTATCGTAAAATGCTAAAGTTTTGGAGGTTACAAAAGTTACTTGGTTTGTTAACAGCTAACCTAGCTATCTTTAACTCAAAGACCTTTATTGCCTAGCGTAAAAGCAAATATAATGATATGATATGAGGGGACAAGTCAGCTAGCCTAGAGTTGCGATGTTTAGAAGAAACCAAGTTTCAACACATAGAAGTCATACATTGTTGTGAGTTTGAAGTTACAAGATTAACCTCTTCCTTGTCTACGCCTTCTAATCCTCCTATCGTAAAATGCTAAAAACAATGAAGGTTACGAAAGTTACTTGGTTTGTTAACAGCTAACCTAGCTATCTTTAACTCAAAGACCTTTATTACCTAGCGTAAAAGCAAATGTAATAATGCGATATGAAAGGACAAGACAGCTAGCTTAGAATTGCGATGTTTAGAAGAAACCAAGTTTCAACACATAGAAGTCATACATTGTTGTGAGTTTGAAGTTACAAGATTAACCTCTTCCTTGTCTACGCCTTCTAATCCTCCTATCGTAAAATGCTAAAAACAATGAAGGTTGCAAAAGTTACTTGGTTTGTTAACAGCTAACCTAGCTATCTTTAACTCAAAGACCTTTATTCAAACACTAACTAACAGTTTAGGCTTACCTTAAGTTGAAGGCTGCAAACTGGAGAATAATATTTACAGCAGACAGCGATTTTCTAAAAAAAATGAAAAAAGAAATCGTAAATAATAATAATATAATAATAATAATCAAGGAATTAATCTTACCTTCTGTTTTTACTACTAGACGGTAGGTGAGCAAGTTAAGGATACGTACACAACTAACGCACACAGAGAACTGCGAGGAGCGCTTCACACAGGCTGCACCGATTAAATATGCAGCTTATCACTAAGCGGATGTAGGACATGCAGACGTGTGCGGTGAACTACGTACTCTGCTGATGCATCACATTCCAACGGCAGCTCACCGGCCTGATGTAGCTTGTGTGTGTGTAGGCTTGCTTCAAACTCCATCTAAAAACATACATCCCAGATATTATTTCTTGTTCGGGTACTCTAAAGTCTGTTTATTCTAAACCCAGTGCTAGTACATACCTACTCGCGAGGTATAACGCCTGAATTACACTAGGAAGCAGCTAGCTGCTGCTCTCCTACTCCTAGTCCTGTTTTACGACCGGATGCCCCTCCCTAACGCAAGAATCTGTTTTTACAGGTGGAAACCCTTTTAGGATTTTAAATCACAGTATCTAGTGCTTTACATCATGAACTATTTTTTACGGCTAGATGCCCCTCCTGATGCTGAAATACCAGGATTTAGCCAGTTACCCTTCCTGAAGAAACAAGATTAACGGTGCAAGTTATGCTAAGCAAAGAATCAATATCTTACGCAAGCTGTTCAGAACTGTAGTCTTGTTATTTTTTCTCTTAGAACGAAGGTGTACCCCCAGACATATTCTAAACACATCAATCGATGTTCTGATCATATGTTGTATCGAGTACAGTGTTCGATTATATTCTTAATCACTTCCTTTGTAATATAATCTTCAAGTATTCGATAAAGCTATGCCTTGACAGAGCAGGGGAAAAGGGAGGTTATAACAATCGCTATCATACGCAAGCTGTTCAGAACTGTAGTGTTATTTTTTCTTTCAGAACAAAGGTATTCCTTGACAGGTTCTTTTAAATTATCCGCCACCACATTTCAACTAAAGAGTGCGGCACGGTGCTCTGTAGATTAAAGATGGCGGATGTAGAATTTGCCGCCACCACATTTCAACTAAAGAGTGCGGCACGGTGCTCTGTAGATTAAAGATGGCGGATGTGGAATTTGCCGCCACCACATTTCAACTAAAGAGTGCTACACTGCGCTCTCTTGATTAAAATGGCGGATGACAGCTGACGAAATTGCTCGCTAAAAGGTATCTAGCTAAAGAGTGCGGCACTCTGCTGTTGACTAAAGGTGGCAGCTTCTCAAATTGTCTGCCACCACATTTCAACTAAAGAGTGTAGCACGGTGCTCTCTTGATTAAAGATGGCGGATGACAAAAAGCACGTGGATTAGTTTTCAAACAAGAGCACGTGGAATTTGCCGCCACCACATTTAAACTAAAGAGTACGGCACTGTGCTCTCTTGATTAAAGATGGCGGATGACAGCTGACGGAATTGCCCGCTACTACATGACATAAAGAGGGCAGCACGGTGTTCTCTAGTTTAAAGATGGCGGATGACAGCTGACGAAATTGCCCGCTACTACATGCCATAAAGAGGGCAGCACGGTGCTCTGTAAAGTAAAGATGGCGGATGACAGCTGAAGAAATTGCCTGCATGATTGCAGCACGGTGCTCTGTTGAATAAAGATGGCGGATGACATCTGTGACGTAGAAATTGTCCACTACTACGATAAAGAGGGCAGCACGGTGCTCTGTAGATTAAAGATGGCGGATGACAGCTGTCAAAAAAGCACGTGGATTTTTTTCCATACAAGAGCACGTGGAATTTGCCGCCACCACGTTTCAAAGGTAAGTAGCTGAAGAGTGCAGCACTGTGCTCTCTTGATTAAAGATGGTTGATGACAGCTGACGGAACTTTTCACGTTGCCCGTAGCCATAAAGACGGCAGCACGGTGCTCTGTAGATTAAAGATGGCGGATGACAGCTGGCGAAATTACCTGCAAGAAGGCAGCACAGTGCTCTCTTGATTAAAGATGGCGGATGACAATTGTCAAAAAAGCACGTAGCTTTGTTTACCGATTCAAATATCGCTCTAGTAAGGTTAAGTTGGCAGCACTAAGGTTTAGGCCCGTCAAGATGGCAGCACTGAGGTTTGCGATACGTTGTCTGTCAAAAACCACGTGGATTTGTTTACCGATTCAAATCTCGCGCTAGTTAGGTTAAGTTGGTAGCACTGAGGTTGGCGATGCGTTGTTGTCTCAAAAAAGCACGTGGCTTTGTTTACCAATTCAAATTTCCCGCGGGATGTGGAGCATGCCCCTGGGAAGGTCTCCCGTGTGGTGATGGTGGTGGAGCGGGCCCCTGGGAAGGCCTCCCGAGTGGTGGTGGTGGTGGAGGAGGCCCCTGGGTGCCCGGTGGTGGTGGAGAAGGCCCCTGGGAGCCCGCTGGCGGTGGTGGTGGTGGTGGCCGCCGAATCCCTGTATTATACTACTTCAAGTATTCTCTTGCAGACCGCTTGTTAGAATGTTCTCAGCTGATGAAATAAATCCAAGCAACTCTTTGACTATTTCAGAAACAAGCTGATTACTAATCTAAAATCTGTCTAAGAAAACAAATCAGGGATTGTCACACCAGTCTTTAATGTTCAAGAGAATAGGAAATGTGATGAAATACTTAGAAATATGATATTATCTAGAAATGTAACGTTATAACAGAGAAATAAATAACCATGTTCATCCGTATGTCCAGTGCAGCTTCCCTTCCTTTTTCCCATTGCCAGTTTTGGACTGCAATCAGCTGTAGTATGTATGTGTATATATATGTAACTGCACAACTTAATAGGGTTTTTCTAATTGTAAGATGAAATTCATTATAATTACCCCAGGTAATTTGTGTATTACTCGCACATTTTGTACTGATATATGTGTGTACGGGGATGAGGAGTAAGGAGAGCGTTCTCCAGGTTCCGGTAAATCTGCCAACTGAATGGAAATTAAATCTGAATTGAATCGATCGATATGAATTTTCTGAACCTTTATTATCTTAAGCCAACAACTGTGTCACACACACATTATATAACATTTCTCGATGCGAATCTTGTTCCGAGCATGAATTCTATAGTTTGGCTTTGCTTTGTAAACAACCACAGTACTAGTACGTAAGGTGTACGCCAGATGTCGCACAGCGATGCACAAGCGATTGATAGTTTGTGTTTCAAAAGTTGCCAATACAAATCTGGAAGATTGCCGAGGTCGACCGATTCAGCACTAGGGTGTCCACCTATCACTAAATAGTGTGCGAGTAATACTATGAATTTAAGAGTAGGGTGTTTTCATAACGATAGCGAGATCACGCTATCATCCCACTGCACCGTTTTCCACCCAGGGCGTTAACTGACAATGGTTCAACATGGTTACAGTATAAAAGTGCATAGAGCACTAACCATGGTGTAGTCAAATATTACTATTAGTCACAACGTCTCCTAGGTGGCCATGGGTCCCCTAATGCCCTCCCCTATGGCTACTGGTAGTGAAAGGTAAGATTGGAATAATCATCATGGCGCCCAATACCTGCAATAGTATGTGCAGTTCCTGCAAAGAGTCGCTCAAGGAGAAGGAGAATTGTGTACAGTGTGACGGGAAGTGTAGCGAAACGTTCCATTCAAACTGTGCGCGTGTTTCAAATGCTGATCTTAAGGCAAATCCGGGGGAGATTTAGTGGCATTTTAAACAATGCAAACATAACCCTACTTCGTCTAAACCACCTTCATGCTCTTTTCAGCAGAATAAAGTCAAAGCCGACAATACAAACATATGTGAAGCTGTGAACAACATATAGCAAATCCTGAAAAATGTCTGCAGCTCACTGGAGTTTCAGTCCAGAAAATTTGATGAACTGCTACTGCAAGACAGTGAACTTAAAAAGTGCATAGACCATTTAACCAGCGAAGTGAACAACAGCAAGGCTGAAAATAGTGCTCTCAAATCATTTGAAGGATCAAATCAATGATCTTGAACAGTATTCTAAGAATTATAATTTAGAAATCGCCGGCATACGAGTCTGTAAGGATGAGAATGTGTATGACATAGTAACTCAAGTTACAGGTGCAGTTGGAGTGGAGATTCAACCTGACCGGGACATTGAATATTGCCACAGACTCCCAGCGGCTACATATATGTACGGAAGGTAGAAGATTCCTCTCATAATTGCGAAATTTTATTCGCGTAAAACAACAAACATGATCATGGACAAAAAAGAAAGCATTTGAAACTTCTCTCTGCAGATATTAAATTCAAGGGGGACACACCTGTATATTTAAATGAACACCTAACAAAACAGAACCAAAATCTATATTGGCTAGCCAGAAGTACGAAACACTCCGTGAACTACAAATTCGCTTGGACTAAGAACGGGAAGATCTTCATGAGAAAAAATGAGGACAGTCCCATACTGCAAATCAAGACTGCAGCTGACTTACCAGCAGGCCCTACGAAGCAGAGAGACTGAGGATTCAAGTTAGGGTATGTATACATGAGCCAAGTGATTCATAAATATACTTACATTGAAGTTCTCTCTCGAAGTGTGCGCCAAGCAATTACAAAGAGTAATACTACACATTAGGCTGTGGATATGAAACCAGATCTTGAATTAGAGCTTACCTTACAAGATGATATCACCACAGGCATGGTAAACACCCCTCAAAACTTGAACAAATTAATCCACTGTACTGCAGGAATGAGAATTATGCAGCTGAACATAAGTAGCATGATAACAAATCTTGAAAGCATGCTATTTATGTTAAATCAACTGGACCATAAACGAAACATTATAATACTATCTGAAACCCAACTCATTAGGGATATGCCCTTGTCTATTTTAGGACATGATGAGTACTTCATACCCCCACAAAATTCTACACATGACAGTTTAAAGATATACACACATGCAATCTTCATACAAAATATTGCAATATCTACAGTGAAAACCCTGAAAGCAGCCAATGGTAGCCTACTCAACTTAAAATATAATAAAGAAAGATTCTTGATACTTGCTATGTATAGATCGCCCTCTACAAGCCCAAAGATATTCATAGACGAACTAGGAAATACACTTCAGCAGCTACCTGCAGCCACACAATATATAATAATAGGAGATATTAACATAGACACTTTAAAACCAATTGGTCAGTACGCTCAAAAATTAAAAATGAATACATAAACACCTTATGCGCTAATGGTTTCATTTCATATATCAACTCTGTAACAAGGACAACCCTAAAATCTAGAACATGTATAGATCACATCCATGTTAAATCCCATAGAAATAACAATTTTGAGTCATATGTTCTACATACTAGTATCACAGATCACAGTCCTAATTTTTCTCACAAAAACTATCCCAGAAATATCTTTTTTTTGCTATGGGCTTTACGTCGCACCGACACAGATAGGTCTTATGGCGACGATGGGATAGGAAAGGCCTAGGAGTTGGAAGGAAGCGGCCGTGGCCTTAATTAAGGTACAGCCCCAGCATTTGCCTGGTGTGAAAATGGGAAACCACGGAAAACCATCTTCAGGGCTGCCGATAGTGGGATTCGAACCTACTATCTCCCGGATGCAAGCTCACAGCCGCGCGCCTCTACGCGCACGGCCAACTCGCCCGGTCCCAGAAATATCACACACCACAAATGGAAGGAAAAATGCTTAACAAAGCCAGAATAAATTATGAAGCATAAAATAAAGCCTTAAAAATGGAAAATTGTAAATCTGTCCTGAATGAACACAATGTCTACAAAGTGATTGGTAGTTTTATGCGGCTATTAACTCAACATATCTAGCCCGCCTGGTGGCCATGATCGTTAAGGCGCTGAAGTCTAAAACGGTCTAACACCGAGGTTAGCCGGTTCGAGTCCCGTTGGTCGAAAAAATTTTCACCATCTGAATGTTGGCCGGCAGGGTAGGGGAGGTGGTGGTATACAATTTCTAATCACTAGATTGCGTGCCAAAAGCCTGGATTAAATTCCAAACCTCTCCGCAGTGCTCATATGGAGTGAGGGCATATGACGCTGTTGATGGTGATTCGTCCGTCGGATGCGGACGTTAAGCCTTGAGCAGACCCCTTGGTGCTATTCGACAGGAGTAGGCTATGTGCCGGCACCGGGTTTCACCCTCTCCCTACTATCATATATCACGTCATTCATTTCATCTCCCATTAACTCCTCTGATGAGGTTGACGTCAGGAAGGGCATCCGGTCATAAAAAAAACCCGCCACGACAAATTCATCTCACCTCATACCCGACCCCGTAGGGAAACGGGACAAGGGTTGGACAAACAACAACATTAACTCAACATATCTCTGAGCACTAGTGATGGGCAGTCTGAGACGAGGTCTCGAGATTTATCGGGATTTCTCGAGACTAACACGCATTAATTCTCGTGAGAAATTTCGAGAGATCTCGAGAGCGTTGTCCCCGCTTTGTGTGCAGTGCAGCGTGTCGTAGGCCTAGCTGTGTGCCGTGCAGCGTGTCGTAGGCCTAGAGGTAGACGGAGCTGAATGTTGTTTGTGCTAGGTATGCGAACAGCAAACCACGCGCCTTCTTCATTCCGTAAGTAGGTGTCAACAAGCGATTAGGGCGTTCATTTCTACTGAGTTCTATTTTGACACAGTATAACATAATTGTAAACTTTACGCATTCTCTCTCATTACATGCAGCGCAAGTACGCGAACGCATAGGCTAAGCACAGAAACTGACGGCTACTGTAGGTAAACCCTCGATACTAGAGGCGTGCATATTCGATTTCGAGACGAGGCAAGATACGCCTTGCCGCATATGCAACCACCATTACGCACGAGTGTAATCTAAAATGCTTGAGTATGCTCCAATTCTTTCGACAGGTAGGTGTACATCGTTATCATACCCCACATTCAATATCATATGACCACTCCTTGTGTTTACCGATATTTTGGTGACGAAAAAGATAATTCATTACAATGTTATGTAGTATTTGCGTCATAATTAGGTATTTCGGTATATGGCGGTGCAATGTGTAATTGTGTCCAGTTGTACGCGAAACGCAATGTAAGTCGTGGATGTCGGTTATTTTGAAGAGGTGTCACATAGCACAGTCCGCTGTGTTGTTTGTTCAAAAGAAGTACGTCGCCAGAAATACTTCCACGATGATCCCGCTCTTAAAAGCACATACTATCGCTGAAGAGGAATCGTCACAAAACACCTTCTGGCCGGTCTGCACCACAAGAATCTACCCAGTCGACAACAATTGCGAGGTATCCAGGTAGGTGTACATCCTATATACAGTTATTAACAAATTACCAGGGGCGGTGCGTGGTATTGTTGCAGTATTGCACAACTCCCAATAAGTTTGCACTTTATTTGTCGCCTTTTCTTCTAATGTTTTAGTTCAATAAACCTAACATATTGTGACCGTTCATGGACGCGTATGGTTCGAAATAATAATCTTTTCAATAGGCCTCAGCTAGAATTCAGTGGCTTGCACAAAACTCCACTCGAGGGCATGGCCCTTCGACGAGAAAGTGATCACAAACTCTCAATAGCTAATCAAAAACTGACGATTCTACATCTTATTTCATTACTTCTAGGTTCTTATATACCAGGTAGGAAATGATAACTGCAATAAAAATTTGGAAGGACATTACATTTAATAACCAATTCTAATTAAATATAATTATAATAATCTGAATAAGCAACACCTTGGAAGATACTCTCATGTAAATCCTGCCATACTCTGTTAAATCAGTCTTTCTTGAAAGAATTATTCAACACTAAATTCAAATATTACAATAACGCATTACACTCTCCCAAAACTTCATCAACCAAATTATTAATCACTTGAAAGGAAATCAGTTAATTGAGTCTTCCAATTCCTCGTAATTGTTTGTTCATTCGACTATAATTCACTTTCATCCGTAGCGTGTCTTACCTGTTCTATCTGTCTCCTTCAATGAATATCTAGCTAGTTAATAATAACTTGAATTCCCTAACGGTCTTTCACATAAATATAGAATCATCTGAAATGAACAACCATAATGTAATTATTCCATAACTGAATGATCACATGCCACCATTCATCTGGATGCTCCGCATCACCACACCCGAATATCAACCACTAACTAATGACATGTTAAATAATCCAATGCCAGAAGATCTGCACTGCGTCAGCTCCTCTCCATGATGCTGAGAATAATGCTAATGCACAAATAGCTACCTCAAGCAGTACTACAAGTATCAATTCATAATCACAGGTGACATTGATCACAAATAATTCTATCTACCATTCAGGTGTAATAATTATCGAAGATCCTACCTACATTCGCTCGTCTGTTCCACTATTTATGTCATGCCAAAACTCAAACCCTGACAATTCATATGCTCTCAACGTGATCTCTTCGAAATGCTTACAATTTCAACAATAAATACATCACTTGCTTATCCAACACTTAACATACGCGGCGATCATATCACTAAATAAACCATCCTATCACATTGACCATCTCGAAGAATAAATCTACCATCGCAATAAATAATCCAACATATCTCATTCACAAACATATCGCTCTAAATCACAACTTCAAACGATCCTACACTCGTTTTACACCATCATAATATGCACCGCATCAAATCATTACCTAAATAAACAAGCAAAGGCAATCGAAGAGCCTAATTTCATGCATACGAAACATCACTGAATTTCTACTGAATAAACACATAACAACAGTCTGCGAACTATTCATATAAAGGATCACAACATTAATTACACTGACTGACAGTGACAATGCAACACCAAGGAGGAGTGGTTCGAAAGGGATGAAAGTTGGGGAAAAAACAGAGACGGCACGGACGAATAATTGATGTTTATTTCAAACCGATATGCAGGTTACACAATGCGCACGGCATCGACTCAGTAGGATGTAGGACCACCGCGAGCGGCGATGCACGCAGAAACACGTCGAGGTACAGAGTCAATAAGAGTGCGGATGGTGTCCTGAGGGATGGTTCTCCATTCTCTGTCAACCATTTGCCACAGTTGGTCGTCCGTACGAGGCTGGGGCAGAGTTTGCAAACGGCGTCCAATGAGATCCCACAGGTGTTCGATTGGTGGGAGATCCGGAGAGTACGCTGGCCACGGAAGCATCTGTACACCTCGTAGAGCCTGTTGGGAGATGCGAGCAGTGTGTGGGCGGGCATTATCCTGCTGAAACAGAGCATTGGGCAGCCCCTGAAGGTACGGGAGTGCTACCAGCCGCAGCACATGCTGCACGTAGCGGTGGGCATTTAACGTGCCTTGAATGCGCACTAGAGGTGACGTGGAATCATACGCAATAGCGCCCCAAACCATGATGCCGCGTTGTCTAGCGGTAGGGCGCTCCACAGTTACTGCCGGATTTGACCATTCTCCACGCCGACGCCACACTCGTCTGCGGTGACTATCACTGACAAAACAGAAGCGTGACTCATCGGAGAACACGACGTTCCGCCATTCCCTCATCCAAGTCGCTCTAGCCCGTCACCATGCCAGGCGTGCACGTCTATGCTGTGGAGTCAATGGTAGTCTTCTGAGCGGACGCCGGGAGTGCAGGCCTCCTTCAACCAATCGACGGGAAATTGTTCTGGTCGATATTGGAACAGCCAATGCACATGCTGAAGAATGGCGGTTGACGTGGCGTGCGGGGCTGCCACCGCTTGGCGGCGGATGCGCCGATCCTCGCGTGCTGACGTCACTCGGGCTGCGCTTGGACCCCTCGCACGTGCCACATGTCCCTGCGCCAACCATCTTCGCCACAGGCGCTGCACCTTGGACACATCCCTATGGGTATCGGCTGCGATTTGACGAAGCGACTAACCTGCCCTTCTCAGCCCGATCACCATACCCCTCGTAAAGTCGTCTGTCTGCTGGAAATCCCTCCGTTGACGGCGGCCTGGCATTCTTAGCTATACACGTGTCCTGTGGCACACGACAACACGTTCTACAATGACTGTCGGCTGAGAAATCACGGTACGAAGTGGGCCATTCGCCAACGCCGTGTCCCATTTATCGTTCGCTACGTGCGCAGCACAGCGGCACATTTCACATCATGAGCATACCTCAGTGACGTCAGTCTACCCTGCAATTGGCATAAAATTCTGACCACTCCTTCTTGGTGTTGCACTTGCCGTGTCAGTCAGTGTATTTCACACACACATATATCTGAAAACTTACCTGCAGCGCTCGAGATTATCTTACAATTAAATTCCACAATTATTCCATCAGTGCAGGAGCAGCAAATGAACGTAATCGCCTAACCCTATCAGTTACAGACGGCAAGCGAAATTCTATCACATGAGCGGCCGGAGAACGCATCACTAAATTAATAACAACTGACCCATTAGGTTATTCACGTTATTCCTTTAAAATCACCTGTGTGATATTAACATCTATTTCCTACAATAAGCAACTGCAAGCAGAGCAAGGACAGACAATGTACGGGTACTCGTCGTTTGAAAATCAAGTCGTTCATTCCATCATGCTGTGGTATCCTGGTCATCTGTTCATGTTATCTCGGACATTTCAGCAGAGCTCGGATCCATCAGGGACCCTGCCAGTTTAAGCGTACATTTCCACTTTGTTATTGTCTTGGTTCATAATTGTGGACTTGCATAAGATTCGTTAAACAGAGTTTATACAGATCTTATAATTCCACATTCATTAGTTAACACTTCCCTGCATATGTCAATGCTATATAAGCAATGATTGATCTTTTAACGCTATATGGCCTTCAAATTCAACAGATTTTCTTAGTTTTAAACGTATATCAGAGCTATCCTCAATATTGGCTTGCTAACTGCTTTCTTTATACATGTATTGTCAGAAAAAAACAAAATTCCATTTTCATTATCTTACAATAAAAAATGATTCGCTTTCCATAATCCATAGAACCGCCATATTATAATTTCCATGACATCTGATTTTACACCGCAGTCGTGGTTTTTATTCGCAGGACCTACAATTATTCATTCTTCTAACACATGTGATACGTCACATCGTACGCCTTCTAAATGGTTGACAGTGCATGATCCCAAGTTATTCCATGGTCCTCTACGACGCTTTCCGGACTAAATACAATGTCTGACCTTTCCTATTCTCAGCTGTTGATATTATTTCATACTAATCTGTGTTTGCGTCTGAATTATACCTCCATTCAATCTTATATATACCACGAGGTTCTGAGCTCGATTTTCCTTCTTCTATCAATGAGATTCACAAAAACATTTGCGAGTTGTCTCGGCTTTCGTACATGATGGAACGCATAAATCAGCCGCATACCGGTGATTCACATTACTTCTGTGCTGTTCGCTTAAATCTGCTTATCTTATGACTTTCAATGACTCCTTGACACACAACTTCAACATCATTGATAGGTCATATTCCCCCTTGCTTGGAAAGAAATTTCGAACACCGGGAGTAATTTCTCCTTATATATGATTCCAAATAACAGAATTCTTCTTTCTTCTCATAAGGTGACGTTAATTTCTAACTTCATTTCCGAACAACTCGCAATTTACTCTCTTCAGATCGAAACTCGTCCATTCTTCTACACTATCCCATCATCCTTCTCTTCAGTGGTATACTCTCAATAAGTTCACAGTTGTTTTCTTCTCATTTCGTAAGATTATCTTCACTGAATTCATCGTCCGTTGTATGACCTTCAAGGATGAGGTTGCCTTCTTCTTCTTCACTGGTGATTGGTATGTAGTATTGCCTCAAGTTGGCAGAATTGTATATTGATACATTCTTGGAGTCCAGACTTTGAATCCTATAAGCATTATTCCCTAGATTTTCTACAACCTTGAATGGCCCAATGTATAAGTGAGCAAACTTGGAAAAGAATCTTGCTTTAGGATCAGAGACAGCAGGTTCTTTATTAAAACGTAAATTCCAATTGCTAATGGTTTTCGAAATTTTCTGTATGTTAGTTTTCTCATTCGCTTTTCTGCTTGCTTTATCATGCGCAATCGATCTTGTCGAACGTTTTTTTCGGCATCAGGTAACTCGTCCGCAGGTCTCTGAATAATATCGTTCCAAGGACGTTTCGGATAACGATTCATGTGAATTATGCTGGGAATATTGTCTATTGACTCGTGCCAGGTGTTATTATGCACTCTGCAATCGTTGACAGAAAAGTTGCCCATGTCCAATGACGTTCCGGACAAAAGATTCTACAGTGCTTGGATATCTCCCGCATAATTCTTTCTGCAACATTCGATTCCGGATGTCGTATCGAAGTAAACCTGTGCTTTATGTTCATTCTCTTTAGCGCATCGGAAAATTCTTTCGATGTAAATTGAGTTCCGTGATCAGTAATAATGCAGCCCGGCTTTCCCATTTCTGGTATTATCTGCCTCTCTAAACTCCTGATAATAGATTTTGAATTGGCCTTCCTAATCGGTTGTAAAGACACAAATTTTGACATAAGATCTAAGACCACAAGAATGAATCGGTTCCCTCGTTTGCTGACAGATAACATGCCGTACAGATCCATTGCAAATATCTCTTTCGGGTTTTCCGGTATTATGGGGATTGGGTGTTGGTAAAGCAGTATGGAACTGTGCTTTACACGTTGACAAATGTCACACGTTTTAATTACTTTCCTAATGGATCTTCTAAGTCCAACACACGTGAATGTCTCTCTAATAGTTGCTGTCAGCTTATCTACTCCCCCGTGACCAATCACACGGTGCACGTACCATATCAATTTACATCTTAGTTTACGCGGAACGACTACTCTTAATTTCTTTCTCTCTTTATCCACAAATTTATACAACAGATTATTATTGTAAATATACTCAGCTGTTGGCGTATTTATCTCATGTTTCTCTGGACCATTATTGACTCCTTGACATTCCTCAATTAATGCTCTCAAAGATCGGTCATCCATCTGTAACTCCGATAAACGTCTTAATTCTTGGAGACACTCCTCGTCCTCGGTTGTCATCTCTACAACATTCATTTCCCCCACGTTTTCTGGTGGATTTCTACTCAAGCTATCAGCTAGTATGTTGGATTTTCCAGTGCAATATTCTATCTGGAGATCGAACTGTTGCGCATATAACGCCCTTCTGGAGACCCTTTCACTTGATAACGACGATTTCAATACGAACGTCAGAGCCTTATGATCAGTTCTTATAACAATCGGATACCCATAAATTATCTTCTTCCATGTTTGCAACGCGTAGATGATTGCCAACATTTCAAGTTCCGTCGTGGTATATTACATCTCATGGGAGCGTAGTTTTCCGCTCACAAATGTTAGATATGACCTTGTATCATTCTCTACTTCGTCTTCTTAAAATAAAGCTGCCCCCACTCCAACAAGCGATGCGTTCGACTGTATAATAAATTTTAGATTAAAATTTGGGTAGCCTAACTTGATACTATTGATCATTAGTTCCTTCGTCTTAATGAAAGCGTCGTTATGACGTTCGCTCCAATGCCATCGATAATTGGTTTTTAATAAGTCATGCAGTGGTGCCACAATGTCTGTATAGCCTGGACAATGGTTAGCAAAGAAGTTTGCCATGCCCAGGAATTGTCGAACGTGTTTAATTCTTCTTGGTATAGGGAATTCACATATTGCTTGAATTTTCAAAGGGTTCGGTTTAACACCAGTTCCATCGATCACATGTCCGACAAACAGAATCTCCGACTGTCAAAACGTGGACTTGGCCCTGTTAATCTTGAAGCCTGCTTCGCTTAAATTAGCCAGTAACCGTTCCAGCTTCCCTACGTGTTCTTCAATGGTCACGGTCGCTAGGACAATGTCATCCACATATATGGTAATGAACTCCTTGATTTCAGGGTCCAAGTTCCTATCCAAGGCTCGGATCAATGCTGGCCCAGAGTTGCGAATTCCCAATGGGAGTCTCTCAAATACATACGCCTGATTATCAAGCAGAAATCCAGTGAATAGCTTAGACTTTCCTTCCAAAATTATATGATAGTATGACGACGTTAGGTCTAATATTGTGAAGTATCTCATTCCCTTAAATCTTTTGATAATCTCTTTGATTAGTGGGGCTTTATCATATTCTGGTATCACTCTCAAGTTTAGCTGGCGCGCGTCGAGCCAATCACGAATCGAACCGTTACATTTCATCACTATTACTAATGGACTACAGTAAGGATAATCCGTTTTCGAAATAATCCCATTCTCAATAATTTCCTGAATGACCTTCCTAGCTTCTGGCATATATTTGTCAGGCACCGGGTGTGGTTTTGATTTGAATGTGTCCAATCATTCACCAATAACTTATACTCAAAATTCTTTATTGCACCGGGTTGTTTTTGAACGCGTTCCTTTCTCGGTTGCACTTTCTTGTAAATCTTCTGGATCATACCTCTCCATGATCTCTTCCGCTAATTGCATCACTCTTTCTACCGAGATATTCATGGTCTTGTGCAATTCACACATTCTTTTATTTTCAACCTTAGCTGTGACATGCATTTGTTCCCCATCATTGTACCTAATCCGAATTTCCTCTCTGTTTAAGTCGATGATAATATTATTTTCTCTTATAAAATCCGAACCGTATATTAAATTATGTTGAATTTTGTCCATCACTAGGAAAGGATGTTCAATTCTGACCCTTCCAATTTCAACCGGTAGAAATGTTTGTACCTTGCACCTGGCAACTTTGTCCGGTATAATTCCTCTTATTTTCACGTTTGCTACTGGTAATATGGGAATTTGTGCTCTATGTTGTAGCTCAGTGAAAAGCACCTTGGAAGTTATACTAATGCTGGCACCTGTGTCTAATAATGAAGATACTCTGATACCCAATACCGTCACTAAGATGATGGGAAGTACTCTTTTTATCTCAATTCCATCCGACTGGCGATCCTCTGGTAATTCTTCAGGTTCAAACTCCCAAGATTCGATGTTTGTAACTATCCAATCATTTTGCTTATTCATTTGTTCACTAACATCTAACTCATTTTCTCCTGATCCCAAATCGACGTTTTTTCACCCACTTCCTTTCTTTAGGGTTATCATCGAATGGTGCTGCACCAGGGTTGAGTGTCTTATTAACTGTATCCTTCTTTTGTTGCTGTTGGTTAGGAAGCTTGTCGCGCCTACACAATCTGCGTTCATTTCTTGGTTTCGTATCGCTTCTTCCCATCGCTTTGTTTCTCGCTGTCACCTCAATTCCTCAAGGTATTTTCTCTTCTCTTGATCGATGTCTTCTTCTCGACTTTCACTTCTCTGACTTGGCCTCCCTTGACTCCTATTTCTCCCATATGGCCACCTATCTCGATGATAATTCCATCGTGCTGTCCTTCTGAATCGTGGATATCTTCCATTGTCATTCTGAGGCGGTATCCATCTCCGATATTGCTGGCTATTTTTCTTGGTTACCATACTTTTCCTGTTTTCCTCTTTTCGCACAATGACATTGATTACTTCCTCGACAGGTTTCCTCTTTTTCAACCGGTGTTGTAACATTCACAGTCGGATCTACGTGCCTTACTATCCGATTTCCAGCCTGCGTATTTGTACAATCAAGTTGCCATAAAATCGCTTCGGCATGTACTGCAGATTGTACATTTGCTGCGGTCAACAGTCGTTGGACATCCGAAGGAAACTGCGTAATTATGGCTCGGACTATTTCTAACTCCGTTGGCGGCGAATCTATCTCTTTTAATCGATGAAACTGCACGGTAAAATAATCCGAGAAACAGCTTGGTCCACCAAGAGAATATTTTTGAGTACAATTCTAACCTAACGTTTTGCTGAACTTCTATGCCCCAAAATCTTTCTAGGAATGCCTGTTTGAATCCAGCGTAGTCTTCGAAAATGTACCTAAATGCCTTATACCAAATTAACGGTGCTCCGTCCAGGTGTCGTTCTACCGCTTTAAGTTGCCTTTCTGGCACTATTTTCGCTTCTCGGAAGTATTCTTCAATCTCCCGAATAAATCCCCGAGGAGTCATGCCAGACTTTATATTTCCTGTAAATTTCCTCGGTTTATCCTCATTCGTCCGGATCACGTTGATTATCTGGGTTCCGCTTCCCATGTGAGTAACGCTGTTTGCGCTACTGTCGGTATTATACATTGGTATTTCAAATTGATACTCCGCCTCTGTCTTCCTTTCATTATCATTCGACGACTGTCTTTCCATACTAGTCAACACAAGCTTCTTCGTTGTTTCATTATCAATTTTCATATTCTAAATATGTTTTTGTACCGTCTCTAATTCATCACTTAACTTCTTCATTTGCTGACCCGTAAGAGTTCGACTTTTGTCTGACTCTTCAATAATTGATTTGAACTTTCTATTAATGTTCTCTTTTGCTGTGGTCATTTCCTCATAAACACTTTTATTAGCTTCTTCAATCTCTTCCGATATTTTCTTAAACTTATCGTCCCAGCTAGTATTCGATTCGATTATCTTCTCTTGCATCGTGATCATTTCCTCTTTCAACTCTTTTATGTCGTGGTCCACCTGTGCTTGAATGTCGTTAACGTTTATTTTTAATTCGGCCTTCAGTTCAACAAACCTCTCATTAATTTCTTTCCTATTCTCATTAATGGCAATCGTTACTTCATTTCATAAACTCTTCATGTCCTCTTGTATTTCGGACTGTATTTCAGACATTCGTGATCCCAGCGATATCATTTCTTCTTGCATTACTTTTGAATTCTGCTGAACCACTTCAGTAACATTGCGTTGATTCTCTCTAATTTCTCTGTTTAGTGGCCTTCCGCCTTTCCTGAATTTCCTTTCGCATTTCCTTTGCAGTTGATCCTTGTGTTTATCGTATTTCTTTCATCGCAAACTCTTGTGATTCTCGCATTTCCCTTGCCGTTGTTTCTTGTGATTCCTGCATCCTTTTTACAGTAGCTTCTTGTGCTTCCTGTAACTCACGCATTTCTATCGCAGCCACTTCCTGTGACTCTTGTACCTTCATCATTCTTCCTGCCAATTCCTCTAATAATGCTTTGACCTGTGCCAGCGACGCCATTATTATTTTTATGAATGATTGAACAGTAAATATATCTATTTTCCCTACTAGTTCCTCAAATGTCGCCTACATCTAACGCTATCTCTAGCTAACAACCACAAAGATTGATTACCTAGGCCCTGATGAACCCGAAACTCATACTGAAACGACCAATAACTACCACAGCAGACACGAATGAACAAACAATTTAACCTTTGACCAACAGAGTTAACCTTCCTGGTTTATCCTTCCAAATTCTTATTTGCCTAATTGAACCTTTTTACTGTACTATCATCATCTCGTTGCTTTCTCTTCTGGCCCCACGATTGGACAGCCAAAAACTTTCTATACCTATGTGACCGTTCATGGACCCGTATGGTTCGAAATCATAATCTTTTCAATAGGCCTCAGCTAGAATTCAGTGGTTTGCACAATACTCCACTCGAGGGCATGGCCCTTCGACGAGAAAGCGGTCACAAACTCTCAATAGTTAATCAAAAACTGACGATTCTACATCTTATTTCATTACTTCTAAGTTCTTATATACCAGGCAAGAAATGATAACTGCAATAAAAATTTGGAAGGACATTAAATTTAATAACCAATTCTAATTAAATATAATTATAATAATCTGAATAAGCAACACCTTGGAAGATACTCTCATGTAAATCCTGTCATACTCTTTTAAATCAAAGTCTTTCTTGAAAGAATTATTCAACACTAAATTCAAATATTACAATAATTCATTACACTCTCCGAAACTTCATCAACCAAATTATTAATCACTTGAAAGGAAATCAGTTAATTGAGTCTTCCAATTCCTCGTAATTGTTTGTTCATTCGACTATATTTCACTTTCATCCTTAGCTTGTCTTCCCTGTTCTATCTGTCTCCTTCAATGAATATCTAGCTAGTTAATAATAACTTGAATTCCCTAACAGTCTTTCACATAAATATAGAATCATCTCTAATGAACAACCATAATGTAATTATTCCATAACTGAATGATCACATGCCATCATTCATCTGGATGCTCCGCATCACCGCACCCGAAAATCAACCACTAACTAATGACATGTTAAATAATCCAATGCCAGAAGATCTGCACTGCGTCAGCTCCTCTCCATGATGCTGAGAATGATGCTAATGCACAAATAGCTACCTCAAGCAGTACTACAAGTATCAATTCATAACCACAGGTGACATTGATCACAAATAATTCTATCTACAATTCAGGTGTAATAATTATCGAAGATCCTACCTACATTCGCTCGTCTGTTCCACTATTTATGTCATGCCAAAACTCAAACCCTGACAATTCATATGCTCTCAACGTGATCTCTTCGAAATGCTTACAATTTCAACAATAAATACATCACTTGCTTATCCGACACTTAACATACGCGGCGAACATATCACTCAATAAACCATCCTATCACATTGACCATCTCGAAGAATAAATCTACCATCGTAATAAATAATCCAACAAATCTCATTCACAAACATATCGCTCTAAATCACAACTTCAAACGATCCTACACTCGTTTTACACCATCATAATATGCACCGCATCAAATCATTACCTAAATAAACAAGCAAAGGCAATCGAAGAGCCTAATTTCATGCATACGAAACATCACTGAATTCCTACTGAATAAACACATAACAACACTCTGCGAACTATTCATATAAAGGATCACAACATTAATTATTTCACACACACATATATCCGAAAACTTTGCAGCGCTCGAGGTTATCTTACAATTAAATTCCACAATTATTCCATCAGTGCAGGAGCAGCAAATGAACGTAATCGCCTAACCCTATCAGTTACAGACGGCAAGCGAAATTCTATTACATGAGCGGCCGGACAACGCATCACTACATTAATAACAACTGACCCATTAGGTTATTCAAGTTATTCCTTTAAAATCACCTGTGTGATATTAACATCTATTCCTACAATAAGCAACTACAAACAGAGCAAGGACAGACAATGTACGGGTACTCATCGTTTGAAGATCCAGTCGTTCATTCCATCATGTAAGCTGTGGTATCCTGGTCATCTGTTCATGTTATCTCGGACATTTCAGCAGAGCTCGGATCCATCAGGGACCCTGCCAGTTTAAGCGTACATTTCCACTTTGTTATTGTCTTGGTTCATAATTGTGGACTTGCATAAGATTCGTTAAACAGAGTTTATACAGATCTTATAATTCCACTTTCATTAGTTAACACTTCCCTGCATATGTCAATGCTATATAAGCAATGATTGATCTTTTAACGCTATATGGCCTTCAAATTCAACAGATTTTCTTAGTTTTAAACGTATATCAGAGCTATCCTCAATATTGGCTTGCGAACTGCTTTCTTCATACATGTATTGTCAGAAAAACAAAATTGCATTTTCATTATCTTACAATAAAAAATGATTCGCTTTCCATAATCCATAGAACCACCATAATCACACCTGATTTTACACCGCAGTCGTTCTTTTTATTCGCAGAACCTACAATTATTCATTTTTCTAACACATGTGATACGTCACATCGTACACCTTCTAAATGGTTGACAGTGCATGATCCCAAGTTATTCCATGGTCCTCTACGACGCTTTCGGGACTAAATACAATGTCTGACCTTTCCTATTCTCAGCTGTTGATATTATTTCATACTAATCTGTGTTTGCGTCTGAATTATACCTCCATTCAATCTTATATACACCACGAGGTTCTGAGCTCGATTTTCCCTCTTCTATCCATGAGATTCACAATAAATTTGCGAGTTGTCTCGGCTTTCGTACATGATGGAACGCATAAATCAGCCGTATACCGGTGATTCACATTACTTCTGTGCTGTTCGCTTAAATCTGCTTATCTTATGACTTTCAATGACTCCTTGACACACAACCTCAACATCATTGAAAGGTCATAATATATTCGAAAACATATTAAAATCAACCCTCTTTGATCGTTCGCTTACTAATGCTTCGTAACGGACCAATAAACGCTGCTGTCTTCGAATCAAACTCAGGGGGTTTGCTTTCTTATGCCAACTCCCTAGTGGACAGCGCAACGCAGTGTACCGCCGCAGGGACGAGCCTAGCCTGCATAGCATCAGGTAGCATGCTCGCCGGTATCGGTCTCAGGGAGTTGCACGAGACTAGCAAGTCCCCTACCGAGAAACAGTTCCAAATGTCCCCGATAGATTGCGCCACTCTGCGGAGATTAATTCATTCCTACTTTCTCGCCTCTCGCAAGGATAATTTCATTTCAATGTTTTAAACTTTCAATTTTAGCTTAACGTTGAATCGATGCAGATAGATCTTGCGGTGACGATGGGATAGGAATGGGCCAGGAGTTGGAAGGAAGCAACCATGTCTTTAATTAGGGTACAACCACAGCATTTGCCTGGTGTGAAAATGGCAAACCGCGGAATACCATCTTCAGGGCTTCCGACAATGGTGTTCGAACCCACTATCCCCCGAATGCAAGCCTCACAGCTACGCGACCCTGGCCGTGCTTCTAACTTGTTGGGTAATTTCTTTTCCACGCCATACCAGACCACCCACGATATTACCAACATCTTGCTTCAATGAAAATCAGGACGGAAAATTTTCAATTTAAGTGAGGCAAAAGTAACTTTTCCAGGCTGAGTAGCTCAGACGGTTAAGGCGCCTTCTGACCCCAACGTGGAAGGTTCGATCCTGGCTCACTCCGGTGGTATTTGAAGGTGCTCAAATACGTCAGCTTCGTATTACTAGATTTACTGGCATAAAAAAGAACTGCGGGACTCAATTCCGGCACCTCGGCGTCTCCGAAAACCGTAAGAATGTCGTTAGTGGGACGAACAGTCAGTGTTATTATGATCATTATTAAGAGTAACTGTAGTTACAGTTTATAATTAACCTCTTATTTCCGGTGTTGTAATTGCCAGGTATATTTCCGTTTTAGTAGAAATGTAGTTCGTTACTTAACGATAATAGTTTCTTGTTATTTCTGTAAGGTATTAAAATGTGACACTGAAAATTTTTGTATAACACCCAGCTTCAGATACCACCAGCCGGCACTGCAAATTACACGGGTTATTCAGGTACGAAGTCCACCTGAAATCGGTCGTGAAAGTTTAAGATACTGACATTCTGTTTTCACTTTCGTTAATGGTATTAAAGAACTCATAGTTAAACATGCAGTGTTTCCTAGGCTTTTGACAAAATGTATTGGCACACACGTTTCCATATGCGAACTGGTGATATACTATCAAGCTTACACTCGTAGTTACTAGGACGTCACAAAGCATGGAGCATAGGAGAATCGGTCTCGAGAGCGATGACCATCACCCCTCTCGAAAGAATTGGAGAATACTCAGGCATTTTAGATTACACGTTCCACTCATGTGTAATGGTGGTTGCATATATAGCAAAGCACATCTTTCCCCGTTTCCAGTTCGAATAATGCACGCCTCTAGTATTCAAGTAGGTGTACATCCTATCTACAGTTATTCACAAATTATACAGGGTTATTCAGCTAAGATGTCCACCTTAAATAAGTTGTGAACAATTTAAGATACTGACATTCAATTTTCACTTTCGTTAATGGTATTAAGCGGCTCACAGTTCAAAACGCAGTACTCTCCCAGGCTTTTAGTAACATTTATCGGCACACACATTTCCATATGAGAACTGCTGGTGATATACTATCAAGCTTACACTCGTAGTTACTGCGACGACGCACAGCTCGCAATACAGGAGAATCGGTCTCGAGATCTGTGACGTCAGTCTCGAGCGAGAGCGTTGCCCATCACTACTGAGCACTCTACTCACACAAGACATGTAAGATCAAAATTCAGAAAGGTAACGCCATGGATCACAACTGGAATCTTAACTTCCATTAGAATAAGGGACAAATTACACCAGATAATTGTAAAACAAAAGATGAGGTTCTCAAATAATGTCAAGATCACAAACACTATTAAGAAACATAAATCTTAACGAAACTGGATAAACGGGCTCTTTAAAGTAGCAAAAGAGAAGTACTATTCTAACAAAATTATGTCAAGCTCAAATAATTCTAAAATCCTATGGAAAAGCATAAATGATATAACAAGTAGAAAGGAGAAAAGAAATTCAGGTATAGGCAGCATAAAACTTACAGATCACAAGAAACAACCGAACCAACTATCATTGCAGACAAATTAAGAACTTGCTGACAAAATAATGAATACCAGCAAAAAACCTTATGACACATGTACATATGACATTCATGCAATACCTCAACCACAATCAATCTTTTTTCTTCCCATAACAGAAATGAATCACATAGCTGCACTAGAAGATAACTCAGCCAATGGCTATGACAATATCTCAAGTAAAACACTTAAACCAATTAGTTTACATAGTCTGCAGCCTCTGCAATGTATTTTTAATCTTTCACCAATGAAAGGAAAATTTCCAGACCCATTCAAAATTGCTATCATAGTCCCAATCCATAAATCAGGCGATAAGAGAGTTAAACAATTATCGCCCAATTTTTCTCACAGCCCACCTTTCAAAATTACTAGAGAAATGCATTGAAACCAGACTACTTAATTACCTGAATAAGTATAACATATTGTCTAAAAATCAGTTTGGTTTTAGACCAAAAATTAGTGCTCAAGGTGCAATATTCTCCTTAACTGATTATTTGTATAAAACCATTGATAGCTCCAAAAGGACTATTTCTAATTTTTGGATTTAACGAAGGCATTTGATATTGTAGACCACAATATGCTCCTTAGAAAACTTTAAAAAGTAGGCATTCGTGGAATTCCTCAAAATCTAATTAAAAGCTTTCTTTCTAATACAATACAAAAGGTAAGAATCAAGGATACTCGAAGTAAAATTGCTCAAGAAAACTCGGAGTACCCCAAAGAACAGTGTTAGGACCAATTCTTTTTCTGTTATATATCAATGATCTGTGTGAGCTAAACTGTAATGCAAAAATTAACTCATATGCTGATGACACGGTAGTCACAGTCACGGGTGAAACTTCGGAGGACACCTTCAACAGAGCTCAAGAAACCCTAGTCATAGTTCAGAAATGGCTAAACAACCATCTACTTGCTTTAAATGAAAATAAAACAAAATTCCTCTGCTTCTCGCATAATAAAACAATGCAACCCCCAGACAACCTAACACTAAAACTCCACACACCACCTTGCAAAAGTACTGAAAGCTGCAACTGTTACACTTTACAGAAATCAATAAGTGTTTCATACCTAGGGATAATTGTAGATAGTTATCTGAAATGGAAT
Source organism: Anabrus simplex (assembly GCF_040414725.1). NCBI lineage: Eukaryota > Metazoa > Arthropoda > Insecta > Orthoptera > Tettigoniidae > Anabrus > Anabrus simplex. Next base: position 1,543,779,646 of record NC_090265.1, read on the forward strand.
TTTCATGCATCAAATTTGATTATTAAACTTCAGAATCTTACTTCGTATTTTACAGAATTAGAAATGTTATTTCAACAAAATCCTTGAAGTCTGTATACTTTGCCTTGTCAACAAATTAATCTAAAAAGCCACCTAATCGATACTTTATTTCTTTTGCCTTTGGCAAACTTAAAAATACATTAACAAACACAGTACATGATTCGACCACTTAGTGGTCATCTTCAGCTGTATATAAAAAATCTTAGATGATAACATTTAAAAGCAAGCACATTGGATCTTAAAACTATATCCCATGGGAATCCAAAAACTATTGTTCTAGATGCTTTAAATGAATTGGAAGATGGGGGTGGGGGGTTGAGGGTAAGGAGATTTATGTGAATGATACTTAAATTACAGTATCGTTTACAATTGTGTTTAAAAAACTTAAATGATGAAAAACATATTTAAAATATTTAAAAGCGTCTATGGTAAAATTCTTTTTGATAAAATTAGGTGGCGTGAATAAAAAGTTCGTGTTTGTAATAATCTTCAGGCATTTGTGAGAAAATAATAACTTAATTAAAATTATTTGTATAAAACCATTGATAGCTCCAAAAGGACTATTTCTAATTTTTGGATTTAACGAAGGCATTTGATATTGTAGACCACAATATGCGAATTTTAATTAAGTTATTATTTTCTCACAAATGCCTGAAGATTATTACAAACACGAACTTTTTATTCACGCCACCTAATTTTATCAAAAAGAATTTTACCATAGACGCTTTTAAATATTTTAAATATGTTTTTCATCATTTAAGTTTTTTTAAACACAATTGTAAACGATACTGTAATTTAAGTATCATTCACATAAATCTCCTTACCCTCAACCCCCCACCCCCATCTTCCAATTCATTTAAAGCATCTAGAACAATAGTTTTTGGATTCCCATGGGATATAGTTTTAAGATCCAATGTGCTTGCTTTCAAATGTTATCATCTAAGATTTTTTATATACAGCTGAAGATGACCACTAAGTGGTCGAAACATGTACTGTGTTTGTTAATGTATTTTTAAGTTTGCCAAAGGCAAAAGAAATAAAGTATCGATTAGGTGGCTTTTTAGATTAATTTGTTGATTAAACTCATCGATACGGCCATGAAGTGGACAGCTTGCAATACTTTGCCTTAGTTCAATCGCAACTGCAATATTGAATTAACAGTTGGGGTGGAATACATGATTCACACTTGGCTCAGGTAAATATATGCCAGAACTACATACTGAAAGTCATGTACAAAAAGCCACTGATGTTTCCAACATATGAACTGTTCCAGCAAAGCATGGTACTTAACATACGGCAGCTATCTGTGCAGTCAGTGACCCCATACATGCATAAAATATAAAGCTCTTCTCCAAATAATACAAGTAAAAAATTTGCACTAGGCTGCAAGACAGAACTGGAATAAGTATACCACGCCGGAACACTTTACTTGGACAAAGAAATCTAAGTTGTCTAGGGCCACGGATACACAATGCAGTACCTGTGGACGTGATTAGTGGAAATAAGAATACCCTGAAGAAAAGGCTATTCACATGGCTCATTAAAAATTATTACAAAGATCAACTTATAAATTTCCATTAAAATATTTAAATCAACTACCACACTATTCTCTCTACTAAGAAACCAACCTTCTCCTTAACCCATGTCCCTCCTTTCCAGCTTCCTGTTTATTACACCAAATGCAGAAAACTGTTCATAAAATTACTGTAGTCAAATATCACCAAAATGATAATGGAGTAAATGATATTCACTAGATGCCATGATGTACATAATCTAGCTATTGTATTTTTGAAGCCCACACAAAAGTTTACCTTACGTGGGATTCAAACTGTATCTTTTACTACCTCTGTATGTATAGGTAAGACATTGATTGCGAAGAAAAGTGTTTTTATAAAAACTTAATGGCAGTGTTGGTTTAGGTCGTGCAGCAATGTACTGTACCATTACGTTACAGTACAGATGCAAATATGAAGGAAAAGGGGTCAGGCAAAATGGCGCACGGCAACTTCAATGAGAATAAATATATGGAAAATGTCACCGAAACTCAGATCAACTTAAGTTTAGAAGGCATGGAGTTGCAATGGCCACGTATAAGAACGATGAGATGGAACAGATATTGTTTTAAAAAATAATTGAAAACTAATTCATTCTTTACTGGAAGGAAAATGGTTGTATTACGTAAAAACATCGGAGAAAGAGGACTGAATCTGTCGTCACTGCGGATCGAAAGAACACAAATTGTAGAATAATTCCGTGCTAGATAGCATAGAAAGGAAATCTTCAAATATCTTCAAATTTGAATACCGGCTGAAGGTGATATCGAGACCGCTGTACAGAAGAAGTGAGAGGGCAAAATTCCGTACTTCAGACAATATAGTACATATCAGAGAAGTTGGATTAGCAATTGAAATCCATATTAGCATGGGAAAGATACATTTACTTATACGAAGCTGTATCCAGATAGTAATTGATACGCAATTTCAAGTAGAAAAAATAATAGTACTGTATATTAAGAGGCTAAATGAATATTTTAAATATGTATTCTGGCGATCCAATGTTGATTTCTACTTTCATGAACCAAGACCGACTCCAATCCTCAGACCGTAATATTAAAGAAACATGGTGGTCGAAGTAGCCGGATTGCTGATATTGGCTAAAACGAAAATATTACGTACATATTATACAAACGGCGGTAATTTAACATGATAAATGTAACATCATAGGGAAAATCACTTTTACACGTATGAAAACGCTTCGCCAGCAAGTACGTACCATATACAATCAACTAGAATCACACATATTCTACTAGAAAAGAGACCAACAAGCTGATTATTTAGAAATTTCAATTAGTCAAATAACGTTTTCTCTTAGATTTCACTTCGCTGGATAGATAAAAATACATGATAAAACTGTTAAAATTATACTTCTAACATCATTTTGAATATTTCAAAATAAATTAAGGTGCGAAATTCCTCAATTTATTCGCTCTCATGAGAACTGTGAAACATAATTTGTTGCCTTAGTTTTGAAGTGGTGGACATTTTCTTAAATTCAGCACACAATGAATGGGAAATACACTTACTCCATTTCTACGGTTTTCGGAGACGTCGAAGTGCCGAAATTTAGTCCTGCAGTATTTCTTTTACGTGCCAGTAAATCTACCGGCACGAGGCTGACATATTAGAGCACCTTCAAATACCACCGGACTGAGCCAGGATCGAATCTGCCAACATGGGGTCAGAAGGCCAACGCCTTAGCCATCTGAGTCACTCAGCCCAAGTACACCCGAAATGAGTATGTTAACCTAATGAATGGACGACCCTGGTAATGTTAACATAATGTTGAAATGTGGCATAACAACACTTCACACAATATGTATTCTGCCAATCCAATGTTGATTTCTACTTTCATGAACCAAGACCGACTCCAATCCTCAGACCGCAATATTAAAAAGCATGGTGGTCGAAGTAGCCGGATTGCTGATATTGGCTAAAACGAAAATAGTACATACATATTATAAAAACGGCGGTAATTTAACATGATAAATGTAACTTCACTTTTACACGTATGAAAACGCTTCGCCAGCAAGTACGCACCACATATAATCAACTAGAATCACATATATTCTACTAGAAAAGAGACCAACAAGCTGATTTAGAAATTTCACTTATTCGAATAACGTTTTCTCCTAGATTTCACTTCGCTGGAAACGTTCAGACCCATTAAACAACATGAGTGCAAAAACTCTATTGACTAAACATTGATATTTAACCACATGGGCGAGCTTCAGTTAGGCGCAGTCTGATTGATAACAGATAACCACAGCATGTATCGGAAGGTGTTGGTAGTGTAAAACCCTACGTTACAAACCCAGCTAATCCCTCTAAGTCACTATTTCTGCTGTGTAACAGTATACAAATTGCTCCCTCTGTCACACTTATAAGTTTTGTTAAACTTCAAGATCCAGCCAAACATTTCCGCAGGCAAAGCACAGATTATTGTAAAATACACGTGCATCTAAATCATTCGACACTTTGAAGCACATAGACACTGACCGAATAACACAATATCAATTATATTCTATCTAAATTAATATTTTTCGAGGAACACGAATAGTGAAGCTCAGACTTATTCTCAAAATGATGTATTCATGCTACCGTTTTGTCATGGACTTCAAAATAATCACGGTGTATATTCCTAATCCATTTCTCTCTTAATGTTCCATTCTGTAGGAAACTTAAGAATAGTTGTATGAGAGGCATTGCCACAGTTAGACTGAAACCCTATCCACCTAGTGCCCTTATGTTCCTTAATGGGTACAAACACGACAAAAACAAGCATATTCTCACATTACTGCGTATAATTACAGATCCTATGTGTCCACTGACTCATATAAATACACTCGCATATTTATATTCTACAAAGAAACTAACATTTATCGTCAACTTTCATAAAATGACACCTAGTACATACGATAACAACAAACCCACATTTCCAACAATTCCGGCTACTCGATTCGCCATCTTTGAACGATCGAGAGTAGCATTAAGGTCTGAAGATTGGAGTCGGTCTTGCATGAACAACTGTAACAGCATGGAATCCGCTTAAGCTGAGGAAGAAGATTACCTAGGATGCCATAACGAAGCATAGCAGCATCAATGCATTGGGACCACAGATGACGTCCGGAGAGGCGGGTAACCGGCCGCATAGAGCACATATAACATTTGAGAAGAAGGAGGCAGTTCCAGACGAGTGACGAAATACGAGATAAGATTCTTGTTTAAAGGAATGTATATCCTTAGGTAGAAATATTTTCTTTCAACAAAATTCTCAGTCAGATTTATTCTATGTACCAAAATTCTAACCATCAATAGCAGACCTCGGTCATAAAAACCACGAATATTATTTATTTTAATTGATATGTATACTGACGTATGAAGTGATATGGTTATATTGATGCCTTTAGTGAGTATATTACATATCGATACATGATACCAGTCTACTTGGGAAGGCTATTCAGTTATGATTTAGAAAACATCGGAATTAATGCATGTTATATAAGACGTAGATGAGCTCTAGCAGGCAATTATATTGACAAACAAGACCACGCCTGTAAGAATTAAAGGAAGAGATGGATCCTACCTGAATTATATGAGTATTGCAGAAATAATATCGTTGAAGGAGATATTTATCGTAACAAATAAGATGGTATAAGGAGGAATAATGAATTGAGAAGAATTATGGCTAAGAAGAGACAGATGTGAATTGTGTATTAGTGGAAATAATATTGAGAATTAAGTGTTTGTATTTCCAGAGCTTATATGTAAGAAGAAGATATTACGAAGTTGTATGATATATATCGATTGAGGATCGTATTGGATAGCTATTATAGGGTTAGGCTCAAGTTGAGAAGAGTGTATTGGCAAGAGAACAGCTGACGTTATGTCAATTTGAAACACATAGCGAGCATATTATGAATAGTTGTTAGCCTCCGCATGCATAATGGTTAAGATGTAAGGATATATAATAAGAGTAATCGACGTATTTAGGGTCTTTCTTTCCAAAACGATCCGTAGATTGAGATATTGAGTTAATTCCAATGAATGGCACGGTGGAATATAAAATGAGGTTAGACTATGATTGATGGTGGAATTAAAATATGAGTATTTAGCACATACATTCGTTTACTATACTAGTTGACGATTAATGTAAGGTAGATTTAGCTTGTTTATATTTAGTAATATCATTGATGAATTTTAATATATAGGAGAAATATAAGAATATTTAATTTCTTATAACATTTTTTAAGGAATGGCAACAAATTTTGGCCATATGAAGGAATCTTATCAAATATCTCGAATCTCACAATTAAAACAAATACTATGTGTGAAATAATGAAACTGGACATGATAGGGCTCCAATTATGAAAATTCCCACATATAATAAAGATGAAGATTTTGTGTAGGGATGTCAGGACGGTCAAATATAAATGAAGTTGGATGAAAACTAACCAAACTACATGAATTATATTTTAGTAGGGCATGTTATTCATAACGTTAAACTTATTTTTTCCTGATAAGAGTCGAATTGTGATTTATATGCTACAAGATGGCATGATATAATTCAATGTCATGAAGTCAAGTATTGAATGGATACGTTTATATCCTAAAGATAATCCCATTTCAATTATGAGTCATTGACATTGACTTTGTATTGAAGCACGTTGTTCTTTATTATTAGATTATCAGAATTCATTTAACTTTTCTTCAGATTAGCATGCTAATAAATTAGTATAAATGATAAGTTGGATTTTTTATTTATGTAAGATAGGATATGTAGAGTTAAGGTCACAGATTCATATGCGCCGAGGGTTATTCATACTGAATGTCGAATGGAATCGTCCATCGACAAGAATATGATTTATTGAGCGATATTTAGAAGACTGGAAGGCGATCTTTCTCGTAACCTACGATAATAAGTAGAATATGGCTGAATTTTTTTCTGAGATGCTACCGGAATTATCTTCACTCCGACTTGGACGTAGGTGGAGTAGAGTACCCTACTCATTAATGTCAGTATTAAAATTACTGATAGGGAGGGTTGGTTTACTTAATGACAAAATTACTGATAATGACAGTCTGGAGGAACTTATGGGTCACACAGGGAGTACCATCACTTGTTGGCTGGGCATATGTTAAGTTAATGTAGCCTTTCTTTCAGCGCAGTGTCAAATCTTGATCTTGAGAACTGGTCGTACAGCAGCGCATTCAATGTTGAACAGCGGTGCCGGCTAGGAAAAATCCCTTGGTCTGGATTTGTTAGGTCCGGCTAGCGACAAATCTACTGGTCTGGATTGGTTAGGTTACTGTTAGCGACAAGACCATTGGTCTGTGATGTAACAAACAGGGTGTGTAGGTATAAGCCCCCAGGTTAGGGCCGCAGAGCAGCTGTCAGACCTCTACCATTCCGTTGGGTGATAGCAGCACATTCTATGCTGGACAGTGGGGAAAAGCTAACACTGCCATTTTAAAGCATGGCATGTATTCCATTACGAAATTTGGCAGGAATAAACCACACTTTGTAGGTTACTTGGAGGAATTCCTCTTCAAGACATCTTTCCCCACGAACACGAGTGTGTACACATTTTTCAAGGCTGTGAGTGTGCTATATCTTCCGCTACTGTTCTGCATTGTACATTGTTTCGTTACAGATTGCATTTTGTTCTGTTTATATTGTGCGTGGGTTGTAATGGAATGTATTTGACTTGACGGAATGGAATGATGTCATATCCTGTTGTATCTCAGCCAATGGAAATGGCACTGTGTGCTTGAGCAATGGAGAATGATGCATGGTAAATTACATTAGGTTATAAAAGTAAATGAACTTAAGGGAGTTGGCAGGTGGGTCCCTGGCTGTTGCAGTAAACACGTCTCTCCTCTACAAGGTATTCCACATACAATTTGCACTACGTATTTCAAATACATTATAATGCTATAAAACGTAGGCCACACTTATTTCTATCATCGGCAGCCCTGACAACACTGTGTGCCGTAGGATACAGCGTATGATGTCACGGAGGTCACTGCACAAGTTACCGAAAGTAGTTCCATCATTTTTCAAATAGCATCAAGATCATGAAAGGGTCATTGGGTGTTTTATTCGAAAGAGCTCAAGAGGCATTATATGAAATAATGAATCATCTCGGTCATGAAGATGTTATCTTACGAATTACAAGACTGTCTACCTGAGTTTTAATACCTAGACCTCTACTCTATACTTTAAATTGACAACCTCTTCAGGAACAGGTCATTGAACTGATGCAAGTAAAAGTAAAACACCACATCCAGAATATTCTTCCTTCTAGTTAGTTCCATCACTTTCTGAATCAGGCGCCCTTCCCATATTAACTTATTTGCCATTTGTTGGTCATGCTTCCTGTCGTTCGCATTTCCTTCCCAATTGACGTTTGGTAAATTGAGATCACCCGCTACAATCACGTTCATTTCCTTATCGTTTCCCACATAGCTGATTACCTTATCAAATAATTCTGATTCAGCATCTGCGCTACCCTTTCCTGGTGTGTACACTCCAAAGACTTCAAGTTGCCTATTCTCTTTGGAGATGATCCTTACCGCTAGAATTTCGTGTTTGTCATCTTTAACTTTTTCGAAGCTTACAAATTTTTTCTTTCACCAGAATGAATACTTCCCCTCCTACAATTCCTATCCTATCTCTATGATATACCCTCCAGTTCCATGAGAAAATTTCTGCATCCGTTATACCATTTCTCAGCCATGATTCAACTCCTATTAGAATATCTGGTCAGTATATATTTATTAAATTAGTTCTATTCCTTTCTTTACAATGCTTCTACAGTTGAGCACTAACAGTTTTACGTCATCCGTACTTGATTTCCAGTTCCCTGTTTCCTTAACACGGCTCCCTAGGCCACCCCGTCTCCCTGAATGTATATCCCTATAACCCTTCTAAACAAATTTTCTAACTTATATGTACCACTGCGGATTAAGTGAAGGCCATCTGTGCGCCGATCCCAATCTCCTACCAATCATTAGGATCTAGAAATATCACTCCCAATTTCTCACTTACCCACTCCATAGTCTCACTTAAATCCCCAATCACCTTCCAGTCAGTATCCCTCCTACACAGTATTCCACTGATAACAATCTCCGCTTCGTTAATCTTCACCCGTGCTGCATTTACCAGGTCCCACACATCCCCAACTATGTTGGTACTTATTCCTAATTGTCTTACGTTGTTAGTACCACAGTGAAACACTGCCACTTTCTCCTTTCCCTCCTCCTTCTCTTCTACTTTCCTCAACATCTGCCTTAAGCTAATTCCTGGATAACACTATCCTGGTACCCTTTCCTCCACCCACTTTCCCGACATGTCTAACGATGGAATCCCCCATGACCAGAGCCTCAACCCTACCCACCTCATTTGACCCCTTCCCCTCCTGGTCAGTCCTATCTTTCCTGACAGCTTCAGAAGCTACTTCCACCTCCCTTTTCTCCATCCTATGACCCTCTTTCACCTGTCTTTTCCTATCCACTACTCCACATTTCCCTTCCCTATCTCTTCCTTTCTCCCCTTTCCTTCGCATCCCGAGAACCGAATAGAGGCTGATAGGAGACTTCATATCGTAGCAAAACTACTAGAAAGTAGAGCTTTTTCATGGTTTATAGCATTCAAGGGTAATTTCAAAACTTATGAGGATTTTGAACAAGCTCCTTGAAACGTTTTGGGGGCCAGGAACCCAGCATTTAGTCAAAATGTAACTCTACTCTAGGAAGCATAACACCTCTGTTGATAATTCACGATACTCAGACTACTGCTTGATGCAACTCAAAAAGGTACAATCCTCCATTGCCTGATCTAGAATTCATCCAAATATTAACTTTACTAATTCCATCCCACGTGCAAGAGATATTAGTCGCTGCGAACATTAAGACGCTACAACATCCTGATGGTACTTTGCGGAGTCTAGACACAGCAAACGCGCGATTTAAGACCACCCGAATCAAGGAAATGGTAACCAATTCTACCGTATTGAAGATTCCGGAAAGAAATAATCCTAGACCCAGGGAAGAAAACAGAAATTGTCAATCTACTTCAAATAGATCCAGAAAATTCCAAACACCACGTAACACAGATAGGAATCCCTGTAAACCACGAACTTCTTAGAGGAGACCTGAGAAAACTCCAGAATAACTTAGGGATTAGAGAAGAGAAGAATTTGAAGGTGGAAAGACACTAGGAAGTATATGGTAGATAAGAACCGTACTCAAGAGGAGCCGCGAGCCACTTCTCTGGAATACCAGTGATACTATGGATCTCAGAATAAAACAGATCAGGATGCCAACCTAACTGTAACAAAAGAAAACTCCAAATCCCCAATAAGGGGATTGCCTGGGAAGCAAGGAACGGACGAACAACTAGATACTTGTACAACGGTCGTAAATTATTGGCATATTGATGACACTGAGTTACTTTATGAAAACGTACAATCACGTAGACCGATTATATTGAGATCTTTACCTGTTATTACTACACGTATTGGTGATTTAAACGCCATTGTTCTTGTGGACTCTGGAGCTCAAGTATCCCTTATTTCGGATAAATTGATCGAATCACTTCATAACCAAACTGACATTCTTCTTTTACCAGTAGCGCAGGTCAAAGCGAAGGGAATTGTTCCTGATAAGGGTTTCAAATGCAAAACGCAGGCTTTTGTTGAATTCAAGATCAGTGGCAAGACATTTGAGCACATATTTTTAGTTGTGCCACGTCTCAATTTTAACGTTATTTTGGGATCTGATTTCATGATGAAACATCGATGAACTATAGATTATGATGCCAATCTCGTCAAATTCAAAAATACTGATTCTGTAGAGCTACAGCTGATGGACAGAGGGGACGTGGAAGTTCAAGCAATAGGAGCCCAAATCGAAGACGCCGGTGATGACTATATTATGCCCCCTGAATGCGAGGAAGCGCCCAACCGCAGCTAATAGTAGAGAGGGTGATCCTGTAGTGCAAGAATTAAGAGTCCCTACCACGAGAAGATTCCATCGTCTGCCCGGAGTATTTCATGTCCTTAGTCAGTGTGGCTGAAGACTCAGAGCTCAGTCTACAATTGGAGAGAGCCAAACAAGATGTTCTGAAAACATTTTCTCGTGTATTCGATAACAAACCGGGAGGGATCAAAGGTTTCGAATATTACTTAAATGCGACTGACTATTCCCCGTATAAGAGGAAACCGTATCCCATCCATGAAAAGTTTCGAGACGAAGCCAGGATGCTGATTCAACAAATGAAAGAAGATGGAATAATTTCGCTTTGCGTCACACGATGCATTAATCCAATGGCCATAGTTAGAAAGGGCAGTATTAGAATTTGCTTGGATGCTTGCGCTCTCAATGAACCTCTGATACTTGAGTACGATCATCCTCCTTTCAAGGACATTATCCGCAGATTTCATGGTAAGAATTGTTATAGCTGCTTAGACGGGACTTCATCTTAACTATCATATCCACCTAGATTCTGAAAGCAAATTGTTCACTGGTTTCATGTTTGAAAACGTCACGTATGTCTTCAATCGCCTCCCTTTTTGGAATTAAGAACTCGGGGGCGGTGCTAATTCGAGCATTAGAGGAGCTTCTTTCAGATAAAGTCAAAGCTATCACAACTATTTATGTTGATGGTCTTGTATTAGGGCATATGATCAGTAGCGAAGGAATTCGACCTAACCCGGCCAAGATGCAATGCATCATAGACTTTCAAGGAGCTTTGTCAATTTTTAGCGCAACATTGCCCAAGGTACACCGAGACCGTTGCACCTCTTCAGCAACTATTATCGAAGAATAATCGGTGGAAATGGTCTTAAGAATGCGAAACAGCTTTTAATGCAACCAAAGACGTGCTGAAGAATTACGATCAATTAGTTTACCCTGATTTTTCTCTACCATTCTTCTTTGAGTGTGATGCTAGTACAGTAGGCATAGGTGCAGTTCTATATAAGACTAAGCCCGAAGATCCTGATCATTGTTTCTTTATTTCTTTCATGAGTCGAAAATTGAGACCGCATGAGGATTCATACACTATCACCGAGCTAGAAGCCTTAGCCCTTGTGTATTCACTTCAATACTGGAAGAAGAGTTTATGGCTATCCCATCACGATCTTTACAGATCATAAGGCATTAACTTTTATCCTATCTTCCGACATGACCAATGAAAGAGTTACAAGATGGGCACTTTTTATTCAACAGTTTGACCTAACAGTCATCCATAGACCAGGTCGCTAGAACATGTTAGCTGTTGCACTTAGTCTAAATCCGACTGATGTAGTTCTCGTCCAACACCTAGAAGTAGTTAAAGATACAGATGAAGAACTCCGTAAACTACGGTATGTTCCACAAATACAACGTCGAGATAGGAAATGTGAATTAATCCGGTTTTTCACAAGGTCAATTCCCAACGACGACGATGACTATCTCCACACTCAACACATGTCACATAATTATTACTTTCGTAATAATCTGTTGATGAAATATATTGACCAAGCAAATGCCGTATTTATGCGCCACCTAAGATTAGAAATGCAATTATTTGACATTGCCACTCGATTTCAGGACATGAGGGCACTGACAAAGTTGTTGAAATTATAATGGAGAAATTCACTTGGGAGTATCTCAGAAAGGATACACGTAAAATTTACCGTCTTGTGACCTTTGTCAATGTGTCAAACCCGATAATTATTAAATGAAGGAATTCCCGAATCCGTTGATTCCAGAGTAGCCCAAGGAGATTATGGCAATCGACCTGTATTGCCCACTTTCCAAGGCGGTCCGGGGGAACAGACATGTTATTTTGTAGTCGACGTATTCTCCAAGTGCACCATGCTGTTATCCATTCAAAAAGCGAATGCTGGGAACGTTTTGAGAGGCTAAAAAGAATACCTTTCCAGAGATGGGGAATCCCGAATATCTCTTGACAGACCACGGGCCGCAATTTACATCGACCGAATTTCAACAGGCATTAGATGAAATGGGAATTCGTCACATAATGAATTCTATAAGACATCCCGAAACCAATCCCTCAGAACGGTTAATGCGAGAACTAGCAAAGTTCTGTCGAATCTACTGTTGTGATAGTCATTGGCGATGGATAGAAATACTACCTATTATGCAGCAGATTGTTAACTCCACAATTCATGAATCCACCCATGACATTACCCTCATTTTACATCGTGGAATTACACCTGAGCGACCATGGGATACCATTCTTTCAACTCCACCTGACATTGCTATTCCTCAACAGGATATAATCCATAAAGCTCTCGCACGGTTAAGACATGCAGCCGTCATGAGGGAGCGACGCCAACGGAACAGGAAATACAGACAACCCTTGCATGAAGGAGACTTAGTTCTAATCAGGAAACCTGCTACTTCCCATCCAGAACAAAGAATATACGCGAAGTTCTGTCCGCTATTCATTGGACCTTATTATATCCATGCGATCTTATGAAATAGTGCTTACTAAGTTGCTCGCCTAGACAACACAATAAAGGGAATCTATAATACCTCCAATTTAAAGAAATACTTCAAGAGGAGGAATAGATCAGCAAAAGAAAATCCTGCGAATTTTCTTTTGTTATCGCGGCAGGAACCTGTACCAGGAATGCCTAAGGTGATATATATTCCTGGGACATAGTTCATTATTTTATCAAGTATTGGAAATAGCACGGCTTGGAACAGCTGATCAGCATGTAGGTTAGCGAGACAATGTGAAGCTCGGACAGAGTGAGAGGGAAGGGTACACGTCATCGGCTGTAACGTAGTCGCCACATGTCACTGACGCGCCTGGAATATTCTGGATCATTTTTAATATCGAAATTTAAAGCACATCACCGTGAAGCTCATTAATTAGATGTCATCATATTAAAATTTCATGTTAATCGGCCTACAGGTTACTGAGAAATCGACGTGAAAATGAACACAATTTTTCTGCAAGTGAACCGCAGTGGCCTTGACTCTGCATATAAAAGAGAGGTGGTCAACGAAGCAAATTAGTTATGCATCGTAACTCAACCACGGCGGTATGTCGAACCGACAATATACGTGTCGTGAATGTGAAACTATCGTCCGTAATACTGTTCGCCGGACTTGTGAAAATATAAATCGTGCGTTGATACTTGAAATATTCAGCATATGCCGAAGTAACTCGGACTTACACATTTCTCAACCTGTGTTAAGGTAAACTTTAAGGTTTAACCAGTTCTACATGAGATTTCCAATTTTCATCGCTATAAGACCTATCTGTGCCAGTGCGACGTAAAGCCAAAAAGAGACATGCCATTCAGTGCTCATTCTGCAAGTCTCAGTTAATTTAAAACATCTCTACCATCCTTTATTTGTAACTAGCATTGTGGCCTTGTTTACTTCCATGCATCTTATCTTTAAATCATTACAAACTGACTGTAACCATAATCGTCTTGATCTTCCTCTACTTCTCTTACTCTCCACGACAGATACCATTATTCTCCTATGTAACCTATCCTCCAGTCGCGTCACATGACCCCACCACCGAAGCCGGTTTATCCAATTTAGCCTACTCTCAACCATTGAATGCACCTTCCCTTCCAAAATGCCAATTAAAATCTTACTGGTTATAATGTTCCCAAACCTTCTTACTGTATATTATTTGGAACTGTTCTTAATTATATCCATATTATTCTGTTTAATTTTGTTGACGGAGAGATTCTGTGCCCTTATTTGTCTCCAGACAGAGTTCACTTTCTCTATAATATGTCTATCCTAGGTGTACAGATGCTTAGGTCACTACAGGTCAGATAGTGGTGTGTATCATCAAACAATTCTAAATGGAATAACCAAAGGATCTTCCATGCACTAACAATTCTAGGCTCACTTCATCACTACGAAATGAATGCATGTCTTTTTTTATATACTTGCCTTTTGGATTGGTACACTGAACAATAATTCTTATTCCTTGTTTTCCATTACAGATGATAAAGTAAAGAGATGGATGAAGCGGAAAAGGTCTCGCCAGTGCTGCAGAATTCAGGCCTTGACCATGCAGACATATATACACCCTGCAAGAAAGCTCTTCTGAAGACTGCAAAGGAGTACTGTGAACAGGCAAGGAGAATGGCGCTGAAGGTCGATAAATTGAAGGTAATTGGAAGGGTCTTCAGGAGATGATGATAATAAAGAAGAAGAACGTTGAAGACATGGAGGAATAATTTTTCACGACAGCCAAGTGGAAGGATATGGTCTTCTCAACAGAAAACGTACAAAAATGTACGGATTCCTTCAGTGCATAATTACTACCCAGTGAGAGGACTTTGTTTACTTGTCCGGCATTATTAAAGCCCTGGGGGGAATAAACTGAAATTTTATCATATCCATTTTTATGCCCTATTTCTCTTCCGGCTACTCACTCCTGGCACCCGGCTGACGAAATTTTGGGGGGAGAACACTGTTTATGACAAATTGTTTGTATTAAATTTGTAAGAATAAAGCATAAGATGGGCGTTTTGTCAAACATCTGGTCTCTAGTTGTAACGATAAGTCTATAACTCCTGCATATGTCCCAGTGGAGTCTGACATGATGTTTAGGAATTAATTGAACCCCCTTTTCACACACTTCCACACAATACTTAAAACACCATATAACATTCTCCGAAAACAATTCAGGTCGTAGCGTGTGTTCCAATATTTGACAACTCAACTGAGGTAATGAAATGGCGTATGGATTTCAGTGCCGGGATGTGTCAGAGTACTTCGGCTCGGCAGATGCAGGTCTGTCGATTTGACTCCCGTAGGCGACCTGCGCGTCGTAATGAGGATGAAATGATGATGAAGACGACACATACATTCAGTCCCCGTGCCAGGGGAATAAACCAATTACGGTTAAAATTTCCGACCCTGCCGGGAATCGAAAACGGGACCCCTGTGACCAAAGGCCAGCACGCTAGCCATTGAGCCGGACTCGATTTAGGTTAGGTACCGGTACTGTATATTTTCAGTTTTGAAGTATCATTTCAATGTTCCCGTTTGTTGTGCCTCCTACTTTGTTCGTAGAGTGCAAATGTTTGCTTTTGGTGCTGTTTTATTATACATATATTTTGAGCCATTTTTGTGATTTTATATGATGTGAGTAGCCTGCTTGTGCAAGATGAATTTCTTTCATTCCAGGTTTAATTTTTTTAAGTTTTACTTGCTTTTTTGAGAGTATGGAGTGAAATTAGAATTATACGCTTTCTGAGTGTGAAGAAATAGTATTATGATCATGAACTTCTTTCACATTGAACTAGTTGTTGCGAGTAAACGTGTGTGTTTATGTGTGTGTGTGCGTGCGTGCATGTTTATGCGCTTCTTACCTGTTTTTTGTGAATAAATAAATTCAAAATGTAAACTGTCTTCATTTTGCTGTGTTTTACTTCTTCCTTTCCTTCTCCTGTTTTCCATTCCCATACATATGTAACTTTTTTGTTGATAATAATAAATAAAATCATGAATAAAATATATAAATAAAATTACTCAAAAACTTAATAAAATTAATAAGCATAATTAACCGAAGTGTCCGTAGTATGGGTGCCAGAGTTCACCATAATGGATCCCTCGAATTTAGATAAGAACATGATAAACTTTATATCCCAGGGCGTGTACATAATGCTGCGTACTGGTACATCTGCTGCAGGCCTTACCTAACCTCCTGAAAACGACTAATTAGGTGGGAACTGCACCTAGGTTCATCAATAACACTGATTCTAAAATAGCTAACTATATTCTGAACAAATTACGTGCATGAGCACCTCATCAACATACAACATTATACATATAATACACACATAAAATATTGCTGGAAGACTCCATATTTACAACAACAATAATGAAAACCGTGGGAAAACGAAAGTGAGAACTAAGTTGCCATTTATAAATAGTCCGATGAACAATGTACATGTATGAAGATAAATACCCTTCACTGTCTCTATATCAATTCGACTTACCGATTCTCATAATCGGCAGTTATCACATCACACAGATACTGTACCTTGTACTACTGTGTTCACATATTTTAACACGTGTTGTAAAGATATATACACACGTCTGTCGATCCTCAACATAAATTTATGGAAAGTCTGAGATAGCTTTCACCAACATATAATGCTAGGCCGCCACAAGTGCTACAATACTTAATGCGCAAGCACTCTCCACAATCAGCCACTTTCCACGAACATAACAAGACTACGCTCCACGAATGTTTGAAGTCCAGTCCATTGCTGCCGTGTCACTCCAGTACTGCGTATCAGCACCACTTCCTTCCCGGACAGTGCGTCAGTTGTAGTTGTAGTTATCTTCCTTCTCGTTCCTTTACAATCACCTCTACAATCACCCTTACAATGTTTTTTCATAATGTCCTGGTTGCCGCCGTATGATCAACCTTTATAGACATCAACATCCCCCTCCTCTCAGATGATACGTTTGGATTGGTGCTTGCCAGCCAATCATGAGTGAACCTCTTGTCAAGACCAAGCCCTGAACTTCTCCTTGCTTCCAAGAGATAAACAAACACTCGGGAGTTTTACATGAATCATCGAATTTCCCTGGTACAACAACAAGCTCATCTCATCAGGCTGGGATATATACATGACTAATGGAATTTCCTGACACAAGTACATCACAACAAACACTGGGGTAGCCATATGACTTATTCAAAATACCAGAGTTATTAAAGCAATGTTTTTCCACTCGTGCAAAACAAATTACTCATACCTACATATGTGGATATCTTCCAGCTTACCAATATAAATGGCAAAATATACAAATGAAATACTGATAATAATAATAATAATAATAATAATAAATCGAATACTGACAATAATATCTCTAACTTCTACATATAATTCGGGGGTGTGATATATGTACTATCACACATAGAAGTCGTGGGAAGGGTTCAACGAACGAAAGAATGAGGTTATGTTAGATAACGATTTTGGTAAGTATGGGCGTTTTGGGGTTTTATGTGAATTGTACTAACATTTTCAATAATCAATGATGTATTTCTTATTTAATAGATGTAAGTTTATATTAAAGTGCGAACACTGAAACAACGATAGAGGCTAGCATAACAAAAGGTATGCCGACATACAAATACAGTAATTGAAATATATTTTTCAACTAAAAGACACGGGAAAAGCTTGTGATAATACTTTCCTACCGAAATGCAATCATTATCTCTATCTCAATTGTAATTTTAACAAAGTAACTTGCCATTATCCAGTTTATTACGATGTACTATTGTGGTATTTATTTCCTTATATTGGCAAAGAAAAAGGTGCCTCTATAGCTTCCATGACCAGTTTTTGCAGCGAACTTTATTATACAGGAGTGACGGATCTATTACTTTTACATGATCCTTGCACATAACCTAATCAACTGCCGTCACAATCATTAAAACATAATGATTCGAGCTCGATACTTGCATTATTTACCCATGGTTAAAGAATATTGTTTTCAAGTTATATCAGTTTACTACATTTATGTCAATATCCCCCTATAACTTGAAATAAATTCCACAGTCTATCACACTCGTCGACTTTGTCTTGGACATAGATTGTATCTTCCCTCTTCCTCGACGTTGCTGGATGTGCTCTTCTCCTCTTGACCGGATCGTGCCGTGTCAGGGGTCGGCTTTGCCTCGCCGCCGGCCTCTTCCTCGATGAGAGTCGATGCATTCCCCTCACGATGACCAGATTGTGCTGTGTCATTAGTAGCCTCTTCTCCAGGTGGACCCGTGGCAGTACCAGGCTTCCTCTGTATGCGCAGCGGTTGGGTGACTCGCCGCAACTCCGATGTGTGGACCTTGACGGGAGGGTTGGTCTTTACTAAGTAGATCCTATGGCCCAGCTGCCTATCCACCTCGAAGGAACCAACGCACTTACGTACGAGACCTGCGTGAAACCCTACAATCCTATTACTGACTGGGTGGTTACGTTTCAGTACTTGTTGGCCTGGTAGAAAGATCTCGGTCTCTTCGATATCTTGAGCCTTGGCCAGTATAAGGGATCTCTTCTCGGCCAAATCTCGCTTCTCCTTGATGTCCTGCTGCTGTTGCTGCTGCCACTCTGCCAGGGAAACAGCTGCATCATCTTGACCAGAAGTGGGTGGTGAACGAATCTCCCAATCCCCGGTGCCGTATAGCTATCGATCAAGAAACAGCTCCGCTGGGGAATAGCAAGTGACACGGTTGATGCGTCGTCTCAGAGCAAAGAGTGACTATGGTACCTGACGGTCCCACAGTCGATGTTCTTTGCCTATTAGGTGGGCCCGTAGCATCCTTTTGCTCCCGGTTCCGTCGGTTTGTTGGATTAGCCCTTGGGTTATAGATAGGGGTGCTCCAGTGCTCCACACCCAATTCTGTCATCATTTGCTGCCACTTCATTGACCTGAGCTGACTCCCGTTGTCTGACAGAATACGCCGTGGATAACCGTAGGGGCTGAATACCTTATTTTGTAGAAGGCTGGTGATGCGTCTCGTCGTGGCTTCTGGTATCGGAAAGGCCTCAATCCATCTCTTGAAGAGGGCTGTGATAACTAGGAGACCTAATTTACCGCATGGTATTCTGGGGTAAGGACCCATCAAGTCTAGTGTTATGACCTTACAAAGGGCGTTACGGCCGTCGTCCTCGCTGACTGGAATCGCTTTCCTATTATTCGCCTTGGTACAGGCGCAGATATAGCACACCTTCACATAGTCCACGATGTCTTTCCGCATGTTGACCCAGAAGAATTTTCGTCGGATAGACTGATGCGTCTCTTCGCCTCGTGGATATCTGGCTTCAGTGCTGTCGTGGAACTTCTCGAGGAAGTCCATCGTGTGCTGTCTGGGGATCACCACTCTTGCAGGCATGTCAGAGAGTTGTGATCTGTACATCAAGAGTCCTCCGTCAATAGGGAATTTATTGTAGCACATCTTTAATTACCTCGGGACGAGGCGACTATCGGTGTTATGTCTCCTAATCCACTGCGTCATGTTCCTATAGGGCTTAACTTGTTCTTGCCACTGTTTGATTACTCCCAGATCAAGTTCCTTCTTGATGGCCATACGGACAGTTTCCTTAGGCTCACTCTGGTGCTTTCGTGGTAACTCCCTTTCGACAATGGTGCTCCTAGCTTCAGGTTCCATCACCGAGTGCCTTGATAAATTGTCTGCTGCTATGTTCGTCGATCCTGGAGCGTGACACACATCAAATTCAAATTTTGCGATTAACAGATCCAATGGCGTCAATTTAGATTCGGAGACAGAGACCGGGTTAAACCATTTGAGAGCGGCATTATTGGTGTAGAGCTGGAACTTCCCTTCAATTTGCCTCTGAATTTGCCCAATGCCCATACCATGGATAAGGCTTCCTTCTCGGCAGTGCAGTAGCGTTGTTCAGTGGGATGTAGCTTTCTGCTGGTATACTCGATGATGTCCCATCCGCCGCTCTCCTTTCTTGGAATAAGACTGCTCCTAGGCCGGAGTCGCTGGCGTCTGTCTGCAGGCACATCTTCCGTTAAGGGTCGGAATGGGCTAGACCAGGAGCGTTGCATATCACAGCCTTAATGTCTTAGAATACTGCCTCTTCCTTACTGGTCCATTGAAACGGGTGGTTGTTATGAAGTAGATCTTTGATTGTGGCACATAGCTGCTATACCATCATCACAAGCCAAGGAACTGACGTACTTGTCGCTTGGTTTGCGGGCGTTTGGCTTCCTCAATGGCTCGATTCTTCTCGGTTGCCTTTTAAACCCTTCAGATGTTAGGACATGGCCATGATATTCCACGTGGTACTGGCCGAAGTGGCATTTCTCCAGTTGATGAAGATATTAATTCCCATAGGGAACCTGAAATATTTGTTCCGAATGAGTAAATTTATAACACCAGTGTAGTTGGTCCGTTATTGGACATAATAAATTTTCCAGCCAACTCATTCCTGGTATCCAGCGCTTTGCCCCAGTGTGCTAAGTTGGGCTCATCATTTGGTAAATAGCACACCTACCAAGACGCATGGCTAGTGCATACCGTGGAAGCCACTGCGTAGGCTTCTTGGAGCCACCGGCAGTGCCAATGCACTGGCCAAGCAGGCATCAATATTTCAGAATGAGACAAGTCTCTCATACTGTATTGGCACTGCCGGTAGCTCCAAGTACCCTACGCAGTGGCCTCCACGGTATGCACTAGCCATGCGTCTTGGTAGGTGTGCTATTTACCAACTGATGAGCCCAGCTTAGCACACTGGGGTGAAACGCTGGCAACCAAGAATAAGCTGGAAAATTTATAATGCCCAATAAAGGACCAATTATATTGGTACGTCTCCAGTTGCCAAGACATTCCATGAATCTGCAGTCCTTCCAGCACTTTCCAGAGGTGTACAAGATGTTCTTGAAAATTATTGCTGTGAATTAAAATGTCGTCGAGATACAATTGGCAGAAATCTCCTACATATCCTGAAAATACCTTATCCATCAGTCGCATGAATGTGGCAGAAGCATTCTTCCGTCCAAAAGGCATTACTGCAAACTGGTACAATCCCCTCGGTGTCATGAAGGCGGTCAGTGGTGTAGAAATTTCCTCGATCTCCACTTCCCAGTATCCAGAGTTGAGATACAGCATCTGAAATTCCTAGACCCACTTATTGTTTCAGCGAGACTTTCAGTCAGGCATGGGGTAGGCGTCACTTAAGGTCTTTTCGTTCAACCTGCGAAAGTCCTCACACAGTCGTACACCCCATTCTTCTTTTTTTTGCTAGGACGATAGGTGAAGCTCAACAGGATGTAGAGGGTTTGATGAGACCTTGCCCTTCCATCTCTGGAATATTCTGAATGACGCAGTTGCGCTTATCCGGATTGATTGGATATGAACTTTGCTTGATGGGTGAGGAAATGCTGTATCAATGGTGTGCATTACCGTGGTAGTCGGTCTTATTTTATTGATGATGACTTCCGGAAAGTGCTTTAAGGCGCATCTCAGCTCCTCTTCATTACTTGGTTGAAGAAGCGTTGACTGGATATCTCTCAGGTCTACGTCGACTTCCGCATCCTTGCGAGTCTGGAGATTTCCATCGTGCCAGGCGACCCTCAGACGTATCTTTTCCCGAAAAGACTTCATGAGCTGAATAGTCTAGGATCACCTTGTATTCCACCAGAAAGTCGTGACCTAATATGATGTCAGGTATTAGTTTCTGAATCATTACAACGTCATTTACAATAGGCAGCTTCATGCATTTAGCGGTTACGTTAGTCTGTCCTTGGATGTAATAGGTTACCCCGTCCGCTGTTCTCACTAACCTTCCGAGATGGTGAAACATCATAGGCGGTTGTAATCTGGCAACAGTCCCGTTGACAAATGAATGGCTTGCTTGGTTGTCGAGTATGGCTGAAAAATTCTCGTTGCCTGTCTTCAAGATGATAGCTGGGCGGGGTTGGCCTGTTCTACTCACAATCTTAGCAATCCCTCTCCTACTTGATCAGGGTTGCTTGTCTGTCGTGTCTTGAGGCGCATTCCTGTTTCGGGTCCCATCCCCGTCAACAACACCTCCTAGGTAATAAGCCCTCACAACAGCGCGGTGACGTCACGCTAAGGAGGCGGACGCAATGCAAGGAAGTGCGGTGAATTGTCAAACACAAACATTATCTTAATATCTTTTGCCTATCGAATTATTTGTTTAGCAAGATATAACGTTTAAACTTTAATCTTTATTTTCTTATACCGATGGTTTGTAACTATGGTGGGGTAATAAAGATGCAATGTAATGTAATGTAGGTTAAACTTTAAAGGACATTGAATTATGTTGTCGCTATTGCCATATTTGAGTGACTGTCGTTAAAAATAAATTGCACACATGATATAGGCTTTTGGGCTTATGCCGTGTCAAGTAAACAAGGTGACATACTTCACGTTTCGCACGGAACTGTGCTCTACCTCATCAGAAGAAAATATCGACTGTCCACGAGAAAGGTATCTTTATCACCATATTTTCTTGAGACGGCAGAAGTCCAAAAGCCCATATCATGTCTATAAGTACGGGCCGTGAAAGCATCAATGGCAAAACAGCACACAGTTTTAAATCACGACAGCATTTTCAATGCCAATTTTTCTCTAGGCCGAATTGCTAACAAACGCAATAGAAATTCACAAACATACTTCATTTTAAATAATGGTAATTTTGTCTTCATATATATTCGAAAATTGATACTGTAATAAAACCCCTTTAGAATAAACTTTTGATGACCTATCCTTTTCAATGATTGCATATGCTGTGTATTGTGGTTGCTTTGATGTATCCAAGTGCAGAAATATTACTTGCGTTTCTTTCGTCACAGTACACCAACCATCAGGAACATCAACATGTTTACTTAAAATTGTATAACATAGTGGAATGAAATGTTGTCTGTGTGTGAGGCATGGCAGCTGATATATCTTCAATTGCTTTGTTTATAGCTTCTCTCTCTATTAAACTTTTTTATCTGGTTCTGCCAGAATTTGATGATAAATTTAATAAGCAGCTGGGAAAGATACAATGCACTGCATTCTCTAACAGTCATGATCTTGGAAGAGTTGCATTTAACGTTTTTCCTGTGTTTGAATCAGTATCAGTTACTTCCTACAAAATATCACCGACTTTGAAACGTCTGTGACATACGTTTAAAATCATATACCACTGTGAGTCAATTTCATGTCTTTACAGAGTAAATAGGCCTACATAGCAACAGCTGTTGCATGTTGTTTAATGCTTATAACACGTTTATTAACAATAATAATAAATTATTTATTCTACACAAATGTGTTTAAACAGGTTGTCACGAACAGTTAATACAGAATTTCGTCATGGCTTCAACTTGTAGGTTACACGTAAATATATGATAACGTTTACAACATTTATAGCACATTTTTACATCTACAGCCCGTACTTGGCTCGTGAAAATTCAACATTTGACACAAACGATGGTGGAACCCATGCACAGCAAGTCTGATCAAAACGTGTCTCATCTCATATCCTCATTGTGTCCATTTTAGGTTAATCATTGCATGGCATAGGTAGAAATGCTCCCATATATTATTAATTTTGTACTTATGCGTATGATGTTGGAGTTGTTGGAAGTAACAGGTTCAACAGCAACTCTTCTATGAAAAATAGTCCCCTTGACAGATGATATAATAGTTACTCACCACAGAGAAATTTTTAAGTAGACTTATCGTGGAATTTCACGCAAATATCTTCGCTGCACAACCTCATATTTCGTAAACTTAAATACATACACTTTGTTATAACTGTTGAAATTCCCCTTACTGTTGGGCACACAACACTTCAGTACCATTATACGCAATGGCATTAACAGTTGGCACCATTAAACGAATTAAAACGGCTCTAATTACAGCGTCACATGGCCAAAATAATTGCTTCCTTATTATTGAGAAACTTCCAAGCTTACCTCCCAGTGCAGACGTCATGGAACATTTTCGGAACAGTTGTGAGACCTTATATCTAGGACGTGTTGCCCTCAATCAAGAATGGGCCGGAACTAGTTTTTCGGACGACGAGGTTGGGCAATTGTTCTTCAGATGTCCTATTCTTCAACACTGGTAGCGCTTCCTAACCGCACTGGCCTCCTCCGTAGCTTTGCTGTGGTGTTCCTACTCCAACTGTGCGATGATTCTACGTAGATCATCGAAGGATCTTGGTTGTGATGCTTTCACTAGGGGTCGAATCTTACCATAGAGTAGCTCTGTGATGTCTGGTAAGATCTCGTTCTCGCTTCTCTCTGGGCGCAGACGCTTGAAGAGCTGGTACTTCTGTAGGACGAAGGCGCTAGCTCTCATGCCAGTGGGTTGTGCCTCAGTCAGTAGCTTCCTTTTCATGGAGCTCTTCGCCCCTTTGGAATTAAACCTAGCGAGGAATTCCCTCTTGAAGTCTGTCCAGTTTAGATGTAAGCCCATCAAGATATTCCACCAAGTAGGGCTTGCCCCTTTAATCGAGGTGTGATGAGTTGCATGAAGATGTTCTCTGGTAGATTAGTCCTTCCTAATAGACTGACGAATCTCTCGATGAAGCTAGTTGGGTTCTGTTCCAGTCTTCCGTGTTTTATGCCGGAAAGCTGGGTTTCCACCTCCTCCATAATTTTCGCGATGTCCCGTTGCAGCTGGCTCACCCAATCCAACAGAATCTGTTCAACTCCTCCCAGTTTTGACCTGATGTCCGATATGTGCTGTGTTAAATGATCCGTGACGTCACTAATTTGGGATGAAATTTTAGCGTCTAGGGGTGAAATTTTCGATTCTAGGCACTATTCTACTTAATAACCTGCGTGCACACTTGTGATATTTGTCCGGTTAAAAGCGAGTTAGCTTGCGAAATTTGGTCTGTTAAGGTGAAATTGAGTATCTGCATCATGTTCGTTAACTTAGAACACATTTTGGCAATATTTACCTCATCTTCCGATGTTCCTTCCGGATTTTCGTCGACCTCGATGAAAATTTTTCGGGAGCTTCTCCTTTTTCGACGAGATCTTCCCGTAACTGTGTCTGCAGCGATTTCTTCTTGCCGTTCGCCGGAAGATTTCTCTTGGTGAGTTCGTCTTTGAGTAGTACGGACATATTTTCTAGTATCACTTGCATTTTGATTTATTTCGCACTTAGGCTCGTAATCACTCGTAAATTCTTACGTCTTCGTCACGGTCGCCAACGGAGTATCCACAAAGACGCACACAAAATGTTGTCACTTTCGTACATGGATTTTATTTACAATCATTTACAAGTTAAACACACACAACCTAATCAAGTGCCGTCACAAACAAAACACTACTACGGAAACATCAGTAGATTACGACTGCCATCTTGAACAGTTGGCTGCTGACTGCCACATTAGCATGTCGCCATACACACGACACGTGTTCACAAAACAAAACAACTCCTGTTAACCAACAACTCAACTACACCATCAATACACATCAGATGTTTCATGACATTACCTCACAAAGAATGCGTTCGTAAATAATAATGATACTAATAAGTGGATGTAAACACGTCGTAGCCATACATCACAAGTCATAATAATAATAATAATAATAATAATAATAATAATAATAATAATAATAATAATAATAATAATAATAATAATAATAATAATAATAATAATAATAATAATAATAATAATAATAATAATAATAATAATAATAATAATAATAATCATTTAAAAAATAATAATGATTCAAGCTCGATACTTGCATTATTTACCCATGGGATAAAGAATATTGTTTTCAAGTTATATCAGTTCATTACACTTGCGTCAACAGTTAAACATTTTTAAAAAGCTGTAATTGAGATGTAAGTGGTTGCTGTATGTAAACAGCATACTTAGAACTGGTATACTTTTTGAGAAAAACACTTCCGAAAAAAGCATAATATATAGAAATATTTGCCTCAGTTCAGTTGCATTTCAGTCTCTCTCATTCCCTTGCAAGACATGGTGCTAAGGCACTGTAAACTTATGAATTGAAAGATAATGACTGACATTTGCTCATAATAATCTGATATTTTCTATACCATTGCTAGAAATAGGATAGACAAAATTTGTTAAAAAATAAATACTGCAGTAAACAGACTCAACAGTGAAATATCTGATCAGGAGGTCTGCAACAGCTAAGATAGAACTCAGTCAGAATTAGGCTGTTAGTAACAAACATGACACATGGTGATTACAAAGTGGTATTTTCCTAGGTATTCCAAGCTCTGAGAGCACCAGAAATGCATCACTTTTCGCTGTTGGAATCATAATGTCTTACACATGGAATATACTCCAACTGTGGTGGTGGTATTATACTCCAATTCTGTGCTACTGTCATCGGAATCATCCCTTTCTTTTGGCCTGCACTTATCTCCAGCAATGTCTTGTTGTCTATGAAAGTCACTTATTTCTTAAATTTATGAGCATGTCTAAATATCATGCAGCTTGTAGTGCACTAACATCAATCAATCAATCAATCAATCAATCAATCAATCAATCAATCAATCAATCAATCAATCAATCAATCAATCAATCAATCACTACTTATCTGCATTTAGGGCAGTCGCCCAGGTGGCAGATTCCCTTTTCTTGGTAAGTTATTCCAATCCCTAACTCCCCTTCCTATAAAAAATATTTGCCCCCATTTGTCCTCTTGAATTCCAACTTTATCTTCATATTGTGATATTTCCTACTTTTAAAGACACCACTCAAACTTATTCGTCTACTGATGTCCTCCCACGCCATCTCTCCACTGACAGCTTGGAACATACCACTTAATCGAGCAGCTCGTCTCCTTTCTCCCAAGTCTTCCCAGCCCAAACTTTGCAACATTTTTGTAACGCTACTCTTTGTCGGAAATCACCCAGAACAAATCGAGCTGCTTTTCTTTGGATTTTTTTCCAGTTCTTGAATCAAGTAATCCTGGTGAGGGTCCCATACACTGGAATCATACTCTAGTTGGGGTCTTACCAGAGACTTATATGCCCTCTCCTTTACATCCTTGCTACAACCCCTAAATACCCTCATAACCATGTGCAGAGATCTGTACCCTTTATTAACAATCATATTTATGTGATTACCCAAATGAAGGTCTTTTCTTATATTAACACCTAGGTACTTACAATGATCCACAAATGGAACTTTCACCCCATCAACGCAGTAATTAAAACTGAGCGGACTTTTCCTGTTTGTGAGACTCACAACCTGACTTTTAACCCCGTTTATCATCATACCATTGCCCACCGTCCATCTCACAACACTATCGAGGTCACCCTGCAGCTGCTCATAATCTTGTAACTTATTTATTACTCTGTACAGAATAACATCATCTGCGAACAGCCTTATCTCTGATTCCACATCTTTACACATATCATTGATATATATAAGAAAACATAAAGGTCCAATAATACTGCCTTGAGGAATTCCCCTCTTAATTATTACAGGGTCAGATAAAGCTTCACCTACACTAATTCTCTGAGTTCTATTTTCTAGAAATATAGCCACCCATTCAGTCACTCTTTTTTCTAGTCCAATAGCACTCATTTTTGCCAGTAGTTTCCCATGATCTACCCTATCAAATGCCTTAGGATACGTCCAAGATGCACGCTGGTTTTCTGAGTCAGACAGTCGGCGCCGAGTCGACATAAGTATGTCCTGTGTTTTAAAGCGGTGCTGGCCATAATGCACCTGCGCGCAGGAAGCATGCGCACTGGTAGTCTGACTCAGATGTTTACCGGAATGATTCGTTCATTCTGGTTTCAGACAACCTGCCGCGCAGGCTGTTGATTTTCGTGCTGAGTGTGTGTGACATTTTGTTAACGATGGATATCGAGGATTTGATTTCAAAAGTGCAACTTAATTCTCCGATATGGGATAAGCGAATTAAAGATCATTCCAATAGGAACATCGTCGATGGCTGTTGGAGAAAGTTTTCTATAGAAATGAAGACTGATGGTAAGTTCATTTGTTATAATAGATTGACATTTAATTTTCATATCAAACAACCATATTTCGATGAAAAACAATATCACAGTACAACCTTGATAATCCAACACATATGGGACCACGCAACTGCCGTATTATCGAGAATTCCGGATTATCGGGAGGAATAGAAAAAGGAACAATCGTACTGTATGTAGTCCTACATGCATATAATGAAATACGCGTACTCGTAAGTAAATTATTGTCAGTAGAAAAAAAATGTTTACGATCCCTTGAAGTATATATATATATACTGAACCCTTGGGCCACTGTGAAGTATACCTACCTTATAGGCACTATTTTCTCTCGACTTAGCGTGAGTAAAATTGACACGCGCGTACTTCTGAAATAATCCACAGAAATGGCTTAGCAGTCTCAAATCCGTCTTACTAACGACCAATTGTCATATAGATAAATACAGGACCCTCATTATACTGCGTTCACTACGAATTCGTTTATTTAAATATATTTATTCAACATAAACTTTCGTCTGTATACATCCACATTCGACACGTGCGGATGACGTCACGTATCATAGCGTGGGAAGGAAGGCAGCCACCGCCTTGCCACGTGTCGCCTCTGAGGTATATAAAAATTCGAGCTTCTTATTCCAATTGACATGGGGCCTCCTGTAATAATTTAATACTTAAAATTCTTAGGGCACAAAGGTCATGGTTTCAATATATACACAAATCTGAGGTTCAGGTACAGGTACTAGGGTGTGGAACACATGATATTTGTGCGTGTGATTAATAAAGGATAAAAATAAGATAAAAGGTAACCAATGCAAATGTGAATAATGAAATTAATAACGATTTTTGACAAAATGGTTGAAGTTATGGATTAAAGAAAATATTTATTAGTATAAAGTACAGTTATGATACACATCTTAATAGATCAGTTTTAGATAAGTAATTTACATAATTTACGAAGAGTCAGGTATGTGCTTGCATTTTGAAAAACGCACTTCCATTGATGGAAAATCCTCAGTTTATTGCATTACTTTTGTATGAGAGTGGATATTTTTCCATGAACATGGCCAATGTGTCCCTAACGTGTTTTGCTGTATTCTGTTGTCTGCCTTCTATCCGCCACACCACTGAATCACGTATTCCTTGCACCTCAACTTCAGTCATGTGTCTTTCTATGCCTTCTCGTTCTATTATGGTGTTGTGAAGTATGCATACGCACTTTACAATCATTTCTGTCAATTCCACATCCGTTTCTAGTTCTTTTGAAAGTATTCTCCATTTTCTAGCTCTAGACAGTCTGTTGTTGAAATTCCTCTTCCTGTAGTTCAATGTGTTTCTCATGTAAGGTGATATCAAATGAGGAAGAAGTGGATACGCCTCATCAGCCAACATGAAAAAAGGAGCTTGGGTATTTGTATTAGGCAATATTTTCGGTTCTGGAAATGTTATGTTCCCAGATTCAATGAATTCGTGTAAGTGGGACACAAGGAAAGTTCCGCCATTACTTTGTTTTCCGTATCCTCCAACGTCAACAATAATAAACTTGTAGTTTGCATCCACTAAACCTTGTAGAATTATGGAAAAGTATTTCTTATAATTGAAATACATTGAGACCGAATTATCCGGGCACTTAATTCTCACATGTTTACCATAAAGACACCCTATCACATGTGGGAAATTCCAAAGTTCAGCAAAATCCTTACTTATTCTCTCAAAATGTTCTGCAGATGGTGTTGGCATATAAATTGGTTGGAACTCTTCCAATATAGCAGTAACCGTCTCTTTTACTATCAAGGCCACTGACGATTTCCCCATTCTAAAGCTGAATGCCAACCCTCGAAATGACATACCGGTAGACAAAAACCTGAAACAAAAAGAAAAAAAGGCTAATTCTACATCTGTGTGAAAAAAGTACAAACCTATCTGGATAAGGTGTAAATTTAAGTGGAATGAGTCTAACTCAGTTCGGAAATTATATGATCATCGTAAATGTAATCAGTGTAATGTAATCATCGTAAATGTAGGTAATGAATATAATGTAATCGTCAACAATTGGTTTCAGGAGCTGTACTTCGAAAGAAATGGAAATACCTACGGGATCAGTTCAGCGTTGAATGCAGCAAAATAAAGACACCAAGATCAGAAGACGCTGCAGAAACGGCTACTGAACCCAAATGGCCTTATTTTAAACAAATGTTATTTTTAAAAGACATTGTTACTCCTAGAGCTTCGTCAAGCAATCTGAAACCGAAAGCACCTACTGGTGCAGACGACGGAGAAGTTGAACGAGAACATGACGTACGCCTGTGTGCTGATGGACAAGAAACACACAGCATTGATTTAAATGTAGCAGAGATAGAAACTCCTAATGATAATGTGACGGAAACCGAACCTTCCGAATTGAACCACCGTGCCAACCCCCCTGCAAGTCAACCTAGAAAGAGAAGACGTGTGATACCAACCAACACGTTATATAATGGAAGGATCTTACAGCTGGAACAGCAAAAAATTAACACTATACAAAGTGCTTTTCAGCGGGAACCTGACAATGATGACATACTGTTTTTTAAAAGCCTGCTGCCGTTTGTCGCAAAAATACCCACAGAACAGAAACTTAGAGTCCGGAGCCGTATTCAACAATTAGTAGAGGAGTTTGCATTCGCGGCAAGACCTTTGCACCAGCCATCTGCAGGACTGTCATCAATGGAACATACTCCGCTGCCATCCCCAGCTCTTTCATCGACTTCATATGATAGTGGGCCCTCGCCAGTTGACAACTATCATCAAATGTTGCCCGCCACTCAAGGAGCATTCCCAAAAATCGAGATACATTCCCTGAAAGCGCGACCCTCTCACAGAATCAAAATGTATCATTTCTATCATTCTAGCAAGAGAAAACTTTATTTGTTTTTCAAGAAAGTTAATTCATTATAATGACATTCAGTACAAGATTAGTTCTTAAAATCAATCAGCTGTCTACGTGAACTGTATCTATTTTTAGTACACGTTTAACAAATCTATAAAAATAATAAAAATAAATAAATAAAAATATACAAAAGTGTTATTTGTTATTTGACAAAAGAGTTTTTACTTACCTTAAGGTGACAACCAATCTCTCTTCCGGAAGAATAGGGGTTTTGTGGTAATTCGCCCAGTTCTTCGTAAGCCTGTGTTCAATTTTTACCAAAATAAAATAAAAAGTATCCGAACTCATTCTGAAATATTCGAAAAATCTGTTTTCGTCGGCAAGTAACTGTGGAAAAAGGTGTTTGTACTCCCCGTAAATAGATCTTAATTCATTAATTGGATGTATATCACTTCTCATTCGTTTTAACTTGGTTGTAACATTGTCACGTAGCAGCAATAGAGCTGCAGCCTGTTCTCTTGTTAGTTCCATGCTACACTGATCAGTTGTATCTCATATATTTCCTTTTTGTGGCAGCTCTGTCTGCGCTGACAACCAGGTTTCATAATGGCCACATCCCACCTTCTCGGAGTCAGACAGTCGGCGCCGACTGTCTGACTCAGAAAACCAGCGTGCATCTTGGACGTACCCTTAGGTAGGTCAATCGCAATACAGTCCACTTGGCCTCCTGAATCCAGGATATCTGCTATACCTTACTTAAATCCTACAAGCTGAGCTTCAGTCGAATAACCTTTCTTAAACCCAAACTGCCTTCTGCGAAACCAGTTATTAATTTCGCAAACATGTCCAAAGCTTACATGCAATGCATGTCAAACTGACTGGCGTGTAATTTTCAGCTTTATGTCTATCACCCTTTCCTTTATACACAGGGGCTACTATAGCAACTCTCCATTCATTTTGTATAGCCCATTCAACCAAACAATAATCAAATAAGTATTTCAGATATGGTACTATATCCCAACCCATTGCCTTTAGTATATCCCCAGAAATCTTATCAATTCCAACTGCTTTTCTAGTTTCAACTTTTGTATCTTACTGTAAATGTCATTGTTATCATAGGTAAATTTTAATACTTCTTTAGTATTACTCACATCCCCTATCTGGACATTATACTTGTAACCAACAATCTTTACATACTGGTACTGCTGACTGAATAATTTTGCCTTTTGAAGATCCTCGCATACACGCTCCCCTTGTTCATTAATTATTCCTGGAATGTCCTTCTTTGAACATATTTCTGCCTTAAAATACCTATACATACCTTTCCATTTTTCACTAAAATTTGCATGACCACCTATTATGCTTGCCATCATGTTATCCTTAGCTGACTTCTTTGCTAAATTCAATTTCCTAGTAAGTTCCTTCAATTTCTCCTTACTTCCACAACAATTTCTATTTCGTTCCAAACTGCACCTCCTTCTTAATCTCTTTACTTCTCTGTTATAATATGGTGGATCTTTACCATTCCTAACCACCTTCGAAGGTACAAACCTATCTTCACAATCCTCAACAATTGCTTTAAACACATCCCAGAGTCTGTTTATATATTTATTTACCATTTTCCAGCGATCATAGTTACTTTTTAAAATCTCCCTCATGACTGTTTTATCAGCCATATGGTACTGCCTATTAGTCCTAATTTTAATACCTTCCTTTCTTTCACATTTATTTTTAACTACGACAAAAACAGCTTCGTGATCACTAATACCATATATTACTTCGGTTTCTCTACAGAGCTCATCTGGTTTTATCAGCACCACATCCAAAATATTCTTCCCTCTAGTTGGTTCCATCACTTTCTGAATCAGCTTCCCTTCCCATATTAACTTATTTGCCATTTGTTGTTCATGATTTCTGTCGTTCGCATTACCTTCCCAATTGACATTTGTTAAATCAATGCGTGAAGGAGATTAGATGTGTTTATTTAGGTGAGAGTTCAGACTCTTAATTACCAGTATGTCACTCGACTATACTGTGGGTGAACAATTTCTGAAACTTGAAAAGTTTTACAGCTTATTATGACTACTCTTGCTATTCTAGGTAGGTTCCGTATTTATTTGAATCTAATGCACACTGTTTTCGCGCCAAATTCAGTCTCCAAAATCAGGTTGCCAATTACAATCAATGTCGCAGTAGATTAATATATTCCTTGAAAACTATAAAAACCATTACTGGGACGTAAAACAATCAGGTTCAATATTTTAGGTTCATATATGAACTAAAATATTATACTCACCTTTCTGCATGTGCGTTTAGTTCTGCTTACTCTCATTGCTCGTTATTCCTCACATCTGCTTTGTATGCTTTTGGATTTTATTTTACTACTAATATAGTTTTTTGTACGTATTGTTGACAGCAAGAGCTTTAATGTGGATTGTTAGTTTGATTTTAATGAAGGATATCTTAGGAAAGAGGCTCAAACAGATGATAATATTTTAACTGAAAACTAGGGCAATCGTGCTGTTCCGCATCATTATTTTCGATTATTAGAATTAAAAAATAACGACATAATGTAATAGTTTATAACATTCTTTTCACAACACTTCCTTCCAGACAATGTTCACTGTGCGTCGACCGTTAGGTTTAATTTCTACTTTTACATCCTTAAATGTTTTCCCTCAGGATAAATCAACATACCATTGTCTGTGGCAAAAAGCAGGATCATTCAAATAGATTTCAACTCGATGAAGCGTTTGACCCTGCGCTTTGTTGATCGTAATACAAAACGCTAATGTAATAGGAAAATGCCGTCGTTTAGAAGAGAAGGGCATTGTAGTGTCAGATGGTGACAAATCTACGCGAGGTAGTAGTATTCGCTCCCCACTGTTTACACCAGTTAGAACTTCTAAATCTATGATAATGTCGTACAATTTTCTAATTATT
The DNA here is from genome assembly GCF_040414725.1 of Anabrus simplex. Lineage (NCBI taxonomy): Eukaryota > Metazoa > Arthropoda > Insecta > Orthoptera > Tettigoniidae > Anabrus > Anabrus simplex. The sequence continues at coordinate 1,543,813,538 of NC_090265.1, forward strand.
AGCCTCGTTCCGTTCAGTAATCCCTTAGATGCACTGAAATTCCTAAGGAGCATTACAATTGCACCTTTTTTCGAAGTCGGCACATGGGGAGGTAGACCACTCATCTCAAGGCTGTTCAAAAACTCAATGGGAAACTGCAAAACTTCACTTTCTTCTTCAGTTACCAACGTATTCACACTCGTGTAAGATCTTGAAGTTCCTGGAAGTGGATCTGAAACTACCCTATTAATTTCATCAATCAATCAATCAATCAATACTGATCTGCATTTAGGGCAGTCGCCCAGGTGGCAGATTCCCTATCTGTTGCTTTCCTAGCCTTTTCCTAAATGATTTCAAAGAAATTGGAAATTTATTGAACATCTCCCTTGGTAAGTTATTCCAATCCCTAACTCCCATTCCTATAAATGAATATTTGCCCCAGTTTGTCCTCTTGAATTCCAACTTTATCTTCATATCGTGATCTTTCCTACTTTTATAAACGCCATTCAAACCTATTCGTCTACTAATGTCATTCCACGCCATCTCTCCGCTGACAGCTCGGAACATACCACTTAGTCTAGCAGCTCTTCTTCTTTCTCTCAATTCTTCCCAACCCAAACATTGCAACATTTTTGTAACGCTACTCTTTTGTCGGAAATCACCCAGAACAAATCGAGCTGCTTTTCTTTGGATTTTTTCCAGTTCTTGAATCAGGTAATCCTGGTGAGGGTTCCATACACTGGAACCATACTCTAGTTGGGGTCTTACCAGAGACTTATATGCACTCTCCTTTACATCCTTACTACAACCCCTAAACACCCTCATAACCATGTGTAGAGATCGGTACCCTTTATTTACAATCCCATTTATGTGATTACCCCAGTGAAGATCTTTCCTTATATTAACACCTAGATACTTACAATGATCCCCAAAAGGAACTTTCACCCCATCAACACAGTAATTAAAACTCAGAGGACTTTTCCTATTTGTGAAACTCACAACCTGACTTTTATCCCCGTTTATCAACATACCATTGCCTGCTGTCCATCTCACAACATTTTCGAGGTCACGTTGCAGTTGCTCACAATCTTGTAACTTATTTATCACTCTATAGAGAATAACATCATCCGCAAAAAGCCTTACCTCCGATTCCACTCCTTTACTCATATCATTTATATATATAAGAAAACATAAAGGTCCGATAACACTGCCCTGAGGAACTCCCCTCTCAACTATTACAGGGTCAGACAAAGCTTCACCTACTCTAACTCTCTGAGACCTATTTTCTAGAAATATAGCAACCCATTCAGTCACTCTTTTGTCTAGTCCAATTGCACTCATTTTTGCCAGTAGTCTCCCATGATCCACCCTATCAAATGCTTTAGACATGTCAATCGCGATACAGTCCATTTGACCTCCAGAATCCAAGATATCTGCTATATCTTGCTGGAATCCTACAAGTTGAGCTTCAGTGGAATAACCTTTCCTAAAACCGAATTGCCTTCTATCGAACCAGTTATTAATTTCACAAACATGTCTAATATAATCAGAAAGAATGCCTTCCCAAAGCTTACATACAATGCATGTCAAACTTACTGGCCTGTAATTTTCAGCTTTATGTCTATCACCCTTTCCTTTATACACAGGGGCTACTATAGCAACTCTCCATTCATCTGGTATAGCTCCTTCGACCAAACAATAATCAAATAAGTACTTCAGATATGATACTATATCCCAACCCATTGTCTTTAGTATATCCCCAGAAATCTGATCAATTCCAGCCGCTTTTCTAGTTTTCAACTTTTGTATCTTATTGTAAATGTCATTGTTATCATATGTAAATTTTATTACTTCTTTGGCCTTAGTCTCTTCCTCTATCTCGATATTATCCTTGTAACCAACAATCTTTACATACTGCTGACTGAATACTTCTGCCTTTTGAAGATCCTCACATACACACTCCCCTTGTTCATTAATTATTCCTGGAATGTCCTTCTTGGAACCTGTTTCTGCCTTAAAATACCTATACATACCCTTCCATTTTTCACTAAAATTTGTATGACTGCCAATTATGCTTGCCATCATGTTATCCTTAGCTGCCTTCTTTGCTAGATTCAATTTTCTAGTAAGTTCCTTCAATTTCTCCTTACTTCCACAGCCATTTCTAACTTCATGGCAATGTTCATATTTCGGTGCAAGAATTGCAGTCGTGAAGTGATTGAAGGTGTCATGAGAAGATTAAAATAAAATTTTGCCATAAATTTCAGTGACGATATCTTTATTTGAAATCATCGATGAAGGCAAGTTGATAAAGTTATCATCATTATCAGGGTATTCACCATTACCGATTTTCAAGGGGAAGTCTGCAAATTTACATTCATCCGCCTTAGCTCGCATATTAGTGTTCAGTTTAAAAACTTTGAGAAGTGTCCACAGAGGAGAAAACGTAATTGAATTTTGTATTATAGCAACTCTTGATGCATGAGGAGCAACAGGTAATACTTGTCGGAAATCTCCTCCTAGTATGATAATTTTTCCACCGAAAGGTACCTCATTACCCATGATATCTTTCAGTAACCGGTCTATACACATTAAAGAATATTTGTTTGCCATTGGTGCTTCATCCCAAATGATGAGCTTAGCAGAACGAATAATATTAACCTCTTTGCTGTTCACATTAAAACCTGATACAGAATGTTCATGTAAATTTAGAGGTAATTTAAATCGGCTGTGAACTGTACGACCATGAGGAAGCAACATAGCAGAAATTACAGTCCACGCTACAGAAATGACTTGTATTCCTAAATTAATGCAACTGTGGATTAAACACCGATACACAAAAGTCTTTCCAGTACCGCCTGGTCCATCCAAAAAGTATGCCTTGCAGTCACTTGTGTAGATGCATCATTATTCAGGAGTAAGGGAAGAATTTCGTCAATATCAACCCGATGTTCTTCATTAGCTCTAGCCCTCATCTCTGTTTGTTCACCAACTTTGATTTCTTCCCGAGTGTCCTCTTCATTTTCAGGGAGATCTACAATCTAGGTAAATCGAAAGACGAAAGAGAAAAACTATGTAATTTTAGTGTAATTGAAATGTCTTGCAAAGCTAATTGGTAAGCTATTTCGGGTGTGTATGATTTAAGGAAATCTTCAGACATAGCCTCTTTGAAAGCATTCCATAAATTTGGACAGTTTGAAGGTGAAAGAAATATGCATATGTAGGCAAATAACTGTCGAAGCTGATACGGCATTTGAAATATTAGCCCTCGTGCTGTGGCGGCTGCTTTGAGAGTATGGTACGTTACATTTTTGTGAGTCCTCAAATCTTCGAAACAGGTGACTCCTACCACATGTAGCAATATTAGACGTAAATGATATCGCTCTGAATCAGAAGGTGAAAAATTGTACATTCGGCCTATAGTTTTAGTATACATTAAAATTTTTACGTTTATGCCATTCATATTTACACCATACATAGTAAGCTGGGGTTTCAGGGTAAATGTAAGGACTTCTTGTTGCAGGATTGCTGTTCAGTTTGAACCATGCAACTAAATGTGTCATACGTAACTCAGCTTGGATCAATGCTTCCTCAGGAGAATCATTCTTGAAGTAAACGTTGTGAGAGTCAGGCAACTGAACTGGCAATCGAACTATAGTATGCGACTGATCGTGCATAGGATATGCAAGCATTCTCCAATCAGCTTCACTTGGCCCAACATATCGAGCATACAAGAATACATTAATTTCATTATGAGCAACGGTATCATCTTCCAGAGCTACTTGTATATTACAGCAATCATGGCCTTTATAAACATACTTATGCACATATTTGATCGAACGCACACTTGAATAGACCTCAACATTGATATAAGCACGGAATAAAGCAAAAGGAATGGATTGTACGGAACAATGAATTGATTGGTTACTTCAACATACTCTCCATGAATATGTTTAGTTATGGTTCTACCATTATCTCTGCGTCGGTAAAGGGGATAGCCATTGACATTATCCTTTGTTTCCTCATTGAACGATTTCGGAAAATCCTTTTTACATTTACCATCTTGCATACACACACAGGAAGGATTAAGATGACCGCATGGTTCATGTACCATATGAGCTTTAACCATTTCGTAGAGTTCTTGATTAGAAAGATCAGAAATTTCAGCTGAAACAACTTTATCTATGTCCCCTGTGTTCCTAAATTTCGAATTATCTTGTAAGGTTAGTAAGAAATGAATGTGAGGCAGCCCACGTTTTTGAAATTCCACAGTGTACAAGAACGCTTTAATTATTCCAAAGATTTCCACTTTATAAATTAGTCGTATTAATTCTTGTACCTTAGCATGGAAAACTCGTACCACAATGTCCGGTCGATTATTTGGTGTCTTCCAAGGATGAATACTATTTATTACTACGGGCCATGCAGGGTTACAGGTGAATGTGATAAATTGATCAGATTCTCCGAACTTTCTGACTACTGCCATAGCATTCTGGTAATTCTGCATTATATTCCTTGGACTCCCAATGAAAGAAGGCAGAACTACCATCCTACCTACTCTCAAATTCTTCTGTTCAGCTCTCACACGTACAGCATCTGCTAACCCTACATATGTCTTTACATGCAATTTAGATCTTTCCCTCCGAATGTACTTTAGTCTGACCCCTTCAATGCGGCAGTAATAGTCCATAAAGAGTTGTTGAGTAATATTTCCAGCATTTATGACAGGATTGAAGGCACCAGAAGGACACCTCCTCTCACTGCAATTCTATATAAAATATACTCTTGCATAGTAAGAGTCTTCCTTATTGGTGTCTGACGTACACCCTCAATAGGCACATCTATATGCCAACCAGGTTCACCACAGGGCCAAATGAAAGTATAACACAGAGGATCGCAATGCATACTATCATAATCTATTTTCTGCATTCCGCCTTCCTTTTCATACACTGTGATACGTCTGTGAGAAGTTGGCGCTCCATCAGCTGTTTCAAATACAGCAGCATTTTCAGAATTTGTTGGATCATTATAATATCGCTTATCTGTAGATGGTTCATGATAGAACCGCAAAACAAAATTGAGTCGAGGACGGTTCTTTCTGAGCAAGAACTTCTTCCTCTTTGATCTTGTGATGCACGGTCTTGTATGAGCGAACATAAAAACTAAATTTATTCAACAACTCATTCAAATCTGTAAGTGTCTCTTTGGTCAAATTTAGGTTAGCATCATGGGATATTCTTACTTCATTAGCTTTGGCGAAATCAATAATATATAACTAACTATATGAAGTACTTTGCCCATCTTTAGGGCATAATGTTGAAATTCAATGATGAACCATACCGTGTATTCTGAAAATATAAGGACCATAATTTGGTGGCAAGTCAACTTTAGGACCAAAGGAAACAAATGACATTGCGTTATTGTACTGCCGAATATTCTGCCAGTGAACAACTGTTCCAGTTTTTCAACAATTGTAATAGGTGGAGGTTTTAATTTTCCATCATAACAACAGAGAGTGAAGCGTCCTGCTGTATTCCTCTCGGATTTAAAATACAGCGCAGAGCAATATTGACAAACCTCTTGAAGATCACCTACAGAAAAAAACTTACATTTGGAATAACATGGGAAACAGCACACCTTGAAGCAATATTAAATTTCAGACCGTCACCATTTTGTGATTACTCTGTCTTACAGACTTAGCAGTTGACTCACGACGACCTGTTAAAGTGGCTTTACGTTTAGGCCTCTGAACTTCAGGAGTAAGACCTGTATTGTTGGGTTGGTGTTTTTCCAAGATATTGTAATGTCCATTGTCCAAATCCCCAGTAAATAATAAGTCATGAATCATGTTGCCAGAACCGTAATCCGTTATCACATCACTATTTTCCCTTGAAATCTGAAGAGGTGCTCATGAAACAACTCACCCGCACTGTGAAGTTCATCATGTTCACTTTTCTGTCCATTACCAATCATTACACATTTATAATCAGCAACCTTAGTGATATTTTGTCCATAGGACCTGTCACCAATAATAAAATTCCGATATGCAAGACAATTTTTGGTAATATTGTCTACATCAATTGAGCGTATTTCAATATGTCTATCTTCATTTCCATATAAACAATATGAAATTGCGCGGAATAAACAATTACCATCACCAATAATAGGAATCACTTCAAAATTGTTTGTATTTGTAGGACCACACGTCACTGAAAATTTCTCATGCACAAGAAGTCGTATTATTTTGTTGTTGTAGAAGGATGAAGTATTTGGACGACATCAAGAAGAGGTTAGGTTGTGTCAATTACATGGAACTGAAACGAACAGCCAATGAAAGAAAAGAGTGGTTGCATCGACAAGGCATTAGCCTTTAGAATATTGATTGAGAAGGACCACACGTAATCAAGTTGTACTCCGTATGAAATTTCCATTTTCCTACTTCCGTTTTTCATACATCCACTTAGCATTCTTCGTCTTCCTACCAACACCCATAATCTATTAAAAGAAGTGAAACTACTCGCAAAAATGAAATGTTTACATCTTCATGTAAAACAGCATCTTATCGTCCATGTAACAACAAACTTTCTCACTCCCCAAGTCGGCTGAGTAAACGCTCCTTGGAAGAACACGACGCGTCGAGCTTTTTGCTCTTTGAATGTGCAATGGCGTGAGTTCCTTCAAGACCAACTACAATATCTCAGACCAAGACCGACTACAATATATCAGACCGTAATATCAAAACCAAGATGGTGGACGTCGTGGACGCAGTAGCTGCCGTCTGATGAAGGTTAGGGTAGCACGCAATAACTTCATTTCGACGATAAACCAACTCACGATTTTCTGAGATGTCGGAATTTAGTGCCGCAGGAGTTGTTTTACCTACCAGTAAATTTACCGAGACGAGGCTGACGTATTTGAGCACCTTCAAATACTACCGGACTGAGCCGGGATCAAACCCGCCAAGTTGGGGTCAGAAGGCCAGAGCTTCAACCGTCTGAGCCACTCAGCCTTGCGTCACATTAAATTACTTGCGTTGATACCACTGAAACAGCTACACAATATCTGGTTCAATCCGCCAGAAATTACGAAAAGATCACGTACATATTTTGCAAACGGCGGTAGGTAATTTAACATGATAAATGTAACATCATAGGGAAAATCACTGTTGCACCTATGAAAACGCTTCGCGAATAAGTACTCATTACATATAATCAACTAGCTGTACCCGTGCTTCGCTACGGGATTCTCAGAAAGACTGACTTTGTGGTTTTCCTAACTGAAATCAACATAGGTCATTACAAAAACGTAAGTATGAATGTAGCGATTAAAAGCAATGCTATCATATAAAATACTCGATCAAATGGAAAGCCGCACGTTTTATCACTTTTTACGAACAGTGCTGCGGTTAGATTGCGGTGCCAATCTAATAATACAAATTTCCAGAGCTGGGATGACCAGGTCGCAGATTGCCATGAACACTCATCTGCCATTATTCCGCTAAATATGCACACTGTTCATTCCAATCAGTGCCTCAGAGTAGGGATTGAATAGCCCAAATGCTATGATGATCCAGTGTGTTACGTACCAGCAGTATCAGAAAATTTATAAACCAGGGGAATAGAATGCTAAAGAAGAACGTTATCTAACTCCCCAGCTACTTCCCATCAATATTCAGGCAGGCTGTTACACTCTGTACGACTGGGCGAGTTGACCGTGTGGTTAGCGGTGCGCAGCTGTGAGCTTGCATCCGAGAGATAGTGCATTCGAACCCCATTGTCGGCAGCGCTGAAGATGGTATTCAGTGGTTTCCCACTTTCACACCAGTCAAATGCTGGGCCTATACCTTAATTAAGGCCTAAGGCACTCCTAGTCCTTTCCTATCCCATCGTCGCCATAAAACCAATCTATGTCGGTGCGACGTAAATCAAATAAAAGATACTCTGTACGCAGCAGTAATCCTATCTACCGGAGATGAGGGGCAACAGAAGACACAAAGCACATCACGACAAACAATGGTCAATGTAATGTTATTGTTGATCAATGTTATGAGCTTTCTATATTGTAGGCCTACACATTTAGTTTTCTTTCGACTCTGTTATTTGTAAAATATTTTATACCGTAAACTGTAGTTTCTTATTCTCCGACTTTACATACCGATTTTCATTATTAAATACTGTTTACCCATTTTCCCGTTACTCGGCGCTGATATGGACTTACTGTAGTAACAAAACTCCAAATTCATGAAAATATTTGTGATCATAGCCAGTACGGTAACACTGTATGAGACATGAATAATAGGAAATTTAATACTGTACAACCTTAGTGAGCATTCATCGATTACACCTCTAATAAGAAATATTTGAGAATTACATTTTAGACCTTCCCCTAAACTACCATTTCACTCAGCGTGAATAAAATAATTTACAGCCTAGACTATAGCGACTTATTTCCTGACTTTGCATGCCGATTTTCGTCACGATAGGACTACTAATAATAACAATATTTGAGAATTAAATTTTAGGCCTTCCCCTAAAGTACCATTTTTCTAAGCGTGAATACAATCATTGACAGCCTAGATTGTAGCAATTTATTCTCCAACTTTGCATACCCATTTTCTTTAAAATACGACCACTAATAGCATAAATAGTTGAGAATTCAATTTTAGGCCTTCCCCTAAACTACCATTTCAGTCAGCGTGAGTAAAATGTTTTATAGCCTAGATTGTAGAGGCTCATCCCCCGACTTCACATACCGATTTTCATTAGACCACTAATAGCATAAATAGTTGAGAATTCAATTTTAGGCCTTCCCCTAAACTACCATTTCACTCAGCGCGAGTAAAATGATTTATAGCCTAGATTGTAGAGGCTCATACCCTGACTTCACATACCGATTTTCATTAAATTCTCTTCAACCGTTTTTTCGTGATGCGTGTACAGACAGACAGACAGACAGACAGACAGACAGACAGACAGACAGACAGACAGACAGACAGACAGACAGACAGACAGACAGACAGACAGACAGACAGACAGACAGAAATTACGGAAAAGTAAAAAGTGCATTTTCTTGTTACTATGGACATGACCGATACAGAAATACAATTATTTTCAAATTCTGAGCAATGTACAGACAAAACTCTTCTTTTATATACATAGACTAGAATCACACATATTCTGTTAGAATAGATGGACAGCTGATTATTTCGAAATTCCACTTAGTCAAATAACGTTTTCTCTTATATTACACTTCGCTGGATAGATGGAAATACATTATACAACTGTTAAAATGATATTTATAACATCATTCTGAATTTTTAAAAATAATTTAAGGTGCGAAATTCCTCAATTTATTCACTCTCATAAGAACTATGAAACATAACGTGTTGCCTTAGTTTCGAATTGGTGGACAATTTCTAATGTTCAGCACTCGATGAAAATGAAGTACGCCCGAAATGATTATGCCATCCCAATGAACAGCCCCGGTGATGTTAAGCCTTCCTTAATGGAAACTCTTAAATCATATGTTGACATATGACATAGTAGCACTTCCAACCATGGTGGTAAACTTAGCAATGAAACGTTCAGACACTAAAGATATAATACGATTTTCCCCCATTGAAGAACATGAGTAAAACAACTCTATTGACTCTAAACAATGATGTCTTTAACCTACATGGACGAGCTACAATTTGGTGTAGACTGCTTGATAACAGATATCCACAGCATGGATCGGAAGGTATTGATACAATAAAACGCCTGAGTTACAAATAAAGCTAATCCCTGCAAGTCCCCCCTGTGGGTGGGGGCGGTAGAATAACACCCATGGTATCCCCTGCCTGTCGTAAGAGGCGACTAAAAGGGGCCCCAGGAGCTCTGAACTTTGGAGCGTGGGTTGGCTACCACGGGGCCCTCAGCTGAGTCCTGGCATTGCTTCCACTTACTTGTGCCAGGCTCCTCACTTTCATGTATCCTATCCGACCTCCCTTGGTCAACACCTGTTCTTTTCAGAGCCCGACGGTATTACGTATGGGTGCCTAGGGAGTCTTTCATTTTCATGCCCTTCGTGGCCCTTTTCTTCCTTCGGCCGATACCTTCATTTTTCGAAGTGTCGGACCCCTTCCATTCTTTCTCTGTGATTAGTGTTATATAGAGGATGGTTGACTAGTTGTACTTCCTCTTAAAACAATAATCATCACCACCACCATCCCTGCAAGTCACTATTTCTTCTGTGTAACAGTGTACAGATGGCTCAATCTGTCACACTATAAGTTTTGTTACCCTATACTACAAGATCTAGCCAAATGTTCCCGCAGGCAAGCACATATTCTTTCAAAATACAATTGCATCTAAATCACACGACACTTTGGAGCACATAGACACTGAAGGAACATCGCCATATCAATTATCAATATTTAAATGAATTGTTTCTTTTCGAGGAATACGAATAGGTCCACCCTTTAGAATTAGAAAAAATAGTCTTCCCTAATCTCAGACTTACTCGCAGATGACATACGCACACTACTGTTTTGTAGAAATATTCACGATGTATGTTCCTAACCCACTTCTCTCATAATGTTTTATTCCTTAGATAACTTAAGAATAGATGTATGAGAGACATTGCCATAGTTCGATTTAAATCCGGTTCACAACACGATCAAAACAAACATATTCTCACATGACTGCGTATAATTACAGATCCTAGTGACCACTGACCCATATAAATACACTCACACACTTATATTCTACATAGAAACTAATACTTATCGTCAACTTACATGAAATTACTCCGACTGAATAAGAAAACAAAAACGAATAGGTTCACCATATAGCCTACGATAGTTTGGTCTCTGACTACCAAGTTTTCCCGGTGAATATTCCTTATCCATTTCTCCTGCAGAGGTCTATCTCCAGGGAATTAAAAATCTTCAGCAACGATATAATTAGATCTACAACCACGAACGCAGCAGGAACGACCCATTTTGTGCTATGTTACAGCACGGCAATATAAACACTATTATACATTAAAAATACCATCATATAAACTTCTAGCAAAACACCATACTGATAAACCGTTATAGATTACTATTTTACCAAACATAAGTTATACTTCAATAACTCGATCAAAATAACACTCTTTAACAGAATGTAAACACAGATATGAACCAACCACATGTCTCAAACGCTCGCCTACGAAGTCGCCATTTTCCTCCCAATCGATAGTAACATTAAGTTCTGATATATTGTAGTCGGTCTTGCTCAGACCTTAACCGACCTATCGAAACTGTCGATTATGGCGGCAGCTGGAATGCTAGCATGCGTTTGTTTTGATTTGTGTAAGCCGTGTTGTTACCAAATATTTACGGAAATTTGAATATTATTAATCGTACATTATATTTATTTATAGCCTTAAGAAGGTTATAGATTCTCTTTCAGTGCCGCAAGAATCTGTTTGTTCTCAAAGAGCTTATTTATTCCAACAATATCGGTGGTGATTAGGTTAATGTCGATTCTCGTGTTATTCGCTGAAAATATTTTCTTCATTTTTGGTTACCTATGCAATATGTTTACAGTTTAATGTGCTGTGTGTCTGGATGTAAGTAAGAGCTTCAGTGTTCCCGTTTCCAAAAGACCTAGTATTAAGGCAAAATTAGGTTAAGAGCATTCGTAAGGAAAACTTAGAACCGAATCATAGGCCTAATAATGTTGCGTGCATTAATCATTTTATCAATTTTGAAATCAAATGTATTGTGAGGGAAGACATTATATAGGCCTACCCCTAGAAGGCGCTGATCTAATTCGAGTGCCGCGCAAATTTCCCAAGTTAAAACTAATGATGCCTATCCTAGCATTTGCCCTATCAGCCAACGTACCACCTTACTATAAAGAAAATTAAATCAGTCCCAGAAAGGTCCGGAAAATCATGACCAAGATTTATGATTTAAAGACTAAATTATTCTTGAACGGTGGTGCAGAATGTAATTAATTTTCAACGTTTTACAATGAACATGCGTAAACTAAACCTAACCCCATTTTCCGTGAGTGAACATGAGGATTATGTTCTTTTTTATATAAAGTACTATTATGGCATCAATTCTGGTGAGTTTTAAGGTGACGAGTGCTTTAGTCGGTCAAGTGTATCAAACAAATATAGCTTGTACCGGTACCCACTCAAAAATACAGGTGGATCCGAAGTTAAAACTAATGTTGCCTATCCTAGCATTTGCCCTATCAGCCAACGTACCACCTTACTATAAAGAAAATTAAATCAGTTCCAGAAAGATCCGGAAAATCATGACCAAGATTTATGATTTAGAGTCTAAATTAATCTTGAACGGCGGTGCAGAATGTAATTAATTTTCAACGTTTTACAATGAATATGCGTAAACTAAACCTAACCCCATTTCCCGTGAGTGAACATGAGGTTTGTGTTCTTTTTTGTATAAAATACTATTATGGCATCAATTCTGGTGAGTTTTAAGGTGACGAGTGCTTTAGTCGGTCAAGTGTATCATATAAATATAGCTTGTACCTACTGTGGATTTTGTAGGGTTGAAATTTTGTTGGAGAAATGTGTTTGCATTTTTTACATAATGAATACCTTTCTGTTAAAAATTAAGGAAATCGACCGGATAGAATGGCTGGAGTGACTGACTTTGGTTTTCATAAACTTTTCTTAATATATAGAAGAAAATGAAAACAGGTAGGGAGCAAGAGAACTCTGTGTAGCAGAGAACAACATTCGCTAGTAGCGCCAGTTAAAAAAAACATCTGCTTCAAAAGTGACGAGAAAGTAGTCCACCGTCCCACATAAGGGAAGACATCTTGAGGCAGATTAAGACGTTTTGAAATTAGTACAGAAAAAGAGGAAATTAGAAGAGGGGAACAATAATGTACCTATTTTGGAACTCTGGGGAAGTCCTTAAATGGAACTTCTTGTAGTATACAGTAAAATTAAATTTCATACCTTCTTTGCAGCTGCGTATTACAATAGCAAGCAACATTTTTATACATTTCAATTTTAAAATTGGAGTGCACGTTAGATTTGAGTAAATATGCTATTTTTTATGATTTATAAATGGTGGATTCATATGCACTGAAAACGGCAAAATATGCATGCATCTGTGCACTAAAAACAGGAATATATGCACTCATGTGTGCACTACTGCATACTATTCAAAATACTTGTTTTTCTTCTATGTATAAAGTTGGTTCTCCAAATAACGACTGCTGAAGTACAATACCTGTAGTTGCATTTTCTTTCGGCATGATTACTAGTAGTTACTGGTCTTCATACAAAGAAGAGAATCTGCACAGTAGCAGCTCCAGCGAGCTCGCAATGCACTGAATAAACTTGCCAACGTCGCCGCATTATCCAAAGATACTGAATAACAGGAAAGTTGATAGACACGATGGAGCTACTGTATAAAACATTGGTCTTGACAAGACAATTGCTCTGGATTGGTCAGGTCGGACAAGCGAGAAGACCATAGGAACAAAGTTTCTGGCATTATTTTCAGGTTGTCTCCGTTTTATTTAATTTTGTATATCATGACAGCACGATTTGTTAGACTCTCTTGAGACTGTAGTTCAGCTGAGTCTTCACATTATACTATTAGGAGATTACAGTAGTTACCTTCACTGTTAGTATGACCTCTCACAGAGCTCAGTAGCTGCAGTCGCCCGTGCGGGCAGTATCCAGTATTCAGGAGATAGCGGCTTCGAACACCACTGTCGGTAGCCCTGAATTATATTTTTCCGTAGTTACCCATTTTCTCACCAGGCAAATGCTGGGGCTGTATCTTAGTTAAGGCCACGGCCATTTCCTTCCCAATCCTAGTCCTTCCCTGTCCCATCATCGCCATACGTCGATGCGACGTAAAGCAACTTGTAGAAAGTATGGCTTCGAATAGCAAGGCCTTGATTAGATAGATATAGCACCGATGAAAATAATTTTAACAAGCAAGTACAATTTACCACCCTTTATCGTCAGATATTAGCGTATACACATTGACTCCACCTTGAAAAAATTTCAGGACTACTTCACTTTGACACGCTGAAAGTACGTGAAATTATAGCTTTTCAGCGCCTTCCTTCTGATTACAGAACCTAGTATTAATGAAAGTCTCTTCTCTTTTGGTCAAAGCCTGGAAACACTTTTCATCAAATATTCTCTTACAGATAGTATTACAGACTATGAATCTCATGTTAGATCTGTATTGACGGTTGAACTTCTTACAAAACTGTACACAATTATTTTGGTATCCTCCTAGTCAATACTATAATGTTTTACGTCCAATTAAGACGATACATTACACAGCCATAGACATGTTTCGACCCGGCATGATTTCATCCTCAGTAATGCATATATAATTCATTAAAAACATCGGACACACAAAATGATATGTTAGTTAAAAATGTTAACACGTTAAAAAGTCTTGAACTGGAGGTCTTTTTGTTTCAATGTTTTTGTTGTCTCTTGGTGTGGTTCAACTAGTATCTGTAAACTGTTGGCTTAGTTGTTATGTTCCGACATGGGCTGATATACATAAGTATTATTGAAGTTGAACCATCTGAATTTTAGCCTGTAAAATGGTAAATAGAAATCAAATTAAGAGTTGTGAAAAATGGTGACTAACAGGAAAACATTTATAGTGAGTTATGAAGAACGAAAATTAACTTGCGTTACGTGGCCTGCTTGAATCATCCTTGTTCTCTGACTATGGAGTCCATCTCTCGACTGACTTGCTCCCACAGTTGAGACGCAAGACGTGTTGCTACGAGGAGGTGGAGTGGGGAAATGGGGTGGGGCTTGCGGGAGAATGGGAGTATGCGGAATAATGGGGGCAGCGACTGAAACTGCGTGTAATAATTGTGAGTTCTTCTGTTTCTGTTTTTACTACAAATAATCGGAATAAAAGTTTCCCATATTACTTTCTTTTTTCATTTATCTCATTTAATTTGAGGACTGGGTTCTTATATTGATTCATACTAATATAAAAATTCTCTAAAATATTTAGTAGTGGACCTTTTTGTTCACGTTTTAGAATTTTTAGATCTTGATCTATTGTGGTATAATTATGATTATAGTCTTTGTGAAGGTTACTCGTGGCAGAGAAACGATTATATTTTAAAATGTTCCAGTGTTCTGTCTATCTTATGAGGAAGTTCTTACCCGTTTGTCTGATATAACTTGACCCGCATCTCTGGCATTCCTGTTCATATATCCCAGAAGTTACGTATTTATTGCTAGTTTACTGTGTGAGAGTTAAATACTATTCTTTCATGAGTGTTGCTGGTTTGGAAAGAAATTTTTAGGTTCTATTTCCTTAGGACGTTAGGGATTACATGTATATTATTATTGCTAAACGTGAATGTGACATATTTCTCTTTAGTTTTTGACTCTTTCGTCGAAGTGGTTGTGGGCTTGTTAGTATGTTTATTGAGTAGCTTATTGACCTCCGACATCGTACCTGGAATCCTGGTACGCATGCATGACGGATAATACCAATATAATGGTCCGTAATTGGACAGTATAAATTTTCCAGCTAACTCATTCTAGGTTGCCAGTGTTTCACCCCAGTGTGCTAATTTGGGCTCATCACTTGGTAAACAGCACACCTACAAAGATGCATGGCTAGTGCATAGCATGGAGGCCTTTTTCCGAAGTTTTCTTTCCCCTCCTGAAGGGAGGGACGGGCCTCTCAGAGGGTTACGCCCTCTCTCAGTCCGGGCGAAGTGGGAAAATCGGGAGAAGCGAAAGAGGATGAAGATGCGAAAGCGAAGTGTAGAAGTAGAATAGGAGGGCTACGCCGAGGAGATTATTGATGGGATGTGGATAAGGGGTGAAGTTTAGAGGAGAGTTCCAGGTTGTAGATGAAGGGTGAGGAGATGGAAGGTTGTGGTGATATTCCAGAGGGAGGTGGTGAGAAGGCGGCAAAAGTTCAAGTGTTGGAAAGGGTTGAGGTAAGAAGCTATTTTGGGGAGGGGGCGGACAAACGGATTGGGGGTGTGGAACAGGTTGAGGGGTCGGCCGTGGGCGACGAGAGTTGGTGCGGGATGGAGAGCGTGCTGGTAGAGGTGGTGAACGGGAAGGCTCCACTCTATAGCGACGACGATGAAGGAGGGCTCCGGTGGCAATGAGGTGTTGGACGTCGGCGACAGTCGGGAGCAAGAGACGAACCATGTATGTTGGACCTGAACTGGTCTGGATGCGAAACGGACATTATAAATATTTATTATTTTAATATTATATTATACTTATAAATATTTATAAATATTTCAGGTTCCCTATGGGAATAGACATCTATATAATCTGATGGCCAGGCGGGCATCAATTTTTGGATATGAGATAAGGTCTCTCATAGTGCATTAGTACTTCCGGTGTCTCCAAGTAGCCTATGCAGTAGCCTCCAGGGTATGCACTAGCCATACGTATTGGTAGGAGCGCTGTTTACCAACTGATGAACCCAACTTAGCACACTGGTGCGAAACGCTGGCAACCAAGAATGAGTTCGCTGGAAAATTTGTAGTGTCCAATAACGGACCATTATGTTGGTATTACAAATTTACTCATTCAGGACAAATATTTCAGGTTCCCTATGGGAATCAACATCTCTATCATCTGATGGCCAGGAAGGCATCAATTTTTGGATATGAGACAAAGTCTCCCATAGTGAATTGGCACTGCCGGTGGCTCCAAGTAGACTATACTGTGGCCTCCCCCATATATCGAGGACGAGTTTGATTGCGCTAGCGAGAGGACGTACGTGCCTATCGCTCCGCTGTCCCTCTCCTCTCACCGAGACCTTTGAGACTTCGAGAGACTACACTACCTGCCCCAACTGGTTACCGCTTCTCGGTACCTAGGGTTAGTTAGGGAAATCTGTGTTCCAGGGACCCGCTTAACAATGGATCATCCCGCGCCCATTAGCTCGATTTAGAATGTCCCTACACACACACACACACACACACACACACACGACGAGGCTCGCATTTCTAGAAAGAGCAATACTGCGCTTCGGAAAGAGCAATTTTTCGGCGAGCCTGGAACCATACAGACAAACAACGACGAACTTCGAGAACTGACGGAGAGTGAGGAGTTGCCGTTATCACGGCACTCTGACTACTCAACGGCAGTCAACTCATCAGCGGAGGGCAAAGTGGAGTTATCACTGCGCCGCCCCCCGCCAACCACTTCCATCGGCAATATATTAATTGATAATGTACTGCATATGACAATAGGGCCACACGCAACAAGCGCGCATAGCGTCTCACTACCGTCCCTCGTTCTGGTCAATGACCCGACCGAGCGGGAGCTGGGAGGTGACTCACCGCCTCGCGTGCTCCCGAGAGTAGGGAACGAAAAGCGCTGGAGGAGCTGCGAGCAGACTGCACCCCTGACTCGCAGCAACTAAACTTGACGCGAGACGTTTACCTGACGGGGCCTACTATGCAAAACTATGCACAAACCACCACCACCACCACCGACACAACCACGACCACGACATCTCCAATAACCACCCCGTCAGTACTGACCAGGTCGCACATACCGGTGCAATCGCTCCCCACTCGGCCCGCCAGCCACAAAGCTGACCCACGAAACAA
Source organism: Anabrus simplex (assembly GCF_040414725.1). NCBI lineage: Eukaryota > Metazoa > Arthropoda > Insecta > Orthoptera > Tettigoniidae > Anabrus > Anabrus simplex. The sequence continues at coordinate 1,543,831,123 of NC_090265.1, forward strand.
GAGCAGGCGGCACCTGAAGATCGAGCTGGAGTGCGTGACGATATGTGAGGGCGAACGACAGCCGGGGCTAAGCCCCGAAGTGCCGGAACCCGAGCAAGGGAAGGACCAGTCGCATGGCTCCGCTGAGCCAGCGACTGAGGAGGACCAAAAACTGAAGGCAAGCTCCCCCCGAAACAAATAACGCTCTTAAACCCAACCCAGTGGACAGCCAGCCGGACGCCGGAAAAGTGGGACTCAGTTCCACCAACCTGAGCGAGGAGGCAACAGCGCACAAGGGAAGGCGGAGAGAGAGGAAACGGACTCGGCGGATGGCGCCAAATAAAGTCCTACCCCCAAGCAAACCGGCGAATCGGACTCTAACTCAGATGAGGTGAAACTGGTGATTGACGAATTAAGTACAGTACATCCCAGAACGCCGACTCTGAAGACTCAGAGGGAGAGGAGCTGTGCGTGTATGGGGCGACAGAAACCTCGGACCCAGCCTCCCAGCCGGGAAACCAAGAAGACGGTTTCAGGGAGGCAAAGAGTGGGAGAAGGAGAAAACGAGAGGGGAAAAGGAAGGACCCCAAGCCTATGAACCGCAAGGCCCAGCAAGGCGGGGGTCGAAACCCGAGTACCCAAACCGAAAGTTCCACGGACACTACAATCGACACGATTATGCCACCACCAACATCACTAAACAGAAACACGAGGTAGACACAACAGAAACTACCTTAACCAACACAATCAACTAAACCAGTCACCCGTAAGGGGTCGAACCCCCCACCCCTTACGGTTTACACCAACAACATCAAACAGATAGAATTGGAGCTTCTCAAAAAGCTGATTCACGAGCAGTGAATTTATTTCTCCAAGCCGAGAATAAATGCGCATGAAACGGTCCAGCTACATATGTCCAGCTATGAAAGCTATGAAATCGCCATACAAGTGCTGAACGGACCGATTATCAAATTTGTAAAGATATTGCCCAACACCACAGTAAAGCGATTCGTAGTGAGAACGCCCAACAACACATATGAGCCGGGAGATATCGGGCTAGCCATGCAAGCCCTGGGTGTCAACGCGCATCGGATGCGAACAGAAAACAGGCCAGCCAACGGCTGTCTCTTCCTAGTTGCCGTGACGGACACACCAGGATCAGACAACCTGAGGAGAACGCGGATGCTGGCGAATATGCTGGTAACAGTCGAGCCGTACCGCCCCACAGCCACTGGCCCCCAATGTGGAGTGTGTCAGAGGCATGGCAATTCAGGGGCGTGCTGACTGGAGCCCATATGCCGCAGATGCGCCGCCTCTCACTTGTCCCGCACTGCCCCTACGGCAGAGACCTCGCGTACTCTAAGTGCGCCTACTGCGGGCTAATTTTAGAGAATGTCCCAGCCACAGGGACTACGTAGTCGCGTATCAAGGCAAAGAGCAAAAGGGTAACAAGCGTGGCGACCCTGAAGCCCAAGCAGGCCCTTCAGGCACAGGCGCTTCAGGCAAGCAGAAAACAGGCCCCTCAGGCGAAAATGATCCTTCAGGTCCTGCAGGCCCTTCAGGCATAAAGGGCCGAAAACAAGGCCAATCAGGCAAACTAGACCCATCAGATGGAGGACAAATTAACTTGCAATTCCCAAGGAACGGAGGGTACACACAACCCCGGGCCCTCAGCCCATGCACCCCCCACCACCGTCCAAGGAAAGACCTCCATGAACAACAGAAAGAAGGAGTCCCTACCCCCAAAAGCTACAAGGCAGGTTAAGCACACGCACGCTGCCCCCGAGCTGTCCCAGGGCTCCACCCCCGCAGGCAACCTGCCACCTATAAACCAGCATCAGAGGCACAACCCCCTACGCCTGCCCCCAGCACAACAACAGTCTCACCCATCTCACCACCTACACCTGAAACACTAACACAGGTGCAACAGCCAGAAAGGAACATGGTAGGAAGGGTGTTCAATGAAAAGGTAGACGAAATTCTGAAAAACGTCTTTCCGAACTTGAACTTAACCGCGATCATAACCTCTGGAGTTATGATAGCCAAAATTCTGGCCGCGACCCTATCACTCTCATGGCTAGGGGATTTGGCGAACGCGATCCCCGAACTCTTAACCCTAGATGGCTGAACAACCCAACGATAATAATAATAATAATAATAATAATAATAATAATAATAATAATAATAATAATAATAATAATAATAATAATAATAATTGATACGGAGTTATCCGTGGTAGTTAGAGGTGAAAGAAGATGCGGGCGGGAATAGGTCTCAACTACAAAATTAAAGTTAATTTAAAACTTTAACAAAGGTTATATTTTCAAAACTTAACAATGATGACATAGAATTTGTAAACTTAACAAGTCAACAACAAGCCAAAATTAGATAGAAAGAAATCACAAGATTTAGGGGGTTATTACAAGATCTGGGCTTCGAGCCCCAAAAATAATTTCTGAGCTCTCAGCTCACAATAACAAGTACCAAAGGGCAGAACACCCTTAATTACATGGAGCATTAGCTCCCAATTTTACATCTCAAGCCTCTCTAAGGCACTTTTACCACAACACTATAAAGAGCTGTCCCGCTCTCGATTTTACAAGCCTATCAAAGGCTACAACGAACTTCATTTCTATCTACCCTTAAGGCACACAAGGAAACAGGGGTAATTAATACCCAACCTACGGGGCCTTCGCATGAAGAAAACGAACAGGTTAAGAAAAATGGCCCAAAATATACAAAATGAATGGAGGCGATAACTTGCACTCCTACACCAAGTTTTTGTCAAAAAACCTATGTGGCGCTAGGCCGATGATACAGGGGCTAATCCCAATCTATGGAGGTGACTAGTCGGCAAATAAGTTTAAGACTTTAAGAAGGAAGAGAAAAACGGTTACGAAAACATTGTCACCTCAAATTCAAAATGAAGGGGAGTTCGAGAGGGTGAAGTACTCTCTATTCACGCTTTACAGATTTGTAATTTGTAGATAGACAGAAAAGAATTTACATTTTAAAAGGGTAGGTTACATACTAAAGGTTTCGAAACCTCCCCGAGAGTTAAACTGCTGAGCTAGCAAGAAATGAAGATGTTAACAGGCCATTACCTTGTAGATGAACTGCTGCTTGGAGAAAGAGGCGCTTCCCGCCCCCTGCTACATATCCACACACTAAGAAAGATGTTACAGAAGTGGCACCGAGACAAGAAAATCAGCAGTTTTTATACCCTCGTGGAGAATTCGAGACCTTTCAAGAATAAGTAGACACACTCCCTCAATTTTATTGGGTCACTAAAAGTTACACATCAACATCGAGAAGGAAAGACACTATTGGTCAGAAATTAATTACAAAAATTAGTTATTGGTTAAATTCAAAACAGGCGGAAAGAAGGATAACAGTTGCCAACCCCCAAACCACAGAACAAAATTTAGTAAAAAGAAAACTTATGAATGCTAAATTTCTTCAAGAAAGTTCATTCCTTTACACCAGAGTGCGTTATCAAAGTTTTGGTAGAGACATCTGTTAGAGAATGTCCAAACTTCTTGATACGGAGCAAACAAACACAAATCAGAATAGACACAGTTCAGAACACTTCAAAATTACCAAATTTACAGTAGTGACATCTTCCGAAAAACCGTTGAGTTAATTCAGTTTGTTAAAGTTCAGGCTTTCTCCTGTAGAGGAGTTTCCACTGGCGCAATATTTGAATTAGCGGCGTGGAGGTGTACCACCCGGTACAATAATAATAATAATAATAATAATAATAATAATAATAATAATAATAATAATGATAATAATAATAATAATAATAATAATAATAATAATAATAATAATAATAATAATAAATAATAATAACACCAACAACACGCAAGGGCATCGAGTTCTAATATGGAACTGCCAGGTCGTCAGGTCAAGAAAATACGAACTCGAAGCCTTCCTAGCCGCGAATACCATACACGTAGCTCTCCTAACAGAAACCTTCCTCCCACCGGGGAAGACGTTCACCATAAGAGGCCACAAATTGCACAGAAGCGACAAGGCTAATAGAGTCGGAGGGGTGGCAGTTCTGGTAAGGAAGAACATTAAACATATGGAACTAGACTTACCAGAGCTGGTCGAGCTGGAGGCATGCGGAATTGCCATGCCAGTGCGAGGAACACTCATCAATGTCATATCGGCATACGCCAGGCCGAAAAGCCTTAACACACAAGACATCGAAACGGTACTAAGGCTAAATCGAAACACGATCATAGGAGGAGACCTAAATTCGAAACACGCCAGCTCGGGCTGCCTGAGACCTAACTCAGAAGGCACAAGGCTGTACAACCACATGCTATCCCAGGACTATGTGGTAACAGCCCCCAACGAACCTACGTGCCTAGTGCCAAACGAACAGGTCTCCGATATACTAGACATAGCCCTACTGCGACATATTCCTCAAAGACACAGCATAAAAGCATCAACTAGTGATATTTACACTGGAAGCGAACCCAGAGAAATATGAGAATAACCCCAAACGCCGACTCAACTATAAAGCAGCCGAATGGGGTAAATTCGAAAGAATACTCGATTCACTCCTACAGGGGACTGAGGAAATACAAATAGTAAACCCAGCCCAAACGGATGAATCCTTAAAAAACACTCATAAATGCGACCCAGGCAGTCACAACAGCGATCTTCCCGGTACACAAACCTCAACAACACACTAACATTGAAATACCGGCCCACATTAAAGATCTGGGCCCGATACCACCACGATGAAGACCGAATACGTAAAAATGAACTCAGAACAGAAATCGAATCCGAACTAATGGAATACAGGTCACGGATCTGTAATAACAAACTGAGTACATTTGACACAAATACCAGACCGGTGTGGAACTTAGCGAGATAGTTCACGCGAGAAACACACGTGATCCCAACTATTAATGGACCTACTGGACCAGTATACGAAAACCAAGGTAAAGCCGAGGTGGATTCAAGATGGCGACTACTGTGTGTGAGTCTGTGATATCCGTGATGGATAATGGTGTATGATGCAGTGAAAAATGTGGCAAATGCAGAAGAGTAGTTAAAAATGGGATTCTGTGTCGTAAGTGTGATAAATGGTACCATTTTCGTTGTGCAAATATTGTAAATAGGTCTGATATTGAAGAAAGTGTGTGGCTGTGTCTCGAGTGTAAACAAACTGATAGTGAGGTAGAACAACAAGAAAGAGAGACTTACGAATCTATGCTTAAGATTTTAGGAGTGCTACAAGAAGACTTATGTGCTCTGAAACTTGAAAATGAAAGCTTAAAGGACAGAATAAAGAAACTGGAAGATAAAGAAGACAGTGGAGAAGAAAGATCGCCGTGGACGGAAGTGATGCGTAGCCATTTTAGGCCTAATGTTAAACAAATGGGAGAAACTACGTAAACTTAGAACCGGGAAAAACTCTTTGTAGTGCCAAAATAGATTTCAGTCATTGCAACAAGTTTCAGAAGAAGACACATCAAGTTTTCCGAATAATTTTAAATCCAGTGGAGGTAACCTACAGAAGAAGAAAACCAACCGGAAGTCAAGATCGCCAAAAATTCATCTCTACGCAGACAGTCAAGGGCGGGGTATGGCAGAAGGTATCAAGGATGAGCTGCATAATCCAGAAACTGAGGTTTTAGGACTAATAAAACCAGGTGCCAAAACTGAAGACGTCCTTTCAAGTTATGATCCTGTGTTAGAGAAGCACAACTACGCGGTGATTGTGAGTGGTACAAATGACATTGCTGCAAATGAAGGTGAGGAACTAATTACGACCCTCAGAGGTAAGATTTCGAAACTACCTGACTCAAAAGTAATTGTAGTTAATGTGCCACCCAGGTATGACCTTATAGAAGACTCGTGTGTGAACACAGCTGTACATGATGTAAATATAAAAATCAAGAGATTAAGTAAGAGTTTTAGAAATGTCTATGTAGTAGATACTTTCGGTCTTGGCAGGCAAATGTTCACTAGGCATGGGTTACATCTGAATGGTAATAGAAAAGCAACTCTCTGTAGACAAATTGCTACAATTATCAACAGAGATTTGCAAACTAATATGCACTTAAGAAAACCCATACCACTAAATTGGCATATACAGGGAAACTTGCCAGAAAACCCAGATCCTTAAATCAAGATCTATGTACAATGATATGGGTTCCAGGTACGTTCTCAACTCATGAGTCAAATGTTACCCAATTACAACAGTCAAGTTTTAGGGAGGAAGGGGGTCTGAGATTGCTCTTGGTAAACTGTCAGAGTGTAGTAAATAAACAAATAAAATTCAGTACCTTGATGGAATCTTATGAGACTGATGTGGTGATAGGAGTAGAATCATGGTTGAGAGAAGGGGTGGGTAATAGAGAAGTATTTCCAGAAGGGTATACAGTCTATCGTAGAGACCGAGGAGATAAAAAGTGTGTGTGTGTGGGGGTGTTTATTCTGGTGAAGGAAACTTATTGTTCACATGAATGGTTTACCGATGAAAGGGATGAAATATTAGGGATAAAATTAGTTTGTGATAATATGAAGGAGGTGGGAATTATAGGAACATATAGGCCTGGAAGAGACGAAAGAGACATGGAAATATTTGAGAAAATAATGGATTATACTCATAAAAACAATAATAATGATATGGTAATGTGACCGTTCGTGGGACGCCTAACTCGGAGATGATAATAAATTTTATAATTTGCTCGACTAGAATTCAGGGGTTTACATGATCCTCCACTCAGGGCATGGCCCTTCGGAAAGGAAGCGGTCACATCCAATCAATAATTAGTCCGATAATAATCTGACATCAGTTTCAAGATAATAGGTTCACTAAAACTAAGCATAAATGAATATTTGCAATGAGAAATTGGAAGTATAATAATTTTAATAAAATGAAATTAACTGGCTACAACTGAACAACTGAATATGCAACGTAAAAATATATTAACTTTGTGCATCAATACCGCACCGTATTAAAGAATCAAGTCCATTTTGAAAAATAATTGACAGTCATTTAGTTAAAATCACATCATTTACGCAACACTGACTCGATTGAATAAATATAAAGTAATATAACGGAAAATCAGCAATTTCAGTCTCAAATCGATCATCTTGTTTGTTCATTTCTGACGTATTACTAGACGAACCTGTCCTCCCTGCTCTACTTCTCTTATTACTTCATTATAATTACCTAACTAACTGAGTAATAACTTGAATTTTCTAACAGCGCATGATAAACACCGAAAATCCATCAAATACATAATAATATCAGTATTCCATAATCAACTAACTGCATGTCTCCATCCAACCAACGGCATCATGTGGCTGCACCTGAAATAAGGTACTATCTACTGACATAAATAAGAAAACTATCAAATGCCAGACGATCTGCGTTGCATCGGCTCCATTCCATCCTGCTGAAAATACACCTACAGCGCTAACTTACTACATCTAGCAATACCACAAGTTGATCTACAGTACAGGTGACAATAATTTCACAATCTAATTGTCGTTCGAGTAGCTTGTCGAAGACCCTACTCGTATATTCGTAAATACATTCCGCTACCCATGTGATACCAAATTAAACTCATGTCAGCTCGCATGCCTAACCAAACTCTTCGAAAAGCATTCAAACAACGCTACGAAACACGCTCATCTAACAAACACAAATATACGCGGCGGAAATACCTCTCAATACTATTATCCTAACCATTGGCCATCTCAAAGAATTAAATTACTACCGCAATTCACCACTAAATAAATCATCCTCTGCTTATACCGTCAACTATACCTTTAGATGACCCTACCTATTTTACGCTACACAATGCCCACCACATAATGAGAAATCATCATTCCCTACATAAATGAGCTAAATATCTTTGAAGAGCTTCACTATTATTCATACAACCATCACTGAGTCGATCCGCTAAACATATCACAACACTCCGCGGAATTATACATTATCATAGGATCACCACATCAAATATTTCACACATCAGCACATCAAGACTTACCTGTGGCATTCAAGATCACACACGCCTTATAGCTGTTCCACTAACACGGAAAACCAACGCAGGAAAGATCGCCTAACCCTAATATTCACCAACGGAAAACGATATTCTAATATACGTAGTAGAAATACAGGACGTTACCAACACCGTTAGCACGTTAGAACATTCAAGTCATTTTACTTTATATCACCTGTGTGACATTAAAAAGAAATAAATCTACTTCTACTATAAGCATCTAGAAGTAAACAAGAAGGGCAAGGTTCGACTACTCATCTGACTTCTTCGCTTCTCCATAGGTATTGGTCGTCAGGTTATTTTTTCAGCCATCTCATTCATTTCGGCAGAGTGTGGATCCACCAGGATCCTACTGGTTTACTCGGACATCTCTTCTATATGAACTTCCTTATTCAGAAATATAGACAACATCTTGAGTTCAACCTGAAACTTGAACAGCATGGTTAGATCGAATTCGTACAGATTTTTTTTTAATCCACTGTTATAGATTAATACTGGCCTGTGTAAATTTTATATCACTCAATGCTATACTTAGTTTGTTAACGTATTTAGGCCTCAACTTCTTAAATTTTATGAGCTTCAATTCGCATATAAGGGCTGAGCTCTCTACTGCTTCACAATCCTATTTGTACCATTCAAGAATTGACATTTTAAAAACAAAATCCAACTTCATTATTTCAATAAAAAAACGAGGCTGCTTTTCATAAACTACATGACTACGATCCTGACTGCTTTACATCTGACTTTGACATTGAGGAACGTTATCTTAGAGATTCACAAAGGAATGCAGGCTACCATTGTTTATTCTTCTCCACCTGAAATACGTCATACCACACGCCTGTTAGATAATTAACTGTATATAATTCCGGCTCAATCCATGGCCCTCCTTGACGTCTGTTACACTAGATGTGATGTCTGGCCTATTTCTTCTCAACTGTTACTGCACATATTTATTGATACCCGCTTGTAACTACACGGTTTTTCACGCGGTCCGATGTGTACCACGGGGTTCCGAGCTTGATCTATCGATTCTCATCCATAAGATCTACTATCAATTCGCGAGTTGTGTCGGCTCATATCTTACGAATATATAAATTCGCCGCACATCAATAGTTTATTTTACCACCATGCCGTCCACATGCATTTATCATTCCTATGACCTTCAATGACTCCCTGACATGTAATTGCACGTCACTGGAAGGTCATAGTAATAATTGGGGGAGATGTAGACTTGCCTCAAGTTGAATGGAATGGAGCTGCAAGTGAAGCCCATGAACAGAAACTGGCAAATAAGTTAATTTGGGAGGGAGGATTTACAGAAGTAGTACAAGAACCGACTCGTCTCAACAACTTGCTAGATGTATTCTTGGTTAAACCATGGGAAATTGTTGATAAAACTGAGGTAATTGAAGGAATAGGTGACCATAAGGCTGTAATAATGGATGTAGGACTTGTACCCAAAATGCTTAAAAAGAGGGTCACACAAGACAAGAAATTACACAGAAAAACTAAAGTTGATGAATTTGGGACTTACCTTAAATCACAATTCAATTGTTGGATAAGTGAAGGGAGTAATGTGGATACACTTTGGGCTAAATTTAAAGGAATCATTTGGGAAGGAGAGAAGAGATTTGTACCTGTTAAGAAGGGTAAAATGACCTCAGACCCTGTTTATTATACAAGGGAAATAAGGAAATTAAAACGAAAATATGAATAGTAAACAGGAAAATCGAAGAGGGTAGGGAGAATAGAGAAACTAGAAAACAACTAATGAGGGAACTGAATAGAGTGAGGAAGCAAAGGAGAAATATATGAATGGCATACTTCAAGAGGGTAATGACCGCAAAGGGAAAAAAAGATGTATTCATATATTAGGAATCATAAAGGAAAAGGAATCCAAATTCCTACAATGGTGGGAGAAGGGGGTGAACACTATTCAACAGATGCTGAGAAAGCAAATCTATTTAGTAGGGAATTCAGAGATTCAGTAGAAGATTGTCAGGAGTTGGAAACAGTAACAGAAGATAGAGAGGGAGAGACACATAGGGAAACAAGAAGCTTCTCATTCACAAATGAAGATATTTTCAGAGAAATCCAACTGCTTCAGCAAGGAAAAGCAGCAGGAAGTGATCAAATTACTGGGGAGGTATTAAAGACAATGGGGTGGTACATGGTGCCTTATTTAAAATTTCTCTTTGACTATGATATAAATAATAGTGTAATACCAAAAGAATGGAAGGAATCTATAATAATACCGGTTTATAAAGGAAAGGGTGATAAAAGGAAACCAGAGAACTACAGACCAATCAGCCTGACCAGTATAGTTTGTAAAATACTGGAGAGTTTAATAGCAAAGTACATCAGAAGGATATGTGATGATAAAAATTTGTTCATGAGGAGCCAGTATGTATTTAGAAAGAAATTTTCTTGTGAGGCACAACTGGTGGGATTTCAGCGGGACATATCAGATCAGTTGGATTCAGGAGGCCAGTTAGATTGCATAGCCATAGATCTTTCCAAAGCCTTTGATAGAGTGGAACATGGAATATTATTAAAGAAATTGGAGGGAATAGGATTGGACGTAAGGGTTACACGTTGGATAAGAACATTTCTAAATTCAAGGGTTCAGGAAGTCAAAGTAGGAAATAATATATCACCGGAAGAGAAAGTTTGGAAGGGAATCGCACAGGGTAGTATAATCGGTCCGTTACTTTTCTTAATATACGTAAATGATTTAGGGAACAATATAACATCAAAAAAAAGATTGTATGCAGATGATATAATTGTTTATAGGGAAATAGATAACATTGAGGATTGTTCAGAATTACAAAGGAACCTTGAAAGTATCCAACAGTGGGCTGAAGAAAATAATATGAATGTTAATGGAGGCAAACCAACTGTTACAACATTTACAAACAGGAGCTTTAAAACTGAATTTGAATATACTTTGGATGAGGTAGTTATCCCAAAAGATGGCAAGGGCAAATACTTTGGTGTGAGATTTGAAAGTAATTTGCACTGGAAGGGTCATGTTGATGACATTGTTGGGAAAGCATACAGATCGTTACATGTCATAATGAGGCTACTTAAAGGATGCAACAAAGAATTAAAAGAAAAAAGTTACTTAAGTATAGTTCGTCCATTATTGGAATATGCAAACAGTGTTTGGGATCCTCACCAAGAATACCTAATAAAAGAAACAGATAGTGTGCAGAGGAAAGCAGCAAGATTTGTAACAGGGGATTTCAGGAGAAACAGTAGTGTATCAGAAATGTTAGAGGAACTTGGGTGGGAAACTTTAAGTAAGAGAAGGGAGACAACTAGACTTATAGGATTATATAGAGCCTATACAGGAGAAGAAGCATGGGGAGAAATCCGTGAGAGGCTTCAGTTGTAAAATAATTATATTGGCAGAACTGACCACAAGTATAAAATTAGAAGGAATTTTAGCAGAAGCGACTGGGGTAAATTTTCATTCATTGGGAAGGGCGTGAAGGAGTGGAACAGATTACCAGGGGTAGTGTTTGATCCTTTTCCAAAATCTGTACAGGTATTCAAGAAGAGAATAAACAGCAACAGGGAAAATAAATGAAATGTTAGAGGGCATTCGACCAGTGCAGGCTATTGTAAATAAAAAATGTGTGTTAAAAAATTAAATCCATCCCCTGGTCCATGGAGTTTGGACAGCCAAAGTAGGGGACTGCCTGTAGGGGTGAAGTACAGTGGGGACTTCGAGGGCCCTGGGACGCAGCAGGTCATTATGCTACTTAGGTTCCAAAATGGGTTAAAAAGTAAATAAATGCAATGTAAATTTTAATCATACCAGTTGCATAGTAATATTTGAAGTAATTCCACATATTGTATATGAGTTGACTATGTTTGTAAGTATAGGAGATATTATAAGTAGAATTTTGTAAACAATATAAATTTATTAAGGATGATCTCTTTGTTTAATAGAAAAAAATTAGCATAAATTGTATATTATTGTATTCTAGAAATTTTTTTCTTCTCTTGTTAATTTAAAATTTAGTGCTTGACAATAATGCATTTTAGTGTACCATTTGCCACCGAGGTAGACACCTCATTTGCAAATAAAGAGATTTTTATTTTGATAGCTGACTCACTGGAAGCGGCTTTTACGTCAGATCCCGCCTTCACTAGACAAACAGAGGCCAAGATAGCGGAATTCCTAGCAAACGCCCGACATTAAGAAGACTAATATCCACGAAATTAAGTTGATAAAAGATCACCTCAACCCGAAGAAGGCACTCGGCCCAGATGAGATTCGGAACATAATACTCAAGAAGCTAACTCTGCAAGCCCTCGCACTACTCACTAAAACATACAATGCAATGTTTAAATTGCAGTATTACCCGGAACAGTGGAAAATGGCGAGAATCCGTGTATTTGGCAAACCAGGCAGGGACAAATCTGACCCTAATTATTACACGCCCATCAGCCTCCTGGACGCCCTCAACAAAATATTCGAGAAAATAGTGCTAAAAGGCTAATAGCACATATCAAGGAAAAAGGAATCATTCGAAATGAACAATTCGAGTTTAGGAACGGCCACTCCGCTCCGCAACTGCTTACCCGGATCATAGAACAAGCGACCATCGGACTAAACAAGCGAAGGGACACAGGCACGGTATTCCTTGATATCCGGAAGGCATTCGATAAAGTCTGGCACGAAGGCCTATTAGCGACATTAATAGATATCGAAGTTCACCCAGGGTACATAAGATTAATTATATCATACCTGGAAGGACGAGAGTTCCAAGTAGATGTTCACAAAACACTGTCAAGCACGCGACCGATTAGGGCGGGCGTAGCCCAGGGGTCACTAATAGGCCCAATCCTGTTCACCTTGTTTATGAATGACATGCCGACAGCGGAACTCGCTACCACACACCTCTACGCGGATGTCACTGCTGTCATAGTACAATACCCTCAGCTAGCATGCACCCGAAAGAGACTTCAAGTAGCACTGCGAACCCTCGAGCCCTGGGTAACCAAATGGAGTATCAAGGTCAACGTTGACAAATGCCAAGCTGTGTTGTTCACTAGGAAGAACAGACGCACACTTAGGCCAGCCAATATCAAACCGATCAAACTATTTAATCAAGATATAGCATGGCACGACAAGGTCAAATATCTAGGAGTAGTCCTAGATAGAAAACTAACCATGCTACATCACATTAAAGATATCCAGCGGAAAACACACGCACGGCTGTCACAGCTCTATGCTGTACTGAATAAAAGATCCAGTATTAACAACAGAGTAGCAATCAACATGTACAAGGCCCTAATTAGGCCAATAATAACGTACGCAGCCCCTGCCCGGGGCCACACCGCTATGACGAACCTGGATAAGCTGGAACTAATACAAAACAAATGCATTCGAGCAGCGGCTAAACTCCCGTATGACACACCAATACGCAACCTACGCGGAATTGCGAACGTCAGCTCGATAAGGCAACACATACGAAAACAAACACTCCGAAAGTATACGAAGTCATGGGGCAATAAAATCAACCCACTAGTCAGTGGAATAGGATGCTACGACGTCGATCTATACACCAAATACCCCACGCCGAAGCACATTCTGTTCAGCCACAGGGTAAGGTGGCCGGGGGTCCAAAAACGCCCCCTCCTAAGCTGACACCTACTCACTACACCGCTTCACTTAATAATAAGCACACACACCGCACTACAAACACCGTATATATGCAAATGTATGTTTACCTACACCCTGGTCCTAGATTATTATATGTTATGTTATGTTATGTTATGTTATGTTATGTTATGTTATGTTATGTTATGTTATGTTATGTTATGTTATGTTATGTTATGTTATGTTATGTTATGTTATGTTATGTTATGTTATGTTATGTTATGTTATGTTATGTTATGTTATGTTATGTTATGTTATGTTATGTTATGTTATGTTATGTTATGTTATGTTATGTTATGTTACAGATCTAGCCATTACAGGGAATCTAGCGAGGGAGGATTGAGAGAAGGAACACACCATGACGAAGGCAACACAGCCATAGTAAGAGACGTCCCATCCACCCCCGCCTTCCGCCAGTGACAAGGGAGTGGACAGAAAACCCACTCCAGCAGCTAACATTTAACTATTTAATTGTTTACTTGTTTTACAAGACATGTGAGCGAAAGAGCGGCCCGCACTTTACCAAGAAAAGTATAAATGTATATATGATAATGAAGTATGTATTTATGTATGTATTGCAACCTTTCCACCCCACGCCATTTGCCGCATAGAACCAAATGACTGCATGATAATCCCTAAAAAGTCGGGATACCGCCATATAGCACCATACGCCAAGGCGCCTGATGGAAAGGGACCTTTTTAGTATAGAGTCAAATGCCACCTCATCAGGAAGGAACGAAAAAGAAAATTTTTCAGAATGATGGGTGAGCAATTGCTTTTCCGACCGTGCAAGGGTCTACTGCACCCTTCCGTTCCATAGAATCAAACCACCGACCTCCCAAGGCCATGGTGCGTTCGCGGCAGAAGATCAAAGAAAATAACACATAACTAGCTTAAAGGCATAAATGAACGGAAGGAAACCTGGGATACAATGTTATTCGGCAAAATGACAGGCAGACAAAAGTTTAAATACCTATTTATTGAGCCTTGATAAATCAAATTAATTTAAGGTTGATCCTGAATATTTATAGTATATCAATGTTGAATATGCAATGTCCAATGGACTAAATACAAATTGTAAAATGTCAAAAATTTTATTTCTCCTTTACCTCTTTCTTCTTCCCGACATGATGAAAAATATTACATTATAATTTGTATAACATACTCTTTAAAAAAATCAGAAATATCCTTATAAATGCGACGGTTATCATTAAGAACTTTCTTCACTATCAGAAGAAGCAAATATTTATACAACAAAATAAATTGAAGATAACTTGAAGTGATCACCTAGCTGAATAATTATATTACAAAAGTAAACAAAGAATAAATGAATGCTAGTCGATAAAATCCTAATCAAAAATAAAATGCCTGATGTCGGGTCCAGAAATCGAACCCACATCCCAATGAATCCATTGACAAAAATTACGAAGATAAAACTCGATTTGTCATCCACATAAAGAGTGAAACACGGCTAAAAGAAAGTATAAAAAAGAAAATATGTACACATAATATGAAAAGAAACAATAAACAATATACACATGCAATTGGCTGTATATAAAAAAATATGTGACAACAAAAATCCATGGTTGCCTCAGAACTCGAACCGATGATATCCAGGATGGCATCGACAAAGGGCTTTATAAAAACTCCCTTTCTTAATTAATCATAGGGTCAACAAATAAATAATAATACTGGCGTTCCAGTTAGTTAAATATTATTATGAGATCTTACATGGAAAAGTAAAAGAATCCTTTAAACTATAATCGGTGTCGCACTGCCTTCATTCTAAGTGGAATAGCTCGAACAATACAACATACAGTAATCCTCTACAAGGGGCAAGCACTCTTCCGTCCCCTGGGGTCGTAAATATCTGGACGTCAAAGCCTTAGGAAATAATGGCCTGTCGTGGCAGAAATATCTTTTCAACATTTCAAGGCGAAACCAAATCGTTTCCCTTGGAACACATATTTGATAGATAATCTCATTTCATTACGTATTCTCATATCAGATTTCCAAAGCTCCACTGGCTTATTAGTTCACTGCATTATCACAATTCTTTAACTCAATATCAGGCCACCTTTTATCTTATCATATTCATATCCTCAGAATTAGAATGACCAGGTTCGCTTCCATCCGATTACAGAATGCAGCCTAGGTTTTCCCTACATTTTAAAATCAAATCAATAAAATCAAATATGGATTTTAAACATATCTATTATGTTATTCTCATATATAGAAAGAGAAAATATTCGACATTAAAGGAAAACGCTAATCTCAATAGGAGTTCGTCTGTTCGATGTCTAGGCATGTCACAAGTTACGCATATAATTAATACAGCCATCTACAAATATTATAATGCAAATTACGTTAAAATAAGAGTGCCTTGCTATCCTGATGTTAACAGTCGATAGTCCATTTTTACAAGCATAATCACCCTGCATTATCATAATAAGCTTGGATATCACGTAAATAAATTATACAAAATTACGGTTTGGCTCAGTGCCAAAATAAATCTACATTCTATTACTTTTACCTAATCTAAGCACTCTCATGCCTATTGCTCACGGTCAAATGTTTAGTAAAATTTGTTGTACAATTAATTTTATAAAAATTTGGTGAAAACAAGTTGTGTTGCTCACGGTAAAATTATTTTTAAAAATCCATGGAAGCATCAGAATGGCCATCTATGAACTCACTTCTGAACTAATATGTGTATGTGCTACCATCTATCGATACATTTTAAACTAAGAATCAGCTGTTCAACCTACAGTGTGTTTGAGAGTATGACTCCAACAAACAAAGCAAAACTTGCTGCTTTAGCTGCAATTATATGTTGTACAGTGGTAAAAAGGAAGAAAAGAAATTCCAGGAAATGCTGGATTCGGGATTGGATCAAAAAAAAAAAAAGAAAGAAGAAGGCAAGGGATTGCTGTCCTTGGTCGAAAATTAGTTGAGGTTAGAAGACCAGCATTCATATAGGAATTCGGCGATTGTGTTTTCTGCCTCTCTTCATGTATTTCTGTTGTGGTAAAGTGGCGTTTTAACTTCGTACAAACAAAGATATTTCTGGTATTCATCCAGTAAAACACTAACAGCTTCCTCAGTCCGCCCGGATCCTGCCATTTTAGAAAGAAGTGTTTGTTTGCAATCGAGCTTCACAATCTTCTCACGACGTAGCGCCAGCATCGTCGTGATGTCAGCTTCGCTGATTGGTTCGTTTCGCAAAATTAATTTTACGGAATAGAACACGTCCTATTTTATGAAAAGTTTTATCAAAGGTTTTATAAAACTTGAATTTGACCGTGAGCAACAGAAATTTTACCAAATTAAATTACTGTACAATAAATTTGACAGAAAATTTTACCGTGAGCAACAGGCATAAGACTAACTAATATTTTATCATCACGTCAAATACATGCATTACGTAAATTATATATATATTTAAGCCCATGGAGTAGACTATTAATTCCATGAAATGAACATAAATGAATATGAAGACCACTCACAAGTTCTCTCTCTAATTAAAAAAATACACTGACTGACAGAGCAAATGCAACACCAAGAAGGAGTGGTCAGAACTTCATGCCAATTGCAGGGTAGACTGACGTCACTGAGATATGCTCATGATGTGAAATGCGCCGCTGTGCTGCGCACGTAGCGAACGATAAATGGGACACGGCGTTGGCGAATGGCCCACTTCGTACCGTGATTTCTCAGCCGACAGTCATTGTAGAACGTGTTGTCGTGTGCCACAGGACACGTGTATAGCTAAGAATGCCAGGCCGCCGTCAACGGAGGCATTTCTAGCAGACAGACGACTTTACGAGGGGTATGGTGATCGGGCTGAGAAGGGCAGGTTGGTCGCTTCATCAAATCGCAGCCGATACCCATAGGGATGTGTCCACGGTGCAGCGCCTGTGGCGAAGATGGTTGGCGCAGGGACATGTGGCACGTGCGAGGGGTCCAGGCGCAGCCCGAGTGACGTCAGCACGCGAGGGTCGGCTCATCCGCCGCCAAGCGGTGGCAGCCCCGCACGCCACGTCAACCGCCATTCTTCAGCATGTGCAAGACACCCTGGCTGTTCCAATATCGACCAGAACAATTTCCCGTCGATTGGTTGAAGGAGGCCTGCACTCCCGGCGTTTGCTCAGTAGACTACCATTGACTCCACAGCATAGACGTGCACGCCTGGCATGGTGCCGGGCCAGAGCGACTTGGATGAGGGAATGGCGAGACGTCGTGTTCTCCGATGAGTCACGCTTCTGTTCTGTCAGTGATAGTCACCGCAGACGAGTGTGGCGTCGACGTGGAGAAAGGTCAAATCCGGCAGTAACTGTGGAGCGCCCTACCGCTAGACAATGCGGCATCATGGTTTGGGGCGCTATTGCGTATGATTCCACGTCACCTCTAGTGCGTATTCAAGGCACGTTAAATGCCCACCGCTACGTGCAGCATGTGCTGCGGCTGGTGGCACTCCCGTACCTTCAGGGGCTGCCCAATGCTCTGTTTCAGTAGGATAATGCCCGCCCACACACTGCTCGCATCTCCCAACAGGCTCTACGAGGTGTACAGAGCTTCCGTGGCCAGCGTACTCTCCGGATCTCTCACCAATCGAACACGTGTGGGATCTCATTGGACGCCGTTTGCAAACTCTGCCCCAGCCTCGTACGGACGACCAACTGTGGCAAATGGTTGACAGAGAATGGAGAACCATCCCTCAGGACACCATCCGCACTCTTATTGACTCTGTACCTCGACGTGTTTCTGCGTGCATCGCCGCTCGCGATGGTCCTACATCCTACTGAGTCGATGCCGTGCGCATTGTGTAACCTGCATATCGGTTTGAAATAAACATCAATTATTCGTCCGTGCCGTCTCTGTTTTTTTCCCCAACTTTCATCCCTTTCGAACCACTCCTTCTTGGTGTTGCATTTGCTCTGTCAGTCAGTGTACATGCAATTTACATGTCTAACTTAATTTATGTGATCTGCATAATGAATAACCGCGCATTTATAAAAAAATTGTTTCATTTTGGTACTTATCATCATGTAACAATCCAAGGTTCGGGTCCCGGGTAAGACCCTCATTTTCCTTTTCAAGCTGCCATGGTGTTGACGTTGGTCACGGGTTCATGTCCGTTGCTACTCCCGCTGAGCGCGTTCATAATTCAATGGTTATCTTCTACACTTATAACAGCTTTTATGAGATTAACACTTGTTGCGTCACTTTAACACAAAAATACAATTATTACACTTTAATGAAATTAACACTTGTTGCATGACTTTTAAAAATTACAATTATACCGTTCTTGCGATCACATAACTTCAACCTTTTTTAAATACAATTGTTTGTAGACAATTACAATATTCTCGAAGATATAAACTGTATATTTACTGTCTGAAACACTAAATAGATCAGAACACCATCAAACTGTGGTTCTGCTTTGGATCCTTCGCGTGAAGTGGATACTGTTGTCATCACCGCTATTCATTTTATAAACTTTCCCCCACTCATACAAGAGACAGTGGCTAATCCCCACTACTTTTTTAAATTAATAGTTCCACGTGTCGTATGACATCGTTAATACACTCAAACGTGTGACTCAGATTCTTAAGTAGTCTGTTTATGTGCGGAACCTGAATTGTTCGGCCATTTATTTAAAATTAATTATCAAAATAATGCCCCTACAATGTCCTCCATGAGAGTGCTGCGTACAAAGGACGCGTCATGACGCTTAGCGTGTTATATAATGCAACGATTGCGTATTCTTTCACACGTTAATATATTATAAAGAATTGGAATTTTGGAAGATATCTATAATTAAATTATATAACATCCCGAGGTTTTCCATATTAAATATTATGCATGTCTCGAAATCTCATCATACAAATGCAACTCGCGAGCAGGCAACATCGTGTTCGGCCAATTTTTCAACAGGTGAAGGTATCATTATCGATTTTTCTGGCTTGACATTTTCTTCTCTCTCTCTCTCTACCTGTGTATTCTTTTAGTTGAGACGGAGTGGTAAGGTGCAACCTAATGCAACTTTTTGTAACAAGTACGAGGGAGCTTTACAAAGGTTTTTCACTGCCAAATAATTAATAAATAAATATGTACATGACCGATAAGGTCACATCTGCCTTTCCGTCGGACTCAAGAAATTTGGAAAGGGTTACAAATTTCTTGACTGACTTTAATTTATTAAAGGGACTCTCATTCACATATTTAATTGTGTTCTCTTCGGCAGTGTATTGTTCTCATGAGCTCTCGGTTTTCAACCCTAAACCTTTGGTTATCCCGTTCGAGTATAAAAGCAAGTTGACCCAAAATTTCTCGACGTTGTTCTAATTCACAATTTTGACACCATGGCATATCCTCGTCCTCCTGGTTTTCAGTCCTTGTCATCTGGACTTTAGCTTCCTCAAGATTCTCATCTTCTTCATCCTGTGGAATGTTGTCATCATCGTCATCTTGATCCTCTCCTTCCTCCTCGGAGTTCTGGTCTGGCTGGTCCAAATTTGCTCTAATGCTTCCTGGTGGATATTATGGCCGTAAATTGGCTGCATTATATATGGTTTCGGTTAAACCATCCATGCTTTGGACTTTATAGGCATTATTTTCAAGTTTGTCAATTACTCTGTAAGGTCCAATGTACAACTCCGCAAATTTGTGATAAATTTTGCTGGCGGGATCTGACACTGCTGGTCTCTTTACCAACACATATTCTCCTACCCTCAGTAGTCGATTGTATCTCTTACCTCGAAGTCGTCGCAGTCTTTTCTCTGCTTGTTGTCTCAGATATTCAGCTGTTGCCTGGATACAAAGTTCTGCTGAAAATCGCGGATCTTGTGGACATGGTATGGCATTTTGCCATGGTCTCTTCGGCATCTCATCAAAGTGGGTGACGCTGGGGATTTGGCCGGTTGACTCGTGTACAGTCCCATTTATGCACTCTTCAATAATTGGGAGGACATCTACCCAACGCCAATGTTGACGGGGGCAATAGATTCGGCAAAAGTTCCCGATCTCCCTCATGATTCGTTCTGCAGGATTAGATTCGGGGTGACGAATAGAGCTTAAATGGTGTTTCACCTCTAATTGGTCAATGTCACGCTTGAAAACCTCAGAAGTGAACTGGGAACCATGGTCTGTCAGAATGCACTCCGGTTTTCCCATTTTAGGAATGATTTTAGTTATAATTTGGTTGATGGCCGCTCGGGTATTGGCTTTTTGGACCCGACATCAGTCATTTTATTTTTGATTAGGATTTTATCGACTAGCATTCATTTATTCTTTGTTTACTTTTGTAATATCATTATTCAGCTAGGTGACCACTTCAAGTTATCTTCAATTTATTTTGTTGTATAATTATTTGCTTCTTCTGATAGTGAAGAAAGTTCTTAAGGATAACCGTCGCATTTATAAGGATATTTCTGATTTTTTTAAAGAGTATGTTATACAAATTATAATGTAATATTTATCATCATGTCGGGAAGAAGAAAGAGGTAAAGGAGAAATAAAATTTTTGACATTTTACAATTTGTATTTAGTCCATTGGACATTGCATATTCAACATTGATATACTATAAATATTCAGGATCAACCTTAAATTAATTTGATTTATCAAGGCTCAATAAATAGGTATTTAAACTTTTGTCTGCCTGTCATTTTGCCGAATAACATTGTATCCCAGGTTTCCTTCCGTTCATTTATGCCTTTAAGCTAGTTATGTGTTATTTTCTTTGATCTTCTGCCGCGAACGCACCATGGCCTTGGGAGGTCGGTGGTTTGATTCTATGGAACGGAAGGGTGCAGTAGACCCTTGCACGGTCGGAAGAGCATTTGCTCACCCATCATTCTGAAAAATTTTCTTTTTCGTTCCTTCCTGATGAGGTGGCATTTGACTTTAGACTAAAAGGTCCCTTTCCATCAGGCGCCTTGGCGTATGGTGCTATATGGCGGTATCCCGACTTTTTAGGGATTATCATGCAGTCATTTGATTCTATGCGGCAAATGGCGTGGGGTGGAAAGGTTGCAGTATATAGTTGCAGAGACAAGTGTGTGCCACCAACACCGCAAAGAAGGGACGGCAACAGGCGAGAAAGAAGAAGCCCCTTACCCTAAGTAAGGCTTGGTTCTACTCCCCTTCTCCTTAAAGGAGACTTGGCACCAGGGACCGCAGGCTGCTGGACCAAGGGACTAACCTGTGGCCCAAGGCCCAGACGCCAGCGAACCCGAGCCTCACCAGACAGTGACAAGGACTGATCCCCCATAATTATTGACAAAAGCTAGGAAAATGGTTATGATTGCATGACACATACTCCTATCTAACACAACCTCTGGACTTTTCCACCTCACATCCTTGCATGTGCTATCAAACGATGTCAGGGTTTACATGTAGGCTTTTCTGCTTATGTGGTTTTTCCCTGAGTCTCCATTACCATACCTTAACACCATCCTACCAATACAAACTCGCCTGGTAACGTGTCTAACATGAAAACAGGCAGATACTCCTTGTATCATTTCCCACTCTTCCGAGCAATCTCTTTCTACTTAGAAACTAATAGCATGCCAGAAGCAATGTAGATTGAGTCGATTGCCACGACGGGGGAGCGGGCAACGCCCCCCTATAAAAAAACCTCCCCGGTATGCACTAGCCTTGCGTCTTGGTAGGTGTTATATTTACCAATTGATGAGCCCAACTTAGCACACTGGGGAAATACGCTGGCAACCAAGAATGTGTTAGCTGGAAAATGTTTAATCTCCAATAATGGACTATTGTGTTGGTATTATAAATTTACTCAATCAGGACAAATATTTCATGTTTCCTATGGCAACCGACATGTATATCATGCATGACGGGTGGCGCAGCTGGACATCGCTGAGCCAGCTCGGAGTTGTGGTGTGGCGGGACGTATATTGATCTATATTCACCTCTGGATTTCGGTGACTTGCTGTTAAATCTGGAGGCTGATTTTCCACACGTTGTCCTCTTATAGTATGATGATTGTGTAAATAATTCAAGGTAGGTGTTACCTGATACTTCCCTTGTCAGCAGATTACTGAACTGTTGATGCTAGCCTGGCACCTAGCAAAGCGCATGCATAGCTTTCTATCTTTCCAGGAATCCCAGGCAAGCCGTAGTAGAGGGTGATACCGAGCTGCACTAATGAGTTCTCTCCGCGAGGCTCGACTAAGAAAAATCAAACGGAAAACCACCTAAGGCATATTTCACTACGGTACCTTGCACTGTATACTGGCCGTGAAAAATGAAAGTTGTTCTTTACTATCTACACTCATTATCTCAGAGTCTTACTCAATCCTACTCATCAGCAAATTTTGGCATTTTCCCAGTTTCCCAGGATTCCTTAGCTATGCACTTTAAGAAATCTCAAGTTTATTAATTTTATTTGTGTTTACACTTATTTTTTCAGACCAGTACACACATCTATTTCTATATTTTTGATAGCCTACATAAAACCAAAGCTATTGGAATCTGTACTTTTCAAATCTCTCGCAAACTTTGCACATTCATTTATATTTGGGTGTGTGGCATCAAATCACCTCACTGATACACTATAATAGTACACATTTAAAAAGAATCGAGACAAGGTAAATCATTGCTCCACTTCAATTATATAGGCTTAATCATTTGATTGTATATGTTATTTGTATATGTATTTGTATATTTGTATAAGTTATATGTATTTTATTTGATATCAAGTTGTGAATGGTGTTTGTACAAGAGCTAGGTCGATATGTCTTCGAGAGGTGATCTCAATATCGAGTTTCAGCGCGAATGAACCAATAGTGACGTTTAACTGATGGATTTAGGTATTCTTCCAAAACTTATAAACACTCCCATGTGCAGGAAAGATAACACTCGCAAATGATGTGCATTGCTAGCAATGTTCAGCTTTCTGTCAAAGAATATTCCCGTACATAATATGAACTGTGATAATTGAAATGAGTATATGTAACATATTGAATTGTAGGTTATCGAGATCGGATAGACGTCAACTTTTTGCCAAATGTAAATAGATACAGGCTTAATATGTTCGTACTTTGATAAGAGAAGTGTGCATCTATATAAATGATAGTTGTTGATCCATATAATATAAATTGTGATGAGATATTGAATCTATTGAATTGAGCGGTACTTTGAACAGAGTTAATGATGTTTATATTTGCGGTGAAGTCATATACGTCGGAAATATTGAGGTAAGATTTGTGAATGTTATAAATAATACACTGACTGACAGTGACAATGCAACACCAAGGAGGAGTGGTTCGAAAGGGATGAAAGTTGGGGAAAAAACAGAGTCGGCACGGAAGAATAATTGATGTTGATTTCAAACGGATATGCAGGTTACACAATGCGCACGGTATCGACTCAGTAGGATGTAGGACCACCGCGAGCGGCGATGCACGCAGAAACACGTCGAGGTACAGAATCAATAAGAGTGCAGATGGTGTCCTGAGGGATGGTTCTCCATTCTCTGTCAACCATTTGCCACAGTTGGTCGTCCGTACGAGGCTGGGGCAGAGTTTGCAAACGGCGTCCAATGAGATCCCACACGTGTTCGATTGGTAAGAGATCCGGAGAGTACGCTGGCCACGGAAGCTCTGTACACCTCGTAGAGCCTGTTGGGAGATGCGAGCAGTGTGTGGGCGGGCATTATCCTGCTGAAACAGAGCATTGGGCAGCCCCTGAAGGTACGGGAGTGCCACCGGCCGCAGCACATGCTGCACGTAGCGGTGGGCATTTAACGTGCCTTGAATACGCACTAGAGGTGACGTGGAATCATACGCAATAGCGCCCCAAACCATGATGCCGCGTTGTCTAGCGGTAGGGCGCTCCACAGTTACGGCCGGATTTGACCTTTCTCCACGCCGACGCCACACGCGTCTGCGGTGACTATCACTGACAGAACAGAAGCGTGACTCATCGGAGAACACGACGTTCCGCCATTCCCTCATCCAAGTCGCTCTAGCCCGGCACCATGCCAGGCGTGCACGTCTATGCTGTGGAGTCAATGGTAGTCTTCTGAGCAAACGCCGGGAGTGCAGGCCTCCTTCAACCAATCGACGGGAAATTGTTCTGGTCGATATTGGAACAGCCAGGGTGTCTTGCACATGCTGAAGAATGGCGGTTGACGTGGCGTGCGGGGCTGCCACCGCTTGGCGGCGGATGAGCCGATCCTCGCGTGCTGACGTCACTCGGGCTGCGCCTGGACCCCTCGCACGTGCCACATGTCCCTGAGCCAACCATCTTCGCCACAGGCGCTGCACCGTGGACACATCCCTATGGGTATCGGCTGCGATTTGACGAAGCGACCAACCTGCCCTTCTCAGCCCGATCACCATACCCCTCGTAAAGTCGTCTGTCTGCTGGAAATGCCTCCGTTGACGGCGGCCTGGCATTCTTAGCTATACACGTGTCCTGTGGCACACGACAACACGTTCTACAATGACTGTCGGCTGAGAAATCACGGTACGAAGTGGGCCATTCGCCAACGCCATGTCCCATTTATCGTTCGCTACGTGCGCAGCACAGCGGCGCATTTCACATCATGAGCATACCTCAGTGACGTCAGTCTACCATGCAATTGGCATAAAGTTCTGACCACTCCTTCTTGGTGTTGCATTTGCTCTGTCAGTCAGTGTATATGCATTGAGATATTGGGCGTGGAATTATGACTAATACGACGACGAATTAGGAAGGAATTCAGAGTAAGGCTAATTGATGTCAGTTTATTTCAAGCAGTTAGGGATCAGGATATATTTGACGCTTATTGCGACATATAATATGGCTTGTCTTATTGTATGAGTTATTGACATTTGGTTAGTGAACTTGCAGATTAATAATAAAGTACGATCTTCAAAAATAACCCTAGATAACCTATAGTAGAGTATAATGACGGCATTTTTCAAGAAAATTTTACCTGTTACTCAATATTTAAAACGACTTAAGTGGGAACAGCAAATCATTGACGGTAGTGTCTCCATACTGTTATGTTATTGCTATTTGCGAGTGTGGAAGTTTCATCTTCGGTAGTCCTTGATTATTAGCATTCAGTTGATTGGATTTATAAAGCATTACGACCTTAATTTAAGCTAGACATAAACTTGTTGAGATTTTATTGAAGAATTCTTACATATTTCTTTGGGAATATTTTGAATATGACCAAGTATGATCAAACATATATATATGTTCATTGGTATATCAGCTTAGGTAGCAATTGAAAGCTACACGTGTGAAACATTGCTTACTCCGTCTACGTTATTAATGATAGAGTCATGAACATGAAATAATATTAGGATGAGACACCAAACAGAAGCATTCTTTAAATGCATGATTGAACAAACCTTTCAATAATTATGTTCATATGTAAAACATAATATTATCTAATCATTTAATATCCTGATAGAACTTAACAACAAGTTAAGATTTGATATTTAAGGGGAATTTGTGAGTTCTATTCCCAGATAATTTCATTTTAGTTTATTCTTAATATAACAGTTCGTTAATTTTGAGTTAGCCAGAAGGAATGATGGAATAATTTATGTTAGTTTAGTGGACTGAGCATTTTAATTTTCTTTTATATGAGACTGAGGAGATGTAGAAGGTAATCCACGTCAGCTCAGGTGAGCTTCCTGAAATAATACAATTCCGCAGAGAAATTGAGGGGAGTAGATGAGACCATGGATGTTGAGAAAAATATTGATAATGTGAAATGGAAACTAATAATTAGCATGACAACTTCAAGGCAATCAATTTTTTAAAAAATTTGATGAGATACCGTACCTACATGTACATAAGAATTATTTGAATGTCAACTTATCCTTCGTACAAAATAATATTGAATAAAATTAGAATTTAAGAATTTTACTTATTAATATTATTATTGATAGGTTATAAGATTAATTTAATGTAATTTCATAATGGAAATAATTGAATTTAAGATCGGTCGCATTTTGTTTTATTGACCTGTTAGTCTTGCAGATATGATGAATATATTAGAGGCGCGTATCTCAGTCGGATTCACGTAAAAAATACAATATTTTAGTTTGATATAGGATAACCCCTGAGTTGTATAGCATAGCTAGCTGGAGATTTTCTTGAACGCCGGCGTGTAGTTAAGTGGAAGAAGGAATGACTCCCATACGTGGGACAAGTAAAGAAGAAAGACACCGCGGGACTCAAAACTTGGCGCAAGATGAAATTTTCCTTCGACGCGGCGCAAGAAAAATTTGCCGCCCACCGTGGTTGCAAAAATAAGTGTTGAGTTAAAGAAAAATGGTCGTCAACAGTGGGGCTTTTATTGTATTGCTATAGACACAACGTCTAGTTGTTCCTGCCCAGTTGTTGACTCAACAGCCAATGTTTCCTCTCTGTCCTCCCCTGTGTCTAACTCAATCCCTAATTTTATCTCTGGATCTTCAGTGCACAGTATGTCAATTTCACTACCTTCTGCCTTTGGTACATTTATCTCGTGTATGATATCAATTCTAGGACTTTTCACCTTAAGAGGAAATATCTGCTCCTCCGCAATACAAGGCGGTTCAAGAAAATTTGTCGAGCCCCATGTGTCGCAGCTAGAAACGGGACAACGAGCCCGAAACAATGTGATCGCGTTAGCGGTTATTTTCAAATATGTGGGAGAAAATTTTGAAAGTGACATTGCAGATATTGAATCAGCGAAAAAAAATCATGGGAACACCTACACGAGTTTTGCAATGACGGAGGGCTAGTGAATGGTGCTATGACCTTGAAACAGTTAACTCATTTTGTGAAGCCCAAGAACATGATTATTCAAGAATACTTCGTAAAAATAAATAAACTGTGGAGGAGAACGAGTAAAGCCGGATACGATTTCCCAGATCAACAAGTTACTGGAATGATCATCGGAAATCTTACAGAGGAATATGCAGGTTGCATACCTTCCTTGGAAGCTGATTTGGCGAACTGATAATCGCGAAGGTGAAGGCCAGATTACTAACTGAGGAAAGCAGATGGAAACTTCAGAAAAACGGAGGAAAGGCTTACGACACTGGAAAACGTGAGGAGGATGAAGCTCAAGCCATGGTTGCTCAACAGAAGCGATATATCAAGGAAGAAGACGTGGGACAAGGAAAACAGTATAGTTGCTATAATTACGGTAACAGGGACATGTATCTAAATATTGTCGCAGTACCCAAAAGTGCTTCAATTGTGTAAGTCAGGACATTATTCTAAAGATTTCCAACAATGAAGAGTGACGAATCATCACAGGAGAGTAAATCAGTAAATGCGTGTGGAAAAGTGGTAACCTCAGAAATTATACATGTAGTAGATAGAGCAATGAGCACGGTATTTTCTGTAGGAACTGAGAAAATTAGAATTGGCTGTTCGATTAATGTGCGTCCCGTCATATGTGCCCAACAGAGGAGATGTTTATGGACATGTCAACAGATGTAACTGCGAATGTAGAAATAGAAGATAACAGTAAGCTGGATATTATAGGTATAGGTAAGGTGAAAGTAAAAATGCCAACAGGATTTCATTTAGAGATGTGTTGTATGTACCAAACTTGGGTGCAAATTTAATATCAGTTGGTAAGTTAACCAGCAAAGGTTTCGAAGTGGGATTTGCAGGAGAGGAAGCAACGGTTATAGATAGTAATGGAGATGAAGTATTGTTTACTGCAAACAGGAGAAATGATGTATATGTAGTACAAATAGAGGGAAGAATGTAGCTGTGAGTGATTGTGACCAAATGATAGATCAATAATGTAATAACAATGTAGCATTTAAATGTGTTGGGCAGGTTAGATTGTGGCATGAGAGATATGGACATGTACATTCTGAATCTTTGTTTAAATTGTCTACGTTAGAATTGAAAAGAATAAATGATACTAATACATGTTCTGTATCCATTCAGAGGAAACTAAGCAATAAGGGAGTACATAAGTTTTGAGAGCGTAAGGGAGAAATACCACTTGATGTTGTCCACACTGATGTAATTGGAAAAATTAGTCCACCATCACTTGGGAAAGCTCAATATGTTGTAACTGTGACTGATGAATACTCCAGGTATAATGTGGCGGTATGTGTGAAAAATAAGGATGAAGTGTTGAAGGTGTTTAATAGGTATCAGGCAAAGGCAGAAAAGTCACATGATGTAGGAATTAAGGTAGTGCAATCTGACAATGGTACAGAGTATACATGTAGCATGTTTCAAGCACAATTGCAAAATTGGGGTATTACTCATAGGAGGTCTGTACCGTACACTCCACAACAAAATGGATTAGTAGAGAGTAGAATAGAATGATGTTTGTTACTGTTAGATGTCTATTGATCCAGTCTGGGTTACCAAAGGAATTTTGCGGAGAAGCGGCAATGATTGCAGTCTATTTAAGAAATAGGTGCACATCCTCAGCAATAAATTTTCAGATACCGTATGAACTGTGGTTCAATAGGAATTTGGATGAGGAAGAAATAGGTAGATTAAAAGTATTTGGATGTCAGGCGTGGGCTGTGAGACCAGACAGCAGGAAGTTACATCTCAGAGCAGAGTAATGCGTTATGATAACGTACGAGGCAGGTACTGAAAATGGATATAGATTATGGAGTCTTGTGAGGAAAAAAAGCAATAGTGAGGAGGTGTGGCATTTGAGGAGCAGATATTTTCTCTTTAGGTGAAAAGTCCTGGAATTGATATCATACAGAAGATAAATGTACCAAAGGCAGAAGGTAGTGAAATTGACATACTGTGCACTGAAGATCCAGAGATAAAATTAGGGATTGAGTTAGACACAGGGGAGGACAGAGAGGAAACATGGCTGTTGAGTCAACAACTGGGGAGGAACAATAAGAGGTTGAGTCTATAGCAATACAAGAGCCAGGGAATAATCTGAGAAGGTCAATCAGACAGAGAAAAGGTAAAACTTGTGCAGATTGTAAAGCAGTGATAGAAGTTAGACATGTGATTGTAGGGGAACCTAGAACACTTGAGGAGGCTATGTCAAGCCAAGTGTCTGATAACTGGATGGAAGCTGTGAAAGTAGAGATCAATGAGATGAGAAAGAAGGGTGTTTGGAAAAATGTAAAAGGACTAGAAAATATCAAGGTAATTAGTTCTAAGTGGGTGTTTTCATTGAATATGACAGTGAAGGTAACATTCAGAAATATAAGGCCAGGTTGGTTGCCCAAGGTTTTAAGAGACAGATGAACCATAGTTATGATGAAACATTTAGTCCTGTTATAAAGAGGAAAACAATGAGACCGTTAATATGTATTGCAGTACGTAACGTTTGGACTGTAGAACATCTAGATGTAACTAGTGCTTACTTAAATAGTGAAATCAGTTGTACTGTATACATGGAACAACCAGAATTGTTCGTAGAAAAAGATGTCCAAAATTATGTATGTAAATTGAAGAAAAGCATCTATGGACTACCTAATTCGAGTAAACATTGGAATGCTTGTGTTGATACTATAATTAGAAGACTAGATTTTAAGAGATGTGTCAATGAACCATGTGTGTATGTAAAGTAGTATTGTGTCATTGGCTTGTATGTTGACGACATAATTGTAATAGGTGACAAAGAGGTTGTTCAGTTGGTTAAAATAAGGTTGGCAGATGAGTTAGAGATTTAAGATCTAGGGAAAGCAACAAACTTACTGTCAATAAAAATATAACAGACAAAAGAAGGGGTTATGTTGAGTCAAAGTTTGTACATTGAAAAATTACTTGCTGATTTTTTCATGAGTGACTGTAAACGGAGTAAGACTCTTTTATCAAGCGCGTATTCAGCAGCTGAAAATTATGAGCAGGAATTTGATTGTACCATCTATAGCAGTGCAGTAGGAATTTTGCTATATTTGTCAAATAATACTAGACCTGACATTGCATTTGTGATAAGTTAGCCAAAAATGTGAAAAAACTAAGATTAAAGATTGGAAAGTGGTGAAGCATATCATGAGATATCTATGTGCTACGGTAGTAGAGATTTAATGTTGTGTTTCAAAAATTGTGAGGAGTCAGTACAAGTGTTCTGTGACGCAGATTGGGAAGATATACTGAGTCAAAAAGATCAGTGGGTGGGTATGTAACCACAGTGACAGGGGGAGCAGTATCTTGGTATAGTAAGGAACAGAGTTGCATTGCTATATCTACCATGGATGCTGAATACATGGCAATGGCAGAGGTATCTCGAGAAGTAACTTGGATGAAAGATTTGCTATCACAGCTAGGGCTGGAAAGGTTTATGGATATACCTTGTAAAGTTTTGCTGACAATGCAGCAACGATTAAATTGAGTAAAAACGATAAAGTGAGTGAAAGGTCAAAATATATTGACATCATGTACCATGTATGTAGTGAACTAGTACAAAAGGGGTTCATTGAGTTTGAATATGTAGCATCAGAGAGAAATGCTGCAGAATTGTTTACAAAGAATTTATCAAGCAACAAGCTTAAGAGTTTCT
Organism: Anabrus simplex; assembly: GCF_040414725.1. Taxonomy (NCBI): domain Eukaryota; kingdom Metazoa; phylum Arthropoda; class Insecta; order Orthoptera; family Tettigoniidae; genus Anabrus; species Anabrus simplex. The sequence goes on from NC_090265.1 coordinate 1,543,862,283, forward strand.
GTAGGCTTATAGGATTACAATGAGAGGATCATTGATTGAAGTGTAGTCTTTATTTTCTGAGAAAAGGAGGAGTGTTGGAATTTTGTGATTTTCTCATAAAAATAAAATGTCGTGTATTATATCTTGTATTAATTTTAAGAAAACAACATTAAGGTTATGTGTTAACAACTCAGGTAAATTCAATCGAGTTATTTATCTTGGTTTTGCTTTAATCTTTGAACTTGTTGGTGTATGTGATGGTCAGTTGTAGTCAACAGCTCGTAATAAAAGGATGTGAGTGATGAAGCTGATGTTTCTATGGTATAATTTGCTTACCTAAACTGGTGTAATGGGTAGAAATGAAGATATATCAGCACCGCTTCCTTAAACTTCATCCGTGGTACATTTACCACGCTCCACAGACCCCCAACTATTTTGGTACTTATACCTGCTTGTCTTATGTTGTTAGTACCAACGTGAAACACTACCACCTTCTCCTTTCCCTCCTCTTTCTCTTCTACTTTCCTCAACATCTGCCTCAACCAAATTCGTTTGATGGTGGTCTATTTCATCATAAATACTAGTGAGGAACCGTGTCTTGTCAGTTCTGCAATTGTGCTGTATTTCGCGACAAAGTGCGCTGTATGACTCTTCGTCTTGCTTGCGTTGAATGGCACGTTTCTTAAGTATGCTCCTCTCTTCTATCAGCAGTAGAGTAGTGCTTGATATCCAGGGGGTGCTTAGCTTGGAGAGGCTTGGTAATTGGTTCAGGGAGAGAAGAGTTAATGATTGTCTTGAGGCTGTCCCATATTGGGGAGGCTGGTCCTTCTTCCTGCACTTGCTGAAGTTCCGGTTTTATTCTTTACCCGAAATCTTGGAGGACATTTTTGTCAGTGATGCAAACCTGTCTCACTCTCTGCTTCTTGATCAATTTCAGTTTGATCTGCATTTTCAAGGATAACATAACATGGTCACTAACACAGTCTGTTCCAGTACAGAAGTCCACCAACATTAACTCGCCAAAATGAAATTAATCTGATTTTGAATCCTGTCGCCAAGAGAAATCCATGTGTATCGATGCCGTGGGTGATGCTGGAAGAGGGTATTGCAGATTGAAAGGTAATTGCTAACATAGAATTCCGGCAGACGCTCACCACGTTCGTTTCTTACACTAAACTGTGCCTTCCAACCGCATTTCTCAAGTGATTGTCTCAACTGTCTTTGCATTAACATCAACCTGAATGACTAACAATTCTTTCTGAGGTATTTTTCTGATGGTGTGTTCCAGCAATTCATAGAATTTATCGTTTCTTCATCCAGTGCGACAGCAGTGGGAACCATAATGATGTTGATCCTACACGGAGGAGCATTCATCTTAATGGAGATTATTCTGTCAGAGCCCGGCTTATATCGCATGACAGTACTGGCTAGAATTTTAGGAATTACTACAGCAACACCATTCCAACTCAGATCCTCACTCCCAGAAAATATACGGTGTTAACACTGAGTGAGCGACATAGTGGCCACACCTTTCCAATGTGTCTCGCTGAGTCCAAGCATGTTTAGATCATGCAGTTTCATTGCTCTTTCAATGATAGCAAGTTTACCTGTCTGTAAGAGACCTCGTACATTCCAGGTTGCGATCTTTCTTACTACGCACAGTGATGGTTTTGATTTATTTGCACATTCTGAGGCTGCTCTCAACCATGCCCCCTCGAGGGTTTCCCATAGCCTTGCACTGACCATCAATTACAATAAGTTCACCGACCCAGCTTCCCGCTGGGGTTGGGTACTAAACTTTCCACGGGGTTGCTCGGCTTAACAGGGGCACAACGTGTAGGTAGGAAATGTAGAATTGAGGTCAGAGAAGCTAATAGAACTCTCTTGTTGAGTTCTCATATTTGCATCACACCTCCATTTAGTCAGAGTCTCAAGGTGGTCACAGAAACTCTCCCTAAGTTAGTTCCCAGGGTATGAGGTTTGAAGTAATATGTACCTACCTAGTACCATAACAAAGAAGAATGTGCTGGAATATCATAATGGTTCCCTATACCGTATATCTACCAAGAATTCTTCCATCCCAAACTTAGCTCGGAGTAATTACAAAGAATATTTCATGCATCATATTATCTGATTTGACTTCACAGATACCATGGGTAATTTTAAATAAACAGATAATGACAACGTTGAATGTTAACAATTGCTGCCAGTGTGATTCAAAGAAAATTATTTTTGTACTTTGAGGACATTTAAACAATAATTTTGAGTGTTACTGATAATTTTCTACTGATATACGGGATTGTTTTAAAACTAGACTTGATGCAATTTGGCCTAATTCATGTACCACTTGATTATACTTCAAATTATGGTCACTACGTTGGGTTAAACACTTACACCTGTAAATTCTGGTGAAAGGCGTCTTGTGTAGTCTTTCGTGGCACCGACTTGGGGGAAGGCATTTTCTGCCCTCACCCCCTCCTCAATTGATCTTAGGGGGCACAGTGTCATTTTTCCTCTTTGATGGTAAGTCCCCTTACACTACACCCTTGAAACGTTGGTTGAACAATGATTGACAGGCGACCCGAGTTGAGTGAGAGCTACGACAGTTACATATACGCTCCAGGACTCCCTGAGTTTCCGTAGAAATAATCAGTGCAATTAACATGCTACCCAAGTACAGTCAAAAGAGGTAAAGACTCGCGAGTTTTAGGAAAATATACATGGGATGATCATGTGAGAAAAGAGGATGTCAGATCATATTTAGGAGTGGAGCACCCTCTGGAAAAAGACTAAGGTCTGCAACACTTAATGGTTCGAGCATGTAAAGTGAATGCCAGGCACTTGAACAACACATGCGTTCATGGAACAGTCAGCGGAAGAAGACCTGTTGGAGGACCAAGCACACTATGGCTAGACCAATTGAAGAAAGACGTAGAGAGAAGAGGAGGAGATGGAGATTGATCATGGAGGAAAAGACCTACAGTGACAGACGCTGGCGAAAGCTCATTCAACGCCACCCTGCCCGGCACTTGGGAAGGGTTGCATGATGATGAGTAATAACATTAGTTTGGAATATTAGTCAGGTAATGCAATGTGGCCAGAAATGCAGGTATTCGAGCAAGGCAAGTTCAACCATGCTGTCAGACTAATCACGAAGTTATTTGGAACAGTATAAAAAGAAAGGTGCATGACGAGATCTGTGAAAGGTCATCAAAGTTGGTGAGGAAGGGCATACTGGTACTTGGAGCCACTAAGCATATTTTTGATTATTATCAAATGATATTTAAGGAATAAAAGGAAACAGTGTGGCCAAATTTCACGGTGCTTTAGCCATTATGGACATAGGATCCAGCTTTGAAGTAAATATGTTTCTTGCAATGACAGAGAGAATAATATTATTACATTTTCTACTGCGTTAAACCGCTAGCAGAAAAACGTTATTCTCTCTTTGCTCATCGGCAGTATTGAATTTAATTCCATCAACATACCGACGATTAATACCTATTGATGCTTGCAAAAAATAAACGAGGTGGCAAATACAGTACGTCTGATGGGTCTTGCCCGTAGTTGAGCATCGAGTCTTGGCATAGTTCCTAGCATCTAACGGTGTATAAATATCAGACACCCGTAAGTGGGGTCGATAGATTCACTGGCACAATATGGTGGGCAAAATTCAGCCACCCAGCATCTCTACAAGTACAGCCGATGAAAGGGTCATTAAATCCATAAATTATTATTATGGAAACCTCGAGGTGTAATGGTTAACATTGTTGGCTACCGCCTTGGAGTCCTGGGTTTGATTCCTGACTCTGCCAAGAAATTTAATTCTGGTTAGAGTACTGAAATGGTATTGTTGACATGCAGGTCACCCAAGAGGTGTACATGTTTAGGACTTGCACCAGACCAGTGGGCTACATGAGATTTTTAGATAACTAATATGTTCATGGAACGTAAGATAACGACAATGCACATGCTTTATAAATAAATTATTATTATATTGGAGACAATCGAATGCAGATCAGTAGTGTTTGATTGATTGATTGATTGATTGATTGATTGATTGATTGATTGATTGATTGATTGATTGATTGATTAATTAGAACAGAGAAATAAAGATACCAAGAAGGAGGTGCAGGTTTTAAAGAAATAGAGTTAGAAATTGCTGTGGAAGTAAGGAGAAATTGAAGGCACTTACTACGAAATTGAATCTAGCAAAGAAGTCAGCTAAGGATAACATTATGGCAAGCATACTTGGCGTCCGTACACATTTTAGTGAAAATTGGAAGAGTATCTACAGGTACTTCAAGGCAGAGACAGGTTTTAAGAAGGATATTCCAGGAATAATTAATGAAAAAGGGGCGTATGTTTGCGAGGATCTTCAAAAGTCAGAAGTATTCAGTCAGCAGTATATAAAGATTGTTGGTTAAAGGTATAATCTCCAGATAGAGGAGGTGACTAATACCACAATGCTGTCCGGCCCATCTGACGTATAACTGGCCCCTGCGGCCGGAAGGTTTTGGCAGAGACATGGAGTTATTACAGGGTATCATAATTTAATAATTTTGGCTCCATTCACACTTATATCTGTCCACTTTATAGTTGTGGTGTGATTTTATATTTCGGTGCATTCTGGTAATGATATCTGTTTGATTCCTCCACCATATACTCCAACAAGTCATTACAAATGAACAACTTGACAACATAACCTATATTTTTCGGTTCACTCGGCGAAATTTTAACATCAGGCGTGTCCAAGAAAGACTCCAAAAGCAGTATAATATCCTGCTTAGACCACTCACTTCCAGAATTAGGGAGAAAATTATCAACAGTAATTACATCTAGACCATCATTGCTATCTGAAGCAACAGGTCATTGCTCGCATGGTGCAATGACCGTGTATTCAACGCATCACTTCGATATAAATTCATGACACTAGAACTAGAATTATCATTAGACAATTCATCTTAACTCTCCTCACAATCACTGGATACATATGACATATTATCAGCGTATAATGCTCGTATAATATCACTAGGAGTCAATCCAATGTTTACCGGCACTGCCATTTTTGTTTAATAGCATTGATGGATTCACGGCAGACATTCGAAGGCAATAACAAATGTCATTTACGCACTAAAACGGGCAAAACCAGTACTAAAAGATGCGTAGATTTTCTACAATTTAGGTACATCAACGATAACCTCCAAGTAGTTCCTCAATAACCGTTAGATGGCATCAGAAGACAGAGCTGCACCAACACGTATTCAGACGTGATCGGCTGTAGAGCACCGTGCTTGGAAACTAGTATTGATACGTGAGCGGACAGCATTGTAATACTAATATCAATCAATCAATCAATACTGATCTGCATTTAGGGCAGTCGCCCACGTGGCAGATTCCCTATCTGTTGCTTTCCTAGCCTTATCCGAAATGATTTCAAAGAAATTGGAAATTTATTGAACATTTCCCTTGGTAAGTTATTCCAATCCCTAACTCCCCTTCCTATAAATGAATATTTGCCCCAGTTTGTCCTCTTGAATTCCAACTTTATCTTCATATTGTGATCTTTCCTACGTTTATAGACGCCATTCAAAACTATTCGTCTACTAATGTCATTCCACGCCATCTCTCCGCTGACAGCTCGGAACATACCACTTAGTCGAGCAGCTCTTCTTCTTTCTCTCAATTCTTCCCAACCCAAACATTGCAACATTTTTGTAACGCTACTCTTTTGTCGGAAATCACCCAGAACAAATCGAGCTGCTTTTCTTTGGATTTTTTCCAGTTCTTGAATCAGGTAATCCTGGTGAGGGTCCCATACACTGGAACCATACTCTAGTTGGGGTCTTACCAGAGACTTATATGCACTCTCCTTTACATCCTTACTACAACCCCTAAACACCCTCATAACCATGTGCAGAGATCGGTACCCTTTATTTACAATCCCATTTATGTGATTACCCCAGTGAAGATCTTTCCTTATATTAACACCTAGATAATTACAATGATCCCCAAAAAGGAACTTTCACCCCATCAACGCAGTAATTAAAACTGAGAGGACTTTTCCTATTTGTGAAACTCACAACCTGACTTTTAGCCCCGTTTATCAACATACCATTGCCTGCTGTCCATCTCACAATATTTTCGAGGTCACGTTGCAGTTGCTCACAATCTTGTAACTTATTTATCACTCTATAGAGAATAACATCATCCGCAAAAAGCCTTACCTCCGATTCCACTCCTTTACTCATATCATTTATATATATAAGAAAACATAAAGGTCCGATAACACTGCCCTGAGGAACTCCCCTCTCAACTATTACAGGGTCAGACAAAGCTTCACCTACTCTAACTCTCTGAGATCTATTTTCTAGAAATATAGCAACCCATTCAGTCACTCTTTTGTCTAGTCCAATTGCACTCATTTTTGCCAGTAGTCTCCCATGATCCACCCTATCAAATGCTTTAGACATGTCAATCGCGATACAGTCCATTTGACCTCCAGAATCCAAGATATCTGCTATATCTTGCTGGAATCCTACAAGTTGAGCTTCAGTGGAATAACCTTTCCTAAAACCGAATTGCCTTCTATAGAACCAGTTATTAATTTCACAAACATGTCTAATATAATCAGAAAGAATGCCTTCCCAAAGCTTACATACAATGTATGTCAAACTTACTGGCCTGTAATTTTCAGCTTTATGTCTATCACCCTTTCCTTTATACACAGGAGCTACTATAGCAACTCTCCATTCATCTGGTATAGCTCCTTCGGTCAAACAATAATCAAATAAGTACTTCAGATATAGTACTATATCCCAACCCATTGTCTTTAGTATATCCCCAGAAATCTGATCAATTCCAGCCGCTTTTCTAGTTTTCAACTTTTGTATCTTATTGTAAATGTCATTGTTATCATATGTAAATTTTATTACTTCTTTGGCCTTAGTCTCTTCCTCTATCTCGACATTATCCTTGTAACCAACAATCTTTACATACTGCTGACTGAATACTTCTGCCTTTTGAAGATCCTCACATACACACTCCCCTTGTTCATTAATTATTCCTGGAATGTCCTTCTTGGAACCTGTTTCTGCCTTAAAATACCTATACATACCCTTCCATTTTTCACTAAAATTTGTATGACTGCCAATTATGCTTGCCATCATGTTATCCTTAGCTGCCTTCTTTGCTAGATTCAATTTTCTAGTAAGTTCCTTCAATTTCTCCTTACTTCCACAACCATTTCTAACTCTATTTCTTTCCAGTTTGCACCTCCTTCTTAGTCTCTTTATTTCTCTATTATAATAAGGTGGGTCTTTACCATCCTTACCACCCTTAAAGGTACAAACCTGTTTTCGCATTCCTCAACAATTTCTTTAAACCCATCCCTGAGTCTGTTTACATTCTTATTTACAGTTTTCCACCGATCATAGTTACTTTTTAGAAACTGCCTCATACCTGCTTTATCAGCCATATGGTACTGCCTAACAGTCCTACTTTTAAGACCTTCCTTTCTATCACATTTATTTTTAACTACCACAAAAACAGCTTCATGATCACTAATACCATTTATTACTTCAGTTTCCCTATAGAGCTCATCTGGTTTTATCAGCACCACATCCAAAATATTTTTCCCTCTGGTTGGTTCCATCACTTTCTGAATCAGCTGTCCTTCCCATATTAACTTATTTGCCATTTGTTGGTCATGCTTCCTGTCGTTCGCATTTCCTTCCCATTTGACATCTGGCAAATTCAGATCTCCCGCTACAATCACATTTCTTTCCATGTCATTTCCCACATAGCTGACTATCCTATCAAATAATTCCGAATCCGCATCAGTGCTACCCTTCCCGATCTGTACACTCCAAATATATCAAGTTGCCTGTTATCTTTAGAAATGAGCCTTACACCTAGAATTTCATGTGTCTCATCTTTAACTTTTTCGTAGCTTACAAATTCTTCTTTCACCAGAATGAAAACTCCCCCTCCCACCTTTCCTATCCTATCTCTACGATACACACTCCAGTGCCGTGAGAAAATTTCTGCATCCATTATATCATTTCTCAGCCATGATTCAACTCCTATTACAATATCTGGTAAATATATATCTATTAAATTACTTAATTCTATTCCTTTCTTTACAATACTTCTACAGTTCAACACTAACAATTTTATGTCATCCCTACTTGATTTCCAGTTCCCTGTTCCCTTATCACCGCTCCCTAGGCCATCCCGTTTCCCTGAATGTACCTCCCTATTACCCTTCCAAACAAATTTCCTAACTTATACGTACCACTGCGGTTTAAATGAAGGCCATCCGAGCGCAGATCCCTATCTCCTACCCACCCATTAGGATCTAGAAATTTCACTCCCAGTTTCCCACATACCCACTCCATAGTCTCATTTAAATCCCCAATCACCCTCCAGTCAGTATCCCTCCTACACAGTATTCCACTAATAACAATCTCCGCTTTCTTAAACTTCACCCGTGCTGCATTTACCAGATCCCACACATCTCCAACTATGTTGGTACTTATATCAGCTTGCCTTACGTTGTTGGTACCAACGTGAAACACTACCACCTTCTCCTTCCCCTCCTCCCTCTCTTCTACTTTCCTCAACATCTGCCTCAATCTAATTCCTGGATAACATTCTACCCTGGTTCCCTTTCCTCCACACACTTTCCCCACGTGTCTAACGATGGAATCCCCCATGACCAGAGCCTCAACCCTACCCACCTCATTTGATCCCCTCCCCTCCTGGTCAGCCCTATCTTTCCTGATAGCTGCAGAAGCTACTTCCTCCTCCCTTTTCTCCTTCCCATGACCCTGTTCCACCTGTCTTTTCCTATCCTCTACTCTACATTTCCCTTTCCTACCTTTTCCCTTCCTCCTACTTCCACGCATCTCAGCAACAGTTCCCTGTCCCTCATCTTCCCTCTGTTGTTCTACCTGGAGTGACTCGTACCGATTTCGCACAGACACCTGTCCTGCATTCTGATCCTGAATAGAGCCCTTGGCCAGCAATCTCCTTCCCCTTAGAACATTAGACCACCTGTCTTCTACAACTCCTCCCTTTCCTTCCCCTCCCTCTTGTACACCTACTGTAACCTGTACATCGTTTGAGGGAGTCCTATCTTCCTTCCTGTCTTCTGTGAGAATCCTAATTATCTCCCTCAAACTTTCCAACTCCTCCCTCATATCCCTCAATGCCTCACCACACCCACAATAAGTACACTCGCGCTCCTTAGCCATTCTTTACGGGGGAAAATTTTAAATTAAAAAATAAAATAACTTATTTGCAAAAAAATAATAATAAATAAATAAATAAATAAATAAATGAACGGAGGGTTGTCTGGGATAGTACACAACAATAAGGTAATTAATATACGACTACACTACAATACTACTTAGTCGTGCTCTATTTTTTATCCTACAACCCCTAACAGGATAAAAGCTGCTGTTAATTACTGAATATCGAAAGTAATACACAAGAACTACACAATTCCAAACTGCAATTAAGCCTATCCTAATTTCAACAATATTTTATTAAGAGTTTCTACGGATACCTCTACTACACCAGTACCACACAAATATTTTACAATAATAAAATAAGCACACTCAATTCTAATAGGATATTACTCGTATACTACTGTACAGTACACTACAGTAATTTTTAAACTACTTTCAGACGTATCCTAATTATGATACCGGTACCGTACCGTATGTCACTACTAAGCACAACAGAAATGAAATTTGCAAGAACTACTGTACTCAAAGATTACCAACGAAGCTAAATGCTTAGACAAATTATTATTAGTATTACGGTCTAATAGATATACACGAAAGATAACACACGAATATAGCAGGCAAGATACGGCACTATCTAAATGTACTGTATCTATACTACAATGTATCTACACTACACTACACTGCGTTTGGTTAAGTGCTTAAATATCAAAAGGTTTGCCGTACACGAAGAAAAACACGAATATAACTGGCAAGATACTATCTAATATATTATACCTTATCTTCACTACAATTCTACTGAAATGTGGTTATGTGATTATTACAGCTGGTGGATTACTATTATTTTCCCTACTCCACGGGACGGAGAAAAAAAAGTGTCCTTAATTAGGCCTACTGAAAAATATGAGGTTGTCTACAATAATTTCTCAAATATTTCTATCAAAACTACTACTACTACTACTCCAGGGACTTGAACTGCAATTACTGGGATATATGAACTTTATTATTATTAGCTAACCGTTCACAAATACTGAAAGATCGAGGGAACGAAATATAAATTCCGGATACTAACTACCTACTCAGAAGTACAAATGAATGGAATACAAGGTCAGCTGATTTTTATTTATATTTACTTGACTACACTACACCCTTTGTTCACGACTGTAGCCAACAATACAATATTTGAATATGAGGAGCGACAATAATCAATAACAATACGACTGTTAACTATTACCGTGTAATCTCTTTAACTTCTTTTTAAATGGAAGTTTGCAGGCGTATCGTGTTTTTTAATGTAGTAAATTATATCCTTCGCGATAGTTTGAACGGATATCTATACGAAATACCGGAGAAGTTGCTGCAGAAGTTACGGTACTATTCCTTACGATAATCTGCCTTTGTAAGTACAACCAACGAACCTACAGATATTTACAAATATTTTTAAAGTTAATATTGTTACCTAAAGTATTGCCTAAACCTAAATTCCAAACAAGGTGCACCTAGCTAGCCTACTTAACCTAGAAAACGTAATTTACTGAAGACCAACTGAATTACTTGTTACAAAACTTAAATAATTATTACTACTCCCAATTTCTACCAACAAGCACTAAACACCACTATATAAACAGCACTAAATGAATCAGATATACACAAAATTAAGCTATTTCAATAGGTTTTCACTACTAAAGAAGCATTACAATTTATCTATGATAACAAAGATTTTTTGCAGTAAAATACGAAAGTTGAAAACTAGAAAAGCAGTTGGAATTGATAAGGTTTCGTGGGATATATTAAAGACAATGGGTTGGGATATAGTACCATATCTGAAGTACGTATTTCATTATTGTTTGCATGAAGGAACTATACCATAGAATGGAGAGTTGCTATAGTAGCCCCTGTGTATAAAGGAAAGGCTGATAGACATAAAGCTGAAAATTACAGGTCGGTCAGTTTGACGTGCATTGCATGTAAGCTTTGGGAAGGCATTCTTTCTGATTAAATATGTTTGCGAAACTAATAACTGGTTTGATAGAAGGTAGCTTGGATTTATGAAAGGTTATTCCACTAAAGTTCAACTTGTAGGATTTCAGCAAGACACGATGACTGACAGAGCAAATCCAACACCAAGAAGGAGTGGTCAGAACTTTATGCCAATTGCAGGGTAGACTGACGTCACTGAGGTATGCTCATGATGTGAAATGCGCCGCTGTGCTGCGCACGTAGCGAACGATAAATGGGACATGGCGTTGGCGAATGGCCCACTTCGTACCGTGATTTCTCAGCCGACAGTCATTGTAGAACGTGTTGTCGTGTGCCACAGGACACGTGTATAGCTAAGAATGCCAGGCCGCCGTCAACGGAGGCATTTCCAGCAGACAGACGACTTTACGAGGGGTATGGTGATCGGGCTGAGAAGGGCAGGTTGGTCGCTTCGTCAAATCACAGCCGATACCCATAGGGATGTGTCCACGGTGCAGCGCCTGTGGCGAAGATGGTTGGCGCAGGGACATGCGGCACGTCCGAGGGGTCCAGGCGCAGCCCGAGTGACGTCAGCACGCGAGGATCGGCGCATCCGCCGCCAAGCGGTGGCAGCCCCGCACGCCACGTCAACCGCCATTCTTCAGAATGTGCAAGACACCCTGGCTGTTCCAATATCGACCAGAACAATTTCCCGTCGATTGGTTGAAGGAGGCCTGCACTCCCGGCGTCCGCTCAGAAGACTACCATTGACTCCACAGCATAGACGTGCACGCCTGGCATGGTGCCGGGCTAGAGCGACTTGGATGAGGGAATGGCGGAACGTCGTGTTCTCCGATTAGTCACGCTTCTGTTCTGTCAGTGATAGTCACCGCAGACGAGTGTGGCGTCGGCGTGGAGAAAGGTCAAATCCGGCAGTAACTGTGGAGCGCCCTACCGCTAGACAACGCGGCATCATGGTTTGGGGCGCTATTGCGTATGATTCCACGTCACCTCTAGTGCGTATTCAAGGCACGTTAAATGCCCACCGCTACGTGCAGCATGTGCTGCGGCCGGTGGCACTCCCGTACCTTCAGGGGCTGCCCAATGCTCTGTTTCAGCAGGATAATGCCCGCCCACACACTGCTCGCATCTCCCAACAGGTTTACAGATGCTTTCGTGGCCAGCGTACTCTCCGGATCTCTCACCAATCGAACACGTGTGGGATCTCATTGGACGCCGTTTGCAAACTCTGCCCCAGCCTCGTACGGACGACCAACTGTGGCAAATGGTTGACAGAGAATGGAGAACCATCCCTCAGGACACCATCCGCACTCTTATTGACTCTGTACCTCGACGTGTTTCTGCGTGCATCGCCGCTCGCGGTGGTCCTACATCCTACTGAGTCGATGCCGTGCGCATTGTGTAACCTGCATATCGGTTTGAAATAAACATCAATTATTCGTCCGTGCCGTCTCTGTTTTTTCCCCAACTTTCATCCCTTTCGAACCACTCCTTCTTGGTGTTGCATTTGCTCTGTCAGTCAGTGTATATCAGATATCCTGGATTCAGGAGGTCAATTGGACTGTATCGCGATTGACCAGTCTAAGGCATTTGATAGGGTAGATCATGGGAGACTACTGGCAAAAATGAGTGCAATTAGACTTGACAAAACAGTGACTGAATGGGTGGCTCTGTTTCTAGAAAACAGAACTAATTAAGAGGGGAATTCCTCAAGGCAGTATTATTGGACCTTTATGTTTTCTTATTTATATATATCAATGATATGTGCAAAGAAGTGGAATCAGAGATAAGCTTTTTTGCAGATGGTGTTATTCTGTACAGAGTAATAAATAAGTTACAACATTGCGAGCAACTGCAAAATGACTTTGATAATGTTGTGAGATGGACATTAGGCAATGGTATGATAATAAACGGGGTTAAACGTCAGGTTGTGAATTTCACAAATAGGAAGAGTCCTCTTAGTTTTAATTACTGCGTTGTTGGGGTGAAAGTTCCCTTTGGAGATCATTGTAAATACATATGTATTAAAATAAGGAAAGATCTTCATTGCGATAATCACATAAATATGATTGTAAATAAGGGGTACAGAACTCTGTACATGGTTATGATGGCATTTAGGGGTCGTTGTAAGGATGTAAAAGAGAGTGCATATAAGTCTCTGGTAAGATCCCAACTAGAGTATAGTTCCAGTTTATGGGATCCTCACCAGCATTACTTGATTCAAGATGTGAAAAATATCCAAAGAAAAGCAGCTCGATTTGTTCTGGGTGATTTCCGACAAAAGAGTAGCATTACAAAAAAGTTGCAAAGTTTGGGCTGGGAGGACTTGGGGGAAAGGAGACGAGCTGCTCGACTAAGTGGTCGGTTCCGAGCTGTCGGTGGAAAGATGGTGTGGGAGAACATCGGTAAACGATTAAGTTAGAGTGGTGTCCATACAAGTAGGAAAATTCACAACATAAACATAAGGTTGGAATTCAAGAGAACAAATTGGGGTAAAAATATTCTTTTATAGGAAGGGGAGTTATGGATTGGAATAACTTACCAAGGGAGATGTTCAATAAAATTCCAATTTATTTGCAATCATTTAAGAAGAGGCTATGAAAAGAACAGATAGGGAATCTGCCATCTGGGCGACTGCCCTAAATGTAGATCAGTAGTGATTGATAGTGATATTTTTAAAAATGTTAACAGCATTAACCGTGAATTTAAACCACTGAAGATGAAGATGGCAACCTTATTACCGATAAGTAGAAAGCAATAGAGCGATGGAAACAGTACTGTGAAACGCTGTATTGTAAAGGAAAGACATTCTGCCAAACAGGAAATTTCTATTAGGTATGACAAGGAACTTGATATTCTTTTCAGTGAAATCAAGTTTGCCATCAACCATCTGAAGAACAACAAAGCCCCAGGTATTGATTATATTTCCGGAGAAATGCTGAAGGTAATGGGAGTGGATGGCCTGCGTGTTTTACATTCAGTATGTAATATAGTGTGGAAATCTGGTTAATGGCCCAAGTACTGGACAACATCTGTATTAATCCCTCTTCACAAAAAGGGCTCCGTAAGGGATTGTTCCAATTATCGCATTATTACATTAATATCTTACGCAAGCAAAGTCCTGCTCTACATAATAAACCAGGACCTAAAACTATTCCTGCAACTTCAGATATCCTCAGACCAAGCAGGCTTTGTCGTGGGTAAAGGAACCCGAGAGTCAATCCTGAACATGAGGCAGATAATCGAGATACGTTTTTTGTCCATGCCTTTTTTTTTTTTGCTTCATTGACTACAAAAAGTCCTTCGTTTGTGTAACTTGGGACAAGTTATGACAGGTGTTAAAGGAATTTGGCGTTCCACTGCATTTAATATCAACATTAAATGGTCTCTAAGACATCTTCAATGTGACAAATGGAATAAGGCAAGGTTGTATATTATCATCTCCACTCTACAACATCTATGCAGAACGTGTCTTCAAGAGCGCTCTCGTTGGCTGGAATGATGAAATCTCGATTTTTGGCAGAAAGATTAGCAACCTGTGATTTGCAGATGACACTTCCCTTATAGCTGGACGTGAAGTGGAACTCACTGACTTGTTTATAAGAGTGAAGAATATTAGCCTTCACTATCGTCTAGAGATAAACATCAAAGGAACTATTGATAGTTGGTCGACAAGGTCAAATCCAACTTACAGGATGTCTAAAGGACCTGGAGATAGTAAAGGAATTTTCATACATTGCATCAGTCATCAGTGACACGGGAAGCTGTGAAATAGAGATCAAAAGATGGATTGTTCTAGGTCGTGCCGCAATTGTTAAACTCACTAGGGTCTGGAGGAACTACCCAATATCAAAAGCTATGAAGATCCACTTGGTGGAATCACTAGTGTTCTCGGTCTTTTTGTACGGCAGCGAGACCTGGACCGTGCATGCTAGAGGAAAAAGTTGAATTGATGCCTTTGAGATGTGGTTTTGGTGAAGAATACTGCATGTACACTGAATGGAAAGATTCAATGTTTCCTTTCTGAATGAACTGACCATCAAGAGACATCTACCTTCTCGTCTGAGTGAGTGTTACCTCCAGTTCCTCGGCCACATTTTCGGAAGAGAAGGAGAGAACTTGGAAAAGACCATTTTGCAAATTAAGATGAAGGCAGTAGACCACAAGAAAGAACAGCAAGTAGATGGTTAGATCAGGCGAGAAAGACCACTGGCCTACCTCTCCAGATCATGTCAAGGAAAGCTGACAACCGCTCTGGATTGAAGCATCTCGTCAAGGCTGCAACACAGAAATAATAGCTATGAGGTCTCGACGCTCAGCAATGAAAAAAAACGACTAATGATAATGACCATGAAGAAAATCCTGTCAGGTTAAAATGGGAAATGAATTCAATCAAACAGGGTGGCTGGTAATATAGATTTATTATTCCCCTTTTGAATTAATAAAATATACTATAAATATGAAACGTACAACAATTCCTTACATATGTACTGTCCCCGACGTAGTCAGTCAGCGACACGAGACACCCCAGGGGTGCTCAGTTCGATGGCTGTAGGCTTATAAAAATAAATGAATGTGGCAGGATTAACATAGGGTTCATCGAATAAACATGTTCAAGGTATAGAACAAATATGACACTTTTATTGAATTAAATGAAATATTAGCCATCCTGAAGTCTGTGATTATGACTATGATCACTATTTTATGTAATTTAATATGGCTCTTGATGTAACAAACTCAAATGCAAACAAATGGGATGGTACACGGCAGTTGTTTTCCCTAATATTCTAACAGAGTATTTTACATTGTTAATTTTCTTTATCGTCTTTAAAGTCATTAAATTATTAATTTAAAGTTGAATTAAAACTTGTTATTAAAAAAATGAGGTCTGGGCCAAGCCTTCCTCGAACAATCTGGAAAAATGCAGTAATTGTAAGAACGAGTATAATAAAGAAATATCCAAGATTCAATAAGTTAACAGTTATAGCAAAATAAAATTTACATTCGTTATATCAACAATTTTGCAATTATAGAAATGAAAAGTTGAATTTGCCTTTGTTTTCTCTAAGTTAATCAGAGACGTCGGATATAGCTGTTCACGTCGTTTCACATCTCTTTTCGTGAGAATTATACTGAGCTTTAAGCATCTGATCAATAATTGAACAAAATAAAACGCCTTCTGAGCTTACGAACATTCATAAATGGAGAGAATATCATCCATGTGGAAATCCCATCCACTATCCATCGATAATATCAAAGTGTCACACATTATCAGAACAAAACACATAGAAAATAATTCTCTAACTACTAGCAAATTACTACATCTACAGCTAACTACTGAAATTATCAAGAAGACTGTGATTATCAAGAAGAAAATATCTACAATATTTACATGTCGACGAGTGTCGATCAACTATATCACTCTCCTGTTAACAGATTTATTACGTTCCAACAAGATCGAGTTACCTCATGAGAGCGAAATATTGCATTAACGAATGAACTTGCCTAGTCACGAATCAAATATTATTGAGATATTTCATCGAAGATCTGTTCTTCAGACCTAAGGCCTTCGCGAACATTCACCTGTACCTTCAACTTGAAATTATTAAATTACTTGAGCAAAATTGGGATATTCTCACGGATTAAGAAGTGCATCGATTAACATGGACTTTCATTTTCTTCATCTGAAGACACTAATATTAGACTACACTGCGTTCGTCTCAAATATTCCATATTCACATTACAACCTAATCAACATCAGGCTTAATAATATTACAACATTAACATGTGAAAAACTCATTTTCACGAAGATTCATATCATGCGCAATTATTCCACATACAGGGTGGGGCAGAGTGGACTCCCTAGTTTCAATAAATCACTGAAGAGCGTGCACGTGAGTAAGCGGAGTGGGAGTAGTAGCATTTGGTGGGGGAAAGACGCCATTTTAGTAGTCACCATGCCGTGGACTGGCGAGCATCGTGGTTTTGTAGTTTTGTAGACGAAACGTTTTTTAAAAATAACGATAGTGTGGTGGCGACGCAGAGGGCATTTCGTAGGCGGTTTGGTAGCAAAATTTTCGTTACTGGGCAGCTGAAAACCCACGCAATCTTCACCAAAGACCTCTTCATTCACCAAAAGTGACTGTGTGGTGTGCTGTGTCCTCCATAGGCATTATTGGCCCCTACTTTTTTGAATCGGATGATGCAACCGTTACTGTGAACGCTGTGCGCTATTGTGAGATGTTGGAGAACTTTTTCTTCTCCAAAATGGAAGAGTATGGTGAGGAAATGGAAGCCTTTTGGTTTCAACAGGATGGTGCCACGGCTCATACCGCCCGTCGCTCTCGCCAACTTCTGCAAGAACAGTTTCCCGGCCGCGTCATCTCATTACGAGGGGATGTTTCATGGCCCCCTCGATCACCGATTTAAGCCCATGCGATTATTTTCTTTGGGGTTACCTCAAATCTGAGGTTTATAAAGTTCGACCAAGGACCGTGGAAGCCCTTAAGGAAGCAATTGCTGATGTCATCGCTGGAATAACGCCAGATATGCTGCGCAGAGTTTTTGAAAACTTTATTGAACGGCTGAATATGTGCGTCGCTCGTCAAGGTCGTCACCTGGACGATATCATTTTTAGGACCAAATGAAAAAATGGCATTGTATGTAGATTTCAGAAATAAAAAGCTTTTGTAATAATCTTGTACGGTTTTTATACAGTTAACCCATCAAATCAGCGAGCCCACTCTACCCCACCCTGTACTTTACATGTACAGTGTACCACAATGACGACTCTAACTTGTCGCATCCTAATATCAAATATGTGTAGCCACGAAATATAAGAACCTACCATCGTCCTACAAATACATAATATCTACTTAAATGTGTCTCGATGATTAATTAATCCAATTAATTATCACATGCCACAATGCACAAATTCTCATTAAATTCATACATAGAATTCAGACTTAATATCCCGATGACACTTTATCTCAAACACGAGGTACAAGTAAAAGTTCCATTTCAAGGAAAATATTGAAAATATTGACAAAATAGGTATCCTTTCATTAAATCCATCGGACATAAATTAACTCATATTCGTAACGAAATTGACTCAATAAGCAAAGATGGTTTCGATAACACATGGATAACTCTATCAGAACCCTCGCTGTCAAATTCATGGCCACATGGTTATTAAGCAATCGCATGTGCTAATTTTACGACATATCCGAGCGAAAGATACAACCATAAAAATGTGTCAAAATAAATTACTAAGAAGAAAGAAAGAATAAAACAAAACTACATAGAACAGATATAAATGAGACGTAATCGACTTAATTAAGGAGATATCTTCACGTCTGGAAGTCTGGATTCTCAATCAGCCATTCTAGGATGAAAGAATCTGCATCCCGACGCCGCCGACGGTGGTCGATGGTTTAGAACTTCATGGTGGAGCACAGGTAATCCATAATACGAAGTTCCGTCCTCTTCTGGAAACGATCAAGTCCAGATCCTCCACGTTCACTCGTGAGAAAGCTGAAACTTACACAAAGTGCTTTAGAATAAACTCCAAACACACACGTAACTGTATTTTGGAAATGACACGTACTTAAGGGATTAATATCTGCACATTCGACGTCTGATCACAGCACTGTTCTACGTTGTAGACAATTATCAGAAGTGTAGAGCACAGGAGTGAAGCCACTATTCCTGACGACAATATCCACGATGTTCTACGTTGAAAATCTTGCTGGCAAGGACTCTGAGCGACTGAAGATGATAGTTTGGGAACACGTCAGTATGTGAGAGTGAGTACTCTTATCACATGATTTAAATATCATGTCTGGTGCTCATGCACGGAAGTAAAGTCAATTTAGATACTGAATTCTTCTACCGTATGAATATATAATTTTATCACCATTTTAGCCAAAAGGTCGTGTAAATTAGTTCAAAAATTTTAGTTTTTAATTTATATCATTTAACGTGCTATTATTCATCCAGTTTATTTTAATTTAATCCATGAGCATTCCGTAATTATGCATGTCACGCCACCAAAGATATTATAAATATTTCATTCATATCGTTCCTCGCAATTACAAGTGACACGCGCTAGCAACTTTTTTCTCTCGCCAACCTTCATTTTTTATTTTATTCTGTTAGTCGACCAGCCACCCTCTTCACGTCAAAAAACTTGTTCTCGTCCACGAGCCAAGGTCGCGCACACTCCCTCTCGCCGACAAGCGAACACAAACCACACACCAACACCTGTACAGTCAGCTGTGACCTAATTACGACCACAGTACAGAACCTGACTAAAGAAAAAATGTTCTATTTTATATGAACTAAAGGGCCATATCTCTTGCACAAAACAAGGAATGCGTAATCTTGTTAATATGAATGACATTCAGTTGAAGACAGAGAAGTCTTGGAATACGGATAACCATACTGATCTAAAGTATTTATGGTAGTCATCTGTTGAATATACATACTTCTTCAACATACATACAAGTCCATTATAGTGTTCTGTGAATTTACTAAATGCCTCTACAGTCCTCTGTTTGTAACAAGGTCTGTGCCTTCTTAACTTCCATACCACGTATATTTAAATAACTAGCAAATGTACCCATGCTTCGCTAGGGTATTCTACATTTTATACGGATTTCTTTGTAAATTACCACAAAGGTAAGATTATATTAAATTACCTGCCTCTTAGCACTACCCTAGAAACAAACCAGGGAGGATGACATATGTTGTTTCCAACGTAAGGTAGGCATTGGGGAAGTTTTGAGGATAATGGTAGGTTACATTTCCTACTGCCAATCGCAATCAAGTTCTGGAGTATATACTATATCGGCAGGCTCACTTAGCAACTGCCATTCACAATAAAGATGGAGAGTTTTCACTATAAAGACAGACCCTTTTTTCTAATGTAAGTCACAATCGAGTTCCAAAGATTTGATTATAACCGAAAAATACAGCGCTATCTAACCTATCAACAATCGAGACACGACAGTAAGGTACAGGACTAAAGTTAATGATCTCTCAAAATAGAACGGCGATTGAGCTGTCTGTTTTTAATACGACTTACCGTTTACCCGCCAATTATCCCGAAACGAAGATCTGCACTGTTATTAAAATGCATCCATATTTCAATATTTTCCGAGGCCAAATGTTATACATCTGAATAGCTTGGAATTTCCTCAAAGAAAAGAATGTCCAGGTTTCTGGATTAGCACTCGCGTACATAGGGGGCAATTAAGGAAGAAAGTAATACAGTTAAGAAAGTTGAAATTAATAGAAAATAGGAATATAACTGAGGACAGCCGGATAGGACAAATAGGTAAATACCAATTGCATGTAATGGAAAATTAAATGCCCCCAATAAATTAAGATGTATGAGTTACGGATATAAGAAAGCGGTAACAGAGGAGAAATTTAGGCGCAGGCATTCTTAGGTAAACAGATAAAAAAGAGAAAAGCTATTGGAGGACGGTTATAACCTCCAACGATATTCCACCAATATACCGCAGAATGGTCGATTTGTCTTTCTTGCTTTCTACTCAAGGAAAAGCCACGAATTTGCAGGAATAATGATGATGACGATGATGATGATGATGATGATAGCAAACACTCGTAATCGAGTAGGATTGTCTTCCAGACAGGATGCCTCTTCATCTATGCGTTCGGAGATGACTATACAGTCCAATGCGGGAGTTACACAATCTGCCACAGTGATGACAGGAAGTCCCAGGTGAAGTAATCATGTTATTTATATTTCTCGTCAGCACTTGTGTTTTTTTCTTGGAATATATTGTGCATTGGTGTGATTTACCAAGAAAAGTTGGTTTAATTTTTTTCATGCGTACTAGCTGCAGGCTTATGTTAATGGTACATGTGCATATTTAAAGTAGCCTAGGTTGCTGAATGTCTTATTACTGAGTACGGTATGCCAGTATGACAGTAGGCAATGGTATGATGATAAACGGGGATAAGTCAGGTTGTGAGTTTCACAAATAGGAAAAGTTCTCTCAGTTTTAATTACTGCGTTGATGGGGTGAAAGTTCAATTTGGGGATCATTGTAAATACCTAGGTATTAATATAAGGAAAGATCTTCATTGGGGTAATCACATAAATACGATACTAAATCAATCAAGCAATCAATCACTACTGATCTGCATTTAGGGCAGTCGCCAAGGTGGCAGATTCCCTATCTGTTGTTTTCCGAGACTTTTCTTAAATGATCGCTAATAATTTGGAAAATTATTGAACATTTCCCTTGGTAAGTTATTCCAATCCATAACTCCCCTTCCTATAAACGAATATTTGCCCCAACTTTTCCTCTTGAATTCCAACTTTATCTTCATATTGTGATATTCCCTACTTTTAAAGCCACCACTCACTTATTCGTCTACTGATGTCCTCCCACGCCATCTCTCCACTGACAGCTCGGAACATACCACTTAATCGAGCAGCTCGTCTCCTTTCTCCCAAGTCTTCCCAGCCCAAACTTTGCAACATTTTTGTAATGCTACTCTTTCGTCGGAAATCACCCAGAACAAATCGAGCTGCTTTTCATTGGATTTTATCCAGTTCTTGAATCAAGTAATCCTGGTGAGGGTCCCATACACTGGAATCATACTCTAGTTGATGTCTTACCAGAGACTTTAATGCTCTCTCCTTTACATCCTTACTACAACCCCTAAATCCCCTCATAACCATGTGCAGAGATCTGTACCCTTTATTAATAATCATATTTATGTGATTACCCAAATGAAGGTCTTTTCTTATATTAACACCTAGGTACTTCCAATGATCCCCAAAAGGAACATTCAACCCATCAACGCAGTAATTGAAATTGAGAGGTATTTTCCTATTTGTGAAACTCACAACCTGACTTTTAACCCCGTTTATCATCGTACAATTGCCCACCGTTCATCTCACAACACTATCGAAGTCACCCTGCAGCCGCTCACAATCTTGTAACTTATTTATTACTCTGTACAGAATAACGTCATCTGCAAACAGCCTTATCTCTGATTGCACTTCTTTACACATATCATTGATATATATATATAAGAAAACATAAAGGTCCAATAATACTGCCTTGAGGAATTCCCCTCTTAATTAGTTCTGTTTTCTAGAAACAGAGCCACCCATTCAGTCACTGTTTTGTCAAGTCTAATTGCACTCATTTTTGCCAGTAGTATCCCATGATCTACCCTATCAAATGCCTTAGACTGGTCAATCGCGATACAGTCCAATTGACCTCCTGAATCCAGGATATCTGATATATCTTGCTGGAATCCTACAAGTTGAACTTCAGTGGAATAACCTTTCATAAATCCAAGCTACCTTCTATCAAACCAGTTATTAGTTTCGCAAACATATTTAATCAGAAAGAATGCCTTCCCAAAGCTTACATGCAATGCACGTCAAAGTGACCGACCTGTAATTTTCAGCTTTATGTCTATCAGCCTTTCCTTTATACACAGGGGCTACTATAGCAACTCTCCATTCTATGGTATAGTTCCTTCATGCAAACAATAATCAAATACGTACTTCAGATATGGTACTATATCCCAACCCATTGTCTTTAATATATCCCACGAAACCTTATCAATTCCAACTGCTTTTCTAGTTTTCAACTTTTGTATTTTACTGCAAAAAATCTGTGTTATCATAGGTAAATTGTAATGCTCCTTTAGTATTAGTATTACAATTCTGTCCGCTCACGTATCAATAATACCGCTTTGAGGAATTCCCCTCTTAATTATTTCAGGGTCAGATAAAGCTTCCCCTACTCAAATTCTCTGAGTTCTATTTTCTAGAAATATAGCAACCCATTCAGTTACTCTTTTGTCAAGTCCAATTGCACTCATTTTTGCAAGTAGTCTTCCATGATCCACCCTATCAAATGCCTTAGATAGGTCAATCGCAATACAGTCCATTTGGCCTCCTGAATCCAGGATAATCGCTATATCGTGCTTAAATCCTACAAGCTGAGCTTCAGTCGAAGAACCTTTCCTAAACCCAAACTCCCTTCTGTGAAACCAGTTATTAATTTCGCAAAGATGTCTAATATAATCAGAAAGAATGCTTTCCCAAAACTTACATGCAATGCATGTCAAACTAACTGGCCTGTAATTTTCAGCTTTATGTCTATCACCCTTTCCTTTATACACAGGGGCTACTATAGCAACTCTCCATTCATTTGGTATAGCTCCTTCAACCAAACAATAATCAAATAAGGATTTCAGATATGGTACTATATCCCAACCCATTGCCTTTAGTATATCCCCAGAAATTTTATCAATTCCAGCTGCTTTTCTAGTTTTCAACTTTTGTATCTTACTGTAAATGTCATTGTTATCATAGGTACATTTTAACACTTCTTTAGTATTACTCTCACCCCCTATCTGGACATTATACTTGTAACCAACAATCTTTACCTACCGGTACAGCAGACTGAATAATTTTGCCTTTTGAAGATCCTCGCATACACACTTTCCTTGTTCATTAATTATTCCTCGAATGTCCTTCTTTGAACCAGTTTCTGCCTTAAAGTACCTATACGTACCCTTCCACTTTTCACTAAATTTTTTATGACCACCAATTATGCTTGCCTTCATGTTATCCTTAGCTGACTTCTTTGCTAGATTCAATTTCCTAGTAAGTTCCTTCAATTTATCCTTACTTCCATAACCATTTCTAACTCTATTTCTTTCCAGTCTGCACCTCCTTCTTATTCTCTTTACTTCTCTGTTAAAATATAGTGGATACTTACAATTCCTTACCACCTTTAAAGGAACAAACCTATTTTCACATTCCTCAACAATTGCTTTAAACACATCCCAGAGTTTGTTTATATTTTTTTACCGTTTTCCACCGATCGTAGTTACTTTTTAAAAACTCCCTCATGCCTGTTTTATCAGCCATATGGTACTGCCTATTAGCCCTAATTTTAATAACTTCCTTTCTTTCACATTTATTTTTAACTACGACAAAAACAGCTTCGTGATCACTAATACCATCTATTACTTCGGTTTCTCTATAGAGCTCATCTGGTTTTATCAGCACTACATCCAAAATATTCTTCCCTCTAGATGGTTCCATCACTTTCTGAATCAGCTGCCCTTCCCATATTAACTTATTTGCCATTTGTTGGTCATGCTTCCTGTCGTTCGCATTACCTTCCCAATTGACATTTGGTAAATCGAGGTCACCTGCTACTATCACATTCCTTTGCATATCATTTCCAACATAGCTGATTACCTTATCAAATAATTCTGAATCAGCGTCAGCGCTACCCTTTTCCGGTCTGTACACTCCAAAGACATCAAGTTGCCTATTATCTTTAGAGAAGAGCCTTACACCCAGAATTTCATGTTTTTCATCCTCAACTTTTTCGTAGCTTACAAATTCTTCTTTCACCAGAATGAATACTCCCCTTCCTACCATTCCTATCCTATCTCTACGATACACACTTCAGTTCCGTGAGAATATTTTTTGTATAATAAGAGAATGTGGCAGCCCATATCAGTAGTTCTGGAGAGTAATTCATTTGATTAGTTATAGAGAGCTCTAACTGTTCTAGGACAAATGTTATTTTACTAGTTCTCTCTTCATTAAGCTCACAGTCTAACTCAAGTGTATTTTTAACAGGTTCATCAAAAGAGAGAGTTTATCAGTGAGACCAATATTATCATCAGAATAATTTGTGAGATGACTTACCAAAGTGTCAAACTTCGTTCGTCTGTCACATTTCAGGTCTTCACAACATCAGATTACAATATAAACCTAAAATGCTTGGTAGGCTAACACATTTTTGTGAAACACTTGAACTGCAAATGAACTTGAAACCTTAAAACTCACTGAAACGGGTGGAACGTTAGTAGGCCTAAATAACTCGTAATCCACCTTCACAAACATCTTCATTCACTGTTAGAGTGAATGGTTTAACGCATGTCTTCTGAACTTCACCAATGAATGAGACAAAATATGTAATTTCTTCACTTTCACTTATTGTAGTAACCTCTAAATACTAAAAACATTAGTAACACTTATAAAGGACTAGATAACCAATAAAAGGACACTCAAACACAATTTAACACACACAAATATTCGGTGGATGATTAAATCGCAAATTCCAGTAGCAATATAACCCCAATCACCTCAATCAACCACACAAGCGCGCAGCATAAACCAAACTGAATGTAAACATGGCTCCACACGCCAGTTTCAATGCCCAATGTGGCGGTAATTTGTCATGTATAGATATATGCATTCAGGTCTGATATGATAATATTGTAGTTGGTTTTGGCTCAGTATACACTGGCTGAGCAAATGCCATGGGATAGCGGATCACTGATACGCAGGTGTGTTGTCTGCGTACCACACGCCCCCTGTGCCAGCGGCAGTTGTATAGGAGACCTTGTGAGCAGTGGCTGTGCATGTACCAGGTGTAACATGGAACGTCGTCGTGAGCTGACACCGTTCAAAAGTGGTATGATCGTCGGTACCCGACGGATGGGAAGTGCGATTTGGGAAGTGGTGCGGGAATTCAGCTTCACACGATCAACCGTGTCCAGGGTGTATCGTGAATGGTTAAATGCGGGTGTCACCGTCCACAACAGACGAACGACCGGCCGTCCAGCCACCCTCGATGACCGTGACCGGCGACACCTGAGATGGATTGTCAATAGTGACAGACGGGCAACCGTTCAACAAATCACTTCTCAATTCAACACAGACCGTGCTAGGCACGTCTTCCAGTGGACTATCCGTAGGAACATGGGTTCTATGAGGTATGCGAGCCGGCACCGCACATGGGTGCCACTGTTAACCCAACGTCATCGGGCACAACGACGCACATTTTTCTCCAGTCACCAGGGAGGGACACTGGAACAATGGCGTAACGTGATATGGTCGGACGAATCACGATTTCAACTGCACCAGGCCGATGGGAGACACCGTGTATGGCGCAGACCACATGAAGCGATGGATCCCACCTGCCTCGAAGGTGTGGTCCAGGGTGCTGGTTTCTCTGTTATGGTCTGGGGTGCATTTATCTGGTATGAAATTGGCCCCCTAGTAGTTCTAGAAGTGACTTTGAATGGTACGCGGTATGTTGAGCTGCTCGGAGACCATCTCCACCCATTTTTGGCCTTCTATCGCCCAGACGGTTCTGCGGTGTTTCAAGATGATAACGCGCCGCCACATCTCTCCCACGTCGCGCAGGAATGGTTCCAGGAACATGCAGCGGAGGTCCAACGACTGTCATGGCCACTCAGGAGCCCCGATATGAACCCTATCGAGCATGTCTGGGATGTCCTGGAACGCAGGCTCCGTGCCATGGGTCCTGCACCCAAGAACAGACCAGCATTGGCGGCCGCTCGGCAAACGATTTGGTGTCAACTGCGTCCAGAGGACTACCAGGGACTTGTCAACTCACTTCCACGGCGTCTTACTGCAGCTCGGAGGGCCAGAGGAGGCCTCACACGCTATTAGGTGACTATCCCATGACATTTTCTAAGTCAGTGTAGAACTCAGTATGGACAAGGTAGACCGGTGCCACAGTCTAGGTCCCCAACACAGTTCTACTGCTAATGTTGTAGCTGCTGGCAATAGGCGTATTATTATACGGTAAAGCTTTTGAGATATCACCAACGCGACCTAGTTATAATAGAATAGAATAGAATAGAATAGAATAGAATAGAATAGAATAGAATAGAATAGAATAGAATAGAATAGAATAGAATTTTATTGTCGTTAGGCAACTGGCAGTTGCAATGGACAGAGTCATAGATGCATAGTTACAAAATATTACAAGTATCTCATTAAGCACAGTAAATAAATGCAACTATATACACAAGAGTTAAAATAAACATAACACTCTTCGTCCAAAAGGGTGATAAGTAATTACTAATTTACCAACGTGTTCGGATGGCATTGGCCTTTATTACCCACCTTGAAACGGTGTAATTTCAAATTCGGATACTTAGTAGAAGCTGTTAAAATAAACATAACACTCTTCGTCCAAAAGAGTGATAAGTAATTACTAATTTACCAACGTGTTCGGATGGCATTGGCCTTTATTACCCACCTTGAAACAGTGTTATTTTTCCTTTAAATTCGGATACTTAGTAGAACCTATTGGACGTCAACCAATTTTTAAGGGTTCTTTTGAAGTTACATAGGGGCATATCCTTTACACGGGCAGGTAGTTAGGTAGGTAGGTAATTTAATTTAATTTAATTTAATACCATTATACCTATCGTTTTCTTGTGTTTTACTCAACCTAACATGTGGTAAATCTAAATCGTTCCTAGATATTGTGCCATATGAGTGTACATTTCTGCGAGTTGTTAGGTCGATGAAATTTTTTTTAGTATTCAGTATACTATGATAAATGTATAATGAGGGAAGAGTCATAATTGCAAGGTCTTGGATCATAGGTCTACATGACTCCCTGGTGGCCTTACCTTTAATGCACCTTATTGCCTTCTTTTGCCACTTGAACACATCTTGAGCCCCTGTTTAGTGTAACCGATGGGGTACACATACGTCCAAACGATAATAATAATAATAATAATAATAATAATAATAATAATAATAATAATAATAATAATAATAATAATAATAGTAATTAATTGTACTAAGGCAAGTTCCGCATATATTCATAACACCCACAAGTTTCCGGATCAGTATGTAATAGAATTCACACCATCCAGTCCGTTACATGAGTTACCCCATAACATGGTACCATATGATAAGTGTGAGTGAAAGAAGGCATAGTAAGCATTCATCATCTGACTACTACTAACTGATCCTTTGAGTCTGCGAAGCAAAAATATCACTCTAGCCAGTTTTGTACATAACTTTTGCGTGTGTGTGTTCCAGGTTAATTTACAATACAGATGCAATCCCAATAATTTGACAGATTTTTGATCATTATTACCCAGACCTGAGCGAAAAGAAAGATGAAAGGAACTAAGCTACTCGTCACAGAATCCTTGACTGCCATCAGAAAGGGCATGCTCAACAAAGCAAGGGAATATTTTGGAATGCGGAACACCAAAATCCAGGGCGGTCGAATAATTGTGCATACAGCCGACGCTAAAAGGAATCAACACAACACACCTTTAGAACTGAATGCCCTTATCAGGCGGTGCGATGAAACTAAACGTCAATATATTGCTGAACTATAAGTAAACATGTTTATATGTATAATAATATTAGTAATAATGATATTGGTTTTACGGTTTACTAATTACTTTTTCGGTTTTCGGAGACTCTGAGATGCCGGAATTTTGTCCCGCATTTCTTTTACGTGCCAGTAAATCTACCGACAGGAGCCGGGCGTATTTGTGCACCTTCAAATATCACTGGACTGAGTCAGGATCGAAACTGCCAAGTTGAGCTCAGATGGCCAGCGCCTCATCCGTTCGAATCACTCAGCCTGGCTCTATGTATATTAGTTTTAAGTGTGTGAGTGAGGTTGTGTGTTTGTGTGAATCAGCTGGCTGTTTCAAGTACCAGGAAATCCAGCTAAGTAGCATGGTTTGCACTCTCTTTTTGTACCTGAGCTAGGAATGTCAGCACCGTTCTCTCCTTACAATAACACCCTGGGTCCAGACAACAATAGCACACCTCTCCCCCTCCCCACTGACCCTGCACCCTCACCTTCGCCACACCCTTCTCTCCTTACTCCGTGTCCTTCTAGTAGTATATTAGATAATGAACGCAAGCCTTTTCCACGGACAATATGCTGTGCCCATATAAATATTCAATCTGTTGTAGCTCACCTAGAAGAACTGAAAAAATTATATTTGAAGGGATTGAAATACATGTTGTCGCTGTAAGCGAAAGTTGACTCAAAAATCCATCTCTTTTAGCATGGTTGCACTGCAGGGGTACAGTAATCATCGCCACGACCGGGACCATCAGTGGGTGGAGGGGTTGCTTTGTTTTGTAGGACAGGTTTAAAGAGGAAGGTAATGCATACAGTAGGTCTGCTTCAACCGGAAACCACGATCCTGAATTTATGTTCGTAATGATTGTCATTAACACAGTCAACTCCTCGCTGATTTTGATTCGTAGAATCTCCGGAGTCGGCATATCGCCCCGCGATGAAATGACACAGCGAACGTTTTCAAAACTTCACGGCAAGCTCCGTAGCAGCATAACGGCCAGAAGATAATGATTTATCTTAATTACGAGTGTGTTCCCTTGCATCATCACATTCCTCCATTTTAGTCGAAACTAATTGATTTAAAAGGGCCGCCTTACGCACTGGTCCTTTAGATTGGTAAATCTCCTCCAAACTAAGACATACAGCGCTCGAGGTTTCACGCCCTTTTACCTGCCAAATTTCGGACGGGTGCATAGCGAGAATGTTGTCTGATTGTGCTTTTAAGTTGCCTTCCACCCATGCCCATACGGTTGTGGCATTGTCCGATCGTTTCAGGCTTCGTTTTTGTCCCGCTGACGTAGCCACACGCATCATTCTTGATAAGGATTGCTCGCACCTACATCTTCCAGGTGCCATTGTTCTCTGTATTCAATACGTCGAATTCCACGGCGGTGGCACTCATTTCTCGGCCTACGGCGATACTTCGATCAAAGGAACAACCTTGCCAGACTTGCCTGATTTTCGTGCGCGAAAGAAACGAACGTACTTATGCCCTATTTTATAAATATCCTGGGCCCATAACTTCTAGTAAATTGTGGCGAGTTATTTACATGATCACGTTTATCTTTTATAAACGTATATTCAGCAATCAAGTGAGTTAGGTATAACTTATAAAAATGCAAAGTATTTAATGATGACATAAAACAAAGGGAGCGTAAAACAGAGTTTACACAGGGGCAATAGACATAACCATATTTTCCTCGTGTGCGCGAGCGATCCGCGAACAGGACAATGACTAAGCTACTGCGAGTTAGCCTCGTTTCCTATCCGTCGGAACAATTTCTTCCCCCCCCCCCCACCATCGCTTTTATTGTTCTGTCGGATCTGTCCACGGCGGAACGCGCTCGGTAGAGAACAATAAGGAAATAAAGGCCGGATACCAGGTCAAGTGTTCGTCAAAATGCTACCAAAGTAGGATTAAGACTTGCATTCTAAGTTCATTAGTTTCGTAGAGAGCATGAACGCCTGTGGTGAATATAGGGAAAACAATGTCGCAATAACAGGATCGGAAAAAATATAGAAGGCATGGCTATCAGATTTGGATTCAAAGGAACGAAAAGGAGGATCAAAAGCCTCAGATCAACATACTTGATAGAAATAAACAAGAATACAATATTTTTATGCGATCAGGCGCTGGTGCACTCAGCGTGTAGCCTGTATGACAAAAATAAAGTGGTTCGAAAGTTAAACATTTTCTGTTGGCATCCTCATACACATTTTGTATTATTGAGTATCTTCTTATAATTCCTTTTATAATAAAGTAGATTATCCTAATAGTGAACTGCGTGCCATACATTTCCGTATCCGCAGCCTTTTATTTTCTTGTTTAAATAATTTCCTGCTATATAGAATAATTCTGTATACAATATATGTAATAATTTTCTTCAGATTCCTTGGATCTGTTTCACTGAAGTATGAACATTGTCTTGTCTTGTCCTTTGCAACTGATGAGCTGTTTATCGAACGCAGGACAATACAGTATTTTACTGTCCTGCATGTTGTGCCCGTGTAAACTGGGCTTTAAAAACGAAATTATGTTAACTGTGCCCTTTGGTGACGTCGTTCGAGAATCATTTGTGGAATCACTGGCAGTGTTGTATTGCTCTGTATTTATTTCCCACATAATCGCTATTGTGATCCCAGAGTAGGCCAAGAGTTTTCACCGTACCATCTACTAGAGGGAGCTTCACAAAATGTCGACGGAATTGCTCTTAAGATGTCAGGTTGTTAGAGTGCCAATTCCGGATAGGAAACCCTCCAGACTTTAGTAATGAGATAGTCATTATATAGTTGAATGGCGTTGTCAACACTGTCTGTACCTGAAAGTAGGTCATCCACGTAGAACTCTTGATTAACAACTTTAAATGTAGAAGGATATTTGTGTTGACTGTCAAGTGCTACCTGAAGTAAACATCGAGTGGCTAAATATGGAACTGCTGCAGTGCCATAGGTTACAGTGGTCAAGTAATAGACGTTTAATTGTTGGCTGGACAACTGTGCCACACTATCCTTTGAAGATCTGTATCAGACTTCTTTACATGGAGCGGTCTATACATTTTCTCGATGTCAGCAGTCAATGCGTACTTGTGACTACGGAAGCGAAGCACTATTGAAAATAAATCCTGTTGAACTGTTGGTCGAATCATCATTAAGTCGTTCAGCGGGAATCAAGAAGTGATTTTAGCAGAAGCATTTTGGACTACTCTGGCCTTGGTAGTGATGCTCGCGTGCTTAACTACTGCGTGGTGAGGCACATAGTAGCTCGACTGAGACTCGTTGATAGGATTGATGAATTCCATGTGCCCTAGCTGCAAATACTCAATCATGAATGTGACGTACTTATTCTTGAGATCAGGTTGTGGCTGCATTCTTCTCTCCATAAACTTAAAATACCGCTTAGCATTGGTGAGGGAATCTCCACGTTCTCCAACTTCCTTGCGTAGAAGCTAATATCACAATAAATCTTCCAGTCTTGTCACGGGTGAAGGTTTTTAAGAAGCCTTCCTCGCACAGGCTCTCTTCCTTGGAATGTTGGCGTGTCGGCAGCTCCTCTAATGACAAAAATCGCTTCACCTGAGCGTGCAAGTGTTCAGTTGTTGACAAGAGGAAGGTCGCTGCTAAATACTGTAGCAACCAACAAGTTTATTTCCAAATGCTGGAGGAAATTTGAATCAGTAAGATGAATGAGAGTGGGTAGTTGCCAAACTTCATGATGTTTTCTTGATGAAGGAAGTGGACGAGTAGTATGACGCAACGCAGAACATACAATATGTCTATTGTATCAGCTCTACATGCTATGTGAATATGGCAAAGATGAGAGCATTCTGTAGCTTGTACTTCACTAATGCCGTTGAGGGGCACGGAATGGCGACTAAGTTTGATATCCGAACGGTCCACCAAATCTTGTGACAGAAAATTAATTTGCGAAGCGCTATCTAACAGAGCTCGATATCGCGGATGTACAGTGTCGAAGCAGATCCACAACAATGCTGGATATGTGGTGAGTACATTGTGCTTTTTCCTAAGATGTTTTGCACTGGGTAAGGATTAAAAATTGACTGTCACTACCCTTAACATTGACTACATTTGTAGACAGTAAAACATCATTCTGAGGATTAGTACCTCTAACCAAAAAATATGACTGATGATGAGAGGTTTTATCTGAGGCGGCACCACTGCGATCTGTGGTATGTTCGAAGTGTAAAATTGTGTGATGCCCTCTACTGCAGTTTCTGAAGTTCCCTGATTTGCAGTCACTAGCTCTGTGGTCTTTTCCTAGGTGATTGCTACATAGGTTATACACTGACTGACAGAGCAAATGCAACACCAAGAAGGAGTGGTCAGAACTTTATGCCAATTACAGGGTAGACTGACGTCACTGAGGTATGTTCATGATGTGAAATGCACCGCTGTGCTGAAAACGTAGCGAACGATAAATGAGACACGGCGTTGGCGAATGGCCCACTTCGAACCGTGATTTCTCAGCCGACAGTCATTGTAGAACGTGTTGTCGTGTGCCACAGGACACGTGTATAGCTAAGAATGCCAGGCCTCCGTCAACGGAGGCATTTCCAGCAGACAGACGACTTTACGAGGGGTATGGTGATCGGGCTGAGAAGGGCAGGTTGGTCGCTTCGTCAAATCGCAGCCGATACCCATAGGGATGTGTCCACGGTGCAGCGCCTGTGGCGAAGATGGTTGGCGCAGGGACATGTCGCACGTGCGAGGGGTCCAGGCGCAGCCCGAGTGACGTCAGCACGCGAGGATCGACGCATCCGCCGCCAAGCGGTGGCAGCCCCGCACGCCACGTCAACCCCCATTCTTCAGCATGTGCAAGACACCGTGGCTGTTCCAATATCGACCAGAACAATTTCCCGTCGATTGGTTGAAGGAGGCCTGCACTCCCGGCGTCCGCTCAGAAGACTACCATTGACTCCACAGCATAGACGTGCACGCCTGGCATGGTGCCGGGCTAGAGCGACTTGGATGAGGGAATGGCGGAACGTCGTGTTCTCCGATGAGTCACGCTTCTGTTCTGTCAGTGATAGTCACCGCAGACGAGTGTGGCGTCGGCGTGGAGAAAGGTCAAATCCGGCAGTAACTGTGGAGCGCCCTACCGCTAGACAACGCGGCATCATGGTTTGGGGCGCTATTGCGTATGATTCCACGTCACCTCTAGTGCGTATTCAAGGCACGTTAAATGCCCACCGCTACGTGCAGCATGTGCTGCGGCCGGTGGCACTCCCGTACCTTCAGGGGCTGCCCAATGCTCAGTTTCAGCAGGATAATGCCCGCCCACACACTGCTCGCATCTCCCAACAGGCTCTACGAGGTGTACAGATGCTTCCGTGGCCAGCGTACTCTCCGGATCTCTCACCAATCGAACACGTGTGGGATCTCATTGGACGCCGTTTGCAAACTCTGCCCCAGCCTCGTACGGACGACCAACTATGGCAAATGGTTGACAGAGAATGGAGAACCATCCCTCAGGACACCATCCGCACTCTTATTGACTCTGTACCTCGACGTGTTTCTGCGTGCATCGCCGCTCGCGGTGGTCCTACATCCTACTGAGTCGATGCCGTGCGCATTGTGTAACCTGCATATCGGTTTGAAATAAACATCAATTATTCTTCCGTGCCGACTCTGTTTTTTTCCCCAACTTTCATCCCTTTCGAACCACTCCTCCTTGGCGTTGCATTGTCACTGTCAGTCAGTGTATTTTCTTACAAGGTTAGCACGGGCATTCACATCGAGGTTCCTGAATTTGTCACATTTGCGAAGGGCTTGAAATTAATTACACAACACACAATGGGAAGATGTATTGGCAAGGGATTAAAATTGTCACCCTATTTAAAAGCATTTACAATTGACCTTAAACGAGTCACACGTGATCTGATGACCGCGCATGTTTCTTAAAAATCAATTCGCGTTTTCATTGGTATCCATATTGGCCCAGGTATCAAGTTAAGATAGGAAAAACCAGATTGAACTCACCACATATCTAACATTCTTATAGATTTGCTTCGACACTGTTTATCTCCCCACGAAAATATATGGTTTTCACCAGGGAAGGTTCTACATCTCCCGCGTTGTCTCGTATAGCTAGTTTTTCGCCATCCATGTTCTCGGAAATTCACTAGCACTCGCCCTAACCTCGCAGGTGTGCATTTACGGCGCCTTATACGATCCACATTGTCTTCGTTCGACATTTACGAATATTCCTATACTCTAGCTTAGGCTACGCAGTTTTAATCATCAGCCGGTCCCGTGCACCAATTCATAAGCGCCATTTTCGTAAGACGTAGCACTTCTTTAACAGGTGTGTACGTACAGATATTACGCAAGCATGGCCAAATACGCTATAGACAATAATGGACACTTCAGTTGACACTGCCGCACCTGGCGGACTGACCGAAAACATCAGGTGGCAAGATTGAAACTACAAAAGTTGCATGTTAAAATTTATGGAAGTAATGTAACTAAATAATGATTTTTGCTTTGTTCTACTGAGAAAGTTGAATGTTAATACTGTTAGAAATAATGAAACTCAATAATGATTTCGTTTTTTCCGAATTCTTGACTGAATGGTCAGCATTGAGGCCTTCAGTTCAGAAGGTCCCGGCTTGATTGGGGAGTTTAATCGCATTTAATTAATTCTTCTGACTCGAGGACTGGGTGTTTGTGTTTGTTCCAACACTCTTCTCTTCATATTCAGACAACACACTACGCTTCCAGCCACCAGAGAAACATGCAATAGTGATTACTAGACCTCAGATTTTTAGATGCTGAAATGTTATTTTAGCTGTCTAAATTAGACTCTCAAATAGGTTCTAAAATATTTTAGGCAGCACAAAATTTTACGTATTTTAATAGGCATCAATTAAAATGTCATGGTAGTTTTTAAATTGATAATAACTCTTGGCGGGAAATATCAAACAAGTTTCACTGCACTCTTTGCTACAAACGTCACAGAGTATAATGTTACTATCCGAACCGATATGAGGACCTTTAACCACTTATTAATTAAAGACGATTTGGAACCTGCCACTTTCGGCATAATTCACATACTGAAAAACGGGAATACCGAAATGTTCTCACAGAATCAAATTGACTTTCTGTTTTTACAGCAGGTTAACGGATTCTGTTCCCTGCCTCGTGACAGACTATGGGAGTGTTCACTGCGGGAGGTCCTTAAAGCTTTCCGGGGAGTGTGGTTTACAGCTTTCTGATTTTAAGATTTTGTTTAAGATACTGACAAGTCAGCCAATATTTTATTTTCTCGTGATGTATTAAAAGCATTTTAAACCTATTTGGCGATAAAAATATGAATTATGGGAACATAGACAAATATAGGTTCCAAAGTCAATTCAGGCCTTTATACGCACTACGTGACCACCATTTTAACCTTATAAATACACGAAACGTGCAAATACAAATTAATTTTAAGTTATCTCTTTCCTTGAAATCCGAGGTCTAGTGATTACATTCCTCCATATAGAGTTGGCGTCAGGAAAGGCATGTGGCCGTAAAATGGGGGTAAATCCACATGTGTGACATAGCTCGCAAACGCGACTGCACAGATGTGCGAAAAGCGATGCAAGATGAATTATGTTTCATGTATTTTGTTTTAATGTTCTACATCAAATAACAATATATTAAGACAAATGTCTTAATGTTCACAATAGGACAATAATAATAACTCAGTAGCTTACAAACAATGTTAAAATATAAAACAAAATCCAGTACAACAACTTAATGTTCACCAAGGCAGATAAAAACAATACTACTGTACAGCAATCGTGGATAAAAGAAAAAGCATTAAAAATATAGAGCATTTTTCAGGGGTAATAAATACACTGTTATTAAGTAAGACTCCTCTACTTTGTCTCGAGGGAAGCAGGAGAACAATTTTGATAGCTGAACAAGTTAAAAGTTATTGCAGACAAAGCATACCAAAGATGGTTCATTGCTAGTAAAATCATAAATTCAAAAACATTTGTCGCTGGATAAATTCAATTTTCACGAAAATCTCATTATTAACGGAAGTCCGAGAACAAAATTACACACTGCATCAGCTGATCGGTATTATTACTACACTCAGTTTCAAGGCTGGCAGTCAATGTATTTCGATATGTCGCAAAGTGACACGTATTCTCTATAGTGTATTTGGCATGGCATTCTCTGTTAATCAAATTACATCCGGCACTAAAGGATTATAAAACGTTGGCGCTGTACAACATTCTCTCTGGTAGAAGTAGACAATTAGCAGTTACACTCAACATAACCAAATTTATTATTATACAACAGTAACAACACCAAACCGAAGATATAGTTATTTCTAACACACACACACAGCCACCTTGATATCGAGTACCGGTACACAACAAAATATACGGTGCAGCGTCACGGTACTATAGGCTCCGTGCGTATAGCAATGTGCTGCTGTGGGAGGACATTATGAGAACTACATAGGGGCACCTTCGATCATCAACAGCTAACCGTAAGAAGCTGGGATATGTGTGATGTTTACTTACATATATTCAATAATTTTACAGCGGCCCTCTATTGCTGAATCCCTTTCTATGTTTTTGCCTAAAGCCATTATTATAATCGAAGACCACATTCCCCGATCATGTTTGTGATGTAGATAGCCGCCGTGATGGATCACACTGGCGTGAACTTGTGTCCCTGTACATTCACTATCCCAAGTTTTGTTTTGTTTTTGACATAGTATATGATACCTACGTATGCTTTTTGAGCTAATTTCTTATCTTCCCCCCTTTTACAATTATTATATCATCCTTCATAGTTTTGGCTTTACTCTATAAAACGACTATTGGCTGGGTATAACGCGAAACCGTTACCCAATAAATAAATTTAAAAAGGAGAATTAGAAGCAGAAGAAGAATCATTTTACAATGCTGTCTTCAGTTGAATATTTTAATGCCATAATGTTCGGGCAGAACTATGTGCTTGTTGTTGGCTGCATTAATAGATACTGTGAAATAAAAAGGTTTTCTTTACTGCCTCATGAAATGCATTTGAAAAGACTGTGGATCATAGCCGTAAATCGCAAGAAGTAATTAGGGATTTATACATTTAAATTAATACAAAATAACTCTTTACAACGTGCATTTTAACCATTTTACAAGTAGGTTAACAATTAGAAACAAATGATTATAGCAATATTATATTTGCAAAGCAAACTGCAGTAGGCCATCATTTTAGAGCACACATCATATTAGATACACATTGTATTGTTTTGCCACAATTTTAATTATAGCTAGTTGAGTAATAATAATAATAATAATAATAATAATAATAATAATAATAATAATAATAATAATAATAATAATAATAATAATAAATAGGCCTATAGCGTACTGTATTATAGACCAAATTGTGAGATTTTATAGTATTCCGTTGCAACCTAACGAAATGGATTTGCAAAAGCAGTAGACAAATAAACTTACACAAATAGGCCTCCATTGCGCAATATCAATAGCTCACAGAAATACCATACTTTACATCTATAAATTCACCCCTAATGGTAATGAGCTGCATGCACCGTTTTAACCACATACCAACCCCGATGCCGATCTTAAGTTTCTGGCAGTGTCAGGGTTCAAACTCGAGAAAGACAGCTAGTAGCACCAACCGTTATACTGTATTACAGAGGTGGACTTGGATCATATTATAAATACAGACACACAATATAAATAATCACTTATTGGCAACTTTTTTATAATGTACATGTGGTTTCATTATCAGGAATTTCAAAGGGTCCAGCATTAAGCCTGTGCCTTTTTTCATAAAAAAGTTCCTCTACTCTCTTCCCCCTGTTGTAGTTCTCTTTCCCTACGTCTGAGATGCGAGGTCGAGACCATTCACACGGTCGATCAGTAGGTGAGGTGACATGTTCTGAGCAAACTGCATAAACAACAGCTGAAATATGCTTACATTTCAAGGAAACAATTATTCGCCTTCATGAAATAATAACGAATCTTACCAAGGCCTTCCTTAGAAAACATGACTATGTTTAAAATTAATTAAAAATTAAAATTAATCGCCTCCCTAGCATCATTAACCTATGCTAACATGATATCCCTCCTCTGCGAACCATGTGACCTTGCCGCGGTATGGAGGCTTGCGTGTCCCAATGATGCAGATAGCCGAGCCGCAGGCGCAACCGTATCGGATGGGTATCTGTTGAGAGACCAGACTAACGAATGGTTCATCGAAAGGGGGGTAGCAGCCTTTCGGTAGTTGCAAAGGCGGCAGTCTAGATGATTGACTGATACGGCCTTGTAATAATACTCAACATGGCTTAGCTGTGTTGATACTGCTACACGGCTGAAAGCAACGGGAAACTACAGCCGTAACTAACTCCCGAGGACATGCAGCTCTCTCTGTATGAATGATGTACTGATGATGGCTTCCCCCCGGATAAAATATTCCGAAGGTAAACCTGTCCCCCATTCGGATCTCCGGGTGGGGACTACACGGGAGGGGGCGATCATCAGGAAGAAGGATACTGACATTCTGCGAGTCGGAGCGTGGATTGTTAGAAGTTTGAATCGTTGTGGTAAGTTAGAGAATCTGAAAAGGGAGATGGATATGCTAAAGTTAGATGTAGTTGGTATAGGTGAAGTACGTTGGCAGGAAGAACAAGATTTTTGGTCAGGCGACTACCGAATTATCAACACAAAATCAAACAGGGGAAATGCAGGAGTTGGTTTAATAATGAATAAGAAAATAGGGCAGCGGGTAAGCTACTACGACCAGCATAGTGAAAGAATTATTGTCGTCAAGATATACACCAAACCAATGCCCACCACGATAGTGCAGGTCTATATGCCTACTAGTTCAGCGCATGATGAAGAAATCGAAAGAATATACGAGGAGATAGAAGAATTAATACAATATGTAAAAGGTGACGAGAATCTAATTGTGATGGGAGACTGGAATGCAGTGGTAGGCCAAGGAAGAGAAGGTAATACAGTAAGAGAATTTGGATTGGGACAAAGGAACGAAAGAGGAAGTCGGCTGGTTAAATTCTGCACTGATCATAATTTAGTCCTTGCCAATACTCGGTTCAAACACCACAAACGACGGCTGTATACATGGACGAGACCTGGAGACACTGGAAGGTATCAAATAGACTTCATTATGATAAGGCAGAGATTCAGAAACCAGGTGTTGGATTGCAAAACTTTCCCAGGAGCATATGTGGACTCTGACCACAACTTGTTGGTCATGAAATGCCATCTGAAGTTGAAGAAATTGAAGAAATTGTAGAAAGGAAAGAATGCAAAAAGATGGGATCTAGACAAGTTGAAAGAAAAGAGTGTGAGGGATTGTTTCAAGGAACATGTTGCACAAGGACTAAATGAAAAGGCTGAAGGAAACATTATAGAGGAAGAGTGGAGAGTCATGAAAAATGAAGTCAGTAGGGCTGCTGAAGAAATGTTAGTAAGGAAGAAAAGATCAACTAAGAATCAGTGGATAACTCAGGAGATACTAGACCTGATTGATGAACGACGAATATACAAGAATGCTAGAAATGAAGAGGGCAGAAAATAATACAGGCGAATAAAGAATCAAGCGGATAGAAAGTGCAAGGTAGCTAGGGAAGAATGGCTGAAAGAGAAGTGCAAGGATGTCGAAGGCTGTATGGTCCTGGGAAAGGTAGATGTTGCATACAGGAAAATCAAGGAAACCTTTGGAGAAGGGAAATCTAGGTGTATGAATATTAAGAGCTCAGATGGAAAGCCACTTCTAGGGAAAGAAGACAAAGCAGAAAGATGGCAGGAGCATATCCAACAGTTGTATCAAGGTAAAGATGTACATAATTTGGTTCTGAAACATGAAGAGGCTGTTGATGCTGATGAAATGGGGGACCCAATTTTGAGGTCAGAGTTTGACAGAGCTCTGAGTGACCTAAATAGGAACAAGGCACCTGGAATTGATGACATTCCCTCTGAATTACTGACTGCCTTAGGAGAAACCAGCATGGCAAGGTTATTTCATTTAGTGTGCAAGATGTATGAGACAGGAGAAGTCCCATCCGATTTTCGGCAGAATGCTGTTATACCTATTCCCAAGAAAGCCGGTGCTGACAGGTGTGAAAACTACCGCACCATTAATTTAGTATCTCATGCCTGCAAAATTTTAACGCGTATTATTTACAGAAGAATGGAAAAACAAGTTGAAGCTGAGTTGGGAGAAGATCAATTTGGCTTCAGAAGAAATGTAGGAACACGTGAAGCAATCCTGACTTTACGTCTGATCTTAGAGGATCGAATCAAGAAGGACAAGCCCACGGACATAGCATTCGTAGATCTAGAAAATGCATTCGATAATGTTGATTGGACCAAGCTATTTATGATTCTGAAGATGATAGGGATCAGTCTGCAGTGATAAGATTCGAGGGCTTTGAAAAAGAAGCAGCAATCTAGAAAGGAGTGAGGCAAGGCTGCAGTTTGTCCCCTCTCCTTTTCAATGTTTACATAGAACAGGCAGTAAAGGAAACCAAAGAGAAATTTGGAAAGGGAATCACAGTCCAAGGAGAGGAAATCAAAACCTTGAGATTTGCCGATGATATTGTTATTTTATCTGAGACTGCAGAAGATCTCGAGAAGTTGCTGAATGGTATGGATGAAGTCTTGGGTAAGGAGTACAAGATGAAAATAAATATGTCCAAAACAAAAGTAATGGAGTGCAGTCGAACGAAGGCAGGTGATGTAGGAAATATTAGATTAGGAAATGAAGTCTTAAAGGAAGTAGATGAATATTGTTACTTGGGTAGTAAAATAACTAACGATGGCAGAAGTAAGGAGGACATAAAATGCAGACTAGCACAAGCAAGGAAGAGCTTTCTTAAGAAAAGAAATTTGCTCACTTCAAACATTGATATCGGAATTAGAAAGATGTTTTTGAAGATTTTCGTGTGGAGCGTGGCATTGTATGGAAGTGAAACATGGACGATAACTAGCTCAGAAAGAAAGAGAATAGGAGCTTTTGAAATGTGGTGTTACAGAAGAATGCTGGAGGTGAGATGGATAGATCGAATCACGAATGAAGAAATACTGAATCGAATTGGTGAGAGGAGATCGATTTGGCTAAATTTGACAAGAAGAAGAGATAGAATGATAGGACACATCTTAAGACACCCAGGACTTGTTCAGTTGGTTTTTGAAGGAAGTGTAGGTTTTAAGAACGGTAGGGGTAGACCAAGGTATTAATATGACCAGCAGATTAGAGCAGATGTAGGATGCAATAATTACGTAGAAATGAAAAGGTTAGCACAGGATAGGGTGGCATGGAGGGCTGCATCAAACCAGTCTATGGACTGATGACTCAAATACAATAATACAACACGATATCGTATTAGAAATAGACCAAGGATATTTTTCTGAAGACAGCATTGTTGAATGTGTATATGAACACTAATCTCGCTATCACCACTACTAATACATAATTTACTACGTTGCCCCTATCGTGAAATAATAGGGTATCTAGTGCACCAATGTTTCTTTCTGATCACATTTGCAGTTATTGCTCAGTTGCTATATTCTGCTAACTGTTGTTCTTGTAAATTTTTTACGTGACCACTTTCTGCAAGTTTAGAGTAACGTGGCCAATTGTTGT
Organism: Anabrus simplex; assembly: GCF_040414725.1. Lineage (NCBI taxonomy): Eukaryota > Metazoa > Arthropoda > Insecta > Orthoptera > Tettigoniidae > Anabrus > Anabrus simplex. The sequence goes on from NC_090265.1 coordinate 1,543,904,335, forward strand.
TGTATAAAACTTAAAACCCACTGTTATTATTTAATCGGCCATGGCAGCATGCGGTGAGACGACAGCGGATATGTGCGCGGTGAAACGCATTATCTTACAATGTTCGCCACTCGCAGCGCAGCGGTGCATTTCTTCCATCAGCGCACGGAGCCTATAGTGACGAGATATGCACTGATGCGTGCTGCCATCTCGTGTAACACAATTCTCTAATGCCGGTTTGAGACCACAAACGGCCGAGACAGCACCTCTTAGAGAACAAGGCCTAGCAATACAAATGAGAGTAGCTGATGAGTATGACATATGTCCAACTGGGCCCATGCCAGTAACTCAACTTGTTGCCGCTTGGTGTATTCGGACGCGTTTCCCCGTAATGTATGTTTTTCATCGGTTATATTAATCTTAATCGAGTCTTGTGTGTTAACACTCGCTTAATAATCCTATTAGTGTAAGTTCAGTTAGAGGTGTTAGTACTTATAAATTGTTAATATTAATAAATTGTGATTAAAGTGCCGGCATGGCCGCCACGTGAGGTTAGAACTGAGTTTATTTTTAATGGTGTGTTGTTGTGAACTGTGATCACTGTTTTTCAAATTATGAATAACGATGCCTCAGAGATGCAGTGTTTAAATTGTAAGGGCAATTATCGCACTGCCTCTAAAGTGAGTGTTTTCTCGTTTCCAACTGACGACTCAGAGAGCTAAGTGGTTAAGAGCTATTCACCGAGATGATTTCGTTCCTCCCCAAAATGCAAAGGTATTAGTTATTAGTGTGTTATATCTGATTTCAATCATTCAATGACTTAAGTTGTGGAATGGTCTTTGAAATGGAGCCCTGTGTTGTAGGTGTGCGAGCCCCATTTCGAAACTCATGAGGTTGAATGGACGACCAGCATGTATGATGAGAGAAATGGGAAATTATTGACTGCACCTTTAAAATCTCATCCAAGGCTTGTGAAAGATTTGTGGATATGTCTCTTATATCTTTGCTAATTATAAATTAAATAGTATATTTTTTCGGGTTGATTTATATCTTACTGATTTTAAGCATGTGCTATATTCAATTTACCATTTATTACATTTAGTTTGGGATATGCTGAGTATTCGCATTACTTTATAGGACTACTGTTGTGGGTATAGTGAGATTCTGGGAAAACTTATAGGTCCTGAATTATGAAGGCATGTAAGGTATTGGCTTTCAAGTATTCCTTCTGTGCTGGACCCTTAACTGCAAGTGAGGCAGTTCTATTTATTATATCGCATGAGGTTGTATACACATAGCTGATCCGAGATCAATTTTGATTCGAGATCAGAAAATGATCCTTTCCAAGCTGCTCGTTGTGTTGTATAACATTGATCTCGGATCTCATGATCCAGATCAACTTTGATCCGTCATCGTAGAATTTCGCTTGGCAACGTCGTAAACAGCGTGGGAAATTCGTACTAATCAGGAGTATGTTGGTAGTAAAGTCACGTTATTTCATGTTTTTAATCTCTGTGACGTAGTGTCAATCTTGGTGTCAATCAGATCTCAAACACCGATTGAAAAATGGACATGAACTTGGATGTCAATGAGCGAAGAAATCGAACGCCGAATTTTACAGCGTACGAAAAGGAGTTGTTGATTGATTTAGTTGTTACTAAATATAAGAACACGATTGAAAATAAAAAGACTGATGCTCTAAGTACGAAAGAGAAGGAAAACACCTGGAAAGCACTAGCTTCAGACTTCAATTCCCACGCAAATGTGGCGCGACGGGATTGGAAAACATTGCAGTTATGTTACAAGAATGTAAAATGACGAACGAAGAAGTCGGCTGCAGAGGATAAAGTAAGTAAAGAAATACATATTTGCGTATTAATCACTAGTTGAGACTTCGGAGTATCGTACTTAACCAACTGTACATTCTTACTAGGTCAGCATTCATAAAACAGGCGGAGGTCCATTCGTACAACCTACGGTGGATGAAGCTGGACGGAAACTCGTAGCAGCATTAAAACCCCAATTCCTTCCACTAGCCTGCGAGTCCGATTGCGATGCGAACTTCCACCAAGAAGTTATTTTTGGTAAGTTAACCTTGAAATCCTGATATAAATAATTAGGAATACCGGTACGGGATGCTCGAAGTGTAGACTCATACAGAGCTACGCTTTTCACAAGCATAAGGCATTGTAAATTAATTACCGATACTCAGGACTATGTCTGATGTTAGTTTGTTTTTCGTTCTAGTAAATATTGCGATAAGCCCTTTCCCTTAATTAATCGGTCATCAGTAACTCCAATAAAAATTATAAACTACCCCTTGTTGACGAATGACAGGTTAACTAAATACAGTGCACATTTACTATGGAAGTACATAATGTCTAATTTTATTATTTAGATGTACGTGAATGTGATGTGGAGGATCCTGCACTTGCAATGGAAACTGCAGTGAACGAATCAAAATCTCAATCCTTGCTTTCGTGGAGGAAATAGCAGTCAGTGGGGTTTCTTACAACATGGTAATGTATCAAGTTACGTGACTACTGTATGTTGCAAAAACTTAAGGGTGTTAATTCAGATAAATATTACATATAATGGCCGGTTTCTGGTACACTACATTTCCCTATGAGTTACCTAAATGTGCTTGTAACTAACTGCGCTGTTAACTTTAGTGTGTTTCTGGAAACTTAAATCCATATTAATAAGCCCTGGTAATGAACAGTACAGATATCGTCATGTTTAGTATTTCTCGTCCTCCAATAGATGTATCTACGCAAATGTTTTTAGGATAATTTTGGTAATATCTAGTTACTTTTACTAGCAAAAGTGTCCTATAATGAGAACTGGTTGGCAAATATGTTCACAGTCATTTCAATCAATCTGATTCAGCATGTAATAGTCTCTCATAATAAGAATATATCTGATCTAATAACGCAAAAACTAGTTATATTTCCCCTTCTTTCTAATTCACAGTACGCATATATAGTCTTAAATTTCACCTAGATGCGTTGCCGTCACTAAAATTATAGAAATACACCGCGATTACCAAACAGATCACTTTTCTCTGATCCAGAACACAAGCGTAAACAATAATAATATAAATGAAAAAAGTGCATGTAATTTCACCTGATCAGATGCCAAACTCTTCAAGAATTCCATTTCTTGTGGGCTTTCACGGCACAACTTGAACAATACGAAAGCGTTACAAACTGCAATCTCCAATAGCCAAAAGAAGATAGATACCGGTACCACTACATTTTTCATTAGTACTTCCGTAATGTACTCTTCGAACTGAGGATTTGTATTTCTTATAACTGCAACGGACTAGTCACTTGAGAAGTTTTACTTACACTGACCACGCAACATGCATTGACAAAAATACTCTCGCAACTGCTGACGTTAAGTCCACAGATAAGAAGCCAACATAAAATACAGCTCCCTGCGAGATTTTTAATTAAAGAAGTCCAGATGTTTTATGTTTATTGGGAGTCTATCAGACCTCACGTCACCGGTTAAAAGATATAATAACATTAAAAAAGCAACAAAAATCGGTAGACTATTTATTATTCAGCAGGCTTATAGTAAGTGCATACCGGTACCTAAGAGATCATTTAGTACAAATGTAAATGCTAATGGTAAATACTCCCTAATTTCAGATTGGGTGTTCACGAACTGTTGGTGAGACTCGTGGTTAAAAGCCTGTTGAAAGAAATTTTTAACATTATAGTTGCACTGAAAGATCAATTTGAGCCTGGTGAAAATCCGTTTGATTTGAGTTCCATTTTATTTGACGATTCATTTCCCGTGTTAGAATATTTATCTACAGTAGGAGCGTCATGCTCCGAGGTGATTGTAATCGAAACAGCTGGGACAGATGACACCATACAGGTGGAATCAGTTACTAAGCCAGTGATAACGTGGAAGTAAACCTACGGATCGAAATATTGTAAACTCTAGCACACCCAAGCACGTTAAAACTAGAATGAATGACTGTAAATATAGTATAGTCAGTTCATTATCACTAATGTTTACGAAACTAATTTGCTGGGATCAGTTCTAGCACAGAGGTATCTACAGCACTAGCTGCAGTTACCAGTCTTTGCGCAGATAACTGTGAATAAGCCGATAACTGTTGTTTCGGAAACTCATTTTAAATGTATCACCATGTTCGGTCACTGATAACTACTCATCTATAGATAAATGTCATTCCAGAAACCAGCCATAAATCAAATATACTTTTCACACGCTTAACTGTTCCTTATTACTATTCGACTAGCTTTTACAGCACGGCCGTTCTTCTTCTTATTATTATTTATCATCACATTCTCGTATTTCAATTCTGACTGACTGATTTTAGGAACAAGTACCAGATACAGATGTGAGTCCTGGCCCCAGCAGCCGAACTTCACCTCCTAAAAAGAGAAGAGCTGAAGCTGAGGGAAGTTTAAGGGACAACTTCTACAAGAGAAGACTGGAATGTCTAGAGGCAGAACACGCTATAAAAATGGAAAATCTCAAACTAGACAAGGAAATTAAAAAATATGAGCTAGCGGCGGCTAAAGCCAAAGCAAATGAGCATTCTTGTTAATACAAATGTACAGTCTTGTTAGTACTTAGAAATATTAAAAACATACCTGAACACGTTGTTAATTATTTCATTCCTAACAGCAGTATTTCCTCCATTCATCCCAGCGTCCTCGAAGACAGGAAGTTCCTCGAAAACCCTTCTTCCTGAAAAAATATCTCCTTCTACTTCAGTTCACCATCTATGGAATCGAAGGCCATGTTATGTAGGACAAACGTTGCCACTATAATAGGAGGAACCCGAAGTAATTTCACTCGAAGACCCATCTTCAAGCAGGGAAATCGTCTTTTAACTAGCCCGAAAGTTCTTTCAATTGTGGATCGCGATCTCTTATGAGCTCTGTTATATGCCATCTCTGCAGGTGTCGCTTCGTGTAATACTGGAGTGAGAAGGTACTCGCAGCAACGGTAGGCACTGTCTCCGAGAAGAAATCCTTTGGGCATTTCCCCCGCCTCAAACCGAGCATGAATTCTAGAGTTATCGAATATATTACTGTCATGTGCAGATCCAGGCCACCTTGCTACTATGTCTAGACAACGCAGATTAGCATCACATATAACCTGTACATTCAAGGAGAACCATACGTGCCTGTTCCTGAACACTTCGGCGTTGTTACCCCCTGGCGATATGATAGGCACATGTGTACAGTCTATAGCACCAAGAATTCCTGGAAAATGAGCTATGTCATAGCAATTACGCATGATTCTCCTTGCTTCTCTCTGGTCAGTCGGCATATTGATAAATTGAGGTCTCAACGCAGCAATTTCTCGCGTTACTTTATGGATGACTCGACAAACCGTAGCTTTATCAATTTTGAATAAATCACTAACTACGATTTGAAAACTCCCTGTCGCGTAAAATCGCAGAGTCAATAGAATCTGGAACATTGGAGTAAGTGGCTGGTTTCTATTCGTTCGTCTTATTAGAGAGTCTCGAAGTCTACCTTCAATAACCTCAACAGTGTATTTGGTTAAACGGAATCTCATCTTAAAAGCTTTGTCGCTAAGTTCTAAGAAAGGGTTTCCTTTTTCTTGGAATACTCGGAGAGACCGCCGAAATTCTTCATTATCGTCATCTGAAGAAAAATCGGAGAAGTCAGACATCTGTAATTCAAAGACAGAATCGCGATAAAAATCCCTTCATCAGATTAAATACCGGTAAAATGCAGAACATCTTTTTTTTTTCTTACCATGATTATTGTTACGGCACTATTTTGCACTACAAAGGCCCTCTTCTTTTCACGTTGATAAATGCGGCCTACAATACCGGTACAAGAACACTACTTGATCCGTATCACAAGGCTTGATCCAAGGAAATCGTTGGATCAATTTTGATTCGTGATTAAGGAAAAATGATCTCGGATCAACGTTTATACAACACAAATTTGAGGATCAACGTGATCTAGAATCAGTTTTACGCCTTGATCTAGGATCAACTGTTTTATACAATCGGGCCTTAGTGTGGGTTAATATTTTTAGTTTATGCTAGACAGCAATGTTATTGTGTTCATTGCAATTACGTTAGGTTCTGTATAATTATTGTAAATTACGTTCACTCAATGATTTTCTTTGTCTCCTTGTGAGCTATTCATTTTATATTAAAATCAACCAGATATCTCTAAGACATGACATGGTCCTGTGAATTAAGTGGTGCCATGAATTAAGAGATGAGTGCATTTATATTGTACCCGTCCAAATGGTATTTTATTGGATTTAGAAAGGTTGGTTCAATTCTCGTAATGTAACACGGGTATACGCACGAACAAGCATCAGCTGGTTACTTTTTTTTGGTAGGGGCTTTACGTCGCACCGACACAGATAGGTCTTATGGCGACGATGGGATAGGAGAGGCCTAGGAGTTGGAAGGAATTGGCCGTGGCCTTAATTAAGGTACAGCCCCAGCATTTGCCTGGTGTGAAAATGGAAAACCACGGAAAACCATTTTCAGGGCTGCCGATAGTGGGATTCGAACCTATTATCTCCCGGATGCAAGCTCACAGCCGCGCGCCTCTACACGCACGGCCAACTCGCCCGGTCAGCTGGTTACTAGGCCGTTCCGTTGCGGGCAAACTAAAACTGGGTCAGGTGGTCAAGGACATCGATACGTCACTCGGCTTACGTCATACAGCGAGCGCCAGGTGACGAAAGGGGAGAAGAAGTCCAGAAAGATCTACACCAAATATGGAACAACAAATTACGTCGCAGAATAGCTATCGACCAATGAAAACGAATGGAGCCGCTCTACAGACGGAAATCTTCTGGAAGAAAAAGTAACAGAATGTTGTTAGTGTGTGAGACTGAGGGACGGAGGGAAAGGATAGTCACTGCTGATGGTATTGGAGAATGTAATTGACTATACGACAGTACTGCACGGCATTATAGTGTTCGAGTGTGCTAGTATTAACTTTCTTATAGACGGGTCAGTCCAGTACGATATCTCATCGCTGTACATTTGACTGGGTGAAACATAACAAACCACGGAGAGTCATACCTAGACGTTACGCCGAATTTTTATTGCAGTAACTTGTGGAATGTTCTGCTAGGCAACACTAGGCAAATTAATCGTCAAACTGGGAGCTTCGAGAGCGAACCTGGCCGAGGAACATCGTTTCGAAAGTATTGTAGTGGAGTATTCGAGGTTATGACGACTCAATGAAGTGCTTTAAATTGATAATAGGGTCGAGATTTGAAGCTTTAATAGGCGATGAACCACATTGTACATCATTGCGCCAGTTAAGTATTGAAAGACAAACTATTGAAATACAACGAGTGAGGAACCAATTCTAAAATCAAATTTTAGTTTCAGCAAAATGTACGAGAGCCAGTTGTCATCATGGACCGACCAAGACGGAAATCCTGGGGACTTACAAGACATCGCTGGAGTGATTCTACATTATCTGGCTGCACAGAAATCATGAGGTGGTAGACCGACGTGTGTGAGCCAGCACGATGAACTTGTTCATCTATAATCCGCCATAATCCGGAGGAAGAACCTACATCTACACCTGTATGCAGGACGCCGGAGATACATCGGAACATTAAGTACCTTTGTAACAATTTCCTTTCTTTCTGTAGATTACTAATTGGATTGTATTCTTATATAAAGAAACGTTGAATTTAGTTAGAGTAGTAGAATTTCGATAGTGGTCATGGTAGAGTAGACATTGGTTTATTGATTCATTGATCTCATTTTATTGATTTTCTTGAGATGTTGCTGTGTTGTCTCATTGATTAATCCCCATTTGTTGGTGAATTTCGTGAGATTATGAATGTAATTAAGATCTTCAAAATGGATTACGGGGAAATGAAGGCTAATAATAATAATAATAATAATAATAATAATAATAATAATAATAATAATAAAAAATCAGTCAGTGTTAAAGCAATGATTTAACCGAAGCATCAGTAGGTAATGACTTGTGAAATAATTCTGACCTTAGAAGGGAAGGTGGTAGTTGTGGTCAGTTGACAGTTCATCGAGATGATGCACTTAGGAATAATAATCACGGAAATAATAATAATAATGAGTCAGAAAAATTTAAAGTTGTTGTTGAGAGATAAATATGAGTGTCAATTGTGTGATGATTCTCTTTTGTGAATATTTCACAACATGATGACCGCTAGGGTACATGTTAGTCGTTAAAGTATTTGTGATTACAGTGATATGATTATCCGTTCAGGGAATAAAAATAAAAATAAGTCTCAACAAATTGTATTATGTAAAGGAGACTCAGTAATTTTTCTATGAGGCTAGATGAGTGCATTCTTCGAAGTGTCCGTGACTGATGGTAGTGATGATTTACTTCCTCAAATTTTTGGTCATTTATGGCATGTCACCGCGTTGTTCATTGCTATGATCTGTGAACACGATGCAAGGGTCTTCAACTCAACCAAGGAAGGAGATGTTGTTTGTTTGCTGTTGTTGTTTGAGTCATCAGTCCATAGACTGGTTTGATGCAGCTCTCTATGCCACCCTATCCTGTGCTAACCTTTTCATTTCGACTTAACTATTGCATCCTACATCTGCTCTAATCTGCTGGTCATATTCATACCTTGGTCTACCCCTACCGTTCTTACCACCTACACTTCCTTCAAAAACCAACTGAACAAGTCCTGGGTGTCTTAAGATGTGTCCTATCATTCTATCTCTTCATCACGTACTAAATGTACGTAACACGACCTAATAGGTTGAAAGTCGCTTTCGATTACAATGTGGTCGTGAAAATTCAATATTCATTGACTTGGCCCTCAACGGGCAACTTGAACGCACTCTACAGTGTGATGGTAGTAGTACCAGACCTGTAGCTTAGATCCTTTCCAACAGAACAAAGATGGCCTAGGCCACCATAGCTCAATTGGTAGAGCAACCGACGCGAAATCGGGAGGTTGTGGGTTCGGATCCCACTGGTGTCTGGTTGGCCATTTTTGTTCTGTACTTAACATCTCTTCATCACGTACTAAATGTACGTAACACGACCTAATAGGTTGAAAGTAGCTTTCGATTACAATGTGGTCGTGAAAATTCAATATTCATTGACTTGGCCCTCAACGGGCAACTTGAACGCACTCTACAGTGTGATGGTAATAGTACCAGACCTGTAGCACGGCCGACTTGATACGTCGCTCTAGCTAGCTCCTTACCGGCCTTGACAATCGGGTCCACGCACTGTAATCGGAGTAGTTACACAACTCGACATGTGGCGCTGGCGGCCGACCTATTTGCGGTAGAAATGCATACTTCTTTATGGAAAATATATTGACTTTGGTTGCCGATTTATCGTAATTTAGAGCTATGGAGAATATTACGTGGGTTAATACTGTTAAAATGATTAATCTTAAAGGTTACTTTCGTTGATATTTGCCAAAATGATGTCGTGAAATGAAACTGAGGATGATGGAGTAGTCCAACTGACGTTCCTTAATTGTGAGGAATAATAGTAATCGTTTTTATGATCATGGCATTTAGATACATAGCAGAACTAACCACAATGTTTTTGTCTTCTGATGTTAATATTGAGATTAAGAGTCATTGTTCAATTAGAGTTTTAAAATTCTTCAAGCGCTGCTCTCAGGAAGGGGGCTGGACAAAACATAAGAGTCTTACTTTTTCCATATTCGTTATATGCAGAACATAAATATTTTGACTCAAACATGTTTAAATGTTAATTTCAATATATATAGTTTCAGATTACATTTCATTCATACCTTTCACTAGAATATTAAATACCGGGCAAGCTGGCCATGCTAAATTCAGAAAATAAATTTTACTTGAAATGCAGTAGGGTGGAACAAGTTGGCCGCGCGGGGTGGAGCTGTGAGTTGTGAGCTTGCATCCGGGAGATAGTGGGTTCGAACCCCACTGTCGGCAGCTCTGGAGATCGTTTTCCGTGGTTTCCCATTTTCACATCAGGCTGTACCTCAATTAAGGCCACGGCCGATTCCTTCCCACTGCTAGTCCTTTCCTATTCCCCCGGCGTCATAAGACCTATCTGTGTCTGTGCGACGTAAAATAAATAGCGAAAGAAGAAGAAGAATTTTAAATAAACATTCAGTGAGAGAAACATATTTTGAGTAAATAAAATGTAAACTGTTCTCTGCTCGATGATGATGCTTGTTGTCTAAAGGGGCCTAACATCTAGGTCATCGGCCCCATTGCTCAGGTAACAACACTTCATACGTTGGCCTTACCGTCATAGCAGTAGTGATTCTTACTTCTCAATGTTTAAATGTTAAAGTTCAGATTATCTTGAACAAAAATGTGTTGTGTTGCTGTCATATGGCAAATACGACACCGCCTAAAGGATTATTCTATGAAAGAAAATTCATGGGTAAAAATACCTGATTAGCGTGATTAGCGGCCACTCACGGAGGCCCGGATTCGATTCCTGGCCCTGCCACGAAATTTCAAAACTGGTACGAAGGCTGGAACGGGGTCCACTCAGCCTTAGGAGGTCAACTGTGTAGAGAATGGTATCGATTCCCACCTCAGACATCCTCGAAGTGGTTTTCCATAGTTTCCCACTTCTCCTCCAACAAATGCCGGGATGGTAACTAACTTAAGGCCACGGCTGCTTCCTTCCCTCTTCCTTGGATATGCCTTCCAATCTTCCCATCCCCAACACAAGGCCCCTGTTCAGCATAGAAGTTGCGGCCGCCTGGACGAGGTACTGGTCATCCTTCCCAGTTGTATCCCACGACCCGCAGTCTCACGCTCCAGGATACTGCCCTTGAGGTGGTAGAGGTGGGATCCCTCGCTGAGTCCGAGAGAAAAGCCAACGCTGGAGGGGTAAACAGAGTAAGAAAAGAGAAAGAAAGAACGAAGGTAAATACCCGACATAGAAACGGAAAACTGAGACGAGAGTGTTACCTGCTTTTAGCCACTCCGTAGTTTTGTCCTGGTCTCAGAGAATTCGTGAAATGATAGTGTCCCTTTGCTTTTTTTCCTGTTCGGAATACAAAAAGTCACATAGCAATATTTCCTAACACAGTTAAAGAAAAGCAAATCAACACACCATTAAAAACGAATTAGCACATAAATTAAAATCCTTGTTCAGGACGAAGATACAGCGAGAAATCACTTTGTTCATGTTTCCATAAAATTTCTGCTCGAAGTACGTAAAAGTGCACAAGAATGTCTCAAATTCCAAGATTTGTAAACACAATTTAAAAAATATAATCACCACACTACACAATAAAAAATAAACTCACTAGCGCATAACTATCATATCTCATTATCAAGCCAACAAGCACCTCATTGCGAACACATTGCCAACATTTACGACAGCAAAACCAAAAAATAAAACTGGAAATGCGGCAATTTGCGGTATACAGCTTCCTGTCAGTGGGTAGTAGGCCAGCGCTCCAGCGGCATTATGCTGAAACTTTCCAATTACAGCTTTATGCTGGGCTTCACAAGCGGTTGTCAAGGCCGGTATAAGGAGCGCAGCGAGGTATCCAGTCGGCCGTGCCTGTAGCTTAGATCCTTTCCAACAGAACAAAGATGGCCTAGGCCACCATAGCTCAATTGGTAGAGCAACCGACGCGAAATCGGGAGGTTGTGGGTTCGGATCCCACTGGTGTCTGGTTGGCCATTTTTGTTCTGTACTTAACATCTCTTCATCACGTACTAAATGTACGTAATACGACCTAATAGGTTGAAAATCGCTTTCGATTACAATGTGGTCGTGAAAATTCAATATTCATTCCCCTGTTTGATTTTGTGTTGATAATTCGGTAGTCGCCTGACCAGAAATCCTGTTCTTCCTGCCAACGTACTTCACTTATACCAACTACATCTAACTTTAGCATATCCATCTCCCTATTCAGATTCTCTAACCTACCACAACGATTCAAACTTCTAACAATCCACGCTCCGACTCGCAGAATGTCAGTATCCTTCTTCCTGTTGATCGCCACCTCTCGTGTAGTCCCCACCCGGAGATCCGAATGGGGGACAGGTTTACCTCCGGAATATTTTACCCGGGGGGAAGCCATCATCAGTACATCATTCATACAGAGAGAGCTGCATGTCCTCGGGAGGTGGTTACGGCTGTAGTTTCCCGATGCTTTCAGCCGTGTAGGAGTATCAACACAGCTAAGCCATGTTGAGTATTATTACAAGGCCGTATCAGTCAATCATCTAGACTGCCGCCTTTGCAACTACCGAAAGCCTGCTACCCCTCTTTCGATGAACCATTCGTTAGTCTGGTCTCTCAACAGATACCCATCCGATATGGTTGCACCTGCGGCTCGGCTATCTGCATCATTGGGACACGCAAGCCTCCCCACTGCGGCAAGGTCACATGGTTCGCAGAGGAGGAAGGAAGGGGATATAATAATAATAATAATAATAATAATAATAATAATAATAATAATAATAATAATAATAATAATAATAATAATCTTGATGCTGTGATAAATTTTGCTGATAATAATTGAGGTAGATTGTGAAATTGCGTGACGGTCTATCAATGTATTTCAAAGCGTAAAGAAGATTTTCTTTTGTAATTTTTCATGTATTCTTGTCATGTGGATTTTTGATTCCGTTTGTTGCGCGTTTATTTTCGTGATACTCTACTATCCTGCTATAGTGACTTAAAAAGTGGATCATTGCTTAAAAAATTAAATACAGGAATACAGTCGAACGTAATTTGAGAAGGAGGGGAAACTTGCCAAAGAATTTTCCAAAGAAATTTTGTCAGGAATTTGTAAAGAATTTTCCAAAGAAACTTGTTAAGAATTTGTGAAAGTATTTTCCAAGAATTTTCATAGTGTTTCGTAAAGGAACTTCGAGAGAATTTATTGATGAATTTTCTAACGGGTTTGTGAAAAACTTGGGGATAATTTATAGGAATTAGCTAAGAGTTTGGAAAGGAAGTTGAGAGTTTGGTAAATATATTTATTCTTTAAGAAAAATGCAGTATAATTAAAGGATCAAATGTGACAATATTGGTTATAATGACGTTTTCGATAACATTGTGGTCTGTTCAGTGTTACAGTTCATAAATCAACGGTTCAGACCAGAAGCGTAGTTTCAGACAAGAAGTTTGTGATGGTGGATTGTAACGAATGGAACCCATAAACAACATGTGTATATAAGTTCTCATTAACAGATCACAAACAGTCCTATTATTATTTTGAAGTTGTATATATGTTTTTTATATGTTCGCATGTCCAGACTGTTGTTTATTTAATGTTATTGTTATTGTTATTTTACCATGATTTTCATTATGCTGTGTCACCTATCCAGTCACCTGTAGCCCTGCAAATATAAATTTCATAAAGTCTGTCCCTGAATAGTAAAGAAGGCCCTGCGAACGTTCCACCCGTTGGGACTCTCGCTCCGCCAACTGAGCGATCCCGGAAAAGGGAACAATATCTAGGTGAATACATTCTAATTCGGTCTAAACATTTTAGGAGCTGTTCCTTCTCAATTTACAAACTGCCCAGAGTACTTGTCTGATACCACATCTGCCCACCGAGAAGCCCCAGATGATAGGCGTTGTCGAGTAGACAATGAAAGTTTGACCAAGGCTCTCTTGCTCAAAGTTTAGAGACCTATCAAGCTCATATCAGTACTGTTTCTTTCAAGAACTTCCAGGAATTTAAAGAAAAATCAAGTTCAATATCTGTAAAACAAGACTGGACCTGCATTGAAAAGGAATAGTGTGTTTACTTTATTTTAATCAAGGAAGAACCTATCCCAAATCTACCACACACTGATAGTAGTGAATACAGTATTTTATAAACTAGAAAAACTTGCATTTATATTGGTGCGTTGTTATTTTCTAGCTTTGTGTCTCATGGTATGCAATTTAGATCTTACAAGATTTTTCACTTCTTGTGTTAACATGAAGTATTTATTATTAAATGCACATTACAACACAAAATTGTTATAACTTCATCTCATATACTTCATAGGGTACTTCTACTACTTACGAAAAAGAAGTAATACTGTCTAATAAATCTCTCAATGTAATGGTTGGTTGGTTTTTTTAATTTGTTTGAATTGGTAACAAGTTTTTGAGTACCTGTGGCAACACGAGTGCTCCATCACTCAAAATTGAGGTAATTGTGCTACTAGTTTTGCAACAATTATCATCCAATGCGCGAATTGCTTATGCTGGAGTGGGTTTGTAGGTTCCAGAAACTCCTACCTGGTATGGGCATGGTATTATTGAACTTGTGGTATGCTTGTGGAATACTTGAGTATGTAAGCTGTGGGGGTTGTATTTTAATTTTGTACATGCCATATTATCTATTATGTTGACACTGTGACAATATTTAGAAGTTTCTTGAGCGGTTCTTTAAATTTTTAGGCAACAAGGTCCCTGAATCTACAGTATGTACTTCTTGACGCATTGCCAAATTTAGTAGCTGTATTTTCCATAGTAGTTTCTTTAGAATAGAACACAGTAATAACACAAGAGCACGTTTATTTTATTGTATTTATTGCTAGGTGTCATGTGTTCAGAGGGTGATGTTACATTTGAGAGGGCACCTTTTTATGTTAAACAGGTATTTTGTCATTTAACAAATACGGTTCATTACCTTGGTGGCACATATCCTACAAAATCATTAACCACCCTTTTCTTTTGTCTGTGGAAAGCGGTGGTTTTCTCATTTCTTGAGTACATTACTATTATTAATTACTAAGTTGATGAACCTCTATGAATTCCATTGAAAGGGAATGTGTAAACTCTGAATTCAGGGTTAAACACTGTAAGTTCCTTCAGTAGTAAACATTCCTGTTTGAGTAATTGTGATTTCTATTATGAATTTCCTCTTCCAGCATTATAGCCTATTCACACTTTGGTTATGAATTTTCTCTTGGAGAAAGTACTTCTTCCAGCTTTTCTTATTGCATGTAATGAATGTAACATGCATATGTGAAAAATTGGGGATTAATTACTTAATTGATATCATATGTGTCATATCTATACAATGCAGCTGGTTCATAAAGCATGAAATGAGTAGTTCAGTGTTTGTTCTGCTACATTTTTATTATGCAAGTTCTTAATATGGTTTCTTAGGATTTTAACAATTAATGTTCATAGAGATTTATTTTTATATTTTCTTATATCATGTTCACTTCATGTCCATTTCAGTTTTAAGTAACCTGGTGAAGTTAAATTGAAAACAATTTCAGAAAGTGTCTGGGTGAAGGTCAGTTCATATGTTATCAGAATTGGCATGCTACTTTTCAAATTTAAGTCCATATATTTTAATAAGTTTTTTTTCCAGTTTCATTTAAATTTTAGCCCTGTTCTGGTTATTTGAATCAGGGTCCAAAATCATATGCTTCATAGAACTTATCAACCTCATCCTCATCTGCACCCTCACATGGTGAATACACGAACACAATTCTTGTCCTAGTTCCTCCAACTGACAAATCTACCCACATCATTCGCTCATTTACGTGCCTAACAGAAACTATGTTGCGTGCAATGGTATTCCTGATAAAGAGCCCTACCCCAGACTCTGCCCTTCCCTTTCTAACACCCGTCAAGTACACTTTATAATCTCCTATCTCTTCCTCATTATCTCCCCTTACCCGAATATCACTTACTCCTAGCACATCCAGATGCATCCTCTTTGCTGACTCAGCCAGTTCTACCTTCTTTTTTCCATAAGCCCCATTAATATTGATAGCTCCCCATCGAATTCCATTTCGTTCGCCTAGTTGTTTCCAAGGAGTCCCTCGCCTGTCAAATGGGAGTGGGACTCCATTACTCCCATAGGTCCGAGGCTTGCTTAAAATGTTCTGAGCTCGGTAAATTCATGAAGCAGGATGCTATCCTACTTGCACATAGACCAAGTGAGGATCTCTCCTTTAACGGGTTATGGACCACCGGTGAATTGTGTAGTCCTAGCCGCCTGAGCACAAGGAGGGCCATGACTCAAAATATGTCCGAGATGCCCACTCCCATTCCATAGCAACTGGTATCCCGACTCTCAGGACCACTTACTAGGCCACTCAGCCGTTGCCCATGGTTCACGAACTAGGACGTGACTACAGTAACCCACAAACATGAACCTCATATATACGGAAATGGATAAATAAATTACGTCTAAAAACAAAGTGTTACTAAGATATTAATTACAAAGTTGCTAAAACAATTCTGGATAAATAAATGAAAATATATTTAACAGGTTATTATTTAAAGACTGAAATTAGACATATAACCAAGATGTGAAATGGACTGCTGTGAAAGGGCTCGATCTTTCATTTATGCATTTCTTTTTTAGCTTTAGTATTCCTACTTGAACTTTCACGTCTAGATTTGTCTTTTTTCTCATTTAGAGGCATTGTATCATCACATGAAGACACTTGTCAATAAAAATATCGGCACATTCCTTACACACATGATTCAATGAATTTATATTTAAGAGCTGGACAATTTTCCTTTTAACTTGAAGTCTACTAACAAAGAAAATTTACCCTCAAGAACATTCAAAATTTCCATATAAGCAATACTTGCCATTACATTATGGTAAAGCAAATTTGCTTCGTCATATTATTTACACAAAATATGTTCATTTCTCATGGGTGACGGACGTGCGTAAGACCGGCTCTTCAGTTTCAGTGAATTAGAAGGTGTTATCCTAAAGGGAGCTATATCATAAGTGGTACACGAGTGTGTGATACAGTGTTGAATCAAACCAGCGAGTATCAGTCATTGTAACTATCAGTTCATCAATATTAAGTAGCGATTTCTCAGGCAATATGGGCCGTAGCAAGCGCAACACCAGTGACCCGAGCAGTAGTGCCAACCGCAACAGTGCCAACCCTGTTGAAGGGGCAGTCACCAGGATACTTAACGAAACCATCAACTCTGGTAAGTTCCTTGAAAAAATAGTAGCCGCCATATCGCAGCGTGTGACAGAACTCGTCATAAAGGAATTAGAAGAATCTCTCCAGTTCAATTCTGAAATTGTGGCAGAATTGAACGCAAAACTCGAGAGCAGGAATAAAAAATCCGTGAGATGAGGGAAGACTTTGCTGCAAGATGTGACTCACTGGAACAATGCAGTAGAAGATCTAACGTTAGAATTTTTGGGGTACAGGAAATTGTAAGTGAAAATACGGACGAACTTGCGATAAATGTTTTTAGGGAGATAGGTGTGAATGTGAATTTGCAAGACATTGATAGGAGTCACCGAGTCGGACCTAAATCTCCAGGGAAACCTCGGCCAAACATTGTCAAATTCACATCATATCGAACAAGGCAGGAAGTGTTTCGCAATAAGCGAAAATTGAAAGGTGCCCCAGTAACTATTCGCGAGGATCTAACCTCCACCAGGTTGTCAATTCTTAAGGCAGCTATTCTCCGCTTTAATCAGAACAATTGTTGGACCTCGAGTGGAGACATCATTATTAAGAAACCAGATGGCAGTAAAATTAGAATTAACCGGCTGAGTGACATTCCTAAGGACAGTGACAGCAGTTAAATGTAACAATTCACTGAACTGAGTGCACCGAACTGAGTGTTTATATTCCTAGATTAGTCCATATTTATTTCTCTCAAGATCGTTAAATTTTATCTTAGAATAGTTTACTGAATTATCATTTATTTTCGTTTAGCTTAGTTAAAATTTCCTTTTTGCAACTATTTATCTATATATTTTACTAAATAATTGCATTTACTTTCTTATTTCGTTATGATTAATTTAATAACTTTCAATTTTAAATACTTTTAATTTTTATTTTATTAATTTAGACACAACACCCTTAATTTAGTCGCGCTTTAAAATCATAGGTAATTCTAGGCACAGTTGATTATATTCCTGCACCTCAGTACTTCATTTAACGTTAAATTCCTCCTAGCTCTTTGTGTTTATCTGTACATTTTGTTAACTTTCATCGTTCCAAGTTGGCAAGAGTTACAAGTGACAAAACAAATTCCTCTGACGTCACTAGTCGATTTCAACAGCCACCGTATGTCGCCTCAGACCAGCTACCCTCTCCCGTCCTTCCGCCGTCCCCACTCCCCTCACCCTCTAGCGCAAACCATGACCAAAGTACCGCTAGTATCCTCAAGAATTTCGTCTCGCAACATACCAAAGCCCTACACGTCTGTCGTATAAACGCGCAAAGTATATTAGCAGCCAACCGAATGGACGAGATTGTAGATATATTCACTCCACCTGTTTTCCATGTCCTGCTAGTTTCTGAGTCATGGTTAACAGATAATAGCCAGTCGTCTTTGTGTCATCTTGAAGGCTACTCGCTTCTGAGAAATGACCGCACTCACAAACGGGGTGGAGGGGTATGTGGCTATTTCCTAACTAGCCTCAAACCTAAGCTGGTCGGTCATTCACCAGGCAGGTATGAGAGAAAACCAGAATACATGCTCGTAGAAATAACAACGAACGGGATTAAAGCGCGTGTAGGAGTAGTTTACAAACCTCCGAATACAGGTCACTTACAGGATTTTGAAGCTGACTTAACTAAATTACTGCCGGACTACCTCACACAATAATTATGGGAGATTTTAATACGGACTTAACTGACGCAACTTCTTCCGAATCCACACGACTCAAAACATTGTTTCAAGCCTGTAATATGGAAATCTTACCTCTCTCTCCGACTCACCATAGGTACATCTCATTCGCACACACTATTAGATCTTATAGTTACCGGCAACTCAGACAGAGTTCTCAATGTTGGTCAAACCTCCGTAACCTGGTATATCTGCACATGACGCAATATACATCTCGAGATGTCACCGAAACCCTCCCAGAAATTTATCACCTATCGACCATTGAAAAATATAAATAAAGATAGACTCTTAGAGGACGCAGGCTAAATACCCTGGCATGACATAACGAACTACAACAATCTAGATGACAAAGTTGACTTCTTTAATAGCAAAGTAACGGAACTATTTGACAAGCATGCCCCAAAGCGGCGAGCGAGAATATCGAAAGGGCCCTCCCCGTGGTTAAATGACGAAATTAGACAACTTATGAAACAAAGAGACTGCGCTCACAGACAGCACAAAAATGACCCTACCGTACAAAACTTTGACGAATATAGGAAGTTACGAAATAAGACAACACAACAAATACGAAATGCTAAACTGCGACACGCTTACAGTTTAATTACGCCTGACGGTAGAACAGCGACGACATTTTGGAAATCTTGGAAAGCTTGGAATTACGAAGAACAAGACTAGAGAAGAAATAGCAGTACCTCTCGAGACTCTTAACGAGTACTTTACTGCTAACTGCTCCGCAGTACGACATGACGACAGAGACTTATGAATTATTATGGTACACACCCTACTCCTGACAGAGAGAAATTCTATTTCAATCACGTAACGCCCCTCCAAGTCAGAAAAGCAGTCCTCAGAATAAGCACGAAAGCAAAAGGAATTGATGACATTGGGACTGACATGGTCAAACTAATTCTTGATTGTATATTACTAATCTGAACTCACACAATCAATTTCTCTCTTCTATACTCCACATATCCAACTCTCTGGAAGAAGGCTATTGTGCTACCTCTTCCGAAAAGTCAAACTCCTTCGAATGAGGGAGACTATCGTCCAATCTGTATTTTATCAGCTTTATAAAAAATCTTAGAATATGTAGTCCATACACAAATGTCTGAATACCTTCGAACGCACAATCTCCTTAATCCTCTCCAGTCCGGTTTCCGACAAGGACATAGTACAACTACAGCCTTAGTTAGAGTGACTGAGGATGTTAGACAAGCAATAGACAGAGGACGATTCACAGTTCTGGTACTACTAGATTACAGTAAAGCTTTCGACAGCGTAGATATTGGCATTTTACTTGTAAAAATGAGGGCTCTACATTTTTCTCAGAGTACGATTGCTTGGATGCATTCTTACGGGCGTCAACAATATGTGAAAGGTAATAATGGAATCGTTTCCTCGTGGCGCCACGTGAAGAGAGGAGTCCCTCAAGGCTCTGTACTTGGTCCTCTTCTTTTCGCACTCTTTGTGAATGACATATCATCCAATTTAAGACACTGCAAATACCATATGTACTCTGAAGATCTTCAACTCTACACCGATTCTACAGCACGAGACCTCCAGGAAAATATCGACTTACTAAATATTGACTTACAGTCTGTTAGTGATTGGTCTGCTGCGCACGGCCTGAAATTGAACCCCACAAAGTCGCAAGTAATCCTTCTTGGTCATCAAAGTCAAATAACAAGTATAATTAAACGTCCGTTGCCAAGAGTAATCCTGCAGAATGTTCCAATTCCTTTTGTATCACAAGTGAAGAATCTCGGTGTTATCATGGACGAACGCATGACTTGGTCTGCACATGTCTTACATATCTGTCAAAAAGTTTACTCAGCTTTACATCAGGCGCGGTTCTGCCTTTAGGTCACATGGTCACGTGCCCCTCCAGCAATTAAAACTATTATAAATCAGAACAACATTATGCACGATTACTGTTACGACCACCTTCAGTGAGTTCAAGAGGCTATGATTTACCATGGTTGTTCTTGTTCTAACAGCCCTGGACTAAACTAGGCAACATAGTAAAGGTCTAATTCAGGATGGGACCGACTCGTTCTTATACCTGAACATCATCCCCTCATTCTGCGAGCTGTGAGGGGTGAAGAGGGTTATGGCAAATTCCATTGACCCGGTCACAGTATTTCTACGACGTGACACTTCAGCGCTAGATCGTATTTTGAACTTACTTCTCCTACAGCCTACTAGATAGCACCCAGCTACACTTTCTTGTCGGCATATGTATTATTAACGCGCGCAAAAGCAAACCTATGCTTACCTTGTACGTCTGTTAGATTAATAGTGTCCATCCGTGTCGATGTTCATTGTAAGTCTGAAAAGTGTGTGAATATTAGTGTGATGTATCTGAGTGTATTCCTGTGCGAGCATACGTGTTTTTAAAATAAATCTAGTGAGCTACTTACAAACAAAATCTCTTAATTACGAAAACAAATTATTAGCTAAATAAACGGGCCGACCAAGGCCAGAGCTTACCATAAATCAAGTGTTCAAAGATAAGAATAGAACCTACAATCGCAGTTTTAATAAGAACGTGTACGAAAAGTGGGAATGGCTGTGTGGTTGTCCAATAAGTGATTCGCTGTTTTGCTTCCCGTGTATATTATTCGGCGGAGAAGAAACATGGACAAAAACGGGAGTGAAGGACTTAAAACATCTACCAGAAAAGAGCAAGAAAAATTGTTTGTCGAAAACTCGTTTAGATAACGAAATGAGTTTTGCCGTATTGGGCAAGGCTGACATCAGGTTGCAACTCGATGATGGATATAGGATGTCTATCCGAAAGCACAACGAGCTTGTAGACAAAAATAGATATATTTTGTCGCGTATCATTGATGCTTTAAATTTTATGGGGAATTTGAGTTGGCTTTGCGTGGTCATGACGAGAAAGAGGATTCAGATAACCCTGGTGTTTTTAAAGGACTGATTAATAACACCGCTGCTCTTGACAATGCTTTGAAGGACCACTTAGAAAAATTCAAGTGTGTTTAAGGGAACATCCAAGGCCGTTCAAAATGAACTTTTGGAAGCAATGTTGGCTGTTTGTAGGAAGCGTATGGTAACAGAAATAGGAGATGTAGACTTTTTATCCATCCAGGCTGATGAAACTACAGACAATTCATGCAGAACACGTTTATCAATAATTCTGAGGTACCAGATCGAAGGGAAATTGTTTGAAAGATTCTGGGGTTATTTTGGGATCAGTGATAGAAGTGCCGGTGGTGTAGCAGTGACAATTCTTGAACAGTTGCCTGAAATTGGAGTAGAAAAATTCCCTGAAAAATTAGTCTGTGAAACATATGATGGAGCATCAGTTATGAGCGGTCAGAAGGGCGGGGTTCAGTGTTTCGTCAAAAAAATTATCCCAACGCAAATTATATTCACTGCTACGCTCATCAAGGCAATCTTATTCTTCAGAAAGCGACATCTTCATCCTCGCACAGCAGAATATTTTTTCAGGACTTGCAAGGTATAGGGACTTTTTTTCAAGATCTCCGAAAAGAACGGATTACCTGATCGAGTCAGTTCATAAGAAGTTAGGCAGTGTTCCACCTACACGATGGTATTTTCAACATCGCACTGTGAACACTGTTTATGAACATCGTGATAATTTGCTAAAATGTTTTGAAGATATGAGAGACCACGAAACAAGTGACAGGAAATCTTCCACTGAAGCTACGGGATTTGTTCGAATTCTGAATGATCCTCAGTTCACCTACTGGCTTAATTTCTATCACAAGATTATGCCACATGTTGCAATATTCTTTGATTGCATTCAGAAAAGAGACATTGATGCTGTGAAGATGAGAGAGTTTGTCACAAATTTTGTTAATGCGACAGCCAATGTTCGCCAACTCTACGAAACGGAAGAAAGCCTTTCAACAGAGCCACTGAGAAAACGACAATGCGTTGATCATGCAAACAGTTCAACCAATAGGCTGGCAGCCGTGGAAGTTTGTGATGTTATTATAAGTAGCATCAATGATAGATTTCAGTTCACTGATCATCTGTGTGCATCTAAGCCTTTTCTTCATAGATAACTTTCCGCAGTGCCTGCAATTCATTCCCTGAGCATGACTTCCAGACGACCCTGAAGCTGTATCCTGCGATAAACGGTCCGAAATTGCGAACCGAATTAGATGTGTTGTACAGTCGTGAAGATCTTCGCTGTACATTCGGTGCTTTGCCTCTTTTGCAATTTTTCTATGAAAATGGAAGACACGAACATTTTCCGAGTGTATGATTGTTTTAAAAATAATTGTCACCATACCAATGACGACTGTTGAATCTGAACGGTCATTCTCCACTCTGAAAAGAATAAAGACATTTTTGCGAAGTTCCATGGGGAATGAGAGGTTGAATGCACTGGCGATGTTATCGATCGAGAAGAAGATGGTATATTCCATACCGGACTTCAATAATCGAGTAACGGAAGAATTTGCTACTGCCAAAGACAGGAGAATTGAGCTGATATACAAGAAATAAAAAGGTAAGATTAATTTAATTGATTTAATTGATTCTTAGTGTTCCTGATATGTTGAATGTGCCCCACCCATTTTTATCATCACGAGCCGCTACTGCTTTACATTCTTTATATAAATATAAACATATATTTCCAATAAAGCATAAAAAGAAATTAATTGAAGCCCTTGTAATGCCACATTTTGACTATTGTGATGTTGTTTTCAATGACGTCAGGCCGCAATTTTCCCTAAGGCTACAGCACGCTCAAAATGCATGTGTGAGATATATATGCAATTTAAGAAAATATGACCATGTGTCACCATCTTTCCTAAAATTAGAGTGGTTGCGACTCCATGTTCGTCGTAACCATCATACTTTGTCTCTCCTCCATCGAGTTCTTATTACATCTTCCCCATCTTACCTTTCTTCACGTTTCCATTATTTCTCAAATGTTCATGACAGACATACAAGGGCTCAAACATCCAACCTGTTCATCATCCCTCACCATCGAACTGCCGCATATAACAGCTCATTCTCGGTGTTTGCCGCACGAGAATGGAATCGCTTACCGGACGACGTCAGAGGAATACCAACTACTGTGTCATTTAAAAGAGCGTTAAGAGGTATAACAGGATGCGAGTGACCTGTGATTTTCTGGCCTTTCAGTGATCGTGCTATTACAATATCATTACTAGCTATTATTATTATTATTATTATTATTATTATTATTATTATTATTATTATTATTATTATTATTATTATTATTATTATTATTGTTGTATGTATGTCCTACTGTGGTGGAATTTTATTTCAGTTGTATTTTGATTGTGTTTTAATTGTGTCTTCTAGTATTAATTACAGTATAATTGTTTATGACTTTAATGTATACTAATTGGTTTAGTGTAAGAGAAGGCCCAATGGCCTTAACTACGCCAATAAAGACATTTATCTATCTATCTATCTATCTACCTACCTATCTATCTATCTATCTATCTATCTATCTATATTTCCTTCAGTGCTTGACAACGCATTACGCCATTGCAAATGGGGAAACTTTGAACGCATCCAGCCACACACACATGCATATGCATTTTCTTGAATTAAATCAAAACCCACAGGTCACACTTACAACAACACATCGGTATTGAAGGTTAACTGCTGCACTATACAATAAAATAAGATTATATTTTAAACCAGTTAAAATATGGATCGCGCAGGTCAGAAATGTTGGAAGTACTACACAAATTTCTTACTAACTGGAAGAATATCTACGCAAACACATTTAGTTACATTTTCTTGTCACGAGGGAAACGGAAGAAAGACCGTGAATACTTCTGTACTTCATAGTCATTGCAGCCAAACACAGATTATATCTTTCCACTCATATTGAGAGGAGATATAAAGGAATGACACACGCTACTATTTACTTATGTCAACTTAATGCAAACGCATAAATAACGCAAAAAACTTCACAAACAAATACACGTGCTCTTATGACAGAATCAATAACTACTAGGTCACTCCGCTAGGCGGAGCTCTAATCGCTGTCCCTCGTTATCTCGCAGAGTGTCGCGTATAGTCTACTGTATTTGCTAAAAGCAACGAGCTAGAAAGAGGACTATAGAGTGGCTATTGGACCACCATATTTGAATCTACTTGAAAGCCACATCCGCCATATTTTAAGCGATCAAATCGAGTGGGCTTGTGATGAAGCAAGTACAGAGGCTGCGGGAATAAATACCGTTTCACAGTTTTCTTTATTAGGGAAGCACTCAAAGATGCGCAATGTCTGTTTAAAAGGACATTAAAAATACAAGATACAGGCTACGTACTTACATATTGTATAAAGAAAGAAAATTAGCGCATTTCCACTAGTCCAAATTACAAAACAAATCACAAGACATTGCCAAAAATTTAGACCCACTTACAGGGAATGAAAATATAGAACAGAAAACCTTGAGCAAAGTAATATAACAACATCGAGAAATAATTCATATAACTTTCATAATAATAATAATAATAATAATAATAATAATAATAATAATAATAATAATAATAATAATAATAATAATAATAATAATAATAATAATAATAATAATAAATCCTAGTATCTTTCCATTTACCTGGAATTGGAATTTTGTATGGATTTAGCCTAATTTTACGACCGGATGCCCTTCCTCACGACGCCAACCCTAGGTGGAGTGATGTATTTAACATTGCGTGTTTCTGTAGTGGTTTGCAGTATGTTCTGTTGTGTGTAGATGAAGAAGGTTATCCAGTCCCGGATCCAGAGTAATTAATTGTCGACTACCCGGTTAAAATCCTCAACCCGGTCGAATCCGGTGCCCCCTGAACCACAGGCCAGCACGCTGATCATTCAGCCAAGGAGCCGACACTAAACAACTTGGCAGGTTCGATCCTGGCTCAGTACGATAGTATTTGAAGGTGCTCATATCCCTCAGAACTCCTGCGGGACAACATTCCGGCACCTGGCTTATCCGAAAAAGTAGTTAATAGGACATAAAACTAATAATAATTTACGAAAAATAAGTATTCTAGAGCCGTGGGGTACAAGGTTTGAAGTGAACAATGGTGTAATAAAGTATCCCTTAATAATAATAATAATAATAATAATAATAATAATAATAATAATAATAATAATAATAATAATAATAATAATAACAACAACAAGAATTTGTAGGATAAACAATTTTGAAATAATTGTTGAAAAAGAGAACAGTTCTTCTTGTGATAATGATCTTAAATCACATAAGTTAACTTTCCTGAATAATTCACTTCGATTATCTTTGGAAGAAGATTATGGTAACGCCGATTTTTATTTGCCTTATGTAGCACCCACTCAGACATGCCTTATAGCTACGATGGGATAGGAAAATACTAGGACTGCGAAGGAAGTGTCAGTTGCATTAAGGCACAGCAGCCCCCGTATTTGCCTGATGTGAAAATGGGAACCACGGAAAACCGGCTATCAGTGCTGTCGGCAGTGGAATTAGAACTCACTATATCCCGAATGCAAGCTAAGAGCTATATACCGCGAAGCACGTAGCCAACTCGCTCAGTAGTAGTGGTGATGTAGGACTGAAAGTCCTCATCGTTAGCAGAGGGGATGGGGTGACTAGGAAATTCTAAATATTGTAGGTGTGGCGTTGGACAGCAGGCGTCTTGTAACACCGTTGTTCACTTTATATTTATTTTCAAAATGCTGGGGGGAAATGTGCTCTGTAGGATACAATGTAATAATAAATAATGGTCTTGGTTTTTCGTCCTACCGACTACTTAGTACGGTTTTCGGAGAAGCTGAAGTGCCGGAGTTTTTCCCCGGCGGAGTTCCCTTACGGGCCGGTAAATCTACTGACACAAAGGTGACCTATCTGAGCACCTTCAAATACCAAATATGGCAACTTGGGCTCAGAAAGCTAGGGCTCTACCGTCTGAGCCATTTAGTCAGGCAGGATAATTTTTTCGTGTTTGGCTGCCAGTTCCTACAAGAAAATAAAAGTAGGCCTAATGTACAAGTGCTGGATTGTGCTACACAGGCAACGTAATTCTGCTAATCGCCCAAAACTGTGTACTTTAGTAAAAAAAAAAAAAAAATCTTGTCTGAAATATGATATTTATTCTTCGTGTTTTCTCTACAATTTATGCAATTGCATGCCACACACGTAGAGAGCATAATTTCTTCGATCTAATCTGTTAAAAGTATCGCACCGTATGCGGAAGAAATTATATGAATGGCGCTTAAACTATGGAGTCGCTATTTCGTCTTGGCACCACCCAGAGCGCTGTAGCAGCCATGTTAGCCACTCTATAGTCCTCTTTCTAGCTCGTTGGCTAAAAGCCATACGCCATTTCATTTCTATACTTGCTGAAGTGATTCATGTTTTTGTATGTAGGTGGCCGAGAATACGTTTACACAGTCTAATACACACAGTCGCAAAGCTCCTTAGTGATGAAATGACATCCCGTTGACAAGCGGAACGACACTAGCGCTCGTAGCGGCCAGCAAGCCGGTACTGTTCTCTACCCAACAGCTGATTGTACATCCACGTAAATTATAAATATTGCAACCACCTGAACAACTATTTTAGTAGTAAATTTTACAGACCACGCTGATAGACTAGACTATTTATTGCTACAGCATTGAAAGCCTTGTTAAAAGACCTTTTATTGAACTGAATTTGGTTAAGATCTCAGCAACTTAAATGACTGAATTTTAGGTACTTCTTGTTTTTTCTATGGCACTGAAAACTTTCATTGAAAAATTTGATGATGTAATATAATCTTTTCACAAATAATTTCAATAACAACAGCTTAGTACCTTCACAGCATGCCTGGTGAAAATGCTTGGCACTTATTCCTTCCCTGAGTAAGGCAATATAATATAATAACGGCTGCCTGAACTTGCTAAAAACCTCATTTATCATCATAACAACTGCACTATTTGCTACTTCTGGTGTACGTTCATCACCTAAGTCCTCAAACCCTATGATACTGTCACTAGAAGGATCATATGCCATGTTGCACATTAATGACATTTCACCCATTGAAACATTCACTAATCTTTCATGTTCTGGAAAAGATTTTACTTTTTCTTTCAGTAGGCTACTTGAAAAACACCTTCATTTAATCCACATTTAAGCCGAATATCCTCCATGTATTTCTTCAGTGTTCGTACTGAGGGGAGATCTAAGTACTGACACAGAAATCGGTAGCCTTGCGGACTACAGTATAATAAGTAGAGCCCGGATATCCATGCAAATGCATGTTTCTAAAGAAACTGCTTACACTTCTCAAACTTTGCAGATATTCGTTCCATGGCTTCACAATTCCAAATAACCGTTCTTTTCCGTGCATGTTTGCAAGTTTTGGCCTTTTTAGGACAAAATTCATGCATAATGCATATTTTAAAGATTTTGGATTTAATAACGAACATTTGGTCGTTTAATATTGCATAATATGACTCTTCTTCTGACTTTGGCGTACATATAATGTTAACTTGCATGATAGTACTATAAAGCAATTAACCAAGCACTTTCTTATCCGTTACTTGAGTTAACGTTGACATAAGCCGAAAGGCCCCACGTCGATCTCTGTAATTCATATGAATAAGTTGCCTCCGTTATACATTGCTATAAATTGAACCCTAAATTGTGCATTACTAAATTCCGGCTAATTTTTCGTCTCTGTTAGACGAAAAAAAAAAACTTGTATCATACTTATGAGGCACCGCGTTACTGAGGTAGTACCTAACAATGCTTGGTTTTGCATTGAACCCTCTTCCGTTGTTATCCTGGAATTTCCTACCCGGAACTCTCACTCGTCACACGTGTTTGTTATCGCAGCTACAATCTTTAGCAGTTATTGAAGACATCATCTGCAATCATCACACGGAGAAGTAGCTGTGGCAGCTAGAAATACGGCGGACAAAGTGGTCCATTTAAATCCCGAATTTGAATTCGTCAAACTTATATAACAAGCACTGTGGTGAAAACGCATACGTACAATTTGACCTCACTTTTTCCCAAATGTCTTGATTTAAGTATGCACCTGACACTTCCTGTGACGTAGAAAGGTCATTTTCTGTGTTAAAGAATATTCTGACGGATAAACGAGTGACCTTAAATCAAGACAATTTGGAGAAATTATACTTCTGGATAACTGACAAACCACAAACCTACTTATTTGAACTTCTATTTAAACATCTTCACAATATTGGTCTATTATGCGAAAATGTAAACTGCAGTCAATAATCCTTGCCTTACCTATCAGCATCTTTAGGAAACCTAAAAAATGATACCTCTGGTGGCTTCTTGTTATTGGAGCATTTAACTGCACTACACACATCTCCTCTCGTGAACACCATCTTATTTAACAGAAAATGAATCACTTGTAATGGAACTACCTCACACTAACCTTGCAAATTATACACAACTTACACATCTCAGTAGACCAGAAGCTTGCTGGCCACGTGGAGCGCTGGAGTCGTTTGGATGAAAAAATGAGCCAAGCTTCGTGACTGTGTATATTAGACTGTGACGTTTATCCATCATTGCATTTTTCACTTGTGCCAGACAAATCTATTGAATCTCGTTTTCTAGCACATGCCATGTAATTGGTTACAGTACAGAACACGACCGTTGCCAATGTTGGTGATACTTTTTTTTGACATGGTTGGTTTTCAGCATGTCCAAAAAACTTAGATGCAAAAATTATGTTAATTCTCCTAGAAGACAATAACAAGGCCCTCTCATGATCACAAGCTAGAAATAACGAGTACGTCAAGTAGCACGGGCGGTCCAATGAATGTGATCACGTCACGTTTAAAAATCACTAATATCAGAAAATCTCGTATGAAATCACGCTGTGACTCACAAATCACAGTTGCCATCACAGTTTAGTTGGCCGTGTTTCCTAACGTCTTCAAAACAGTTTGACCAACAGTACACATGTAAAAGGTATATGTAAGAAAATTTGTCTCTGTATTTTATGAAAGTCAAACGTAATGTTTGTAAGGTTCGTGAAAAAAAAAAGTTTCATGGCCAATACGAGGAGCTCTATGGAATGTTTGCTGCCATTTACGTTTAGAATCATCTATACCTGGTCTTTACCAAAAACGTGTAGCTTTGTGTTGGCGGCAACACATGTCACTGGTGACATTTGTTGACTTGTTGACGTATCTGTAATAAAGTCATGTGAGAAGTTGAAAGCTATGTCATGAGACTCCTTGTCATGAGATTGTGACGGTTTATACAATGGTACGAACACCATCTTGTGTTTTTGTGTGTTTTACTGTGTGAGCCGTGGTGGATCGTTAATCTGTTCCTGCAAGTTCATTTATAAACCTTCCACTAAATATAAATAATCTACGTGAGAGTAAAAATATATGCTTTTTGTATTCTTCTCATATTCTTTCTGAGGTGTTGGCAATAGTATAGCCAAAAATCAAAATCGACAGTGGGGTACTTACAAAATAATGATAGAACATATTCAAATATAGTAAATCAAATACAGTATACTGTATTCGACATAATGAAGGTGATTGTGCGTGCGTGGTGTGCGCATGCGTGGGTGGCATTATAAAAACACGAATGCAAGTGAATTATGTCGATATTCATGTAATAGACAAATTGCAGTACACTACAAAATTTTATATTCAAATACAGAACAAGAACAATATGATCTGTGTCAGCGCGGCGGTAGTGGAGACACTGAATCAACATCATACCGGTTTCTCGGATTGCAACAACTATAGACTCTTCGGCAAGCGTCATTATCTAATTTAAGAAATGTTTATTTAGTTTGTCTTTTTCTGTTAATTTTCTTTTTGTAAAAGTATCCTTTGGCGGGGTGGGGTTTATCCCCCAGTAACACGACCTTCTCTGGTCACGCCTATCACTCCCTCTTATCATGGGCGCCCATATGATAGTTTGTAGAGAGGGGCCGAGACCTGGGGGTATATAGTATTTTTAATATTTTGGAAGATGAATGGCGACTTGTATTCCGCGGTAGAATAACACCCACGGTATCCCCTGCTTGTTGGTGGGGGCGGTACTATCACTTCTACGTAATAACGAGTTCTAAATCATTTTCTTGAAAGAAAAACACTTGACTTCATATTTTTTCCTTTCCCTGAAAGGTAGGGCATGGGCGCCCTTGCCTCTTATGAACATTTCTTAGTTGTACTTTGCCGTATAATAATAATAATAATAATAATAATAATAATAATAATAATAACCATCATCAGTGGACTTGTTTTTAAAGTAGAATTACGTAGGGTGTATCAGAACTATACTGACAAAAAAAATCAGGGGTGCTCTCTGTGTTAAGAACGATGGTGCAATCGTATTGACGGAGAACATTTTTCTTTTCGAGAAAATGATGTTATTCCGGGCGCACAGTTCAAATTGACGAACTCGCCGTATTGCTATGCCTGAGCACAACCTGCTGCCGTGCTTCAGGGATGAGAAAGGAGGGGAAGTGGTGTGTATGATGGAAGCAGAAGAAAATGCTCCGCGTGTATGCACAAGTTTCCTTGTTCGACTCGCACAGGCTTGTCCTTGTCTTTTACAGGCAATATCCAGAGTTCATTTATTAAACAGACGCAACTGCAAACACAGTACAACAACATACTGTAATTACGACACGCTTGTTAGTCAAGAAATGCACCAGATTGTTTCCCCTCTCGTCTGTTGGTTGCAGTAACGTTCTTGATTTTTTTACATGAATGAAGATGCAACGCTGCTGCTCCATGATTTATTTATTTATTTATTTATTTATTTATTTATTTATTTATTTATTTATTCACGAAGTACAAGGTACAGCAACTCTGAACAAATTTAACTTGCAATGTCAACAGACTATTTAACAAATGTAAACTTTTGTGATAAAATATAACAAACATAACAAAAGATGACAAGATCAGGTGCACAGCCTACTAATAACAACTGTCCGAATCAAAAACCATGATAATGTCTATGTTCATAGCCAAGTCGTCGTGGGTCAAAATGGCGGTTTAACCTCTTCACAATCAACTTATCCTTAGGAGACTGTTTACACCGCTCCCGAATGTACTTTTACTTGATGCTATATCAAGCTCTTGTCTCCTATTAATATTGTTAAAGAGAGTTGGTAGGCGGATTAGGAAAGATCATTGAAGTATTGAGTGCTGAGTGTAGGAAATGTGGAGAAGGTCGTTGGTTCCTGCGGAGCGGGAAGGAACACGGAGAGAGAAGAGTGAGACAAGGTGTTCCGAGCGATAATGGCCATTTAAGATCCCGTGAAGGAAACTCAGGTCAGCTACCTGTCGCCTGATGTACAGCGGTGACACATTTATTGCCCTTAATACCTGCTCTGTAGACAGATTTCTGAGCTTGGGGTTTCTGTTCCTAACAATTGCAGCAAAGAAGAATACTGCTCTGTCTAACTGTTTAATATTGGAGTGGGAGGCTGTTGTCCAAATCAGAGAGCAGTAGTTCAAGAGAGGTTGAATGATCGTGAGGAAGAAGTGATGAAGAGCAATGGGATGCAAAATTTCTGTGAAGCAGTAGAAAATGCCTAGTAATTTCATAGCCTTGGTTGTGTATGTTTCTGTGTTGTTCTCAAATTGTAATTTTGTATCGAATATTACACCTAAGTCACACTGTTGCATAACTACAGTGATGGGGTTGTCGAGTAGGTAATATGATGTCAGTAGAGGAGATTTACGTCTCAGTGTTATGGTCGTGTGGCTACATTTTTGTGGATTGGGGATAAGTTTCCAAGTACGGCACCAGTTCGAGGGGGCGTTGAGCGAGGACTGTAGCAGAGCTGTATCTGCAGGATTTTTGATCTACCTAAATATCTTGCAGACGTCAACAAATAGTAGGGTATTTGCTGTTTCATTGAGTTCGGATGGCAGATCATCCATAAACAAGGAAAATAGCAAGGGGCCAAGAGTACTGCCTTGTGGGACACTGGAGGTGACTCGTAACCATGAGGATGAAGTGCCTGTATTCCTTCTCTGACAGCAATGTAAATGGAATGAAATGCTGAACAAAGGACACAATATACCCAGTGGTTTGATAACAGTAGTTCAATATGCCCCCCTCCTACTTCGATGCACAGTT
The DNA here is from genome assembly GCF_040414725.1 of Anabrus simplex. Classification (NCBI taxonomy): domain Eukaryota; kingdom Metazoa; phylum Arthropoda; class Insecta; order Orthoptera; family Tettigoniidae; genus Anabrus; species Anabrus simplex. The sequence continues at coordinate 1,543,937,006 of NC_090265.1, forward strand.
CACAGCAGTGTAGTAGTGACTTTTGTACTGTTAAGGATGTGTGGTATGTCGCGAACGACCTGGAAAGCTGCCTGTATTCTTGGTCAAGTTCATCTTCTTTTTCTATGGGTTTCGCATAGTAGTCAATTTGTGCAGAGAAAACTGTACACTGCCTACTGGGGCTGGAAAGAGACTATGGAAACGAATGATAAACTTGCACATTCGCACTGAGCATTACCTCTGTCTTCCCCTTCTCTCTTCCCCTCCCTTCCCTTGCCACTTCCGACGCACAACAACAGGCAGCAATTGGCTGTCTGGCATAGCAAACACAGCAAATTTGTCAGTTTGAATCGTGCTCCCGGAAGTAACGAAGTACCCTCATTTTCTCAAAAAGAATTATTTTTGCCAGTAATCTGATTGCATCGCTCTTAACATAACACGAAGAGCATACCTGATTTTTTTGTCAGTATAGTTCTGCTGGGGCTGTACCTTAATTAAGGCCACGGCTGCTTCCTTCCAACTCCGAGGCCTTTCCTATCCCATCGTCGCCATAAGACCTATCTGTGTCGGTGCGACGTAAAGCCCCTAGCAAAAAAAAAAAAAAGTATAGTTCTGATACATCCTGTATAAAACAGTCTCTATCTTTGTATGCAAAAAGATAACAATTTGTATAGCATGTGACATGTTTTATGCTGTACCTCAATCGCTACGGAATGAATTATCAGTCAGCTGATCTGCAATTTAGGCAGTCGCCCAGGTGGCAGATTACCTATCTGTTGTTTTCCTAGCCTTTTCTTAAATGATCACAAAGAAATTGGAAATTTATTGAACATCTCCCTTGGTAAGTTATTCCAATCCTAACTCCCGTACCTATAAACGAATATTTGCTCCAATTTGTCCTCTTATATTACAGATTTATCTTTTTATTGTGATCTTTTCTACTTTTAAAGACATCACTCAAACATATTCGTCTACTGATGTCAGTCCACGCCGTCTCTCCACTGACAGGTCAGAACATACCACGTAATTGAAATAATAACAATAAGTTATTTTATTAATTTGACCACCTACAAATATCATCAATACGGATCAAAAATGATATTTATCACATGTAACATACCACTTAGTCGAGCAGCTCGTCTCCCAAGTCTTTCCAGCCCAAACTTTGCAACATTTTTGTAATGCTACTCTTCTGTCGTAAATCACCAAGAACAAATCGAGCTGCTTTTCTTTGGACTTTTTCCAGTTCTTGAATCAAGTAATCCTGGTGAGGGTCCCATACACTGGAACCATACTCTAGTTGGAGTCTTACCAGAGACTTATATGCCCTCTCCTTTACATCCTTACTACAATCCCTAAATACCCTCATAACCATGTGCAGAGATCTGTACCCTTCATTAACAATCATATTTATGTGATCAGCACAATGAAGGTCTTTTCTTATATTAACACCTAGGTACTTTACAATGATCCCCAAAAGGAACTTTCACCCCCATCAACGCAGTAATTAAAACTGAGAAGACTTTTCCTATTTGTGAAACTCACAACCTGACTTTTAACCCCGTTTATAATCATACCATTGCCCACCGTCCATCTCACAACGCTATTGAGGTCACCCTGCAGCCGCTCACAATCTTGTAACTTATTTATTACTCTGTACAGAATAACATCATCTACAAACAGCCTTATCTGTGATTCCACTTCTTTATACATATCATTGATATGTATATAAGAAAACATAAAGGTCCAATAATACTGCCTTGAGGAATTCCCCTCTTAATTATTAATAATAATGTTATTTGCTTTACATCCCACTAGCTACTTTTACGGTCTTCGGAGACGCCGAGGTGCTGGAATTTAGTCCCGCAGGAGTTCTTTTACGTGCCAGTAAATCTACCGACACAAAGCTGTCGTATTTGAGCACCTTCAAATACCACCGGACTGAGGCAGGATCGAACCTGCCAAGTTGGGGTTAAAAGGCCAGCGCCTTAACAGTCTGAGCCACTCAGCCTGGCCCTCTTAATTATTAAAGGGTCAGATAAAGCTTCGTCTACTCTAATTCTCTTAGTTCTATTTCCTAGAAATGTTTAGTGTGTGTGTAATTGAATGAATATATTCTAATTTAACATGCAGCTTTTGCAAGCACATAACGTTTCAATAATACTTTCAGATCTTAGGTTATGTTCAAATAGTGTACTCATTTCCTTGAAGCGGTGTTCTACTTTCCTAGAAGTGTGCTGCATGTACCCTACATTTTTAACTACAAACCAGCCCTCCTGCCAGTCATGAATCTCTGAATATCAGGAATAAAACCTGGGCCTCCGAGGACAGCAGCTAATTGTGTTAACCTTTACACTGTGCAGGTGGACATATTCATGTCCTTGTATTTCTTGAAGTGGCGTAGTCCTCCTCAGGCACATCTCCAATGGAGGTGAGCTTCATGTATCTTTTTAACCTCATATCAGCCCTACTGCCAGTCTTAAATTTCTGGCTGTACCAGGAATCGGTCCCAGTTCTCTGAGGATGGCAGCTAGTAGCAATAATAATAATAATAATAATAATAATAATAATAATAATAATAATAATAATAATTTTGTGTGGCTATTTCTAACCGAGTGCAGCCCTTGTAAGGCAGACCCTCCCATGAGGGTGGGCGGCATCTGCCATGTGTAGGTAACTCGGGTTATTGTGGTGGAGGATAGTGTTATGTGTGGTGTGTGAGTTGAAGGGATGTTGGGGACAGCACAAACACCCAGTCCCCGGGCCATTGGAATTAACCAATGAAGGTTAAAATCCCCGACCTGGCCGGGAATCGAACCCGGGACCCTCTGAACTGAAGGCCAGTACGCTGACCATTCAGCCAACGAGTCGGACGCACTAATAATTACACTACGAAAGTGGATGTATTCAGGTATTCAATTAACCCCCTGTGGGTGGGGTACACAGACGAAGAATTCACCCACGGTATCCCCTGCCTGTCGTAAGAGGCGATTAAAAGGAGCGAGCAAGGGATGATCAAATTAGAACCATTAAACTACTTGTGATTAGTACTATCACATGGGGAACACCATGGGTCGCTTTTACTTTTGCGTAGTACCACTATGTTGGATTGTGGTTAGTAGCAAACGAGAGCGTGACGGCTTTTACAGTACCTGTGATTAGTAGCACTATATGAGCGACATCATGGGATGAGGGAACCCAGGGTTCTGGCGTGCCTATGATTAGTACCCACTATATGAGGAACACCACAGGATAATACGAGTCCCACCGAGATCGATAGCTGCAATTGCTTAAGTGTGGCCAGTATCTAGTATTCGGGAGATAGTGGGTTCGAACTCCACTGTCGGCAGCCCTGAAGATAGTTTTCCTTGGTTTCCCATTTTCACACCAGGCAAATGCTGGAGCTGTACCTTAATTAAGGTCACGGCTGCTTCCTTCCCATTCCTAGCCCCTTCCTGTCCCATCATCGCCATAAGACTTATCTGTGTTGGTGCGACGTATATAAAAAAAAAGTAAGAGTCCCTGTGGTTACTACCCTTATGTGATGAACGCCATAGGTTTGCATTGCCTGTAAATGGCGCCGCAATGTGCGAAACAGCGTAGGTCTCTAATACATGTGCGAATTTCATTAACTGTGAGTAGTACCATACTCTGTGGAATACCGCGAGTCTACGCTATTCCTGATTAGTACCGCAACATGACCAATACCATGGTTCTACTTTCCTAGCGATAAGTACCGTTGTGAGGGGCCGCTGACTTGGATTTTGGACCCCTTTCGACTACAAGTATCATCTATTCAGTATTGTGCTATAGAAGCAGTCCCTTAGTCAGTAATACCATTGTTCTACGCCAGCTTCTGTGCATGTGAGGCACTGTGAGTCGGTTCCACTGATCGTTTTATATTCATATCCCGTCCGTCCCTCCCTCCATCCACCCACCCACCCGTCTGTCCGTCCTTTATATTCTGGTCATCTTGATGATGTTGGGCCCCTTAAACAAAAATCAATCAATCAAAATGGCTTTATAGAGTAGTAAGATTAGCATGAAGTGTTGATAAGGTACCTTCAGATTGGACAAAAGCAGAAATTGCACCTGTCTATAAGCAAGGGAACAGGAAAGATCGCAACAACTATCGAGGTATCTCATTGATTAGTATACCAGGCAAATTATTCACTGGCATCTTAGAAGGGAGGGTACGATCAGTGGTTGAGAGGAAGTTGGATGAAAACCAGTGTGGTTTCAGACCACAGAGGGGCTGCCAGGGTGAGATTTTCAGTATGCGCCAGATAATTGTAAAATGCTTCAAGAGGAATGGACAGCTGTGTTTATGTTTCGTAGATCTAGAGAAAGCATATAACAGGATACCGAGGGAAAAGATGTTCACCATACTGGGGGACTATGGGATTAAGGGTAGGTTATTAAAATCAATCGAAGGCATTTATGTTGACATTTGGGCTGCAGTGAGAAATTGATGGTAGAATGAGTTCTTTGTTCAGGGTACTTACAGGGGTTAGACAAGGCTGTAATCTTTCACCTTTGTTGTTCGTAGTTTACATGGATCATCTGCTGAAAGGTATAAAGTGGCAGGGAGGGATTCAGTTAAGTGGAAATCTAGTAAGCAGTCTGGCCTATCCTGACGACTTGGTCTTAATGGCAGATTGTGTTGAAAGCCTGCAGTCTAATATCTTGCAACTTGAAAATAGGTGCAATGAGTATGGTATGAGAATTAGCCTTTCGAAGACTAAATTGGTGTCAGTAGGTAAGAAATTTGAGGGAATTGAATGTCTGCTTGGTGATACAAAAGCTGCAACAGGTAGATAATTTCAAGTGTTCTAATATAGTAAATGAGATTGAATCAAGGTGCAGTAAAGCTAATGCAGTGAGCTCACAGTTGCGATAAACGGTATTCTGTCAGAAGGATGTCAGCTCCTTGATGAAACCATCTTTACATCGGTCTGTTTTCAGACCAACTTTGGTTTATGGGAGCGAAAGCTTGGTGGACTCAGGATGTCTTATTCATAAGTTAGAAGTAACATACATGAAAGTAGCGAGAATGATCGCTGGTACAAGCAAGTGGGAACAATGGCAGGAGGGTACTTGGAATGAGGAGATGAAGGCTAACTTAGGAATGAACTTGATGGACGAAGCTGTACGCATAAACCGGCTTTGGTGATGGGGTCATGTGAGGTGAATGGAGGAAGATAGGTTACCTAGGAGAATAATGGACTCTGTTATGGTGGGTAGGAGAAGTAGAGAGAGACCAAGACGATGATGGTTAGACTCAGTTTCTAACATTTTAAAGATAAGAGGTATAGAAATAAATGAGACCACAGCAGTAGGTGCAAATAGAGGATTTTGGCAACGTTTAGTAAATTCACAGAGGCATGCAGACTGAACGCTGAAAGGCATAATGATCTACAATGATGATGTTTATAACCCTTTACTTTGTACAGTGGGGCTAATATAGCAATTCTCCATGCATTTGGTATAGTTCCTTCACACAAACAGTAATCAATCAGATATGGTAATGTATCTGAACTCGTTGTCTTTAATATATCTCCAGTAATCTTATCATTTTCAATTGATTTTGTAGCTTTCAGCTTTTTTGTTGTTCTTGTTGTTGTAATTATCTTTGTTACCGTAGGTAAATTTTAGTATTTCACTAGTATATTCACCTCCCCTACCTGGACATTATCCTTTTATCCAATCATCTGTATACCGGGTGGTCCACCAGCCCCTTGCGATCCAGTTTTACACATCCCTTCACATTTACTACAATTCTAAAAGACATCGGTCCCTCTCCCTAAACCGGGTTAATATAACAAGATGTGTGTTTACGGGCTAGAAGACAGCGGGAATCGTGAGCGCTACTATTAATTAATTATGGGTACCTAGAATGAACTCGTAAAACGAGTATAGATACGCAGAACATGTACGTTAAAACAGGAGTTGGACGCACAGACCGGCAGCATGGTACTGTATAGGCTGAGAAGTGGGGCGCCTCGGGTCAAGTGTCGCAGTAGCTCACATGGCAAGCGGGCGGGGAGATATGTGATTGTGGAAAGTGCTCGAGTTAGGAGGTTCGAATCCCACATAAGAATTTTTTTTAACAGCCTGTTGCCAGGGATGTGGTAAGGTTGCATACTTGATAGCTTCCAAGGACTGATTTGTTTATTTGACCCTGTAAATGTCCGTATGTATTGTTACATCGGGTATAGTGCTGGGTTGGATGAGGCTTAGGAGATGATGGTCTGTGGTCAGTTAGCCACGTCATACATGTTTCAAGCTTTGGAGACCACAGGTAGTTCAACGTATGCCCTATTGGAACGATAACAACATGCGATGGCAGGTAAGTATATAGCTACGCGAACTTCCCTTCTTCGAAGCAATTCACAACACAAAGTGTATTCACTGCCTTGAGATGTAGCCTATTCCAGTGACGACTATGTGGATATGTTACTTATCTCTGGAGAAGCTAGACAGAATGCATACCAGGCACAACGCCTGTACCTAGAATGCTATCCGGATAGACGACAACAGACGGGTGCGATATTTCAGAGTGTGGAAATACGCCTGTGGGATACTGCATCCCTGGGAAGGACATGGCGTGTTCAAGATCATCCTGTGATGTCTACTGACAATGAAGAGGTTGTGTTTGACGCTATCTTGGCGTAACCCTCATACTAGCACATGGGGCATTGCACAGAAGACGGTGATAAGGGAACAGGGAACTGGAAATCCAGTAGGGATGTCATAAAATTATTAGTGTTGAACTGTAGAAGTATTGTAAGGAAAGGAATAGATTTATTTACCAGATATTGTAATAGGAGTTGAATCATGGCTGAGAAATGATATAATGGATGCAGAAATTTTCTCACGGCACTGGAGTGTATATCGTAGAGATAGGATAGGAAGGGTGGGAGGGGGAGTGTTCATTCTGGTGAAAGAAGACTTAGTAAGCTACGAAAAAGTTAAAGATGAGACACATGAAATTCTAGGTGTAAGGCTCATTTCTAAAGATAATAGGCAACTTGATATATTTGGAGTGTACAGATCGGGAAAGGGTAGCACTGACGCGGATTCGGAATTATTTGATAGGATAGTCGGCTATGTGAGAAACGACATGGGAAGAAATGTGATTGTAGCGGGAGATCTGAATTTGCCAGATGTCAATTGGGAAGGAAATGCGAACGAAAGGAAGCATGACCAACAAATGGCAAATAAGTTAATATGAGAAGGACAGCTGATTCAGAAAGTGATGGAACCAACCAGAGGGAAAAATATCCTGGATGTGGTGCTGATAAAACCAGATGAGCTCTATAGGGAAACTGAAGTAATAGATGGTATTAGTGATCATGAAGCTGTTTTTGTGGTAGTTAAAAATAAATGTGATAGAAAGGAAGGTTTTAAAAGTAGGACTGTTAGGCAGTACCATATGGCTGATAAAGCAGGCATGAGGCAGTTTCTAAAAAAGTAACTATGATCGGTGGAAAACGGTAAATAAAAATGTAAACAGACTCTGGGATGGGTTTAAAGAAATTGTTGAGGAATGCGAAAACAGGTTTGTACCATTAAGGGTGGTAAGGAATGGTAAAGACCCACCTTATTATAATAGAGAAATAAAGAGACTAAGAAGGAGGTCCAGACTGGAAAGAAATAGAGTTAGAAATGTCTGTGGAAGTAAGGAGAAATTGAAGGAACTTACTAGAAAATTGAATCTAGCAAAGAAGGCAGCTAAGGATAACATGATGGCAAGCATAATTGGCAGTCATACGAATTTTAGTGAAAAATGGAAGGGTATGTATCGGTATTTTAAGGCAGAAATAGGTTCCAAGAAGGACATTCCAGGAATAATTAATGAACAAGGGGAGTGTGTATGTGAGGATCTTCAAAAGGCAGAAGTATTCAGTCAGCAGTGTGTAAAGATTGTTGGTTACAAGGATAATGTCGAGATAGAGGAGGAGACTAAGGCCAAAGAAGTAATAAAATTTACATATGATAACAATGACATTTACAACAAGATACGAAAGTTGAAAACTAGAAAAGCGGCTGGAATTGATCAGATTTCTGGGGATATACTAAAGACAATGGGTTGGGATATAGTACCATATCTGAAGTACTTATTTGATTATTGTTTGGTCGCAGGAGCTATACCAGATGAATGGAATGTTGCTATAGTAGCCCCTGTGTATAAAGGAAAGGGTGATAGACATAAAGCTGAAAATTACAGGCCAGTAAGTTTGACATGCATTGTATGTAAGCTTTGGGAAGGCATTCTTTCTGATTATATTAGACATGTTTGTGAAATTAATAACTGGTTCGATAGAAGGCAATTCGGTTTTAGGAAAGGTTATTCCACTGAAGCTCAACTTGTAGGATTGCAGCAAGATATAGCTGATAGCTTGGATTCAGGAGTTCAAAAGGACTCTATCGCGATTGACCTGTCTAAAGCATTTGATAGGGTGGGTCATGGGAGACTACTGGCAAAAATGAGTGCAGTTGGACTAGACAAAAGAGTGACTGAATGGGTTGCTATATTTCTAGAAAATAGATCTCAGAGAATTAGAGTAGGTGAAGCTTTATCTGACCCTGTAATAATTAAGAGGGGAGTTCCTCAAGGCAGTATTATCGGACCTTTATGTTTTCTTATATATACACTGACTGACTGAGCAAATGCAACACCAAGAAGGAGTGGTCAGAACTTTATGCCAATTGCAGGGTAGACTGACGTCACTGAGGTATGCTCATGATGTGAAATGCGCCGCTGTGCTGCGCACGTAGCGAACGATAAATGGGACATGGCGTTGGCGAATGGCCCACTTCGTACCGTGATTTCTCAGCCGACAGTCATTGTAGAACGTGTTGTCGTGTGCCACAGGACACGTGTATAGCTAAGAATGCCAGGCCGCCGTCAACGGAGGCATTTCCAGCAGACAGACGACTTTACGAGGGGTATGGTGATCGGGCTGAGAAGGGCAGGTTGGTCGCTTCGTCAAATCGCAGCCGATACCCATAGGGATGTGTCCACGGTGCAGCGCCTGTGGCGAAGATGGTTGGCTCAGGGACATGTGGCACGTGCGAGGGGTCCAGGCGCAGCCCGAGTGACGTCAGCACGCGAGGATCGGCGCATCCGCCGCCAAGCGGTGGCAGCCCCGCACGCCACGTCAACCGCCATTCTTCAGCATGTGCAAGACACCGTGGCTGTTCCAATATCGACCAGAACAATTTCCCGTCGATTGGTTGAAGGAGGCCTGCACTCCCGGCGTCCGCTCAGAAGACTACCATTGACTCCACAGCATAGACGTGCACGCCTGGCATGGTGCCGGGCTAGAGCGACTTGTATGAGGGAATGGCGGAACGTCGTGTTCTCCGATGAGTCACGCTTCTGTTCTGTCAGTGATAGTCACCGCAGACGAGTGTGGCGTCGACGTGGAGAAAGGTCAAATCCGGCAGTAACTGTGGAGCGCCCTACCGCTAGACAACGCGGCATCATGGTTTGGGGCGCTATTGCGTATGATTCCACGTCACCTCTAGTGCGTATTCAAGGCACGTTAAATGCCCACCGCTACGTGCAGCATGTGCTGCGGCCGGTGGCACTCCCGTACCTTCAGGGGCTGCCCAATGCTCTGTTTCAGCAGGATAATACCCGCCCACACACTGCTCGCATCTCCCAACAGGCTCTACGAGGTGTACAGATGCTTCCGTGGCCAGCATACTCTCCGGATCTCTCACCAATCGAACACGTGTGGGATCTCATTGGACGCCGTTTGCAAACTCTGCCCCAGCCTCGTACGGACGACCAACTGTGGCAAATGGTTGACAGAGAATGGAGAACCATCCCTCAGGACACCATCCGCACTCTTATTGACTCTGTACCTCGACGTGTTTCTGCGTGCATCGCCGCTCGTGGTGGTTCTACATCCTACTGAGTCGATGCCGTGTGCATTGTGTAACCTGCATATCGGTTTGAAATAAACATCAATTATTCGTCCGTGCCGTCTCTGTTTTTTCCCCAACTTTCATCCCTTTCGAACCACTCCTTGGTGTTGCATTTGCTCTTTCAGTCAGTGTGTAAATTATATGAGTAAAGGAGTGGAATCGGAGGTAAGGCTTTTTGCGGATGATGTTATTCTCTATAGAGGGATAAATAAGTTACAAGATTGTGAGAACTGCAACGTGACCTCGAAAATGTTGTGAGATGGACAGCAAGCAATGGTATGTTGATAAACGGGGTTAAAAGTCAGGTTGTGAGTTTCACAAATAGGAAAAGTCCTCTCAGTTTTAATTACTGTGTTGATGGGGTGAAAGTTCCTTTTGGGGATCATTGTAAGTATCTAGGTGTTAATATAAGGAAAGATCTTCGTTGGGGTAATCACATAAATGGGATTGTAAATAAAGGGTACAGATCTCTGCACATGGTTATGAGGGTGTTTAGGGGTTGTAGTAAGGATGTAAAGGAGAGTGCATATAAGTCTCTGGTAAGACCCCAACTAGAGTATGGTTCCAGTGTATGGGACCCTCACCAGGATTACCTGATTCAAGAACTGGAAAAAATCCAAAGAAAAGCAGCTCAATTTGTTGTGCCCTAAATGCAGATCAGTATTGATTGATTAATTGAACATCAGCCGAGCGTCTGTTATGCAGATACTGCATACCCACCGGTTTCACTCGTACCATCTTCACTTACACCAGGAGCTCCATGGTCATGAATTCGATGCCCGGATGGCATTCTGTCAGTGGATCCTATAGCATGTGGACACTGATCCTGCTTTTCTAGCGACTCTTTTATTTACGAAGTACAATTCCACAACATAGGAACAGTTAATCGCCATAATATCCATTACTGGAGTGTGGATAATTCCCATTGGGTGCGACAGACAGCATTTCAGGTACAGTGGGGTGTGAATGTATGGTGTGGGATCATGGGTGATCACCTCATCGGTCCCCATTTCTTTGAGGGCCATCTGACCAGCCAACGCTACTTGCGGTTTCTCCAAGATGAACTACCACTGGTTTTGGAACATGTGCTACTTCTTGACCACTGCAGGATGTGGTTTCAACATGACGGAGCGCCACCGCGCGCGGCGGTGGACGTCTGGAACCATCTCTATGCGACTTATCCTGATAAGTGGAAAGGAAGGGGAGGACCTGTCTCCTGGCACACCAGATCACCCGATCTTACGTCCCTGGATTTTTTTCTGTGGGGCCATGTAAAACAACTGGTATATGCACAGGAGCTGGCCAGTCCTTGTCACCTTAGAAAGCTCATCACTGAGGCATGCCTTTTCGCCAGAGTTGTTGCGACGGGTCAGACGGTCCTTACAGCATCGCACGCAGCTCTGTATCGACCATGGAGGTCGTCAGTTTGAGCAGGTGCTGCGTTAAACAACATGGATACCTGAAATCCGGTCACATGTTTCCTAGCTTCTATCAACCCAGCTCCATACCAACGGCCCTTTTCAGGGTCAAATAAACAAATCAGTCCTTGGAAGCTATCAAGTATGCAACCTTATCACATCCAAAGCAACTGGGTGTTAAAAAAAGTTCTTATGTGGAATTCGAACCTCCTACCTCAAGCACTTTCCACTATCGCATATCTCTCCACCCGCTTGCCATGTGAGCTACTGCAACACTTGACCTACGGCGGCCACTTCCCAGCCTATCCAGTACCGTGCTCCCAGGCTGTGCGTTCACCTCTTGTTTTAAAGTATGTGTTCTGCATATTTGTACTCGTTTTATGGGTTCATTCGAGGTACCCATAATGAATTTACAGGGACACTCACGATTCCTGCTGTCTTCTAGCCTGTAAACACATTATATTACCCTGTTTTAGGGAGAGGGACCGATATCTTTCAGAATTGTAGTAAATGTGAAGGGATGCATACAACTGGATCGCAAGGGACTGGTTGACCACCCGGTATACTGCTCACTAAATAACTTCCTTCTGTTAATCCTCTTACATACACTTCCTTCGTGTATCAATGATTTGTAGAATGTTGTTTCTGAAACCTGTTTCTGCCTTAACACTAGAACGGCCGAACATTCCTCATACCTATAAAGGCCGCAGGCGGTCATTTTGACCGCTGCCGCTTATTGACATATATCTAGCATCCAGGATCTGGGAAACGTGCGAATGTTCAATAATTTATTTTAAAACAACATAGTTAACCATTGGGATGTATTGTATACAGATCAATCCATTGTTAAATATTAATAATTGTTCATATTCTGTCACTTCTAATAGGTAACAATGAAATATTTCGGCGGACTTGCTATTGAATGCCTTCGTAAAAAATTATGGTAAAAATAACAGTCTCTATTTGTTTACAAGCCTATTTAGGCACTTGACAAGCAATTTATGCAAGTTATTACCTTACATGAACATTTTCCACAGACTACTTTGTTGCACGAAGAACATGTGTCAGAGGTTTTGTTCTGTTTACAATTGGAGTTCACTTGACATTGTCGTCGCTTACGGCTGGCACATTGAACCTGAATCTGAGGCTCAGGCTGAAGTGTAGGGAGTTCAATCAACCGGGATCTTGTCTTCACAAAATCAGATCTTAGTTCTTGTATTACTTCAAGAATATAATCATGTCGAGAGATTCTCTGCCCCGTAACTTCCTTGTAAACTATCCATGAATTTATTGCTGCTAGATCAAGTATGTTGTAAAATACATGTACAGGCCACCTTCGGCATCCAGCTTTAGTGGTGTATTTACGCGCCATTTGATCAGCTACATCCACACCCCGTTATAAAATTCAGTAGTACTAGGGAGCTTCTTGTTATCTTCACTGACTTGAACGCTTGGGTGTAGAGTGCTTAGCAGAAGCACATTCTTGTTCACTTTACCTTGATATACTGCGAGAGTAGTGTGATCTTCCTTCTGAAGTACGACAGTCTCGTACAGATTCATACGTAGTGCTTTGAGTGACACCGGGATTTCCTTCCTCACTCGATTGATTGTTTCAACAATACTAGTTTTCTTCTCTTTCAGTCTCTCAGCTAACTTTACCGATGTAAACAAGTTATCAGTGGTCACGTTACGTCCTTTCATGAGTTATGGGTCCATAAGTTTCATGACAACATTTTCAGGCAGTGACTCATTGGCGGGTCACATTTCGTCTTTCCCAAGATAAGGAAACCCATTGCACACATACTTAGAATCAACGTCTACCAGTAGCCAGAATTTTATGCCAAATTTATCTGGCTTGTTAGCCATGTACTGCGTGAACCTGCACCGAGCTTTGCTGGGGAAGAGTTGTTCATCAGCTGTGACATTCGCTCCTGGTTTATAGCACGCATAACAATTCTCAATAAATCTGTTCCAAATAACCGAAGCCAAAGCAAATTTATCTGTCTGCAAACAAGTTGATTTAGTTTTACGGAGATCAAAGCGCAAATACCTTAGAATTTCTTTGAACCTGTTTCTTGCCATAGTGTTAGTGAAAACAGGGGGACTCCATAAAGAAGACCACATATGATCTACAGCTAGACTAGTTAGTTTATAAGCTCCACGGGCGTATAACAAAGCAATGAAAGCATCTAATTCTTCCAAAGAAATAGACCAATTGTTATCCATTGTCTGTCTACGAGCTTCGGTCTCTGTGCACATCTTTATATGCTTCAACATGGGTGCGTCAATGAATAAACGCCAGGCACTAACCTTGCTATTAATCTCTACGTTACGCTTAGCATGAGAAGTAGGCCCTGCTGCCTCTTTCAGTACATTCTGACCAGCCATCCTTCCAGTGGGGTTACCACTACTGTCGATAACAGTCCAAATTGTTGTTCCATCCTTATCACATAACTGATCCCCTGGTGCAAATGAAGACTTTACCAGTTCATGACCTTCCCCACCTCGTCCCCTTCCTCTTCGAACAGGTTGCCCGCTGCTAAGAGATCGTCCTCTGCTGCAAGATTGATCACGGCTGGTTGAAGGAGTAACTGCGTCTATCGTAGGTCGAAGTCCACTGTGTGCATATTTTCGTCAGCCGAATCTCCATCACTATCCGGCATATTATCACACTGTTGAGGTATAAAATCCTCATCATCACTCATTGCGTCTATATCTGATAATGTATTTTCGTCACCTGATTCGTCTTCTCCTAGCATTTCAAGTTCTGCTAATAATTGAACAGGAGTAAGTTTTTGCCGCCGAGCCATTATTACGCACTGTACGACACAAGGGACAGGCACTAACTCGTTCACTCGCAACCACTGCTAGAGGCATACTATTTAGTTACATCATACGCCCCTATAGCGCCACTTGTAATTATATCACAGGAAGTAAGCAGTGAGCAGAATAGAACTCTCCGTATCAAGGAAGTGAAGCGGTCAAAATGACCGCTTATGGCCTTCCTAGGTATAAGGGACAATATCGGTGTTCCCTTATCATCTACGGATGTAATTTTTGGCGTGAATGTACATAACCCTAAAAGATTAAAAGTTACAAAAGAACAACCTCATGCGTTAAAAATTACGAGCGTGGAAATACCTTGAAATTCGCTAACGGTCAAAATGACCGCTCTGGCCGTTCTAGTGTTAAAGTACGTTTTTAAAATTTTTTTTTTTTTGCTATTTGTTTTACGTCGCACCGATACAGATATGTCTTATGGTGACGATGGGATAGGAAAGGCCTAGGAAGTGGAAGGAAGCAGCCGTGGCCTTAATTGAGGTACAGCCCCGGCATTTGCCTGGTGTGAAATTGGGAAACCACGGAAAACCATCTTCAGGGCTGCCGACAGTGGGGCTCGAACCCACTATCTCCCGATTACTGGATACTGGCCGCAATTAAGCGACTGCAGCTATCGAGCTCGGTCTTAAAATACCTATACATACTCCTTCCAGTTTTCACTAGAATTGACATGACTGCCAATAATGTTATTAGGTTATTGATAACTTGATTTTATGAATAACATGATGTATGCATTCTTTTTTCCCCCTCCTATATACTGTCTTTAAACTATTATGGTGCAAAGGGATGTGTCATTGTTGGCGGGGAGTATGTCCCCTACAATACGAGGAGTAGAGGTAAAGCGACTGTCAGACCACCTCACACAAACGCTGCGGGACATCTCTCCTAAAGTCTAAATGGACTTCAACACGCATCACAAGCCGTTTCATTTACACCTAAAAATCCAGTTGAACACCTCTTCAGACTTACACGGATGATAACTTCATAAGCTTCACGACCTAGGCAGCATATTTGCATATTTAAAGAGAAGAAGATTTAATTTGTTATTTGAATGAGACTTGATCAAGCATCCTCTACTAGGTATACTTGCCATCTAACCAGTATCTTCACTTCGAATATTGTAAATAAAGACTCGCGTTCAATAAAGAAAAGATTTTAATCTATAGAAATTTTAACTAATCCAAAAATCATTTTCCCCCCTGTGGGTGGGGGATGCAGATGAAGAATACACCCATGGTATCCCCTGCCTATCGTAAGAGGCGACCAAGGGATGACTGTGTTAGTACCATGAAACTACTTTTGATTAGTGCCACCACACGGGGAACACCATGGGTCAATTTTACTTGCGTATAGTACCACTATGTTAGGTACCGAATAGGTTTGCGATTAGTAGCAAAAGAGCGTGACGGTTTTTACAGTACCAGTGATTAATAGCACTATTTGAGTGATGTGATGAGGGAACCCATGGTTATGGCTTGCCTATGATTAGTACCCACTATACGAGGAAAACCACGGGATAGCGCGAGTCCCTGTGGTTAGTACACTTATGTGATGAACAACATAGGTTTGCGTTGCCTGTAAATGGCGCCGCAATGTGCGACACACCATAGGTCTGTACTACATGTGCAAATTTCATTACATGTGAGTAGTACCATAATGTGTGGAATACCACGAGTCTACGCTCCTTTTCATTAGTACTGCAACATGACAAATTACCATGGTTCTACTTTTCTAGAGATAAGTACCATTATGAGGGACCGATGACTTGGATTTTGGACCCCTTTCGACTACAAGCATCATCGATTTAGTATCATGCTATAGAAACAGTCCCTTGGTCAGTAATACTATTATTTTACGCCAGCTTCTGTGCATGTGGGGCACTGTGGGTCGGTTCCACTAATTGTTTCATATTCATATCCATCCATCCTTTCATTCTTCATCCTCACATTTTTAATTATGGTCAGTGAAGGACTTTGGACTTTTAATTCGTCGTTTCATTTCGTCTCACTTCACACCATTAGGGGCCGATGACCTAGATGTTAGGCCCCTTTAAACAACAAGCATCATCATCATCACAAATCATTTTAAGCTAAATGTATTGATTTCTTGTACATACTGAAAAATTCTGTGTAAATATTTTTATTCCCATTTGACTTAAATTGTAAACCCAATATCAACATTATGGGTGATAATATTATTTTATATTATCTCTGTTCCGGGGTCTCTGTGGAACACAGATATGAAAGAAGGTGTGGGCTTGAATGGGTCTAACTACAATATCAAAAATTAATTTAAAACTTTAAGCAAATGTTATATTTCTTTTCAAAAAACAATCTCAACAACCTTTTACTTAGTGAAATAACAATGACAAATTTGGGAATTAAAATAGAGAACCCCAGAATAGGGAATTTAACAATTTTGGGCTTCGAGCCCCAGATTTAAAAGTTTTGAGCTACAAGATCCAGTTTACAAAATTTGCAAAAATTTCAATATTTAGATAAGGACAGGAAAATCCCAATTTAAGAGTACTTTGCACCAAGGATTACAAGTACGGCCTTCCAAATGCACCCCTCAATATTACAGTAAACTTAGAAAAGAGCCTTATATGCTCTCCAACATTAACCAATTTCTTACAGCATACTCAAGGCAACATTACATCAAAAATCTTATAATTTATTTCCTCTCTAGGTCTGTCTTACACATTTACCATATTTACACAGAGGTATAATTTACCCAAACTACTGGGCCACGAACCTGCTACGCAGGCGTAGCAGGGGGAGAGGTGATACTCCCACGTGGCGCGTCCCAGGTGGCGGATAGGGGGTCCTAACCGGCTTGCCGGCGGACTTGAGGGAAATAAAATACCTCTCGCAGACCAAACACACACCACTTGTGGGTGGGGGAGGCTGACGAATAATACACCCACGGTATCCCCTGCCTGTCGTAAGAGGCGACTAAAAGGGGCGACCAAGGAATGATTGTATTAGAACCATGAAACTACTTTTAATTAGTGCCATCACGCGTGGAATACCATCGGTCGCTTTTACTTGCGAGTAGTACCACTCTGTTAGGTACTCCATAGTTTTGTGATTCATAGCACTCGAGTGGGGTTCAGTGTGGGTTTCCAGTACCCGTGAGTCGTGCCCGTGTGTGCAACACCACAGGTCTGGGCGCTGCCTGTGAGTTGTACCCGTGTGAGCGACACCACGCGTCTGGGCGTAGCCTGTGAGTTGTACCACTATACGAGCGACACGTAGGTCTGCGTTGCCAGTGATCAGTACCCACTCTGTAGGAACACCACAGGAATACCGGCGCCCGTGATTAGTACACCTAGGTGAGGAACCTCATCGGTTTGCGTTGGCTATGAGTGGCGCCATTGTGTGAGACACACCATAGGTCTGCGTTACCTTTACGACGTACAATACTTGTGAGTAGTACCTTCATGTTTGGAACACCGTGAGTTTACGCTACCTTTGATTAGTACCGCAGCTTGAGAAATATCATGGTCCTCCTTTACTACCGATAAGTGCCATTAGCATCATTGTGCTTTATAAGTGGTCCCTTGGTCACTAATACTATTATTGACAATCTTTTTTGAGTCTTATCCACTGTTTTTTTTTTTTTTTTTGTTGTATTCATGTCCATCCATTCATTCTTCATGGTATTTTTTATTTTTTTTTATTTTGGTCAGTGGATGCTTTTCAATTTTTTGTTGTTATCTCATTTCGTACCATTAGGGGCCGATGACCTCAATGTTAGGCCCCTTTAAACAACAAGCATCATCATCATCATCAAACTACTGGGCCTTTGCGGAAAGAAGAACAGGTTAAATTAATGGCCCGTACACAAAATGAATGGAGGCGTACACTTGCACTACTAGAACATTACATATAAAACCCTAATAGGGCTCTCAGCCCGATGATGCAGAGGCTAATCCCAAGCTACTGAAGTGACTCGAATGAAGGTTCATTTAATGCATTACAGGAAAGAAAAAAAAAAGCAGTTACAAAATCGTAGTCACCTCAAACCAAGTTGAAGGGGAACTTGAGAGGATAACGCACTCTCTATCCCCGAATTGCAGTTAAAGACTTTATGAACTTTTACATTAGCCGAAAGGAAATTTACATTTTAGAAAACAGGTTATATAGTTAGAAATTAGGACCTTCCCCTCGTGTAAGTCTGCGGAGGTAGCTACAGAAAAATAAGATAAGTGGCTGTTGGTCTGCCTGGCGAAGAATGAGTGTCTTAACACACACACACTCTCAGAAATATGGCGATCAAGAGACAAGGTAGTCAGAAAGGCCGCAGCTTATATATGCGAGGCGACGGTTCTAGAGGATTCTGGACTAATCTGGATACACCTTCTCGATTTTATTGGCAGAATCAAAAGTTACACTCAAAAACCCACAAGAAGCCTATGATAGGCTGAAAAATAATTACAGAAAATTCCTATTGGCCAGATTCAAAACTGGCGGAACGAGAAAGAAGTGTTGCAAACCTTGAAATATATAAAAAAATAAATGAAAGTTAATTTACTTGAGAAAACCCATAAACACAAAATTTCTTTCAATAACAAATTCTTTTACCTTGCACCGGAGTGCATGACCTGAGTTTTTGTAATGACATCTATGGAGAACTGTCCAAACTTCTTGATGTACACCAAAACACAACAAAATAAATCCAATCAGTTTAGGAAACTTAGAAATGACAAACTTCTCAATTATTCAGTGGAGACATCTTCTGATTAATGTCCCAACTTCATGCCGCAGTAGTTTCACGTTTTCTTGGATAGATAGAGTTCATTAAGGCGCTTCTTTCGAATGAGCGGAGTTGAGGTATACCTCCCAGTATAATCTCCATTAGATGTGAACATATATATGACTAGCAAGATACCCGTGCTTCGCTACGGCATTATACTGAAACTTAGAATTGAATGCTTATTGTTTTATATGTAATCCGCCGAAATTCGCAATATGACTCGTTTTCTGAGAGAATACGCCAAAATTCGCGATCTGACTCGTTTTCTAATAGATTATGGCAAGTTTCCTCCCATTTTTCAATCTTTCTTTCTAGCAATCGATTTCGTACTTCCCGGGTATTCCACCCGGTCAGTTGGGTCCCTAAACCTTTTCCTATAAGCATTTTTAATATGGATCAACTCCTTGAGGAGATCCAGCGTGCTGTCGTCTTGGGTACCTTGGCGATACTAAACCTGCGGCCGGACTGCATTCTTAGTCATTACTCGTCCAGGACCAGTTTCCAGCGCGGTCCGCACATTTGACGACGGTCCAGAACATTATTATTATTATTATTATTATTATTATTATAGATGTTCTGGACCCCACAGCAAGATGCAAGACCGCTACATGGCGGTAAATTACATCTGCTGCCATTGTCATTGTTGAGAATGTGATCAGCACCATTGTCGCGCGTAGGCAAGTGTGCGGTATTTCTGGCCATACGAATGACATACTTCCGTGCATTATTGACCTTATTGTGGAGGTGAAAAATTGGACGGTCAATCTCATTCCTATAGGTTATTTCAAATGTGTTTAAATTTTTATTTATATGTCAGGAGAATCTACTGTAATCTAAGAACGTTCTCCGAAGGAAAAGTTGGCTCTTGAAAACTAACCCAGGAAAGATTAAAAATGATCGGTTTATGATCAGAATAAGTACATCGAAAATCTACAGCCTGTTTGCAGTCATTCGACAGGGTCAGGAATGGAATGAATAAAGCCCCCATCTAGCGGCAGCAATAGGAATTGTGCCGGCAGCCGAAACCTGTCGCACTCCTCTGGGGCAATGATTAATGGAGGACAAATGAAATGAAATGATATTGGACAGTGTTGCTGGAATGAATGTTGACAGGGAAAACCGGAGTATCCGGAGAAAAACCTGTCCCGCCTCCATTATGTCCAGCACGAATGTCACATGGGAGACCAGGATTTGAACCACGGAACCCAGCTGTGAGAGGCTGGCGCGCTGCCGCCTGAGCAACGGAGGCTCCATATAAATACAATATGAACAGTAATCTCAATTGGTCTCGCCTCCTTTTACACCCCAACGCCGTTAAGTTTATTTACCAACCCCCCCCCCCCCAAAAAAAAATTTAAGAAGGCGTGTTTCTTTATGTTAAAGGAGATTCCAGACAGTAATATTCACGTCTATTACCTTCAGTTTTGAGATTAAATAATTCACTTTTTTCACTTTCACACTACACCCCCCCCCCCCGCCCCTAAGTGAATTTTCCGGCAAAAATACTTGTTTCTTTAATAGTAAAGGATCTCCTAAATACCAGTTATCACGACTGTAACTCTAACTTCTTCAGTTTTTGATTTATGTGTCCTCATGATAGGAATTCAACTCCTTTCCACTCCCGCCCCCCCAAGATGATTTGCCCCCAAAACGCGTTTTTCTTTGTTTTTAAAGGAGATCCAAATACCAATTTTCACGTCTGTAGGCCCTAACAACTTTAGTTTTTAATAGATGTAAGTATTCTCATACAATTAAGTCAATTAATTTTTCAATTCTTTCACCTGCCCCCTTCCCTTTCATTGGATTTTCCAAGAATACGTGTTTCTTTACTTTTAAAGCAGATTCCAAATATCAAATTTCACGTCTGTAACATCTTCATTTTTGAGATAACAGTAGCCTAATTAAAAGAATTCAACACCATTTTCAGTCACTTTCCCCCCCCCCCCCCCCCAATACACCCAAGTGGTATTTCCGAAAACTAAAAATACATGTTTATTTTTAATAGAGAGAAAAAATACCATTTTTCACTTCTGTAACATGTTCAGTTTTTTTAGATATACTGTAGAAATTCTCATTTTAAAATTTCACCCACTTTTTAGTTCCCCTTAAGAGGAGTTTCCAAAAACAAATCACCTATGTTTCTTTACATTTACAGGAGATTCCAAATACCACTCTTTACGTCTGTATCATTCTATGTTTCTCAGATATTCTGTAGATATAGTCCTTCAAAAAATTCACCCCAATATGTCACTCCTGTTTAACCGCCATTAATTGGAATTTCCAAAAACAAAAAAATACGTGTTTCTTTATTATTAAAGGAGATCCCACATAAACATTTTCAGTTCTGTAATATCTTCAGTTTCTGAGATATATGTATCCTCATTAAAGGCATTCAACCCATTATTCACCCTTTTACACCCCTCCTATTCGGATTTACAGAAAACAAAAAATACATGTTCCTTTATTTTTAAAGGAGATTCTAAATATCAATTTTTACATGTGCAAACTTTTAAAGTTTTGAGATATAGATATAATCATTTTAAAAATTTACCCCCTTTTTCCCCCTCCCATTAATTGGATTTTCCGAAAACAAAAAAATACGTGTTCCTTTATTTTTAAAGGAGATCAAAAGTACCAATTTTCAGGTCTGTAATATCTACAGTTTCTGAGATATAAGTACCGGTATCCTGATTAAAGGCATTCAACCCCTTTTTCACCCTTTTTCACCCGTCCTATTGGGATTTTCTGAAAGCAAAAAAATACGTGTTTCCTTATTTCCAAAGAAGATTCTAAATACCAATTTTTACATTTATAAACTTTTAAAGTTTTGAGATATAGATACACTCATTTTAAAATTTCACCCCCCCTTTTCACCCCCTTAGCAATGGAATATCCAAAAATCCTCTCTTAGCGAGCACCTACATCTTAATATGAATGTATCCCCAAAATTTCATTTCATTATGTCCAGTAGTTTTGGCTCGGCGATGATGAATCAGTCAGTCAGTCAGTCAGGACAAGCTATTTTATATATATAGATATCCCAATAGAACTTAAAAACAGGATTAACCAATTCAATCCAAATATGACTATAATGTCCTTATACATCAATGTAAATTATTGTAAACAATTCGTTTTTAAAAATAGTTTTAATGTAACATCCACTTCAGAGCTCTGACTTAGAGTATAGAATTTAAGGCTGATGATGCCTGCAATGACAGGTGAGACATGTACTATAACAACCTTAGAATGATTACTACCAGGTGAGTTGGCCATGCAGGTAGAGGCGCGCAGCTATGAGCTTGCATCCGGGAGATAGTGGGTTCGAATCCCACTGTCCAAACAATGAGAACTACTGCTTTAGCACTGAGCTACTCTGCAGCAGAATATGCATGCCCTGTTTGGTATAGATCGTGTCATGCCAAACAGGTAGATATTGCTTTAAATGAAACTTGCCGGCTTGTAACTGGTTACAAGTAATGAAAATAATTTTTTCCTTATTGAAAGAATCTCAATAATAAATGTGAGAAATTTATTTTAACTTCAACCTATTCAATACAGTACAAGATGTTAACGTGTTAATTAAACATATACCGAGCTCGATAGCTGCAGTCGCTTAAGTGCGGCCAGTATCCAGTATTCGGGAGACAGTAGGTTCGAACCCCACTGTCGGCAGCCCTGAAGATGGTTTTCCGTGGTTTCCCATTTTCACACCAGGCAAATGCTGGGGCTGTACCTTAATTAAGGCCACGGCCGCTTCCTTCCCACTCCTAGACCTTCTTTCCCATCGTCGCCATTAGACCTATCTGTGTCGGTGCGACGTAAAGCAACTAGCAAAAAAAATAATTAAACATAATTGAAATAGTTGAGACATGTTTCACCCCTTTTGTGGGGCATCATCCGTCATATCAATACCTCAAGGTTCTACCAGACGTCTAGAAAATTGTCTAACCAGACGTCTGGTAGAACTTTGAGGTATTGATATGACTGATGATGCCCCACAAAAGGGACGAAACATGTCTCAACTATTTCAATGATGTTTAACACGTTAACATCTTGTACTGTATTGAATAGGTTGAAGTTAAAATAAATTTCTCACATTTATTATTATAACTGGTTGCCTAAGATCTACACCTTGTGACAAGGTATATAGCTTGGCTGGCTTTGCTCCCCGAGATATCAGACGTGAAGTAGTGCCAAACATGAAAGATCTAAAGTAGACATTTCCCAAACACATCCGTTACATGATTATCAACCTGCTCAACAACGATTGAAATCGAGGAGAAGTTTTCTTCATTCTACTGAGTGCCTTTTGGAGTCACCTCAATCAAGACTAGCTTCCTGAAGATCCAGAAACCTCCATCTCATTGGATGGATGGATGGATGAATCCATCTGAAACTCTTCCAGCCGGTTATGAAGAGTCGTGGTCTACATGGAAGAGTCTGAACAGGCTGCGGTCTGGGTTCGGCCGATCTAAGAACAATATGAAGAAGTGGGGTCTATCTAAAGAGTCAACCCTCTGTGCCTACGGAGAAGAACAAACCATGGCACACCTACTTAATTGCAACTCCTGCCCTCTCATTTGCACCATGCAAGATTTGGTAAAGGCCACACCAAATGGTCGAGATCTCACCAAATTCTGGTCCGATAAGATATAATTGTTACTTGAATGTTCCTCTAGTATGTTTTCACCAGTTAGGCCTATCTCTCATTCTTAATTAATAATTTATATGATGTATTGCTTCTGAGACGAATAAATAAATAAATCCCACTGTCAGCAGCCCAGAAGATGGTTTTCCATGGTTTCCCATTTTCACACCAGGCAAATTGTCGTGCGGCCGAGTGGTGTGTCGCTTGTCAAATTGGTGTGGGAGCTGGATGGGTGGTCTCGGAGAATACTAAGTGAAAAACAGCTTCTGAATCCCTTCTCCAAAATTAATATCTCTGTATATTGGCTTCTTCTTATTTACAATATTTACACGTTATGATAATCTCGTAGGTAGCATGGAAAACACGTTGCTTATTCTGATTCAGTTCTCTCTATCAGACTCTATACTGCCAATGTTTCTAGTCTCCCTGAGACTGTATTCTATCTCTTGAATAACTGGTTACTGTTTCTAAAGTTCCTTGGAGTACAAGCTCGACTCAAACCCTGACGTCTTAATATCTCTCTTACTACATAGCGGTAGGCTAACTACTTCTTAGCTGACCGTCTCTCTGCTCAAGACTTACATGACTTGCCTGAGAAGTTCTGCTGGAGATGACCTTCCGGACACTACTTGCCGGTAGAGAAGAATCTCCGTGCATGACCTAGTGGAGAAGACTGGAGAAGACCTCTTATCTCCTCTAGCTACCCTCTTTATACTCTGTGCGCGGCTGACTAATTTGTTATTCCCGATAGCGGTGCCTTTCTCAAGGTTGCCACAAAGTTATCTATCTATAGCTTCCGGTCCTTGTTTGACTCGGTTTCGCTTTCACTATTTACTTCTAATGAGCAATCGCTGCCTGGCTGTAGCAAACATGTTGTTCCATGCGTCCTGTACAAATATGTTATTTACATAGATTTCTGCTGGTTTCAACAGCTCTGGCTCCGTGCTGGCGGTGGTTCGGTCGACTGACAGAACAAAATGCTGGGGCTGTACCTTAATTAAGGCCACAGCCGTTTCTTTCCAACTCCTGGTCCTTTCCTATCCCATCGTTGCCATAAGACCTATCTGTATCGGTGCGATGTAAAGCCCCTAGAGAAAAAAAAAAAAAAAAAAAATTACGTAAGTTTTAAAGACTGTAAAGTATTAAATAGGTGCTTTTAAATAAATTAATTGTAAAACGTTTTAATATTTTGAACTTCAATACGGTCTAATAATGAGATTAATCACTTGTAATAAAGCCAATTGTAAAAAATATAATTACACCAAGATTTCTTATCAAGTTTTTATATGGAATAATTTTACCTGATAAAATTAGTGGAGGAATGTTTTGTTCTTTACTGTACTAATTTGTTTCATCTGTCCAACAATACTAGCTTTATAGTTTGGTGGATTTAAAATGTAGTTTTCATGGGTGTATGGTCCGACTCCATGGCTAAATGGTTAGTGTGCTGGTCTTTGGGCACAGGGGTCCCGAGTTCGATTCCCGGCAGGGTCAGGAATTTTAACCATAATTGGTTAATTCCGCTGGCACGGGGGCTGGAAATATGTGCCGTCTTCATCATTATTTCATCTTCATCACAACGTGCAGGTCGCCTACGGGCCTCAGATTAAAAGACCTGCATCTGGCAAGCCGAACTTGTCCTCGGACACTCCCGGCATTAAAGGCCATACGCCATTTCTTTTCATTTCATTTAATTTCATTTCATTTCATTTCATGGGTGTATGCACAGATATTATTTAAGTCAGAGTGCATATAACCTATTGCTAGATTGATGTCAGAAATTTTGGAGTGATAGGAGCTCTGTAGATCATTGGCATACAAATGATATTTACATTTAGCAGTGTTGATATATTGTTGATATATCATCATTATTGAAACCCAACTGTAAAGGATCAAATAGTATTTATTTGAATAGACAGTTAATTGTACATGTACTGCGAGTTCAAGAGGCTTATAGAGAGACAGAAATATACAAACAGATTGATAATGTGTTAGAAGTACAGGTGAGGGAGTTTTGGGAACAGGTTTTATAATTGCATTTTTCTACATTGTTGGAAAGGGACCACTTGTGTACAGGTACTGTGTATATACTGTATATAAGTAATGAGAGCAAGAATGGTGTCAGTGATGTGTTTTATTATGAGCATGGGTATTTCATTGGATCCTATAGCAGATGATGTGACTGATAGTAGCTTGCGTTCCATGTCAATGTGATATTTTAATTGTTCTATACAATAACAAATAATTTACTTTAACACAATTTTATTAATACAATTCAAAAGGTATAAGTCGCATTCTCCACACTAAGAATGGTCTATCTGAGATATGGTCGGAGGTATTGTTTGCAGTTCAAGTTTAATTTTTATTTCAGAGAAATGAGTATTTAATCTCTTCAGAGGGATGTCTGGATTACATGGCTGAGGCAGTGCTTTTCCAACGCTAATGGAATGAAATTGTTTCGAAGTGCTTGCCACATTTAAATTTCCAGCCACGTGTTAGAAGAAGGAAGATTTCTTATTTTGGAATATTCTTTAATTTTATTCAAAAGTATCAGATACTGTTCAAGAATGTTGGGAAATAGTGTGCTTCTGTAGAGCCGATGTAATGTGTCACAACGAGACATCATTATTCTCCATGAATCAATTTACAGATTTCAGAACTTCACTCTGTTCCAGAAGCATGACAAACAGATAACATTTGACATTCTCCATAATTTTGAAGTATTCTTGCAGCCAACCAATAGTTGGAATAAACACGATTGGACCCACACCTGTTACAAAAAGATTGAAGCTATGAACATTTTAAACCTAGATTTTTATTAAATTTGTTTATTGTATTTTATATCAAGTTTTTTATGATTCACTGTTTTTGTATATGTTCTTTATCTTTGTGTTATTTTAATCTGAAGATCTCTAGGCTAAGTCAAAACATGTCCAATGTAGCTTTTTAGACAGACCATTTATTAAATGGCAAACTTGTATTGAATAGGTGGACTTTATACAATTAAATTATTTTAGAATTTTATCCTAGATGTTTAAAGTCAATACATACAGTAACCAGAATGAAGTTCATTACTTGTAATAAGGTCACATGGTTTGCAGGGGAGGAGCTCTAAGTAGGTGAACTGTAGGTGACAATAAGATTTGGGTGTCTGTTGATGAGAGTATGGATGCATGTGGGAGATACTGTATGTTGTTGATAGCATAGTAACATTGCTTGGCACAAAAGGAGCATGAATCTTCAATCTGCTCAACAAAATAGGAATTAGAAGTAAGTGCTATAAAACCTTTTAATGTCCAGCAGCATAGCAACACTGCTAGGCACAGAAGCAGCATAAATCTTCAACCTGCTCAACAAAATAGGCATGTACTTTTATTTGATGTAGCTAAGGATTCATTATCCAATCTGAGTTTTCAGAAGACCTCTGCAGGATGATTGTAGCTGATATAGATGTTGATTCCCATAGGGAACCTGAAATATTTGTCCCGAATGAGTAAATTTATAATACCAATATAAATGGTCCCTTATTGGACATTATAAATTTTCCAGCTAACTCATTCCGGGAAAATTTATATTGTCCAATAACGGACCATTTATATTGGTATTATGATGGTAGCTTCAAACATTCCTCTTAATAAAGTGAACATTGAACATTTCAGAAACTTTATGTTGAAGTATATGACACATGCAATTCCTGAAGAAGCAATGCTGAGGAACAGTACCTTCCAGTTGTCAGACTGCACTGGAAGGAGCCAGAAGGAGTGTAGGTGACAGTAAGATTTGGGTGTCTGTTGATGAGGGTACAGATGCTTGTGGGAGATATGTTGTCAGCGTTGTTATATTGGGACTCTCTTTCCTGATCATTCTGGTGATGTATTTGTAATACATTGTGAAGTGCTGGAAAGTGTCAAGTCATTCTGCAATAGCAAATCATTTTGACAATGCCTTCAAATTGCTGTGGAATAGTGAAGTTAAGTAGGAACAAGACTTATCAGTCATGGACATTGCGCTGTTCATGGTAAAAGCTGGTAAAGGGTCAAAGGTTCTCTTACTAAAGATTGTGCACCTAGCGTGCTTTATACATGGCTGCACTGAACAACTGAGGAAATACAGCAGAATGTTTTTGATGTCAACAGTTTAATTTCAAATGTTCCTCAAGGCTCCCCTGATGGTGGAAAAATTTAAAGAACACGCACCTTCGTTGCTTCTCCCACCCTAACCAGTTCTTGCACAATGAGGTACGTGGCTCAAGGCAGCAGTGCGAGAATTATAAACTTGTCTAAAATGTTGTTCCATTGTTTGATACTATTGATGCCTTGCCAATAAAAATTGTTCAAGGGTCATTTTGCAACAGTCTGTCTGGAAATTTGGCTGATACTGTAAGTCAAATTATGGAGTAATTACTCATTCAGAGACCAGTGGTTTAGAGTTAAGTGAGCGTTTGAAACTTGTGCTAAGTTTAAAATGCAAGGTAGAGAAGACAAGAAGCAATGTAGCTGTTTCTGTAACGAGCAAGCTGGAGAAAGTGCTGGGTGGGAATCCTGAATGTGCCACGATGAGCAAAATTAGTGATACACTACAGGATAGTGAAGTTGCTGTTGGAGAAGACTACCCACAGTTTAACTGCAGTGACTTGACATTGTCTCAGTATACACCCATGATGTCTTGCAATATTGTAAGGAGCTTTCCGAATGCAAAAGACTGTTGGGTGACAATCAAAGGTGATTTCAATTTGAACACTTGGAGGAGCACTTGGTTATACAGTATTATGTAATGCTGAGATTAGTGGGAATAAGAGGTACCGGTATGTAATTTTTTCTGTATTTTACTTCAATTAAATATTTTGTGTCCACGTTAACTAATATGATTTTCATTGGTGTGTAGTAGCAGCAATGTGATCTATGTCACCAGTATGTAAGGCTGCAATATTAATTAAAAATATCTTTGGTGCTCACCACATTTTAATGATTGATAATGAATTTATGGTAGGGACTAGTTGAATTAAGTTAAAAGAAGTAGTAAAGAAATTAATTGAATAATGCAGTAAGATTGTATAATGAATTGTATCTTTAATATAGAAAAACTAGTGGTAAAAATAATTCGTTGGAAGTTCATATTGTACTGGGATTGACCATTCATCAGGTATTTCTTAAATGAAATACATCATAAATAATTTATAAAGTATTATTGAGTGTAGTTTCAACACTAAGGATGAAAAAAGTCTCGCAACAGCGAGTATTCAACCCTCCGCGACCCTACCTTGTTCATCGCACAGCCAGCATGGGGTCAAGGACAGGTTGTGTCATACGCTCTGGAAACTTCCATGCAAGAAATTTGCTATCTTCTAAACCAATTGAGGTATCGATTCAGAAACAACAGCATCTTATAGAACACATTTTGAACGTCTCCTCATGTTAATTTTTCCAAAATAGATCCATGGATTACATAGATATCAAACTTGAGAAGTATTTACCTCTTTCATTAACACGCCCAGCAGCAGAAGTCTTTTAACGAATATTGCAGGAGAGGCATATGTTTTAACTTTAAGAAGGATTTTAAAAAATGGGACTGTTGTAATCTGAAGAAACATCGTTTTTGATGTTTGGATTTTAATTTGGACTATGAAGTTACTTTAAAATTCAAGTTGAATGTACGTGATACGTACTGCGTATACAGTGTTTTTAGTGTATTACATCTTGTTTTAAATAATTATAATGTTTGTGCACACCAACATGTAGACAATGTCTTATTTATTAAGGCTATTTTAATTTAGACTATTTGAAACAGCTGAAGATGGCTCTTGGGAGCCAAAACATGTACTGTATATTTTTGTAAATATAATTGATTGCTAAGAGTGATTTTAGGGCTGTATTGATTTGGTGGATCTCCCCAACTGCTTTTATTTAAACCATGAAGTAAGACAGAAAATACTGAACACCAAAGTAAACGGAGATGGAAATTGATCTTAAAATCCCTGTTACAGAGAAGTTTGCTCATTATCTTGAATGCAGTCCTTGCCTGTTCAATCTGGGGCATAATTTCAATAGCATAGTTCCAGCTGTGATCAAGTGCGCTGCCGAGATACTTAAAGCATTGGACTTCTCCAGTGATGTGCCAGCTATTGTCAAGTTAACAGCTTAAATGACATGTTTGCTTATGACCATTACTTTGGTCTCTTTTGTGTTGAAACGTAGACCTGCTGCAGCACTGCATTCAACCACACAGTTTAGTAATGTCTGCAGATCTTCAGTACTTGTTGCAAGCAGAACAGTATCATCTGCATATCGCAAATTATTTATTGTGATCCCATTAACAACGATGCCCTCTTGTTTCCCTTCTATTGCTCCAGAAAATAACCATTCATAGTAAATGTTGAAGAGGAGTGGAGACAAAACACAGCCTTGGCTAACTCCCTGCTTTATTTCAATAGCACAGGTGTTTGTGTTGTCAGCCTTAACTGATGTGGTCTGATTCCAATACAGGTTGGCAATATTTTGGATATCTCTCCCATCCATGCCAATATCATTTAGGATATGCAGCAATGTTTCATGTTTCACATGGTTGAAAGCATATACATCCACAGACATTTCTCTGCATCTTTGTACCTAAACCTGCATCCCCAGCAATACCTCTCTGGTGCTAAATCCATTACGGAAACCAAACTGGGTGCTACCTATGTAGGATTCACATTTGCTGTACAGTATATTCTTGCATGTATTACTTTTAGGAAGATTTTGAGAACATGGCTCATTAGGCTTATGATTCTGTAATCTCCGTGAGATTTAGCCATTGTTTTCTTTGCAGTAAGGATGAAAGTTGATGTCAACCAGTCAGAAGGGATTGATCCATTGGTGTGTACCAGATTAAATAGTTCTATCAGTATATCCAGTGATTGGTCTTCTTGAAGAATGTTTGATATTTCTTCAGATATACCATCATGTCCAGGTGCTTTCCTTTTTTGCAGTTCTTGAGTGCATATTATACTTCCTGGTGAGTTATTAATGATCCTTCATCTGTAAACAAACAGAAGGTAAAGATCAGTTCCATAGACTTTCCAGCTGTTCAGTTTTTCTTCATGTTTGATGTTGACCTTCCCTTCATTGTTATCTAACGGTCTACTTGTCCTCCTGATATGTAACCCTGCAGCTTCTTTAACCTTTTTGTGCATGTTAAAAGTGTCATGGTTAGATTCACATGTCCTTAAACTGATTACCCAGCCATTCAGTTTTCACCCTTCTAATCATTTGGTGGATCTTTACACTTATCCTGGTTTGTGTTCTTTACCATCCCTCGTTAGTCCATCAAATCAAGGATTTCATCAGTCATCTATTTGCTTTTTCTAACTCGTTTGTCTTGCGTTAGATGACGATTTCCTGTATCTAGTAGAGTTGTTTTGAATCGGCTCCAAATGGTTTCAGTGTCATTCAGCATTTCAGTCTGGTTGGATACCTGTTGACTTGGGTCTTTCAGTACTGTTCTGATGTTTGCATCTTGGAGTTTAGCAGTATCAAGTTTAGGACTGACAAAATTTTTTAAATCTTCTTTAATTTCAGTTTAATTTTAGCGATCAAATCATTATGATCCGATGAAACATCAGCACCAGGATAAGTCCTCACTGACCTAGTGCAGTTTCTGAATCTCTTTTTAATCAAAATGTAACCAATCTGATTCTTCAGAATTCTTGACTGAGTTTCAGCATTCGATTTCCAGGTGCACAATCTTCATCTGGTAACTTTTAGAAGGTATTTGTCACAACAAAGCTCTCCTGTTGACAAAATTGAACAAACTTGTCACTGCAATCATTTCTCTCACCCAAGCTATAATTACCAATAATTTATGACTACAGCTTTGAATGTGTTATAGCCAGAGGGAATTTTGTGTTATGGTGTTCTCCTTTTTGTTACAGACAGTGCACCATACATGAAGAAAGCTCCTATGAATGTAAAGAAACTTCATCCAGCAATGTACTGTATACTTTGTATTGCATATGGTTTTCATTGTGTTGCTGAAAAGGCACGCAGCTTGTTTTGCACTGTCAATTACTTGATCTCCAGTAACAAAATAATTTTCCTTAAAACTCCATCCCATGTCCAGAAATTCAAAGAGCTTGCACCTGACCTTAGCGTACCTCCACAACCAATCTCAGTTAGATGGGAGATGTAGATTACTGCCATTTTGTACTATGTAACACACTTAATGATAGTGGGTGAAGTCATTTTCATTTGTGGTCGTTGATGCTAAAATTCACATCATTGCCCATTATGCAAAGTTACCTGGAATTATTAGCCTGTGGTCACATCTTTGAAGATTGTGGAAGAAGTAGTGAAGTTGATCCAGCCAGTTCCAGATAAGATAGGGAATGCACTGAGTCATAAATGCAATAGAGTAATGCCAGTGAATCCAGACTTACAAAAAATAAAAAAAATTGTAGATGGTATTGTCTGTGGTGAAAATGCAGATTCTGTGAACGTGAACCTACTGGTTGTTGCTTATTTCAAACATGCTGTACCTACCTCAGTGGACACTCAATATTCATATAACTGAGCTTGTAGCTGCACGATTTTGGTCATGTAGCTATTGGCTTACAATCAGTAGGTAGTGGGTTTGAACCCCACTGTTGGCAGCCCTGAAGATGGTTTTCCATGGTTTCCCATTTTCACACTAGGTGGTTGATGGGGCTGAACCTTAACTAAAGCCATGGCTGCTTCCTTTCCCCGCCTAGCCCTTTCGTATCCCACCCTTGCCATAAGACCTATCTGTGTCAGTGGGACATAAAGCAAATAAATAGGAAAAAAAAATTGAGTCTAGTATTGTTTTGCAACTTTTCTTTGCAAAAAGTATTGCTATTTGAAAATATAAATTCCTTTTCTTCATGCCTATTTTTACATATTTAAATTGCCTTATTCTACCTTCTTTTTAATGCCTGAACATCTCTACTTATTGCTCTGTCTCACCCATACCTCAGCAGTTTCCATACTATGATGGCCATAAATGAGGCTTGGACACTGTTAGAAACTACATTTTGATTTAACTTGTCCCAGACATTGATACAAAAATACTACATCCATCAATAGCAAAAGGCAATCCTGTTAATTAGAGCACGATAATGTTTACTGGCTCAAATGAAACATTTTATTGTTTTATATTTTTTATTTGTAATAAATCTGCATTTTATGTACTACAAAAACAAGTTTTTATGCTTATGATTGTGAATTTATTAGTGTTACTTGCTGAAAGCAATCGAGTTGACATCCTGTTAACATCCTTATAATCATGAATTGTTTTTCTAATATGCTCTGGAGTGATATGTATATGTTTTTCCTCAATATTCTTTATATTTAATTCTATTGTATTTTTTCATGAAATTGGAAGTATCATTAACTATGTTATCCTTTCAGATGCACATGAGTTACTGGTTTGATTTTGCAGTAGGTGACTTCCTGTTCGAAGGATATACCATTACTTCGCCATCAGGTAAATGTTTCATTGGTTATATAATTGAAACTCAGGATTGCATTTATCAGTTTCAGAGTATATAATCCATTAAATGTAGACAAAACTCAGCTGAGGACTATTTTGAATTTGATTGATGATTTTAAAGAATGTACAAGCAGTCAGTGAATCTGGTAATATGTTTACCTCCATTGCATATCTGAAAAGCTACATCTAAATTGTTTTAAGAAAGAAGTTTTAAAGTGATTTTGTGAATAGTATTGTCTTGATTTTTAATTCTTTTATGATAATAATACGTATTACTGGTAGGGTTACATTGGATATATAATTATTTTGAGTGATTTGGAAGAGAAAAGAAGTACCAAATGATTGGAGGGAGGGTCTGATAATCTCAGTATTCAACAAGGGTGATAAGATAGAATGTAGCAGCTATAGGGGAATCACTCTCATTTCTCATGTAGCAAAGATCTTTGAGAGGATATTGGAGGGAAGACCGAGGATGAAAGTAGAAAAGGAAATGGAGAAAGAACAATATAGATTTAGAAGAGATAAATCAACTTTTGATCTTATTTTTGCATGATGGAAAAAGTTCAGGAAGGTTTCAGTGATGACATTTATAGATATTGAGAAGGAATATGACAGTGTACCATGTCAATGGTCTGTGATGCATTGATAAAATGGAAGGTAGGCAGACCAGAAGTACAAATGATCACAACGCCATGTATGAAAAGTGTGTAAGTAGTGGGAAAAAATAGGACAAACAAAGTGGTTCAGTGTAGAAACAGGACTTCAGCGGGGAAGTGTATTATCCCCTCTATTCTTCAGTTAACCAATTGTAATTAGAATACATCTAAACATGGTTTAGAATTCTTGTAGTGTAGTTTTATTACTTGAAATTATTGTGCTTAATATTGGTCTAGTGGGGTAAAAATATGTTAGCGCATAAGTAGAAAAAGAATAATAATGTAACTATCAAGTATTTAGTTTTTAATCTGTTACAATTGGGATATGCCTAAGTGTAGCTAATAATTTTTGTATACCGGTGGTGATTTTATTAAATAGTATCTTGCCTGCTATATTCGTGTGTTATTGTGTATGGTAACCCTTTTGATATTTCAGCATTTAACTAAATGACAGTTTTCATTTATGTTAGAGCATAGTAGGGATAATAATATAATCTATATACTAAAAAAATTATGAAAACTAAAGTCAGTCAGTCCGGCCATTCTATCTGGTAGACTTACTTTATTTTTTTTAACTGAAAGGCATTCAATGCACAGATTTGTCATCAGGTACTATAAATCACTTAACTTCTGCCTTCCTCAAATTATTTGATTTTTCCATTTTTGTCAATCAATCAATCAATCAATCAGTCAATCAATCAATACTGATCTGCATTTAGGGTAGTCGCCCAGGTGGCAGATTCCCTATCTGTTGTTTTCATAGCCTTTTCTTAAATTATTTCAATGACATTGGAAATTTATTGAACATCTCCCTTGGTAAGTTATTTCAATCCCTAACTCCCCTTCCTATAAATGAATATTTGCCCCAATTTGTCCTCTTGTATTCCAATTTTATCTTCATTTTGTGATCTTTCCTACTTTTAAAGACTCCACTCAAACTTATTCATCTACTAATGTCATTCCACGCCATTTCTCCGCTGACAGCTCGAAGCATACCGCTTAGTCGAACAGCTCGTTTCCTTTCTCCCAGTTCTTCCCAGCCCAAACTTTGCAACATTTTTGTAACGCTACTCTTTTGTCGGAAATCACCCAGAACAAATTAAGCTGCTTTTCTTTGGATTTTTTCCAGTTCTTGAATCAAGTAATCCTAGTGAGGGTCCCATACACTGGAACCATACTCTAGTTGGGGTCTTACCAGAGACTTATAAGCCCTTTCCTTTACGTCCTTACTACAACCCCTAAACACCCTCATAACCATGTGCCGAGATCTGTATCCTTTAATTACAGTCCCATTTATGTGATTACCCCAGTGAAGATCTTTCCTTATATTAACACCCAGATACTTATAATGATCCCCAAAAGGAACTTTCACCCCATCAACGCAGTAATTAAAACTGAGAAGACTTTTCCTATTTGTGAAACTCACAACCTGACTTTTAACCCAGTTTATCATCATGCCATTGCCTACTGTCCATCTCGCAACATTATCCAGGTCATTTTGCAGTTGCTCACAATCTTGTAACTTATTTATTACTCTATAGAGAATAACATCATCCGCAAAAAGCCTTACCTCTGATTCCACTCCTTTACTCAAATCATTTATATATATAACAAAATATAAAGTTCCAATAATAATAAGTTAACACGTGCTCCACACTTGAAGAAATTACGTTTTACCACACTCATACTCTTCAAATAAAATTCAATAAATGAATTCAACAATTCAATAAACACAGTAAACAATCCGTCGGGATTCTGCCATATTCCAGGCTCATATTCATCCTAATTGAGCACACATTAAGATCTTACAACAAGATCAAGCAATATTTAAACTCCTGACCCTTACTCATTCATTTAACCCGAGGTGGAATTATTATTATTATTATTATTATTATTATTATTATTATTATTATTATTATTATTATTATTATTAGATGTGTTAGATATTGAATTTACATAAACCAGAGTTCAACAATAATCCAGATGACATTAATGCGTGTTAAATCCAACAAGAAGAAAATTTACGTTGAAATCCAGCGTAATAAACATGCCGTAAATCTGTCCCACTTGGCTTCCACATTGAAAATATTTTTAAAATTACATTATTATTTATCGATGAGGACAATGATTTTTAAATAACACTGGACTACTAAATGGGACATTTGGAGTGATCATAAAAGACACGCGCACATCCTAGCTACTCTTATATAGTCCAATAATCACTCACACACAGCGTCACAACACTACCATTCCCCATGTGAAAGAAGGATGAAAATATTAACTACTACTGCAAATCTAGAAGAAATACTACCACTAATGAATAAGTAAGCATTATTTCTACAAAGATGAACAGATAAAACATTAGAAAAGTGTACTTAAATGTATGATGAAACTGGAAATTATTGGATCACATGTTGTTGATTATCTGATTCCGTCATCACCCCACGTTAGATGTCACCTACATTTTAGTACACCATCGCAGCAGTGAAGTCCAATGCAGAAATACTGTAGGTCTCCTCTTCAGATCGTTGAAACATCTCGACGAACTCCAATAACCACGTGGCGATCCTCTTCTTTCTTCTAGTATGATGAAGGTTGAAACTGACACAAATTTTTAGAAGATATTCCACACACAATTACGTCAAGTTTTAGAGATGAAGAAAACGTAACTTAGCCTGCGAAAATCTGCCAGACTCGTTGACTAATGTACTACAAGAAGGTAGTTGATTTTTACTGCCGTAGAATAGAAATATTGCCGAGTCCAGTGACAAAGTGTCTGCGTCGTAAATTCCCAGAAGAATGCAAGTACGGGCCAATAGAACAAATACGTAGAGCATGAATAATTAAAAGTAAGAGAGCGTTTCTTCAGAAAACTTGGGTATTTAATCATTTCTCAAGGTGGGTGTGTCTCCACATTGACTCGTAATTGGCCGTCGTCTTACACCGGATAGGTCATTACAATTCTCAAAAGTACTCTGACTTGAAGATTCTGGCATGCGTAATTCACCTTGCAGTGGCCTTGGACATTCCCAGTGGGTCATGTGACACAGCTGACCGGTCGATTGAAAATCAATTCTTTGCTCTCGGCTGGTGAGAACCAGTTCCATACATGTGGACACGTCTCTATAACCCAGGACTGGAAATATATCACCCGTACTAATGAAATAATAGCCTCTTACTTGAATACACAGTAAAGTGTTTATTGTAGGCCAAATTTGAAGGGGACAGTATATCCCCAGAAATCTTATCAATTCCAGCCGCTTTTCTAGTTTTCAACTTTTGTATCTTATTGTAAATATCATTGTTATCATATGTAAATTTTAATTCTTCTTTTGCATTAGTCACCTCCTCTATCTGGGCATTTTCCTTGTAACCGACAATCTTTACATACTGACTGAATACTTCTGCCTTTTGAAGATCCTCACATACACACTCTCCTTGTTCATTAATTATTCCTGGTATGTCCTTCTTGGAGCCTGTTTCTGCCTTAAAATACCTATACATACCCTTCCATTTTTCACTAAAATTTGTATAACTGCCAGTTATACTTGCCATCATAATATCTTTAGCTGCCTTCTTTGCTAGATTCAATTTCCTAGCAAGTTCCTTCAATTTCTCCTTACTTCCACAGCCATTTCTAACTCTATTTCTTTCCAATCTGCACCTCCTTCTTAGTCTCTTTATTTCTCTATTAATGTGGGTCTTTACCATTCCTTACCACCTTTAAGTGTACAAACCTGTTTTTGCATTCCTCAACAATTGCTTTAACTCATCCCAGAGTCTGTTTACATTTTTATTTACCGTTTTCCACTGATCATAGTTACTTTTTAAAAAATGCCTCATG
Organism: Anabrus simplex; assembly: GCF_040414725.1. Lineage (NCBI taxonomy): Eukaryota > Metazoa > Arthropoda > Insecta > Orthoptera > Tettigoniidae > Anabrus > Anabrus simplex. The sequence continues at coordinate 1,543,974,569 of NC_090265.1, forward strand.
CCTGCTGTATCAGCCATATGGTACTGCCTAATAGTCCTACTTTTAAGACCTTCCTTTCTAACACATTTATTTTCAATTACCACAAAAACAGCTTCATGATCACTAATACCATCTATTACTTCAGTTTCTCTGTAGAGCTAATCTGGTTTTACCAGCACCACGTTCAGGATATTTTTCCCTCTAGTTTGGTCCATCACTTTCTGAATCAGCTGTCTTTCCCATATTAGCTTATTTGCCATTTGTTGGTCATGCTTCCTGTTGTTTGCATTTCCTTCCCAGTTGACATTTGGTAAATTCAGATCCCCCGCTACAATCACATTCCTTTCCATGTTGTTTCCCACATAGCTGATTATCTTATCAAGTAATTCTGAATCCGTGTCAGCGCTGCCCTTTCCCGGTCTTTACACTCCAAAGACATCAAGTTGCCTATTATCTTTAGAGAGCCTTACACCTAGAATTGCATGTTTCTCATCTTTAACTTTCTTGTAACTTACAAATTCTTCTTTCACCAGAATGAATACTGCCCCTCCCACCATTCCTATCCTATCTCTACGATACACTCTCCAGTTCCGTGATAAAATTTCTGCAACGATTATATCATTTCTCAGCCATGATTCAACTCCTATTCATTTGGTATAGCTCCTTCATGCAAACAATAATCAAATAAGTACTTAAGATAACCCATTGTCTTTAGTATATCCCCTTTATCAATTCCAGCCGCTTTTCTAGTTTTCAACTTTTGTGTCTTACTGTAAATGTCATTGTTATCATATGTAAATTTTAATACTTCTTTAGTATTAGTCACCTCCTCTGTCTGGACATTATCCTTGTAACCAACAATCTTTACATACCGGTGACTGAATACTTCATTATTTTGAAGATCCTCGCATACACATTCCCCTTGTTCATTTATGTTTCTTGGAATGCCCTTCTTGAAACCTGTTTCTGCCTTAAAGTACCTATACATACTCTTCCATTCTTCACTGAAATTTGTATGATCGCCCATTATGCTTGCCATAATGTTATCCTTAGCTGACTTCTTTGCTAGATTCAGTTTCCTAGTAAGTTCCTTCAATTTCTCCTTACTTCTACAGCCATTTCTAACTCGATTTCTTTCCAACCTGCACCTTCTTCTTAGACTCTTTACTTTTCTGTTATATTATAGTGGATCTTTACCATTCCTTACCACCATTAATGGTACAAACCTATTTCCCCATTGCTTTAAACCCATTCCAGAGATTTTTGTATTTTTATTTACCGTTTTCCACCGATTGTAGTTACTTTTTAAGAACTCCCTCATGCCTGTTTTATCAGCCATATAGTACTGCCTATTAGTCCTAATTTAATACCTTCCTTTCTATCATATTTATTTTTAATTACCACAAAAACAGCTTTGTGAATGCAAATACCATCTATTACTTCGGTTTCTCTATAGAGCTCATCTGGTTTTACTAGCACCACATCCAGAATATTCTTCCCTCTGGTTGGTTCCATCACTTTCTGAATCAGAGGCCCTTCCCATATGAACTTATTTGCCCTTTGTTGGTCATGCTTTCTGTCATTTGCATTTCCTTCTCAATTCATCATCATCATCATCATCATCGTCATCATCATCATCATCCAGGTAGTCTGCCTTATGGCAGGTCTTGTCATGGGATGAACTTTTGCCACTTTTGCTTGTCCTGCGCCAATTTTTTCATGTCCGAATATTTCTTTCCTTTGATATTGACATTTGGTAAATTGAGATCACCCGCTAATATCACGTTCCTTTCCATATCGTTTCCCACATAGTTGATTATCTTATCAAATAATTCTGAATCAGAGTCAGCACTACCCTTTCCCGGTTTGTACACTCCAAAGACATCAAATTGCCTATCTTTAGAGATGAGCCTTACACGCAGAATTTCATGTTTGTCATCTTTAACTTATTCGTAGCTTATAAATTATTCTTTCACCGGGCGAGTTGGCCGTGAAGTTAGGGTCGCGCAGCTGTGAGCTTTGCATTCAGGAGATAGTGGGTTCGAACCCCGCTGTCGGCAGCCCTGAAGATGGTTTTCTGTGGTTTCCCATTTTTATACCAGGCAAATGCTGGGGCTGAACCTTAATTAAGGCCACAGCTGCTTCCTTCCCACTCCTAGGCCTTTCCTATCCCATCATCGCCATAAGACCTCTCTGTGTTGGTGCGACGTAAAGCAAATAGAAAAAATCTCCCTTCACCAGAATGAATACTCCCCCTCCTACCATTCTTTTCCTATCTCTACGATATGCACTCCACTTCCGTGAAAATATTTTCTATTCCTTTCTGTACAATACTTCTACAGTTGAGCACTAACATTTTTATGTCATCCCTACTTGACTTCCAGTTTCCTTTACCTTTATCTCCGCTCCCTAGGCCACGCTGTTTCCCTGAATGTACCTCCCTATAACCCTTCTAAACAAATTTCCGAACTTATATGTACCACTGTGGTTTAAGTGAAGGCCATCTGAGCGCAGATCCCTATCTCCCACCCACCCATCCACCCATTAGGATCTAGAAATCTCACTCCCAGTTTCCCACATACCCACTCCATAGTCTCATTTAAATCCCAAATCACCTTCCAGTCAGTATCCCTCCTACCCAGTATTTCACTGATAACAATCTCTGCTTCCTTAGACTTCACGCGTGCTGCATTTACCAGATCTCACACATCCCCAACTATGTTGGTACTTATACCTTCTTGTCTTACGTTGTTAGTACCAACGTGAAACATTACCACCTTCTCCTTTCCCTTCTCCTTCTCTTCTACTTTTCTCAACATCTGCCTCAACCTAATTCCTGGATAACACTCTACCCTGCTTCCTTTTCCTCCACACACTTTTGCCATATGTCTAACAGAGCCTCAACCCTACCCACCTCATTTGATCCCCTCCCCTCCTGGTCAGCCCCATCTTTCCTGACAGCTGCAGAAGCTACTTCCTCCTCCATTTTCTCCCTCCCATGACCCTGTTCCACCTGTCTTTTCCTATCCACAATTCCACATTTCCGTTTCCTGCCTTTTCCATTCCTCCTACTTCCACACTTCTCAGCAACAGTTCCCTGTTCCTCATCTTCCCTTGGTTGTTGTACCTGCAGTGACTCGTACTGATTTCTCACAGACACCTGTCCTGAATTCTGAACCTGAATAGTGCCCTTAGCCTGCAATCTCCTTCCCCTTAAAACACCACCTGTCTTCTACAATTCCTTCCTTTCCTTCCCATCCCTCTTTTATACCTACCGTATCCTGTACAGTTTTTTGAGGGAGGCCTACTTTCCTTCTAATATACCGTATCTACATTACAATTCTCAACTGAAATGTGGTTATGTGATTTTTTTTTTTTTAAATACATCGGGTTGAGCCTCTATGGACTGCGTGGTAACAACCAACTTCATTTTACTGTCTAGGTCTTGCTCTTGTTCTGGCTTTGACTTCCTGCCAGTATCTTCTGAGCCCAGCGGCGTGTGCCTGTTTATGCTCTTCAGACATAGGTCCTTTCTGTCTTCTGGAAGTTGATGCCATTTTGAAACCTTGATAGTTGTTCACTATTCTTCTGATTGTGTTCCTGTCATGAATTTCTTGGTCCGAAATACCAATCTGCCTCAGATCTTTTTCGCATTCCTGGAACCATCTCGGCCTTGTTGCCTTAGATTGAATAAAATTCCATATTCCTTTTGTTAGTTGATCATCAGTCATCCTCAAGTGATGACCATAAAATAATAGCCATCTCTTCTTAATTGACGCTGTGAGAGGTTCTGTCTTGCTGTACAAATCCTCATTTGGTCTCATTCGCCACTGTCCATCAACCCACCTATTACCTAGCATTTTTCTTAGTGTCCTGCGCTCCCTTATTTCCAGCTGGTCAGCTTGACCTTTACTACTTAAGGTCAAAGTTTCAGGTGCATATAATCCCTCAGGGTTTACAACTGTGTTATAGTGTTGGAACTTGGCCCTTATACTCGTAGATACTCATAGACTTTTTATTATAGATATTCTTTGTCACTTGGTATGCCTGGTCTAGCTTCCTCATCCTGACATTGATTGCTTCCTCTTCTAATCCATTCTGCTGGATGACTTCACCAAGATATCTGAAATTCTTGACACGACCGATTTTTCCAAAATTAGTGATCTTCCATTCAGGTCCATCACAGATGTTTGTCATATATTTTGTCTTCGGAATAGAAATCTGGAGTCCTACCTTTTCAGCAACTTCTGACAGCCTATTGATCTTGTTGACTGCTGAATCTATGCTTTAGCAAAAATGGCCAGATTATCCGCAAAGGCCAGGCAGTCAACGTACACCCCTTTGTGCTTAGGACCAAGTCTGAACTGATCTTCCTTTGTTTCTTCTATGTGATTATTACAGTTGGTGGATTACTATTATTTTCTCTACTCCATGGGACGGAGTTAAATCAGTTATATCAGACTGAAAGATGTGCTTGTGATGGTGTAAATAATGTGAATAACTTGTGTGCATATGTATGTGCAATAGTATACTCTTTGCTTCAAAGTTTTAATTAGTCGTGTGCATAAACAAATTATGTTGGGTAAGTAGATTTCGTTGATGTATTTTGTTTACAAATTTTTTTTATGTCACACCTACACAGATAGGTCTTATGGTGATGATGGGATGGGAAAGGCCTGGGAGTGTGAAGGAAGTGACTGTGGCCTTAATTAAGGTACAGCCCCATCATTTGCCTGGTGTGAAAATGGGAAACCACGGGGAACCATCTTCAGGGCTGCCGACATTGGGGTTTGCAAGTTGAACAGGTGAATTGCTGCGTTCTTTATCGACCCACGAGCCGAGTGATTCACCGTTCAGGTTGTTTTTTTTCATTTTTCGATCGTTCTCTCCACGGTGAGTGGAGGACAAGCAATAATTTTCATGGGTTTCTCGTCGCAGAGCGAAGAAGTGTTTCGAGCATGGGCGTTGCGTTCATTTAAAACCTTCCCGCCGGACCGAAGCCGCGACGGGTCCCCTCCACTGAGCGAGGTAGGTAGGTACCCAATGCCGAACGTCTGCATCGTAGGAGACGCGGACTGCAACACTCCCACTGTCGGCGACGGCCGGGGCCGCCGCTTACAGCGTACGAACAGGACTCGCCTGAGCTCGCAACAGCAGGCTCGGCAGGAGTCTCGCTCCTCGAGGGAGCCTCGCCAGAGGAGAGGACCACGCGGGGCCGTCCGACTCCTCCTTCTCGAAATGTTTTTTGATAAAACAATTTCGGTAATGATCCTTCCTCAGGTTCACCTACAGAAACCTTGTTACGACTTTTACTTCCTCTAAATAATCAAGTTTGGTCATCTTTCCGGACACATCGGAAACTGCGCGAAGCAGATCCCGCGCACTGGTCCGAAGACCTCACTAAATCATTCAATCGGTAGTAGCGACGGATGGTGTGTACAAAGGGCAGGGACGTAATCAACGCGAGCTTATGACTCACACTTACTGGGAATTCCTCGTTCATGGGGAACAATTGCAAGCCCCAATCCCTAGCACGAAGGAGGTTCAACGGGTTGCCCGGTCCTTTCGGACTAGGAGGACACACTGATTCCTTCAGTGTAGCGCGCATGCGGCCCAGAACATCTAAGGGCATCACAGACCTGTTATTGCTCAATCTCGTGCGGCTAAAAGCCGCCTGTCCCTCTAAGAAGATGCGTTGTCGCCGGTAGCACGAACGGATACCGGATGCGACTATTTAGCAGGCTAGAGTCTCCTTCGTTATCGGAATTAACCAGACAAATCGCTCCACCAACTAAGAACGGCCATGCACCACCACCCACCGAATCAAGAAAGAACTCTCAATCTGTCAATCCTTCCGGTGTCCGGGCCTGGTGAGGTTTCCCGTGTTGAGTCAAATTAAGCCGTCGGCTCCACTCCTGGTGGTGCCCTTCCGTCAATTCCTTTAAGTTTCAGCTTTGCAACCATACTTCCCCCGGAACCCAAAAGCTTCGGTTTCCCGGGAGCTGCCCGCCGAGTCATCGGAGGAACTTCGGCGGATCGCTAGCTGGCATCGTTTATCATTAGAACTATTGTCCCTTATAATGTCATCGGTTACCTGTAGTGTTTTATATTAATGCTGTTGAACTCGTAATTATTTGAAGTGAAGAAAATACATGAATGCCGTCGTGTTTTACAGCATTTTGGTGCTTTGGGTTCCCTCATATTTTGACGTACGGGGATTTTACTGATAGGTCATTTGGAAAGTTGGCAGGTATGATAACGAAATGTTTGAGTCCCAATAGTAAGAAATATCATCTCTTGGTTTAAACATTGTATTACCATGACTTTTTTTTTTTTTTGTAGTAGTTTTTTTCTGAAATGCTCCTCTTACCCATCATTTAAAGTCACTTTTATACCACTTTTAATGTTTAAAATAATGAATGGTATAATTTTTTTTTTTCAGATATAATTTTTAATGTTTTCTTTTCCAGGTATTTTCTAAATTTATTTTATTCTTAATTAGTTTATAAGTTCAAATTCTGATAAAATCAGTTGTGTAAACAGGTGGTTGCTTTAAAATGTTTTAAAAAACGTTTTGCAATTTTACTGTGGCTGGATCCTACAGACTTTTAGGATAACAATCTAACAAACTACACCATTTGCAAATTTGATTGACCATCGTAAATGTGATTTTCCCTTTACTTGCTTGTTCACTTCTTGAATTTAATGCACACACTTTTTTTTTTTTTTTGATATGCAGTGCACTCACCAAGTCCCTAAATTCCCCATAATATAAAAGTGAGAATATACTGTAAACATATTTTATGTACAAAAGGAGTACCCTATATTGCATTTCAGAGATCAGAAGCAGTTTATCATCCATGTACATGTTATCTTGTATTCTAGAAAAATGATATGAATACATTTTGTTAAAGCAGATTATTCTAGTATTTTAATATTAAGGATACGTATATATATATATATATAAAACATATATATAACAGAAGACATCCTTCTTCATTTTAATAGGTTTATTTTCAACATGTTGTGGGTTGGCATCACTCGCAATTCTATTTGAAGGAGTTAAAGTTTACCTTGTTTCAATAAAACAGCAGCATGCAGATACAACCGTTTCAACATCAGTTCACGAAGAGGATATGTGCCCAAATGACAGATCATCTCTATTAAGACCTACCCAGGAAATTGAGAAGAAGACAAGAAAAAAGTAAGTGTTTACATCATTGCTTTCATGGCCAGAATAATACATATGTTATTCTTTGGGGCTTATGCCATCTGAAACAAGACAAATTACAGGGAAACTTTACATTTCAGGAAGACTTGATCCACTTTCTCCAAAGTGAACTACTCTAGAGACAGACACAACATAAACTGTCGTTACTACTACATCCTACGATGTACAAAATTCCCTGTACTTATAGCCAAGTGTACATTGGCCTAACATGCTGGTCCATTGGCATTCATTGTAGCAACATGAAATAATCAGTCAATATATTGGACCTTCAAGACATTCTCCACTCTACTTTGGCGTTCGAGACCGCAGCGCATGACCTTGAATGTGCCGCGCTGATCACCGGGAACTGGCGGTTTGCTTCTACAAATCTATTCGTCTGCGACTTCAAGTTTATTTATAATCTTCATATATTATTTGATAGTGTTGTGACTTTGTGCCTGACAGAGTGTGAAACTGACCCATTTCTCCAATATTCATAAACATTGTGTGATTTCGCCTACTTGTTTTTACGGCTGACGATGACCTGGACTAGGGTCGAAACCGGTCCCATTTAAATAAGAATGTAATTACTACATTTCTTTCTTTTATGTATTGAATTGGTTGAACTTCAATTATTTAATTTTTAATGTTAATAATTTCAATACGGAACAATGAAATTTTTATCTTTAAAAGATTGCATAATGAGAATGGGCTAGAAAGTTCTAAAAACAGGTCTAAGTGTATGTGCAACGTTATAAAAAGGGAGAAAGGTACTCTAGTTCCAACAAAAAAAGTATATTACTTTTACAAATGTGGGGAAGGAAGTCAGTGATCCAGAATAAGTTGCAGAAATCTTTAGTAACTATATTTTAGAAGCAGTTTTGAATTTAACGGAAAATTTTCAAACATCAGTGATAAGAACAAACTTGAATACAGTTCATAGGAGTGTATCATCCGTGTTTCTTACTCCTGCGACTGAGCAAGATATAGACATACATACATACATACATACATACATACATACATACATACATACATACATTATCATTATAGATTGTTATGCCTTTCAGCGTTCAGTCTGCAAGCCTCTGAGAATTTACTAAACGTCGCCACAATCCTCGATTTGCAACTAGTGTTGTGGCCTCATTTAGTTCTATACCTCTTATCTTTAAATCGTTAGTAACCGAGTCTAACCATCGTCGTCTTGGTCTCCCTCTACTTCTCTTACCCTCCATAACAGAGTCCATTATTCTCCTAGGTAACCTGTCCTCCTCCATTCGCCTCACATGACCCCACCACCGAAGCTGGTTTATGCGTACAGCTTCATCCATCGAGTTCATTCCTAAATTAGCCTTTATCGTCCCATTCCGAGTACCCTCCTGCCATTGTTCCCACCTGTTTGTACCAGCAATCATTCTTGCTACTTTCATGTCTGTTACTTCTAACTTATGAATAAGATATCCTGAGTCCACCCAGCTTTCGCTCCCGTAAAGCAAAGTTGGTCTGAAAACAGACCGATGTAAAGATAGTTTCGTCTGGGAGCTGACTTCCTTCTTACAGAATACTGCTGATCGCAACTGCGAGCTCACTGCATTAGCTTTACTACACATTGATTCAATCTCACTTACTATATTACCATCCTGGGAGAACACACAACCTAAATACTTGAAATTATCGACCTGTTCTAGCTTTGTATCACCAATCTGACATTCAATTCTGTTGAATTTCTTACCTACTGACATCAATTTAGTCTTTGAGAGGCTAATTTTCATACCATACTCATTGCACCTATTTTCAAGTTCCAAGATATTAGACTGCAGGCTTTCGGCACAGTCTGCCATTAAGACCAAGTCGTCAGCATAGGCCAACTGCTTACTACATTTCCACCTAACTGAATCCCTCCCTGCCATTTTATACCTTTCAGCAGATGATCCATGTAAACTATGAACAGCAAAGGTGAAAGATTACAGCCTTGTCTAACTTCTGTAAGTACCCTGAACCAAGAACTCATTCTACCATCAATTCTCACTGAAGCCCAATTGTCAACATAAATGCCTTTGATTGATTTTAATAATCTACCTTTAATTCCATAGTCCCCCAGTATGGCGAACATCTTTTCCCTCGGTACCCTGTCATATGCTTTCTCTAGATCTACGAAACATAAGCACAACTTCCTATTCCTCCCATAGTTTTTTCAATTACCTGGCGCATACTGAAAATCTGATCCTGACAGCCTCTCTGTGGTCTGAAACCACACTGGTTTTCATCCAACTTCCTCTCAACGACTGATCGCACCCTCCCTTCCAAGATGCCAGTGAATACTTTGCCTCGTATACTAATCAATGAGATACCTCGATAGTTGTTGCGATCCTTCCTGTTCCCTTGCTTATAGATAGGTGAAATTAATGCTTTTGTCCAATCTGAGGGTACCTTACCAACACTCCACGCTAATTTTACTACTCTATGAAGCCATTTCATCCCTGCCTTCCCACTATACTTCATCATTTCAGGTCTAATTTCATCTATTCCTGCTGCCTTAGGACAATGGAGTTTATTTACTATCCTTTCCACTTCCTCAAGCATAATTTCACCAACATCATTTTCCTCGTCCCCATGAGCTTGGCTGTTTGCAACACCACCAGGATGATTTCCTTTTACATTGAGAAGATGTTCAAAATATTCCCTCCACCTCTCCAGTGATTCCCTCGGATCTATTATGAGTTCACCTGAATTACTCAAAACACTGTTCATTTCCTTTTTCCCTCCCTTCCTAAGATTCTTTATTACTGTCCAGAAAGGTTTCCCTGCTGCTTGACCTAGCCTTTCCAGGTTATTACCAAAATCTTCCCATGACTTCTTTTTGGATTCAACAACTATTTGTTTCGCTCTGTTTCTTTCATCTACGTATGAATCCCTGTCTGCCTCGGCCCTTGTTTGGAGCCATTTCTGATAAGCCTTCTTTTTACGTTTACAGGCTGCTCTCACTTCATCATTCCACCAAGATGTTCGCCTTTTCCCATCTTTACACACAGTTGTTCCTAGGCATTCCCTTGCTGTTTCTACTACAGCATCCCTGTATGCCACCCATTCACTTTCTATATCCTGAACCTGCTTACTGTCTACTGTTCGAAACTTCTCACTAATCATATCCATGTACTTCTGTCTAATTTCCTCATCCTGGAGATTTTCTACCCTTATTCGTTTGCAGACAGATTTCACTTTCTCTACCCTAGGCCTAGAGATACTTAGTTCACTACAGATCAGATAGTGGTCTGTATCATCGAAAAATCCCTGAAAAACTCTTACATTCCTAACAGATTTCCTGAATTCAAAGTCTGTTAAGATATAGTCTGTTATGGATCTGGTACCCCTAGCCTCCCATGTGTAGCGGTGAATAGCCTTATGCTTGAAGAATGTATTCGTAACAGCTAAACCCGTACTAGCACAGAAGTCCAGCAAACGCTTCCCATTCCCATTAGCTTCCATATCTTCTCCACATTTACCAATCACCCTTTCGTATCCTTCAGTTCTGTTCCCAACTCTCGCATTGAAATCGCCCATTAGCACTATTCTATCCTTGCTGTTGACCCTGACTACGATGTTACTCAATGCTTCATAAAACTTGTCAACTTCATCCTCATCTGCACCCTCGCATGGTGAATACACGGACACAATTCTTGTCCTAATTCCTCCCACTGACAAATCTACCCACATCATTCACTCATTTACGTGCCTAACAGAAACTATGTTGCGTGCAATGGTATTCCTGATAAAGAGCCCTACCCCAGACTCTGTCCTTCCCTTTCTAACACCCGTCAAGTACACCTTATAATCTCCTATCTCTTCCTCATTATCTCCCCTTACCCGAATATCACTTACTCCTAGCACATCCAGATGCATCCTCTTTGCTGACTCAGCCAGTTCTACCTTCTTTCTTCCATAAGCCCCATTAATATTGATAGCTCCCCATCGAATTCCATTTCGTTCGCCAAGTTGTTTCCAAGGAGTCCCTCGCCTGTCAAATGGGAGTGGGACTCTGAGCTCGGTAAATTCATGAAGCAGGATGCTGCCCTACTTGCACATAGTCCAAGTGAGGATCTCATCCTCTAACGGGTTATGGACCACCGGTGAATTGTATAGTCCTAGCCGCCTGAGCACAAGGAGGGCCACGACTCAGAATATGTCCGAGATGCCCACTCCCATTCCATAGCAACTGGTATCCCGACTCTCAGGACCACTTACTAGGCCACTCAGCCGTTGCCCATGGTTCACGAACTAGGACGTGACTACAGTAACCTACAATCATGAAATAGAGAAAATAATAAAACAAATGGGTAATGAATCTTCAGGTTCAGATGGTTACTCAAACTACCGTATTAAATACATAATCAAGACTCTCTGTTATTTGATCAAATTTGTCACTAACCGCTGGTAAATTTCCAGAGAATTTCAAAGTAAATAAAGTTGTTCTGATACATAAAAAGGGTAGTGAAGAAGATGCTGCTAACTGTAGATCTCTCTGCTTCCCATCTGTATTCTCCAAAATATTGGAAAGAATTGCTATCATTCCTATAGAAACATAATACCCGTATATTAGCTGGTTGCCTAAATGGATTTCATAAAAATAGATCTACTACCACAGCGTTCATTAACTTTATTGAACGGATATATGACACACTAGATGGGAAGGGTGCATGTTTAGGTATTTTCTTAGACTTAACAAAAGCTTTTGATATAATTGAACACAGCTTGCTTTTAGAAACATTATACATGTATGGAGTTCGGGGAATGGCCTATAACTCGTTCAAATAATTTTTAGGGGATAGAAAACAGATTGTTGAAATATATACTGGTACTGATTTGAGCAAAAATGAAATTAAGAATGTGTATTTCTGTGCCAGAAACATAGATCATGTGTTCCACAGGGGTCCGTTTTAGGACCATTATTATTTTAAATATTTATTATTTTATCGCTGATGTAGTCCAAATTGTTGATAATATGCAAGGAGTGTAATTAACTTTGTTTGCAGATGATATTACTGTTTTTTTAGCTGATGAAAGTTCTGAAGGGTTAGAATTAAATACAGGTAATGTAGTGATAATATCCTGAGCTGGCTTGAAGATAATAAATTAATCATAAGTAAACAGAAAATTTCTGTGATTAGATTTCACCATAAGATTAATCTGAATACAGTGGAACCTCAATTATCCGTTCTTGGAAACTACATTTTCCCGTATTATGCGTTCAAATTACGTGATCCCGCGAACATTGTAATTAAATCACATTATAAAAGTCCTGCATTATCTATTCCTCAAAGAAACAATTTCCTGGATCAACCGTCCAGAAATTTCAGTCCCATCAATGCTAAATCCTCAATCAAGCGTTTTTCAATAAACTGTATCTCACAAAAGGATGGCTATGGCATACTTACGGATCTTGGCATTAACACCCCGTCATTGCGATAATTAGAGCAAGTACTGTACTGGAAAAGCGATCGGTGGTGAACTTGCATAAGGGACCATCTTAGCATCGCATTCGGGTGGTATTGTTTAGAGAATATTGGAAATCATAAAGCCACAACAATTGTAAGGAGACACAGCACATTTTGACTGCTCTACTTGAAGACGGAATGAATTTCGTCAAATGTTCGCATTTATACAACGTCCACGTTATGTCCAGGGTTAGATGTTTATTTTTTTTACTTTTTTTGATTGTATTACTGAACAGATTTTCGGCACTTTTCTCAGGGCAGTGTATGATAACTGGGCTTTCAGGCAGGAATCAAAACTGCTCCTTCTTAACACAAATTTAGTATTTTAATATTATCCTATACAATAATGTTGATTATTTGCACCATGTTGGTTATTCCTGTCCGTATTGACTTATATTCAAATTTCTATGAAACACTTTCCCGCCTTGTCAATACTTTACATATTTTATTATACCTAATTCCTGTACATGTTTCGAGAGCCAATTACTCTCTTCCTCAGCGGTGCCAAAACATCAATAATCTTTGGACTTTGTACATAGTAACAGATATACTTATCAACACAACAATTATATATAAAAATCTTGAAATCGTTAAAATATTTCTTTGTGTTTCAACTTTTCCTTACTATGTCAATTTATTACAGACTTTAAAATATGAATTTTCAAATCATAAACGGATATCTATTAAATTAGTCAACTATGTGCTAAAATTTTAAATCTGCTCTGCTCTTTGAACTTACGTCCTTATTTACATCTAAAAAGAACTAAATGTTTCTTTGTGTCTAAATTTACATTTACTTTGTCATTTAATAAAAACACTACCACCACCACCGTTGGTACGGTGAAACTGAATAAGATATAAATGATCGGAAATTGTATTCTCTGTAACTTTTGTTGTGTAGTGCTTTCCTAAGGACCAATAACATAGGTATAGTATTTAAAAATTAAATTTTTGGTGCCTTCCCCTAAACTGCCATTTCACTCAGCGTGAATAAAATTATTTATAGCCTAGATTGTAGCGAGTCATTCCCCAGCTTTACATACTAATTTTCATTAAATTCTCTTCAGCTATTCACTGCAAATGTACAAGTTCCGTAACACTGGAATTATTCTATGTCCAAAGTTCACGTTTCACTCGGACAGTGAATCAACATTGTCGAGGTGTAGACTGTAGCTGTACTGTTGATGAACTGGCTGATAGGGCTGAACTGGCTCTGACGTAATGTTTTTCTAAACCATGAATATCTCCGTAATCCCTGGATCGATTTTGGAGAAATTAACATGAGGAGATGTTTGAAATGTGTACTAAAAGATGCCATTATTTCTAAATTACTATCTCAATTGGTTCAGAATTTAGAAAAATTTATTTTATGGATGTTTCGAGAACATATGATCTAACCTGTCCTTGATGAGCACTGGCGTAAGCAGTGTTGTGCGGGTCGATTACTTGATTAATTTGATTAAATTTGATGTATTAATGTAAATTTCAGCTTGCAAAACTTAATCATATTTTGCATGCATTAAATACACATACATGCTGCTTTGTAAGCAAGTAGATGGTTTGTATTATATTTTTAATGTATATTGAAATTCGGGAAACTGAAGCATAAAGTGCCTATTAAGTTTCGGCTGTACAGTTGCTTTTAAATTAATAAAACCATACCTTGAATAAAAATTACATGGTTAAACATACATAGTTTTGTTACTGACATTATGTGCAGGTTAGATTCACACCTCCGTCTTTTCCTGTTTTCCGTGGAATTTCCGGGTTTTTGAAGTTCTTGAATGATCTCCAGAAGGATAATCTCGTGCAATCGACCAACAGTAATCGGCCATCATATTCACATCCCAATGTCCCTGATAGCGTTGTTCTGCATCTTTGAGATCCTGGTGAAACCTTTCACCTTGTTCTTCACTGACAGCTCCTAAATTTGGAGGGAAATAATCCAGATGCGAAGCTAAGAAATGAAGCATAAGGTTCATATTACAACCGAGTTCCTTAAACTTTACCAACATTTTCCTTACAATTTCTTTGTATTGAGGGTCCTTAATGTTGCCAAGGAATTTAGTTACTACATCTCTGAATTCGTTCCATGCCTCTTTCTCAATTTTGGTCATCGTGTCTGTGAAATTTTTATCCTTCATCAGTTTACGAGTCTGTGGTCAATCAAAAATGCCTTCTTTGATATTTGCATCTGATAATGAGGGAAATTTAGTGGATAATTATTGGAAGCATAGGCTAGTTTTATCAAATGCCTTGACATACTGTTTCATCAATCCTAATTTGATGTGCAAGGGTGGAAGTAGAAATTTTTTTCACGGCAATAAGACTTACATTAAAGACATTTTTGGATCCTGGTTGTAGTTGTTTCCTTTCTGGCCATTTCACTGTATCGCAATGTTTATTTCGTGCCCTGCTATCCCATTCGTATAGGAAACAGGGAAATTCTGTATAGCCTTTTTGTTGTCCCAGCAACAATCCAATGATCTTCAAATCACCGCAAATTTGCAACCCATGATCGTGATACTTAATTTTTTCAAGCACTAACTTTAAGGTCTCGTATGTTTCAGACATTTTTGTGGAGTGTGCAAGTGGTACAGATGCCAGAACATTTGTATTTGGAAGAGTCAATAAAAACACGCCAGTTACTAGGATCATACTCTTTCTCTCCCAAGTGACGTAGAAGATTTGAAACATCCGTACAAAATTTAGCAGGAAACCCCCAGCTATAAAGTGAAAATTTAGACAGCAATAAATCTGTAATAAAATGCAAACAATAACAAATCAAATCACATAATTGTACTCTAAAAAAAGTTGCACGAAAACATCGCTCAACATTACATCTTATGAATTCATGCAGATACTAAAACACCAAATTGCGTCAAAACTAGATGTGATAGGAAAAAAATAGCATCATTTTTGGAATCAGGACAGCGATTTCCATAAGAATGACATATTTTCTATTTTACCACAATTTCATGTTGGCTAGTGTTGTTGTTGTTGTTGTTGTTGTTGTTGTTCTTATTATTATTATTATTATTATTATTATTATTATTATTATTATTATTATTATTATTATTATTATTATTATTATTATTATTATTATTATTATTATTATTATTATTATTATTATTATTATTATTATTATTATTATTATTATTATTATTATTATTATTATTATTATTATTATTATTATTATTATTATTATTATTATTATTATTATTATTATTATTATTATTATTATTATTATTATTATTATTATTATTATTATTATTATTATTATTATTATTATTATTATTATTATTATTATTATTATTATTATTATTATTATTATTATTATTATTATTATTATTATTATTATTATTATTATTATTATTATTATTATTATTATTATTATTATTATTATTATTATTATTATTATTATTATTATTATTATTATTATTATTATTATTATTATTATTTGTTTCGGCCTACGATGGACCACGTGGTTCTTAACTCTGGTGAGCTCTTTTCTTCCTCTTAGCCCAGTATTCCTTCATTCTAGCGCTATGGATGTCTTTTCTTTCTTGAATCCATTTCACTCCTACTCCTGGAAGCAGTGATTTAGTTGTTAGTGACTGGAGAGAGTCAGATGTCTTGACTAACTTTCTGAATTTATCTCGGTTGTAAATGTCAATGTGATCAATGTTTAGGTATTGTAGGTCTTTCTGCACTAAATTCGTCCATTTGGCATTTGTTGCTTTCCCTCTAGATACAGTGTTGAAGATTCTTGAAGTGAGTCTCTGGCTGTCCATCCTGACTACGTGCCATTAGTCTTCTCTTCCTCATAGCTGTTGTAATGCTCTCTATTTTACTGTACAGTTCCCTGTTGTGCCTGATTCTGTAGCCATCTCCTTCTTTCATGGGACCCCATAATCCTTCTGGAGATCTTTCGCTCTTTCAGTTCTAGTTTTCTGAGTTGTCCTTTCCGGGTCATGTTTGGTCATGTTTAGGCATTCTGAGGCGTACAGTACAGATGGTCTTACTACGGTGTTGTAGTGTCTAAGTTTAAGATTCAAGGAGAGGGATTTAGACTTGTATATGTTCTTACAAAGATGATAAGCTCTTTCTAATTTAGTGCATCTACTCTTCATTGCAAGATCCTCATTAACATTTGGGGTTATCCACTCTCCAAGATATTTGAATGAGTTGGCCATGTGTATTATTTTGTCCCCCAAAGAAATGAAGTTGGGTGCTTCTCTGATGTTGGTCAGAAATTCTGTTTTACTGACAGCGATCTTTAGCCCTGCTTTAGCTGCTATGCGTTCTAGGGAGGATAGCTGGTGCGTAGCTTCTTCCATACTTGAAGCTAAGAGTGTGAGGTCATCTGCGAAGGCTGAGCAAGTAACTGTTTATCCAGAGTTGTCAGCTAGTGTGTTCGTCCATTCCCGAATGACCTTCTCCAGCAGACAGTTAAACAGGATAGGGGACAAACCATCTCCCTGTCTAACACCTGTTTTGATCTCGAAGCTTTTTGATAATACCCCTCTGAATTTGACTTTGGACATGGTGTTCGTTAGAGTTACCTTCACAAGATTCAAAGTCTTCTTAACCAGTCCCATTTCAGTCAACGTCTCAAAGAGGGACTGTCTGTCTACCGAGTCGTAAGCCTTCTGGAAGTCAATGAAAATTGCTACATAGGGTGAGGTGCTGAGGTTTTTGTAGGTAAAGATAGTTTTGAGGTTCAGAATCTGCTCTGTGCATGATCTTGACTTCCTAAATCCAGCTTGGTACTTTCCTATGCAGGAATCTAATTGTGCCTCCACTCTTTTAAGCAATGCTTTGGAGAAGATTTTGTACGTCACTGATAGGAGAGAGACCCCTCTATAGTTGTTAGGGTCTAACCTGTCTCCTTTCTTGTGCAGCGGGTGAATGATAGCTGAAGTCCAATCCCTTGGTAGTGTTTCTGTTGTCCAGATGTCAGTTATGATTCTATGGATACTGTCAATTGACTCTTCATCTGCATGTTTCCATAATTCTGCAATGATGCCATCTTCGCCTGCTGCTCTGCTAGATTTCAGTTCAGAGATGATCTGTTTGATTTCTTCTTTGTTAGGAGGAAGGGAGTCAGGGTTAATAACATTCTTAGGTTGAAATTGTAGTTTTTCCTGTGGTTCTTCTGCATTGAGGAGGCCATCAAAATATTTTGCAAGGGCTGTAGTACAATCTTCATTGTTCATTTTCAGTTCTCCGTCTGGTCCTCGAAGGTGGAGTGTAGGGGCTGAGTAAGCGTTTGTCTGAGATTTTAGAGTTTTGTACAAATTACTGGTGTTGTTCCTTTGAAAGTCTTTCTCTGCCTGATCTATGAAGTCGTTGTTATATTGCCTTTTAGCATTTCTAATGGTCTTGGCCGTGTTCTTTCTGACTGTTAGGAAGGCTGTATGATTTTCCGTGTATTTGTTGCAGTTCCATTTCACCCATGCCTGTCTTCTCTCCTCTATTGCCTTATCACATGTTGGTGTCCACCATGGGTGTTTACTCCTTCTGGTTGCAAGGATGGTTTCTGTTGCTGCATCTATCAGTGCCTTCTGTAGGTTAGGCCAATCTGTTTTATTCTGATTATTGCTCAGTACCTTAGTAAAGTTGTTGTTCTCTTTCAGCTGGGCTGGATTGAATTTTGGGATTCTGGACCTGGTGTAATTGTTACCTCTGTACTTCGTGAGTGGAATGAAATTTGCTTTGACCAAAGATAGGTAGTGGTCTGAATCAATATTGGCACCTCTCAATACCTTGACGTTCATTATTTCCTTGCTATTCCTTCTACTGATGGCAACGTGATCTAACTGGTACTCTCCTAGCAAGGGATTGGGACATCTCCAGGTCTTGGCTTTTCGGGGGAGGTGTCTGAATGCTGTAGATTTAAGAACAAGGTTGTGATTTTTACACAGATTGATCAGCCTCTCACCATTACAATTGGTTCTCTTGTCGGCCGGGTATTCTCCGACTATGTTCTTAAACCTGCGCTCCTTACCAATCTGGGCATTAAAGTCTCCCATTAAGATGATCACGTGATGTTCTGGAATTTTATCGATTGTCTCTTCCAGTTCTTCCCAAAAGTATTCAACACTTTCAATATCACTCTTATTAGTATCATTGGTAGGTGCATGGAAGTTAACAATCGTGTAGGCTTTGTTGAGACTTCTGAAGGCTATAGTGGACGTTCTCCCATTTGGTGATGAGGAGGAGATAATAGAGTTGATCATTTTGTTGTTGACTATGAAGCCTGTACCCAGGTGAGGCATATTCTTCATCACTCTCTGACCTGGCTGTCCCTTGTAGATCCTGAAGCCTTGTGACTCAAAAGGTTCTTCGTCCGTAAATCTTGTCTCCTGTAAAGCCGTTATAAGGATGTTGTGTTTTGTTAGGATGTCCCATGTATGTTTCAGTTTTCCCGTTTGTAGGAGGGAATTAATGTTTATATTGTTGCCAGATAGTTGATGTGTTTCTTCCTCTTACATGAAGATGCAGGCTCCCCAGAATCTGATGGCCTGCTTGCCCCACTGTGAGTGGGGGTGGATTTGTTACCACCTGGGGTAGATTTCCAATTAGTTGTTTGCTCCATGTTTCCAGAGTTACGAAAAAGTTTAGAGGGGTTACCCGAAGGTAATGTGGTGTTTAACTATCAAGGTTGTAAGCCTTGAAGCCCCCAGCACTGATCGGTTCACTGACCCAGCTTCCCGCTGGGATTGGTTACCCAACCTTCTACTGGGTTGCTCAGCTTAACAGGGGGCACCTCGTGTAGGTTACGTGCTGGAGTTGTAGTGAAAGAGGCTAGTTGGGTTCTCTTGCTGAACCCAATATATTATTGTTGCAGGAGTTTGGCAACGACACATTTCACTATCATTTGCTCAGAGTCACAAGAACTCTTCCCAGGTTGATTCCTGGGACCCTATTATTGTTTTTGTTATTATTATTATTATTATTATTATTATTATTATTATTATTATTATTATTATTATTATTATTATTATTATTATTATTTCACTGTAGTGACCTAACATATACTGTATATTCAGTATAAGCGCTATCAATATATTGCAGCTCTCAGTAAGCTGTTCAGCACACATTTTTCTTCTATTTAGAGATGTGAGACAGAAAGAAAGAGATATTTGTGTATATGAGAGATGTTTTTGAATGTTTATGTTATCATTGAAATGCCTCTTACTTCCATTGTACAAAAAAAAAAATTAAAAATAATCTGTGCAATTTATTTGCTTTTGGTTATGAAGTTCACGTTTGATTTATTTGTTGTAGTGTTGGCATTATGCTGTACGAGGTCATGTGGTATTCAGTACAGAATGTTTTGGGCTATATCCTCATGCTGGCAGTTATGACCTTCAATGGCTACTTCACCATTGCTGTGTCTTTGGGTGCAACAGTAGGTTATTTTGTATTTGGCAATGTATTAATGGAAGTTGGACTAAGAAGTGAATGCATAAGAAGACCGAAGAATGAATGCCCTGTATGTATAAGTGCCGGTATGTACCAAATTCACTGGAATATTTTGAGGCTTACCACTGCACAAGTACTTATTTTGGAACTTGTTTAACCTTGAAATATTACCACACTTGTAAACTTGATTGTTTTGAATGTTGATTCTGGTTGCTAATTGGTTGTTGTTTAAAAGGAACAAACACAAAGTGAGTGAATCTATAGCACAACTCAAATATAATGTAGGTTATAGATAGCAGCTTCTACAGTAGACTCGCAATTATCCACGCTAATTAATACACAGACTATTTCAGATATGGAAAAACTCTGATAATATGGAGATAATGTGCTAATAGGTTGTAAATGATGAAAAACTGTTTAGTAATTGTTTCTTACAGCATGATTCCTGGACAAGTTGAGAAACATTTTCATTGTCTGACCCCAGTAAAGTTTCATTGGATTTCTCCAAGCCAAACACTTTTCTCCATGATCTTTGAAGTGTTGAGTTCTTAACTTCATCCTATATTAAGGGTAAATACGAAACTTGAAACAATGAGCAATTGAGGCTTTCACAGCCGGTGCTGCAAATCATGTCGGTGTTTTCCGGGCTTGTAGGCCGTGGTCCAGCAGCATGTGATGGTCTCCCGACGTTTCACCGAAGACTGGGTTGGGCATTATCAAGGGTTCCGACTTACTTCGATAGCAGCGAAGCTCGCAGTGGAATGAAGTTGTGTTGTAATTCCACCTCATTATATAGTGCAGGCTACAGTGCGCTGCTCGCCTGTTGGTCCGTCATGCTGGAGGGGCGGTTGCTGATTGGCTGTTCTTCGGCCGATGGTTGAAGCATTAAGGAACCCAATGTACATCGACCTGCCTTGGCGAAGACAGGCAACTGATCACCCGTTGCTTTTTCTCTTCTGCCTTGGCCATCATGTCCTTCACAATTTAAGGTTTTCAGGACTGGAAACAAGGCTTTGTTTATCCATTCAGATTTTTCCTTATGGTTGAAGCTGTTGGTATGCTTGAGGATTTCAATGGCTTCCTTTTGTAGTTGGGCATGATAAGATACAGTACTTCAAAGTACTTTGGTGTCTCTGTACTGTATGCCATGGCCTGCTAGCAGCGAGTGTTCAGTGGCTGATGATCTATTTGCTTTTCCCAGCCGGCTATGTCTGTTATACTCCTTCAGTCATGTGGTGATGCTGTGTTTTATAGTGCCTATGTACACCTGACCGCAGCTGCACGGGATGTTGTAGACACTTGCTGTGGAGAGAGTATTAACGTTTTTGAATTTTTTCGGTTTATTGACTTCCCAGTCAGGAGGGCTCTTAAGGGAGCTGGATGCATTGGCATAGGCTAAAATGGTCACGCTAGACTTACATTTTTTTTTAACCCAGGGGCATTTTTTCTCTGATTTTGCTGCCAATGTCTTGGTAGGTAGCATTCTGAAGTTCAACCTGATTTCGTCACACTTGAAGATTTGATCTGATGTCAGTCCATTACACAAAAACAACTTTTTAAAAATTGAAATTCAGCAACTTCAGATGAATTAGCTATAATTTTTACACAGTAATGTTGTGCTGTCTAATGCCATATCTCTTCTTCCATCTGTTCACCCATCCATCACTCATAAAACCTTCACCATCCTGATACTTTTTCTGAAGTTCTTGGCTTGTACCATAGGACCACTTACCGGATGAACTTAATGTGCTTCGCCAATGTGAAAACTGCAAAAATAAAGCCTTAGACATCAGCTCATGTTCTCCTGCCTTTTTCCATTCTTTTTTGTCTTATTTTGTTTTCTGCGTTAAACCACTGCCCTCGCTCACACTTTCACTCACCCGCTTTTCAATGTCCTTTGTCTTAAGTCTCCATTCTCCAACAGTTACTTCCTTGACTCCATAATCAGCAGCAACCTTTTTAATAGATTCACCTTTATCCAACATTTTTATTTCATTAAATTTTGTTTCCAGAGAAACATTTTTCATTTGCCAATCATATTTGCCTAGAATAGGCCTACATTTAAACACCACCATAACAATCACGTACTCTAACAATGTAACAGGGACTCAACTCCAGCTGACAGTAAACAAATAAATGAAGTGTGATGTTAGACGAGTGGCAAGACATATGACAAGGGTTTGCGCAAATCATGAGAGTTGAGGGGTGTGCTCGTTGTAAATTCTTAAACACTGCTCAACCTAGCAACAGCTCGAGCTGGCGCATCACTGTTCAACCGAGTAGTAGCCACTGCTCACCTAATTAGTGGCCGGTGTCCGTGCATTGCTACAGTACCATTGAACTTGGTTGACATTCCGCCTAGCATTGCATTGATTAAAAAAAAAAAAAAAAAACACCACATGGGTTTTTGCCTTTGTAATATCTGAAGCCATCTTTTTTTCAGTTTCGACTCAGTTAATTTATAACTGTTAGGTTCTTCAGTCTGCTGTAACTAATCTTGAGTAATATATTTATAAACTCAGATATTTAGAAATGTATAAACATTTATGTTTATTTCTGTTGAAATACTTAGGAACTTCAAATCTGAAACTCATCTTAATGAAGTCCTCTTTTCTCTCCACTCTAGCATAGACTGTGAGGTACCGTAAAGTGGGGTAACTTCGGCCATACAGGGTAACTTCGGCCACTGACGAATAGCAATACTTATTTTCTCCTGCCTCCTAAACTGAAAAAGATAAACCACTTGCAACAACTGAAATGCACGTACAATAGAATGCTGTATCAAAACTTGGTAGTCCAACGAACATTGGCGGTCTCATTTTTGAGTCAATCCATTTTTTTCGCAGCCCCGACTATTGTCTTGTCTGGTAACAGCAGAAAACAAACTGTTCTCTAGCCCCAGCATTCGATTCTCCATTCCAGTGGTTTATGGGGTCAAAATGCAAGTACGTCTGGTAACTGATCAATAGGTTCTTCAGGGAATAGTTTTGTGATGAAAGTTGTCCACTTCCGGGGTAACTTCGGCCATGTCAAGAACGTACAGGAAAACATGACGCAGCCGCGGGTTTTGTAATTACGAGCCTGTTTACTTCAAGAATGCTTTAGAAGAGATTAATAAAGCCACAATAACAATAAACGGGGAAGTTTATCCCGACAGGGAGGAGAAAGACGGTTCCAATTTTCAATGATAAATAGACGGAAATCAGTTGACATGGACGAGGCGCAATTAAGAACTTCATTGACGGCCCAGATATTTTCTAATTTAGAAGACAGTGTATTATGAGAACAGTCTACAAGATTGCTTCTTTTTCGATCTCCTTTTCCCTCCATACTATTGGGCTTTATGATTTTCGTACTTTTTATTTATTATCTTTTGTACCATTACGAATAATTACGCAATGCAACACATAATTTGTAATATCTTACAATGCTTGTATGCTTAGGTTAAATGAAATAGTTTCCTTCTTTGCGAAAAATGTGAATTTGATCACTATACTTCTGTTTCACCACAAATCGTTTTAATTTGTTTGTGATTGTTGATACTGGGCTTTTTGCAAGCTTTTAAAAAACCTTCACAGTGGCTGAAGTAACACTACATTGAAGAAAACTTCGTTTTAAGAGATATTTTTATGGCGGCCGAAGTCACCCCAAAACATGGGGTAATTCCGGCCACTCTTTCGATAATCATAATTCATTACTGAATAACAATTAGAATTATGTTCATATTTAGAAATGAAGAACAAACATGGCAGAACGTATATTATATTTTTCAGAAAATTAGAGGGAATATTTCACATTTTAATTTATAAAATATACGAGAAAGTTTTACGGTATTGAAAATCTGTTGCTCTGTCATAGGCTTGAGTCCAGCTGGCTAGCCAGTCTATTGACCATCTGCCACACCACGCCCCTTCACTCTGGCTAAGTCAATGGCACATTGTATTTTACTTGTGTTCTATTCTCAGGGCTCCCCTTATCATCATCATCATCATCATCATCATCATCATCATCATCATTATCATCATCATGATCATCCTCATATTACAATTCTTTTGTAAACTATACACTGGTTTTTAATGAGCCTTTAATGGGTTGCCTATTATACTAGTAATTTTCTGTTATGTCATTTTCACTTACTTCAACTCTTTTGAAACAGTACGTGCAGTTTATTATTATCAGTTTTTCTTCTTTTTTTTAATCTGGTGTAGAAATTTAATTTTGCTTGGCCTATATACAGTATGTCGCATTGCAGTTTGTTACTTGACATTTACATTCAAGTTGATTCAAATTAAGCTACCATTTTCATTGTTATTATTACAGTATATATTATTATCATAATTTGAATTGTTTTTGAAAACTATTTACGGGTTGTCTAATGAGCTTTTAATTGGGCTTGCTAGTTTTCCTTTAATTTTCTCTTATGTAAGTTACGTGTATGTGAATGGCTTTTGTGGAACTACAGTATATTCGTAGTCTTATGATGATGGTTGTTGTTGTGTATTTGGGATTAAGTGATTTGATTGAGCAATGTATGAATTGAATGAAAGTGTATCTTGTAAGACATTATTTTTATCGATAAATGACAATCTACTATAACATTTGGAGTTGCCAAGATGCTGCATAAATTCAGGAGAATTTGATACAGATAAGAATACCGTAACCCCAGACGTGCCAACTCTTCCGATTTAAGCAGGAGACTCCCGATTTTTCATTATTCTTCCCGATCTCCTGATCGCCGGGACCGATCCCCCGATTTTCAGAGCAGTCTCAGTAATTTTTGTATTATTTTAAACTCCCGCGCATTTCCTCGTTCTATCGATATATCGCTGAGTATGGCTGGTCGATAGTAGTTCAAATAATCACAACCGCTGTTAAGCAGCACTCTCTCGTGGAAATTGTGGTTGACTTTCAATCACATTACTGCTATACAGGCTGAAAGAAAATTCAACCAGGTGTCATTCAGACAGAAATCAAAGTTCCTCTGTCTAGCTCAGAAACAGGCGGTCTCTCGCACTAACCTGGATGCTAGTGAAACTGTCGTCAATCTTTCCAAGAAATCCTTGGATGAGAACCGAATGGCAGTTCTAGCTAGGGGTTTTAATTTCGCTGTCGCTCCCTCTAAAATTCCCACTGAGGAGTTAATTACTTCCGTTGAAGCAGCCATCCACAAACTACCTACGGATGAGACTGAGGAGTTAAGACAGAAATGTGTGAGACTCATAAGGTCCGCTGTTGTACCTGCACCCAATTTAACAAGAGGCGAAAGGAGAGCTCTGAAGGAACTTAGAGATGATTCTGAACTGACCATTCTCTCAGCTGATAAGGGTAATGCGACAGTGGTTATGGACACTGATGAGTATCAGAATAAGATCTCGGCTATATTGTCAGAGCCTGTTTACAGACTGAGCTCACGTGACCCCACCACTTGTGTGTCCAACGCCACCGTGAAGCTCTTAAGGCAAAAATCCAGTTTCAAAAGAGGGGACTAAACATCTGACCCCGGGTGATGCAGTGCCGCCTAGAGTATATGGACTGCCTAAGATCCATAAAAAATGATGTTTCCCTCAGACCTATTGTTAGTGCGATAGGTTCTCCTACATATACTCTGGCTAAATACCTAAGCAAATTGCATCAGCCACACATAGGACGTACTGAATCATATGTCAGGGACTCTCGGTATTTCGTCAACAAGCTGTCAACTATAACCCTTCAACCTAATGCACTTTTGGTGAGTTTCAATGTGGAATCCTTGTTCATTAAAGTGCCGATTGACTCGGCCATGTCTCTCATTGAACACCTGCTCCCTGAGGACATTACTAAGCTATTTTACCACTGCATGACGTCCAGCTATTTCTTGTGGGGTGGGAATTTTTACGAACAGACGGACGGAGTGGCCATGTGAAGTCCACTTTCTCCCTAGTGGCTAATATCTTTATGGAGCATTTTGAGGAGGAGGCTATTGCTTCGGCGCCTGTCAGACCTGTGATATGGTGGAGGTATGTTGATGATGCATGTGTGGTCTGGACAGAAGGTCCTGAGAACATCTATTTCTAAAACACCTAAATCAGCAACATCCTTCAATAAAATTCACTACGGAGATGAAGTCGGATGGATGCCTTCCTTTCTTGGAAGTTCTAGTAAGGAAGAAACCGAACGGCTCCTTAGGACATACTGTCTATCGTAAGCCTACCCACACAAATCACTATCTTCATGGAGATTCTCACGGCCATCCAGCACAAAAACAAGGCATTCTCACGACACTCGCCAAGAGGATGAGATGAATTTGTGAGCCATCAAATATCCAGGTGGAGATGGACATGCTCAAAGTCGCGTTCGAGGGTAATGGTTACAGTGATTTGCAGATTCATCAAGCCCTGCATCCCAGAGAAACGACCAAGCAAAGCTCACAGAAGGAAGAAGTGAAGGGAACTGCCTTCTTGCCTTACGTTCACAACACCACAGATCGAATTGCCAAGGTCCTCCGCAAACAAAATATATAAGCTGTGTTTGGCATCGCCACTCAAATCGCTCACAGTCTGAGTGAAACCAAGGACAAATTGTCCCCACTTTTACATCCTGGGGTATACGAAATTCCCTGTACTTACAGTAAGGTATACACCGGCCAAACGTGCCGGTCCATTGGTACTCGTATCAAGGAACATGAACGCAATATTCGTCTCAACCAACCAGATAGATTGGCAATAGCTGAGCACGCTCTATCATCAGGTCATGATATCATGTTCCAAGATTCGCGAGCTCTTACCCACACTAGACACTACAGGTCCAGGATTATACGGGAAGCTGTGGAAATATGTAGAAATCCTAACAATTTCAACAGGGACACTGGCTATCAATTAAGTAATACCTGGTTGCCAGCCATTAAGAATTTACGTAGGTAGTTTCCTTCCCTGCCCCTTCACTATTATTATTATGTCTCATTGTTTTCCAAATTTGTATGTTCCTCATCGCCAGATGTTTCATTCCAGGCTTGTGTCAATGTCATATGTTACGTACACATGTTATGTGAACCTCGTAGACTGATTCTGATGGTTCGGTCAGCTTTCACTTCGAACGCTAGCACTGTGCCACGTCCTGGGAGCCATCTGGTGGCGAATGAATGTACCATTTCTACTTCTATTATAACGTCTAAATTTAAAAGGTCATTGTTTAAGAAGCCCTTCTTGTGGGCAGTCAAGATTTTATTCTGATGACGCAGAGCACAGTTCTCTGCAAAACTTAAAGATTTTCACCTTATTTTCTTGACACGGCATAAGCTCAAAAGCCTATACAGTATCATGTCTATAAGTACGGGCCGTGAAAGCATCAATGGTGACAATACGGGGCACGGTAGCCAGCCATGTGCTCAAAGAGGATATTTGCTCCTCTTTGGTCTGTAATACGGTCAAATACCGTACTCAAATAGCTTAATAATATTAAGTGGTAGTCGCAAGCGAGTAACCTAACCTCAGAAATAGCATGCCATAAACGTCTACCCGGGGCAGGACCTCAATCAAAAATCAAATCAGTCAATACTGATCTGCTTTTAAGGCAGTCGCCCAGGTGGCAGATTCCCTATCTGTTGTTTTCCTAGCCTTTTCTTAAATGATTTCAAGGACATTGAAAATTTATTGAACATCTCCCTTGGTAAGTTATTCCAATCCCTAACTCTCCTTCCTATAAATGAATATTTTCCCCAATTTGTCCTCTTGAATTCCAACATTACCTTCAAATAGTGGTCTTTCCTACTTTTAAAGACACCACTCAAACTTATTCGTCTACTAATGTCATTCCACGCCATTTCTCCTCTGACAGCTTGGAACATACCACTTAGTGTGCTCGTGTTACATCACGTATTAGTGTCTCTTGGTTGTATTTCTTAATATTTGTTTTGGCCAAAATGTCAAAAAAAGAAATATGATGTAGTGTTTAAAAGTGCTTTAGGGAAGAGTTTCCATGTTTCAGTGAATCCAGGAAGGGACCAACATTCACATGCCGTATTATGTGTAGGTGTGATTTTTCAGTTGCACATGACAGGAAGTATGATATACTCAAACATGTGCAAACAAAAAAATGTAAGGAGTGTGTCCAATGTGTAGAAAGAACCCAGAAACTGAACTTTTCATGTAAAAACCAAGATGTAAATCCTGTGACGAATGCTAAGGCTTTATTTACATCATTTTTCATAGAACGTAACCTGCCTGTAAATTGTGCCGACCGTACGGGACCTTTGTTTCACAAAATATTTCCTGATTTGGAAATTGTTTAACGAAATGGGTGTGCTAGAAAGAAAACAGCGGCTATCGATTACAGAAATGTGCATGGAAGAAAGGGCGAAAAGGTTCTCAGATTGGAACTTTGAAGACTTACAAAGTTCCTGAGCACAGTCTAAGTGCAGATGTGTCTTGTTTGTTAAAAAGGTGAAGCATTGTCATAACATTTCACCACACTCCTCAGTTAACCCCTTCACCCTCTTGGAGCCAGGAGCCGATCTGGTCGGCCGCTCACCATCTGCTGGAAGAGGCCAGAGTTCCACCTCCACTCTACTACCGTAAAGTGCCAGGCTGACTTTAGTGGAAATACATGCATTTTAACATTCGCGTATATCTACCGGTGTACGGCAAATACCGGCCAGAAATTTTCTACACGTCGACTACATAAAATAAATAACTTATTCAGAGTGATATAAATAATTAAAAAGTATTATTGTTGATATTATGATTGTCGATATCGTTTATTTTTAGGAAGAGTAAAACATTTTCGCAATTTCTCTCTCAATATCTACTTTGAAAATATCACCTACGATGCAAAAGAATATACGTGATAATGTAGAATTTATTTCTAAATATAATTCTATAAAATAATTATGTTGAACGGGAAAAATAAAAATAAAAAAAATAAAAATTCGAACGTATGTAATTAATAAAAATAAGGCAATTTTACTCACTGATAAAATTCATGTATATATATCGATGTATGGCCAATACTGAAAATAAATTTTATATGTGTGGACTAGATTGTATAAAAATTGTTCTGAGCTATTAAAAAGTAAAAAATAATAGTTGAGATTATAGTTTTTATTTTCATGGAAAACCTTTTACTCGTTTTGGATCCAGAATCCATTTTTTAAAAAATATTTTACAATACAATACAATACGCATAATTAAAACATCTCTAGCACTAAAGGCCTGATGGTCCTTTGTCTACCAAGCGACCGCTGCTCGACCCGAAGACCTGCAGTTTACGAGGTGGCGGATGGTCAGTGAGGCGAATTCTCTCATTCATTATTCATGGTTTTCTAGACCAAGGTAGCTCCCTCAGCCTCAGATATCTCCTCAATTGTAATCACTTACGATCACTTAGTTTGAGTGGACCTCGAACCAACAATCAGATCCAGGTAAAAATTGTTCACCTGTCCGGGAGTCGAACCCCTGACTTCCGGGTGAGAGGCAGGCAGACTACACTTGATCCGCAGGGACCGGCATTTACGTAATAATAGAGAATTTGTTCCTGAACAGAATTATAATAATTACTCTGAACGAGAGAGTAAAAAACAATAAAAATGCAAATTCAAATTTATTATGTCACTAGTAAAAAGAAGGAAAATGACAAAATAGATTTACTCACTGAAAACTGTTGAGAAGACGACGCATCACCAGCTATATAATGTTGTTCAAAGTCTGAGGCCACTGTTGAAGCACTTAAGAGTATTTACACTAACACTAATCACTTATCACTAACACTTATCACGTCTCTTCTTTAGCTTTGGTGATCCCGGGGGCGTGTCTGGTATAATTTCATCACTACTCCATGAACTAAATTCACTATCGCTATCCGATAAATCATCCGCATTAACGTTGCATTGTTCCAAATACTGCATTAATTTATCGTCATCAATACCTGCTGAAAATATATCACGTGAACCACTTGCCATTCACTGTAAGGAGCAATCTCGTACTGACAGGTTAGCGGTATTTCTAAACACAGGAAACAACTCTTGTGAAAGCTACAACACCCTCTTAGAAATTCCAAAGCAAGGTCAGGCACACAATAACTTGTAGCCCCTTTACTATAGGTTGTCACAAAAGTATGCATGTCACTATAGGTTGCCACAAAATTATGCATATCATAGAATTTTAACCCGGCCGATGTAATCGGCTCTGCCAACTTCCGACTGGATATTTAAAGGCCGACCTGATCGGCTCTGGCAATTTAAAGGGCGGATGCTCGCAGTACCACCTGGCTCCAAGAGAGTTAACTGGGTTTGACGCCTAAAGGCGTCAACACCTCTTTCACGAGTATTGGGCTTAACGCCTTTAGGCGTTCTTGTAATTGTAA
The DNA here is from genome assembly GCF_040414725.1 of Anabrus simplex. NCBI lineage: Eukaryota > Metazoa > Arthropoda > Insecta > Orthoptera > Tettigoniidae > Anabrus > Anabrus simplex. Next base: position 1,544,005,016 of record NC_090265.1, read on the forward strand.
ATGTGTTCTTATGTTGCGTTAGCTGCTTACAGGCATCTGGCTATTCTTAATCACTTCTGCCATCTACTGTCATAATTTAGAGCTAATTCCACTCATATTGGATGTGATTATTGCTGTCCTATTAATTTTTATCTGGTCTCACGCCAGTCAGGTAGTTCGCGCCTAGGCGGCAGTCCGACAGCTGTCTCGTGTTGCCTTGTGCGGTCCGCGCCATATTCTTCGTAAATAATTTATTTATATATATGAAAATGTTCCGGCACTTATTGGACATTTCTGTTTTCAATTCAGTTGTTCTTTTCCAAAAGAAAGGTGGGACTGATTCTCAATTTATCTTAATCTGGTATCAAAACTGACAGAGAAGTATTGTGATTCGACAGTGGAATCAAAACGTCCAGGGAGAACTTCTGGAGATCCAGTTCAACGACTAACCGCACGTCACTTCATATCTGAGAATCCGCCGACCGGAAGTAGAATCACTCAAGAAAGCGTTGTGTTGCGTGCCTGTCAAATCAGAGGCAACGGGAAACTGTCTACTGCTGTGAGAAATGTGACGTGGCACTTTGTGCTTGTCCGTGCTTCCGTATTTACCACACTGTGCGCAATTTCTGAATGACCTATGAACCTCAAAGTATGTATAACCTATTGATGCATATCTGAAAACAAAAAATGTCACCATAATAATGAAAGGAATACTTTTTATGTTTACTTTTGTATGAACACACTGTGTACATATTTACAGGTTTACAAGTATAATGCTATTGAATTTATTTATTTATTTATTTATTTATTTATTTATTTATTTATTTATTTATTTATTTAATTAATTATTAGATACAGCCTATGGAGGGCCATTTTACAATAATAATAATAATAATAATAATAATAATAATAATAATAATAATAATTTTAAATAAGTATAAAAGATAACAAAGGTATAAACACCAATATTAAGTAACAACAATAGTTAACAATTTCTACTATATCACTAATAATTTAAATAAATTAAGAAAAATATTATTTTTTGGTTCAGTATTTACATCTGCCGCACGCTATTGTACCCATTCCAAAAGTGCACGTTGCGCTGAATAATTACCCACTGTCAGGTTGACGTTATGAAACTATACCCCAGTTAAGGGATTAAAAGGTAAACCCAATCATGTTTCACTAAAAAATAATGAAACTACTGATGACACTAAGAGCCATGCTTTGTCATGTGAAGAACTACTGTTCATGTTCGTTTCATCAATTGTACATAAATCGTTTTCCCTTTTTCTCTCAATTTTTATGGAGATCTTTGAGAATCCAAATGTAGCTCTTCAGTCAAGTATGCTGCACATCCACTTATTGAAGTCAATATTGGAGGAACTATTGAAGAATGTGATGGCAAGTTTTGTGAAACCACATGTTATTAACAGCTCCTTCTCTCTCCTTAATGTTGATTATCATACTCCAGTAATTCAAAAGGATGATTGTGTTCTGATGATATGGAACTCTGCATTTGTTTTGGTGAACACATTGAAGTCTGAGGCATATTCTTTAAGTCTGTTAGAAAGTGTTTCTCTTCATCATGTGACTACATGGTACACAAATTTCTGTTCAAAGATGAAGTTTTAATTAATGCATAAGTTGCAGTTATTTCTACTATAAATAAGGCATAATTTTTTAGCCTTAGATATTTCATTAACAAGTTTCCGAACATTCTGACTGGTGAAATGAAACATTTAGATAAAGAAAATGATATTCTGCGCTCCCAGTTCTGTAACTTTCAGCTTGAAAAAACGGACCTGCCAAAAGGAAGAATTGATGTTCAGTGGGTATTGGTAGGTCAGATGAAATCAGCTGATGGTGTACTTAAATATGATGGACTCTCTAAGGTGATGATGCTATTTTATCAATTCCTCATAGCAATGCAGAATGTGAAAGGATTTTTAGCAGATTCAAAGAGACAAAACACAGTTCAAATCCTTGCTGTTTGAACTAACTTTGGAAAAACTTTTAACCTTAAAATCAGTTCAGCAAGGCAAGTGTTTTGAGCAAACATTTAGTTCAGAGTTTCTGAAGAGCTATGGGTGTGTTTAACAACAATATTAGTCGTTATATGTTCAGCATGTTGAATGATGAGAAGTCGCATATGTTCCTAAAGTTCAGGTATGTCCAGTATTTAGTATTCACATATAAATGATGAAAAAAAAAAAAATGTATATGTAGGCAAAATAGAGTTGTTAATGTATTGAATTATAATGAATTTGTACATGTTCTGCCATACGTCGCAGTTCGCTGCCAAATTTCTCCTGATTTTTTACTTTTGAAAGTTGGCATGTCTGCCTAACCCACATTCCAAACTTTTAAATCAGTGTAACCTCCAGTGGGATTATTAAGCACTAATGCAAAAAGTGTGGAATATTGTTCACAAATGAAGTAGCCTAGTACAAACAGGGATGAATTTTTTAAATGTTTGTGGTCATTGAGGTTGGCTTGGTTAGCTGTTTTTTGTGATGTACACTGACTGACAGAGCAAATGCAACACCAAGAAGGAGTGGTTCGAAAGGGATGAAAGTTGGGGAAAAAACAGATACGGCATGGACGAATAATTGATGTTTATTTCAAACCGATATGCAGGTTACACAATGCGCACGGCATCGACTCAGTAGGATGTAGGACCACCGCGAGCGGCGATGCACGCAGAAACACGTCGAGGTACAGAGTCAATAAGAGTGCGGATGGTGTCCTGAGGGATGGTTCTCCATTCTCTGTCAATCATTTGCCACAGTTGGTCGTCCGTACGAGGCTGGGGCAGAGTTTGCAAACGGCGTCCAATGAGATCCCACACGTGTTCGATTGGTGAGAGATCCGGAGAGTACACTGGCCACGGAAGCATCTGTGCACCTCGTAGAGCCTGTTGGGAGATGCGAGCAGTGTGTGGGCGGGCATTATCCTGCTGAAACAGAGCATTGGGCAGCCCCTGAAGGTACGGGAGTGCCACCGGCCGCAGCACATGCTGCACGTAGCGGTGGGCATTTAACGTGCCTTGAATACGCACTAGAGGTGACGTGGAATCATACGCAATAGCGCCCCAAACCATGATGCCGCGTTGTCTAGCGGTAGGGCGCTCCACAGTTACTGCCGGATTTGACCTTTCTCCACGCCGACGCCACACTCGTCTGCGGTGACTATCACTGACAGAACAGAAGCGTGACTCATCGGAGAACACGACGTTCCGCCATTCCCTCATCCAAGTCGCTCTAGCCCGGCACCATGCCAGGCGTGCACGTCTATGCTGTGGAGTCAATGGTAGTCTTCTGAGCGGACGCCGGGAGTGCAGGCCTCCTTCAACCAATCGACGGGAAATTGTTCTGGTCGATATTGGAACAGCCAGGGTGTCTTGCACATGCTGAAGAATGGCAGTTGACGTGGAGTGTGGGGCTGCCACCGCTTGGCGGCGGATGTGCCGATCCTCGCGTGCTGACTTCACTCGGGCTGCGCCTGGACCCCTCGCACGTGCCACATGTCCCTGCGCCAACCATCTTCGCCACAGGCGCTGCACCGTGGTCACATCCCTATGGGTATCGGCTGCGATTTGACGAAGCGACCAACCTGCCCTTCTCAGCCCGATCACCATACCCCTCGTAAAGTCGTCTGTCTACTGGAAATGCCTCCGTTGACGGCGGCCTGGCATTCTTAGCTATACACGTGTCCTGTGGCACACGACAACACGTTCTACAATGACTGTCGGCTGAGAAATCACGGTACGAAGTGGGCCATTCACCAACGCCGTGTCCCCTTTATCGTTCGCTACGTGCGCAGCACAGCGGCGCATTTCACATCATGAGCATACCTCAGTGACGTCAGTCTACCCTGCAATTGGCATAAAGTTCTGACCACTCCTTCTTGGTGTTGCATTTGCTCTGTCAGTCAGTGTAAATTTGGATACCTTTCTTTAATGTTCAGTGATTTGCTTTTATTATCGATGTGTAAATTTTTTAGATCTGTGTTGATATCGGTGAAGTGGTGTGAGTTGTCATATATATGTTTGCTGAATGCTGATTGTCTGTTGTATGTAATTGTGTTTCTGTGTTCTTTGTACGTGCTGTGAAAATTACGTTTTGTCTGGCTGATATATGTGGCATCACAATTTGGTTCTTGGCATTTGAGTTCATAAATTCATGATTTAGAAAAATGGTCTTTTTTATTCAGATTACATATCAATTTGTTTCTGTAATGTGTTGTTTGTTCTGAATTCGATTTTAAATCCTTCATTTTCAAACACGTTAGCTACTGTGTACATATTTTCATTCACAAAATTAAGAACCACGTATTTATCACTTTCGGGTAGGGGTTTGTTTATGTTTATCCATTGTTTTTTAATAACCAGTCTACTGTGTTGGGAAGATGGTTGTTTTCTACAGCGATTTGTTTTATTATTTGTATTTTGTTGTTCAAATCGGTTTTGCTCATTGGTATAATTATTGCTCTTGTGGTGTTACAATTAATAAAGAAACTTGAAATCTGACAGTGTACGTCTTCGTATATCTGCATAATATATTTTGGACTTTTCGTATGTGTTGTTGGACCATATGCACGGCACATTTTATACTTCTATGTTGGTAATGTTACGTATTCAAGTGCCTGAAATGTGTACGTTAACGCCATCTGTGCGCGCGCAGTGGAACTTGTGGTGAGTTTGAACGCTGATAGACAGATAGCGCGTGACTCGCTAAACTGCGGTTGTGTGCTGGGCGCTTTAGGAACGGCTGTCTGCTATTTGAACTCGCTGGAGAATGTCGCTGAGAACTGGCTCTCTGATGCCAGCTGGCGCATTAAACATGCCTAGTTCAGGCATTGGGTGAAAGGCATTCTGTATCCCTTTCAGGGATTGTGAATTGTAAATAATATGTATAGCATTAGTGTATAAGATGAATATAGTGTGGTATTAGTTTTAAAATGTAGTGTTTGCCTTGTGAGTGATAGTGATTGTTTGGTTGCTTAATTCATTATGGATTATTTGGTAATGTAATTTTCTTCATTTCTGTAAGTACCGCCTCTATTTATTTGTTGATATGTTTTTTCGAAATTTTGTATGCGCCTCGTTGTTTGGTGTTCATATTTTTGCGAGGCGTAATTTATGTTTGTTCATTTTCGTCGTGTGGACTTGTATTTTGGAGCCGTTGTAGTGCATTGTCATGTCCGATGAACTCTTTGTGTGTTTTGATCGTTTCCCATTTTATTTTTCATCTTAGTTTTATTCTGCTAAATTTAAGTGTGTGCTTCTCGTGACGTTCCCTTCATGCTGGTGTTTTCATTTGATTTATTACCGTCCGGGCTTGTATATTCTGCCGGTGTGTGACGTTAAATTTTATTGTGACATCTTGTTCTATTTATTTCATTATTTTAATACGTGTTAGTTTCTCCTCTGTGACTGTACATTTTGAATTGTGCACCGAGCAATCTCTGTTGACACTCATTTTCCAAAGTAATAATAATTAATATTATTAAAAGTAATTTAAGGTGGATAGTTATATTTTGGGCTATTTGGTGGCAGTAAATTTCGGTATTATTCATTTTACGTGTAATGCTTCTGTAGAATGTAAGGAGATTGTTAATGGAGGGCTTTGATACCGTTCATGTCGTCATTCTTGCATTATTGAGTCGCCTTGTCACCTCGAACCGTGTCTGGTATGCCATTGTTGTTTATCTGCCCTTATCTTTTCCTGGTCATTACGTAACTGTTGCATTATTATTATTATTATTATTATTATTATTATTATTATTATTATTATTATTATTATTATTATTATTATTATTATTATTATCTTATCGTGTGTGGAGTCTGCCTCTGGATGCCATTGTGTACGGATCTCAATTGTTGTTGCTCTCTTTTGAGCGTGTATTTGAGTATGTGTAATTACTAACTTGGATCATTGCCTGACCGGTTCTATCTTGAAGTGTACGGCATATGAATTATGACTTCTCGTTTCTTTCTGTTAGGCTTTAATATTGGTGGTGTTTAATTTTACTATGCAATATGGTTGTATTTTGTGGTATGCTAATGTGACTGATATTTTTTGTCAAGATATGTCTTGGTGATTCATTTAGTGCGACGCATTTTACATTATTTTTCTTCTTCTGCTATGCGTTCGGTACTGAGAACCCTCCATCAACAGTGATTCTTAGAAAAATTATTTATTTTTAAGTGTAGATAGCATGTAATATGGTTCATTTTAGGTCTATTCAAGAAGCTCCTTTTTTAGTTAGGTCGCTAGGGTTTGTATTTCGTTTTAAAAATTTATATTTTCTTAATTTTTGTACTATTTTCCTAAATTATTTATTTATTTACTTATTTATTTATTTATTTAAATTAAGAGATAGTTTATTTATTTGTTTAAAACCTCACCTTAGGATTTATAAATTGTTTATTCTAATTTAAAAAGCACTATATTTAACCAAATTTCTCTTCCTTTTTTCTCAAAAAAAAATTATAATGTAAGTATGATTTATGTATTTATTTTTATTCACTTGAAACTTAAAATATTGATTAAAAAATTGATTTATTTCACCCATTTATTTGCTGCTAAAGATGTAAAAGTTTGTATTAATTTTTGAATTAATTATAGTATAGTTGTTTTTTGAAAAGGGTGTATAAATTTTTCTTGTAGATGCTTGTTCTGGTTCCCTTGTTGATCCCACCCCTTTTAGTTCCTTGGGAAATGGGTCCCTTGTGTTCAATATTCACTCTTCCACATTTATTTTAATTTTTTTTTCTGTGTTTTGGTAGCATTTTGATTTTGTTTCTTCCTTGTTGTGATACACTTTTTATGGTGTCACTAGCCAGACACCATTTTGATATCACTTGCGTGAGGGGGCGTGTCAGTCGGTTTATCATCGCGTTCACTCTTTCTAACTTGTGTGAGGTTGGATAATTATAGTCATCATCTATTGTGTGTGATGTTTGAGTTGGTTTTCTGTATATATCGTGTAAGATATGTCCATAAAGTTGTTCCTCCCATTTGTTTCTGGTTCCATTGTGAATTTGATTGTATTGTATATAATGTGGCTAGGAAATATTCTGCATTTGTGACGTCATTATCATACACACATATTACGTCGTCCACGTATCTGCATTATTCCTTTGGTGCATTGGTCGATTAAGAGTTTGTTCTCCATGCTATTTAAGAATATGTTTGCTATTATATCCAATAATGGTTAACCCAAGGCTAATCCTTCTTTTTGTGAATATATTTTGTTGTTAAACTTGAACGTGTTTTGCTTTAAGGCCATTTTTAACACATTGATTATTTCTACTACTTATTGTGTTGAATTTGTTTCTTTTAGATGCTTTTCTATGATCTAACCGACTCCTCTATTGGTATGTTGGTGTACATGTTGGTTATGTCAAAAGATATCATTCTTGTGCTCTCTGGATTTTCAGTTTATTTAATTCTTTCGTTAGTTCTGTCAGGGAATTAGAGTAGGCGAAGCTTTATCTAACCCTGTATAATTAAGAGGGGAATTCCCCAAGGCAGTATTATTGGACCTTAATGTTATATAAATGATATGAGTAAAGAAGTGGAATCAGAGATAAGGCTTTTTATGGATGATGTTATTCTGTATAGAGTAATAAATAAATTACAATGTTGTGAGCAGTTGCAAAATGACCTTTATTTATTTATTTATTTATTTATTTATTTGAATCGTGCCCGAAACATACATTATATTATCTTACAACAATATCAGGACAATAACAAATCTGGTAATATAACCATTAATTATTTCTGATGATGGCAGGTAACAATGTGATTAATCTCTACATAAATACAAATTTAATTAAATGTGGTGTGACCAGTATGCGGCTAATTCACATGCTTCCTTGGTAGCGTCGATCACATTCTGGAGAGAGCAAGTAGTTGGACACAAGTTACAAACAAGAAGATGGCTCATTATCTGTTCTTCACCACATTCACATTGAGTGGAGTCACAAACAAAACCCCACTTTCTCATGTTGGTCTTTGTTCTTCCAACTCCTGAACGCAACCTGTTGAGCATCTTCCATGTTGGCCAGCTCTTTTCGTGGCCTGAAGGAAGTCTTTCGGAAGGCGTCATCCATTCTGCTAGGTGGCTGGATCTGGAACACCATGAATTCACTCTGAAGTTCGATGATGGTCCAGTGAGGCTTTCAGTTGTATAGAGAAAGCTTTTCCTTGACTTGATAGTTGGTACCCATATAAAGTATGGGTCGTCAGGTTCAGTGCTTTAGATTTCTCCAGTCTGGATGCACACTCACTGCGAATATCTGGAGGTGGGATACCTGCTAGACAATAAACTTTATCAAGTGGTGTAGATCTCAAACATCCTGTAATGAGTCTGGAGGTCTCATTTAAGGCAACATCCACTTGATTAGCGTGACTAGATTTACACCAGACAGGGCAGGCGTATTTTGCTGCTGAATAACAGAGAGCTATTGCTGAAGTTCTTAAAAGGAGAGGATGCGCCTCCCACGTTGAACCCGATCATTTCCGGATAATATTGTTCCTTGCAAATACCTTCCTTTTGGTGTTCAGACAGTGTGTTCTATAGGTTAGTGCTCGGTCAAGAGTTACTTCTAGATATTTGGGAGTGAAGCAGTGTTCTAATATTTTACCTTCCCAAATCACTTCCAATTTTCTTGCTGTCTGTCAATTTTTCAGGTGGAAGGCACAGACTTGTGTTTTTGATGGGTTTGGCTTTAGTTAGTTCCCTTGGTAATAACCACTTAGAATTTGTAGAGCATGGGAGAGCTTCTCTTCAGCAAGGTTTAAACTGTTAATCGATGTTAATTGCATGCAGTAACGGATCTTAGAATATTTTTTGATGCAGCAAGGGTTGGCATTTCTTAAGTATGAGTTGGCGGTTAATTCAAAATCACGTAATTTGAAGTCCAATTTTTGCGTCCCAACGACTTTGAATCAATAATGTTTTACCATATCGCAAAACTAACATCCGAGTTCGCCAGTGTGTATGTTTCAACTGTTCACATTGCACGGAAAAGAATTATCCACCACCAGTCATGTTAATATCCGCTTAAAGAAAAGACCGCGTGTGGAAAATGTTTTAGACGTGGTGTGTAACGAATTTGTAAGTAATTTAGGAGAGGATACTAGTGATGCAAGAGACAGCATATCTTCCGATCCACAGGGAATCGAGCCTACTGCATGTTCAGATTGATGAAATACCTACTGTCGGATTTTTTATTATGGACACTCGAGTTTAGGCTTTAATTACAAACGAACCAATAGGCCTATTGCAATGCGAGTTATACCAATATTTTCCTTGTTTAATTCTACATTAGCGTATATAAGACACATTGTTTTCGACGTTCATTAAATATTTTTTATTTGTGGTTGTAATAAATATTGCCCGGGTTTTTGGCTTCTTCTCTAGGAAGCGCTCACTTAGGAATATATACAAGGAAAACTACTTGTCTGATGGTAATGAAATTTTGATATGTTATAACCACATGTATTTGTAGTGTAATACTCAAGTTACAATTTTTTTCAACCATCCCGAAAAAAGTTCTTATCATTTTTCTAAAGCAACTCTTTCTCAGCCCAGGATAAACGTACAACAGCAACTTGGGCTTGTTTTGAAGCACTCAGTCATAGTTATCGGAAACTACAACAATTGTAACCGTACAATATGGTACCGAATTTATGAAGAGTAATATTGAAAGGAGGTTTTGTGTACGCCGGACTGTGCGATTAACAGCAGGCTGGGTGGTGAAAACGGGCGCAGTGTTGCCGCGTTCAGTAGTAATCACGCGCGCAACGAACACGGTACACTCGCCCCGGGCAGTTGTGCAACGGAATGCCCATGACCTTGGTTTATCCGCAAGCTATTTTCAGTTGTTCTATGTTCTGCATGTTGGCCACGTCACTTCAAGATGCCTCCGAGAACGCCGTTATCAGAAGGTGATCTTGCAATGATTTTGAGTGCTATTTGTTTCTTTCAATGTGAGGGGGAAAAAGTAGGGGACAAGAGGTTCCCTGTGTACAAGAAGGTGGCAGATTGTCTTGGATTATCGCTGTCGTCAGTGAAGAGAGTAGGAGCCACTTCAAAGGAGAATGATGGAAATACGTCGTCCAGGTCAAGAAAGAAGCAGTGTGTGAGACCGGGGCGTCCGAAAATTCATATCGATGATTTTACTTTGGGCACAATAGGAAGAAATATGCACGATTTTTATACGAATAAAGGTACTCGTCCACGATGCAACAAAACTTGCATGCCACTTTTGTGTTGCGCAAGAAAAATGGCGGGCACTGTTTACACACAGCACGCAAGTTTGCCTTTTTTCTTGTTGCGCAGCACGAAAACTTGCGCTCCCAAGGATATGTTGCACCGAGTGTTTACACCAGGCTATTTAAGTGGCGCAAGTTTTCTCGCAAGCAACTTTCCTAGTCAGCTGTTCTAGCGGATGTGAGTGTTCATAGTAGCAAGCATGTCTTCTGGCGAGGTGTTATCGGCGGCTTGCTTATCGCTGATTTTATTATGGCGACGAAAATAAAGACGAGAAAGAGCGAAACGGAAATGTTGGATGAGGAAACGGATTTTAGGTCGTGAACATTGTGGTGTTGTTAATAACTTGCTACAGGAATTGTACATGGGAGGCCAAGTCTTCTGCAAGAATATCCTGCGAAAGTCAGCGACTGATTTTGAATATCTGCTGAGAAGAGCAGCGCGGTTGATACAAAAGAAAGACACGCTAATGAGAAAATGAATATCACCAACGGAACGCCTTGTGTTGACATTGAGATATTTAGCAACAGGTAAGCCGATTTTTTTAAAATATGGATTTTATACAGTACACATAAGGGATCATTTCTTTTAGCTTATTGTAATTTCCTACATTTTGTTTTGTTACAGGTGACAGTTATCAGCCATTGATACCGACATGCTCTATTTCACGTGTAATATCTAAAGTTTGTGATGCAATTTACATCGTGATGAACGCTCTCTGCCGTTTTTGTTTATTTCTGTAGTCCGTTGCCTCAACCTTCCATAAACATTCTTGTGTTTCAACTAAATATATCAGCTTTCTCGTCAACTCCCTCGTCCATTTCGTGTTCTGAGACATTGTAACCTGTAAATGAAGTTACGTAAATTATGCAATTATTACTAAGATGAGTATCTATTTTGAGGCATGTTATATTTCATTTACAATAAAGGATATACAGGTACGTATTTACGTTAATTTATTCCCGAGTGTGAACCTCTCAAACATCAGTATAATGTCACAGCAGACGGCCACGTGAGAAAGTTGCGCCACAAAAATGATCTAAACCTTTCACGCCACTTTCAGATGGCGCAACTTCCTCTCTTCCGCTGTGTACACGATGCCACTTTTGACTTTGCACGCAACTGGGAAGTTGCGCAGAATTCGAGTGGCGCGTACAACTTTTCCAATTGCATGACTGTTTACACGAAGCCACTCAACTTTTCTTGCTCAAATCAAAGTTGCATGCCATTTTAGTTGCATCGTGGACGAGTAGCTTAAGATATTTCTTACAATTAAAAGCCTCCGCATGAAACTGTCAGAAAATACGCCGGATTTTCCTGATATGTCAATTTCTACGCTTTTGAAAGTAGTTCGAAGCTTGGGATTCCGATTCAAAAAACTCAACAGGAAACCAGTGCTAATGGAATCTGTGACAGTTGCTGCATCCCGACATACCTACGTTAGACGAATTAGAGACATAAGAGCACAGGGCTACAAGATCTTTACAGACGAGACGCGGTGCGGACAGAACCATACTATGAAATATGGCTGGCAAGAAAACGTGGTTGAAGCTTTAGAAAACAACTTTAACAACTATAATCTGTACAGAGGGTACATTCAGCAAAATTATGGATGGCGTGGAGGGTTCAAAACACCGTCTGGAGCTGAGAAACGCATCATAATTTTACACATCGGAAGTGAAGAAGGATTTCTTGACGGTGCAGAACTTTGTTTTATTGGCAAGAAAGGCAGTGGTGATTACCACAATGAGATGAACTCGACTCATTATGAAGAATGGTTCACGAAAGCCCTGAGTTTATTGCCTCAAAGGTCAGCTGTCGTTATAGATCAAGCTCCATATCATACGATGGTCCACTGGGCGAGTTGGCCGTGAGCGTAGAGGCGCGCGGCTGTGAGATGGCATCCGGGAGATAGTACGTTCGAATCCCACTATCGGCAGCCCTGAAAATGGTTTTCCGTGGTTTCCCATTTTCACACCAGGCAAATGCTGGGGCTGTACCTTAATTAAGGCCACGGCCGCTTCCTTCCAACTCCTAGGCCTTTCCTATCCCATCGTCGCCATAAGACCTATCCGTGTCGGTGCGACGTAAAGCCCCTAGCAAAAAAAAAAATACGATGGTCCATTCTTCATCTAAGGACCCGAACATGTCATGGCTGAAACCTGAAATTATATCCTGGATAACATCAAAGAATATTTCACTACCACCTGGAGTTGACGATTATAACAAATTAACGAAATCAGAGCTGACTGTCCTTGCCAGGCCTTATTTTCAAACACCGGTAAAGAAGCTGGAACAACTGACTAAACGACTTCGACCAGATGTACAGCTTGTTTGGTTACCAATGGCCCATTGCGAGCTTAATACAATCGAGCTCATTTGGGCTTACGTAAAAGGGAAAATAGCAAAAACAAATATGGCTAACACATTAGAAAATGGTAGAAGTATGGAAGCAATTAACGCTTTATGCCGAGAAGCCTTACGTACCGTCACCCCTGAACTCTGGAAACAATGCATTAAAAACGCTAAGAAAATTGAAGACCACTACTGGGAAAAAGATGAACTGTCTGAAAACGTCCCTTATTTCGAGCCAGTCATAATCAACATGAATGACAGCAGCACCGATTCATCGGAACACAGTGATTTTTTAGACGAAGAAAATTGATAGAATAAAAATTGTAAATATATGTAAATAATAATGCAAATAACTCTTGTAAAAATTGTACAGTGTGATATTTCTAAATCAGAAAGTCAACCATTTTTAAACCTGCCTTTGAGGGTCCAAAGCCCTTATGAGAAAAGGTGATGGGAAGAGGAATTTATAAGAGGAAATAAAATTAAAGGTTGAAAGTAAACGAAAAGCTGTGTTCGTTGCGCGCGTGATTTCTACTGAACGCGGCAACACTGCGCCCGATTTCACCACCCGGCCTGCTGTTAATCGCACGGTCCGGCGTACACAAAACCTCCTTTCAATATTACTCTTCATAAATTCGGTACCAAACTGTACGGTTACAGTTGTTGTAGTTTCTGATAAGCATGACTGAATGCTTCAAAACAAGCCCATGTTTGATGTTGTACGTTTATCCTAGGCTGAGAAAGAGTTGCTTTAGAAAAATGATAAGAACTTTTTTTCGGGGTGGTTGAAAATAATTGCAACTTGAGTATTACACTAAAAAAACATGTGGTTATAACATATCAAAATGTCATTACCATCAAACAAGTAGTTTTCCTTGTATATATTCCTAAGTGAGCGCTTCCTAGAGAAGAAGCCCAAAACCCGGGTAATATTTATTATAACCACAAATAAAAAATATTTAATGAACGTCGAAAACAATGTGTCTTATATACGCTAATGTAGAATTAAACAAGAAAAATATTGGTATAACTCGCATTGCAATAGGCCTATTGGTTCATTTGTAATTAAAGCCTAAACTCGAGTGTCCATAATAAAAAACTTGATAATTTTCATGACAAATATATTTCACAGCAGTGATAAAGTATTTCTCAAATATGTTCAGGCAAAGCAGTTATATTTGTAAATTTACATGTTCATGTTTGCGTAAAGACTACGTGGACCTTACGGAGTGATATGAAATGTTTGTTTATGCCTATGTTACTCCTTCAATGCAAGGAATTCTTGTTCATTTATTTTTTTCAAAATGAGCCTTCCTAAAATTAGGGTGCGGGGATTATTTGCGTAAATACGGTATTACGGGGAATGCAAAATTCTGGGGTGGTGTTTAGTTGAAGGTAGTGGGGTTGTCGACAATACAAGAAAAAGAACAATTTAAAAACAGGCATGACATTTATTATGAGATATGCACAATAATAATGAGTTTTAACAAACAAAACATCCTTTGCTTGACGTTACTTTCAAAGCTCACGGAATTACAATAGTTGAATAAATGCACAGAAATGAATTCTCATTTCTGGAATAGCATCGATATACTGGACTATTCTGTAAAGAATAAGGAAGAAAAATTAGCCTTCTCTTGGCTATGCAAAATAAAAATCAGGTGGATGAATTCCATCCTAAAAACATCCTGACATCTCTATGACATCTTAAAGTTTGATATTAGTTGTATTAGTTTAAACAAGAACAAAAATGTTAAACGTCCACTTAATCTGAGTGGTGGATGACCATGGTATCTAACTTAATCTGTACAATATTTACAAAAACATATTCTATTCTCTCTCTCTCAGTTAACGATAGTTTCTCATGTAGTGCAAGATGAGGTTATTAATTCAATTATTTGAATTATCGAGACTCTTGAAAAATCATTAACCCACGAGTGGTTGCTACATGAGATTTTCTTTCACATTATTTTTTATTGTGATATTACTTCACAGTGATAAAAGGGAGGTGACTGTTTCCTCTTCTAGCTGAGTTTATAACTGTCGTGAGTAGAGCAATTCACATTTGAAGGGTAAGCACCCCCTCCCGTAGTCAGAACAAAGGTTCCTATGTGTCCGTGCGTGCTGCGTGAGAGTTTCTCTCATCGTGCGACTAATGACGTTGGCGTTATTTTGAAGTGGAGCGGGAAACTTACTCCTGTTGTACACATTAGTATTTGTATCATGAGCACTTCTTGTTTTTGAAAATGTTATTTTGTTCAGAAACCTTGCTCTATGCGTAAATATTACTAGATATAATGCATGTGTGAGATTTTATTTTTTACAACTTCAGGATGGAAGTTATTTTTATATACATTGCATATGTTGTTTGTGTCCGTAATAAACAGCTAATCATGTCCGGCTCCATGGCTAAATGGTTAGAGTGCTGGCGTCTACCATTGACGTCTGAGTCAAATATTTAAAGGAAATGACACAATCTGCATTATCGCGTGGCAGTACAATGAATGAAACACAACCTAAAACTTGTCCCACTATGTTTCATAAAATTTGAAATGATCATTTTACATTCTTATTTATCCAAGAGGATAATTATTATTAAAACATGATTTTTAATAATTGCACTGAGGTAGAAACATTCTCAGAAGACAAACTACTGTACATTTTTTTGGGGTCTTTTTTGCTATTTTGCTTTACGTTGCACCGATACAGATAGGTCTTATGGCGATGATGGGATAGGAAAGGCTTAGGAATGGGAAGGAAGTGGCCGTGGCTTTAATTAAGGTACAGCCCCAGAGGGATACTAACTGGAGGGTGATTGGGGATTTAAATGAGACTCTGGAGTGGGTATGTGGGAAACTGAGAGTGAAATTTCTAGATCCTAATGGGTGGTTAGGAGATAGGGATCCTGAGCTCAGATGGCCTTCACTTAAAACGCAGTGGTACGTATAAGTTAGGAAATTTGTTTGAAAGGGTAATAGCGAGGTACATTCAGGGAAACGGGGTGGCCTAGGGAGCGGTGATAAGGGAACAGGGAACTGGAAATCAAATAGGTATGACATAAAGTTGTTAGTGTTGAACTGTAGAAGTATTGTAGAGAAAGGAATAGAATTGAGTTATTTAATAGATATATATATTTACCAGATATTGTAATAGGAGTTGAATCATGGGCGAGAAATGATATAATGGATGCAGAAATTCTCACGGAACTGGAGTGTGTATCGTAGAAATAGGATGGGAATTGTGGGAGGGGAGTATTCATTCTGGTGAAAGATGAATTTGTAAGCTACGAAAAAGTTAAAGAAGAGATACGTGAAATTCTAGGTGTAAGGCTCATTTCTAAAGATAATAGGCAACCTGATATATTTGGAGTGTGCAGACCGGGAAAGGGTAGCACTGACGCGGATTCGGAATTATTTGACAGGTTAGTCGGCTATGTGGGAAACGACATGGAAAGAAATGTGATTGTAGTAGGAGATCTGAATTTGCCAGATGTCAATTGGGAAGGAAATGCGAACGACAGGTAGCATGACCAACAAATGGCAAATAAGTTAATATGGGAAGGACAGCTGATTCAGAAAGTGATGGAACCAACCAGAGGGAAAAATATCCTAGATGTCATGCTGATAAAACAAGATGAGCTCTATAGAGAAACTGAAGTAATAGATGGTATTAGTGATCATGAAGCTGTTTTTGTCGTAGTTAAAAATAAATGTGATAGAAAGGAAGGTCTTAAAAGTAGGACTATTAGAGGCAGTACCATATGGCTGATAAAGCAGGCATGAGGCAGTTTCTAAAAAGTAACTATGGTCTGTGGAGAACGGTAAATAAAAATGTAAACAGACTCTGGGATGGGTTTTAAAGAAATTGTTGAGGAATGCGAAAACAGGTTTGTATCTTTAAGGGAGGTAAGGAATGGTAAAGACCCACCTTATTATAATAGAGAAACAAAGAGACTAAGAAGGAGGTGCAGACTGGAAAGAAATAGAGTAAGAAATGGCTGTGGAAGCGAGGAGGAATTGAAGGAACTTGCTAGAAAATTGAATCTAGCAAAGAAGGCGGCTAAGGATAACATGATGGCAAGCATAATTGGCAGTCATACAAATTTTAATGAAAAATGGAAGGGTATGTATAGGTATTTTAAGGCAGAAACAGGTTCCAAGAAGGACATTCCAGGAATAATTAATGAACAAGAGGTGTGTGTTTGTGAGGATCTTCAAAAGGCAGAAGTATTCAGTCAGCAGTATGTAAAGATTGTTGGTTACAAGGATAATGTCCAGATAGAGGAGGAGACTAAGGCTAAAGAAATATTAAAATTTACATATGATAACAATGACATTTACAATAAGATACAAAAGTTGAAAACTAGAAAAGCGGCTGGAATTGATAAGATTTCTGGGGATATACTAAAGACAGTGGGTTGGGATATGGTACCATATCTGAAGTACTTATTTGATTATTGTTTGGTTGAAGGAGCTATACCAAATGAATGGAGAGTTGCTATAATAACCCTTGTGTATAAAGGAAAGGGTGATAGACATAAAGCTGAAAATTATTGCCAGTAAGTTTGACATGCATTGTATGCAAGCTTTGGGAAGGCATTCTTTCTGATTATATTAGACATGTTTGTGAAATTAATAACTGGTTCGCAGTTTTAGGAAAGGTTATTCCACTGAAGCTCAACTTGTAGGATTCCAGCAAGATATAGCAGATATCTTGGATTCAGGAGATCAAAAGGACTGTATCGCGATTGACCTGTCTAAAGCATTTGATAGGGTGGATCATGGGAGACTACTGGCAAGAATGAGTGCAATTGGACTAGACAAAAGAGTGACTGAATGGGTTGCTATATTTCTAGAAAATAGATCTCAGAGAATTGGAGTAGGTGACCCTGTAATAATTAAGAGGGGAATTCCTCAAGGCAGTATTATCGGACCTTTGTTTTCTTATATATATAAATGATAAGAGTATAAGAGTGGAATCGGAGGTAAGGCTTTTTGCGGATAATTTTATTCACTATAGAGTAATATATAAGTTACAAGATTGTGAGCAATTGCAACGTGACCTTGAAAATGTTGTGTGATGGACAGCAGGCAATGGTATGCTGATAAACGGGGTTAAAAGTCAGGTTGTGAGTTTCACAAATAGGAAAAGTCCTCTCAGTTTTAATTACTACGTTGATGGGGTGAAAATTTTTTTGGGGATCATTGTAAGTATTTAGGTGTTAATGTAAGGAAAGATCTTCATTGGGGTAATCACATAAATGGGATTGTAAATAAAAGGTACAGATCTCCGCACATGGTTATGAGGGTGTTTAGGGGTTGTAGTAAGGATGTAAAGGAGAGGGTATGTAAGTCTCTGGTAAGACCCCAACTAGAGTATGGTGTATGGGATCCCACCAGGATTACCTGATTCAAGAACTGGAAAAATCTAAAGAAAAATGTTACAAAGTTTGGGCTGGGAAGAACTGGGAGAAAGGAGACGAGCTGCTCGACTAAGTGGTATGTGTGATACAATTCCTTTAGTTTTGCCAATTGCCACCTTTTCAATACAATAAAAATATAGTACAAACTTACATATTTATTATGATGTTTATATGGTACATGTTTCGCTCCTTTTCGTGAGCATCATCAGCCAAACTATCATTAATCTAAGATTGTATATGATCATAAAACAATTCTTTTGGTTCAAAGTTGCTCCTATAAAACTAATTGATAATCTTTTAACATTTTAAAAGTCACACAACAATAAAACCATGTCTTAAGCTAACACTTTTTGTCTAAAATCTTCTCCAGTCTAACATTTCATTGCCGAAACTCATCTGGTGAACATCTTTTAAAATTGTTTAAAAATAAGAATAAAATAAAAAACCCTTGAGATCTGGCTAGTTGTGTCGATTCCTGCCGCTTAACTTGTATAATTGTCATTAAAACTTCATAACAGTATTGAATATTTTCTGCAGTTGATAATTGTCATTATGGTCGATAGACTTGTTCTCGTTGCTGGAGTAACATTTACAAAATGTATTGGTATTAATTTATATTATCAATGGGGTAAAATTGTTCGTGAACAATTATTATCAATATATTAATATTAATATATTATATTAATATATATAAATTTCCAATTTCTTTGAAATCATTTAGGAAAACAACAGATATGGAATCTGTCACCTGGGCGACTGCCCTAAATGCAGATCAGTATTGATTGACTGACTGACTGACTGACTGACTGACTGATTGATTGATTGATTGATTGATTGATTGATTGATTGATTGATTGATTGATTGATTGATTCACACTAGCATCAGAAAGTTTAGACTCATCTACGAAAATTAGTAATTTTCTTAAATAATTTTTTTCTGTGTGATGATAAGTGGTACGTTAGTTCTGTTACTTATGTAAAGATGCTTTCAGTACTTTCATAAAGCTATTTCAGTGCATATTGTGAGATTTTACTTTATCTGTGCAAAGAAGTTGACAGGTTTATGGTCCCCAGCTCTTACTGCCTGCTTCTACCTGGATAACTTCTGGCCCTTTCTCAGGTAATCAACATGCCTTTCTCCGTGATTACTTGTCCTTGTTTCCTCGCTGTCTTGGAAATCGACAGTTAGCCTACAGAAGTTATCCTGAGCAGTTGTATGTTAATCTCTGTACCAGATTGTTTATTTTCTACATTGTTGTTATGTACGGTAACAACACATATCAAACAATCAAATATGGGGAAGAAGGCTAATATAAACCAAGAAAACAGAGCCAGGGCTAGTTCTTATAAAGACATTGGGTGGTTGAACCGAAACATTGCAGAAAAATTAAAAATTTCAGAGTCCAGCGTTCGCAGAGCAGTGAAACACAGAGAGGAAACGGGTAGTCATGAGGATCGACCACCTAGTGGATGTCCAAGGAAGACTTCTAAAATTGAAGATAACCATATTCTAATTCTCAGCAAGCGTGACAGAAGGCGTACAACGGTAGATATTTGCTCAGAGGTAAATAAAACAAGAGAACAACCTGTGTGACAACAGTGAAAAATCGTCAGCTTGAGGTGGGATTGTGTGGTCGTGTAGCAGCACAGAAACCATTGTTGAAAACTGTACACAAGCAGAAAAGACTACAATGGGCCAAAATGCTAACTGGACTGCTGAACAATGGAAAAGGGTGCTTTGGACGGATGAATCTAAATTTGAAAAATTCAGTTCCAATCGTCGCCAATACATTTGTTGCCGCCCTGGCAAAAGAGTTATGGAATCCTGCATAATTCAGTCTGTGAAGCATGGAGGAGGAAATTTGATGGTGTGGGCATGTTTTGGAAAAAATCAGGTTGGTGATTTGGTGAAAGTAGAGGGAATACTGGAAAAGAAACAATATCACCGTAGAGTGTCGGCCTCCGGATCCCAAGATAGCGGGTTCAAACCCGGCAGAGGTAGTCGGATTTTTGAAGGGCGGAATGAAGTCCATTCGACACTCCATGTCGTACGATGTCGGCATGTAAAAGATCTCTGGTGATACATTTGGTATTTACCCGACAAAATTAATTAAATCTCAGCCATAGACGCCCAAGAGAGATCCGGTTTACTGTAGGTCCGCTAGATGGCAGACAGAGTAAACCGGAACGTCGAAATTGACGAGCAGACAGCCAGATGGCGTCAAATCGAAATGTCTGCAAACAGTAGCTGAGGCCATATGATTATTATTATTATTATTATTATTATTATTTACCGTATCCTTTCGCTCAGTGCTGTGCCATCTGGAATGAAGCTGATTGGTGAAGGATTTGTTCTACAGCAGGACATCCTAAACTCACCTCTCAATTGTGCAAGCATTATCCTTTTTTTTTTGTTTTGCTATTTGCTTTATGTCGCACTGACACAGATATGTCTTATGGCGACGATGGGATAGGAAAGGCCTAGGAATGGGAGGAAGCAGCCGTGGCCTTAATTAAGGTACAGCCCCAGCATTTGCCTGGTGTGAAAATGGGAAACCACAGAGAGCCATCTTCAGGTCTGCCGACGGGGTTCGAACCCACTATCTCCCAATTACTGGATACTGGCCGCACTTAAGCGACTGCAGCTATCGGGCTCAGTCAAGCATTATCTGGAAAGGAAACAAGCTGAAGGAAAGTTGGAATTAATGGTCTGGCCTCCTCAATCACCCAGTCTGTCACCAATTGAACTTTTGTGGGAAGAACTTTACAGGAAAGTGAAAGAAAAGGTGCCAGGCGGTGTGGATGGGTTGGGGCAATGTCTGTTAGAAACCTGGGGATGTATAAATGCCGAGCCTTTAGAAAAATTAGCAGCTAGAATACCACGCATCTGTAAAGCAGTAATCAAAGCAAAGGGAGGACACATTGATAAACAGCCAGTGTGATTGCTTAAGATGTTGTGATTGTGTTTCTAGCTCCCTGTGAATGATCAGTGTAAAGGAAAATCTAGTGAAATGTGTAATAAAACTAGTTAGTTCTAAAAACATAGGTATTTCCATGTTGATTTTCAACAAATAGTCCCTATCTTTCATGGTAAGTGAAAATTCGTGGGTGAATCTAAACTTTCTAACGCTAGTGTACATAAGTGTTGTTGAAGTTGAACCGTCTGATTTTTAGTCTTTACAAGTAATGAAAATCATTTTATTTTCCGTATAAATTCTCTTATATTATTATTGATTTTTAGTCTGTAAAATGGATAATACAAATCGAATTAAGAATTGAAAAATGGTGACTGACAGGAAAAACATTTAAAGTAAGTTATGAAGAACGAAAATTAACTTGCGTTACGTGGTCTGCTTGTATCACCCATGTTCTCTGACTACGGAGTCCAGCTCTTGACTGACTTGTTCCTACAGTTGAGAAGCAAGACGTGTTGCTATGAGGAGGTGGAGTGGGGAAATGATGCGGGGCTTGCAGGAGAGTGGGAGTATGCGGGGCGGTGACTGAAACTGAGTGTAATAATTCTGAGTTCTTCTGTTCACGTTCTTTTGTTCACGTAGAATTTTTAGATCTTGATATATTGTGGTATAATTGTGATTATAGTCTTTGTGATGGTTACTCATGGCAGAGAAACGATTATACATTTTAAAGCGCTGTGGTGTTCTGTCTATCTTATGATGAAGTTCCTACTAGTTTGTCCGACTTAACTTTACCCGTATCCCTGGCATTCCAGTTTATGTATCCCTGAATTTATGTATATATTGCTAGTATTTACTGTGTGAGAGTTAAATACTATTCTTTCATTAGTGTTGCTGGTTTTGAAAGCAATTTTTAGGTTCTGTTTTCTTAGGACGTTAGTGATTATATGTATATTATTATTGCGAAATATGACTGTGGCATATTTTTTATCGAAACCCTCTCAACCTATTAGGTCATGTTACGTATATTTAGTACATGTTGAAGAGATGTTAAGTACAGAACAAAAATGGCCAACCAGACACCAGTGGGATCCGAACCCACAACCTCCCGATGTTGCGTCGGTTGCTCTACCAATTGAGCTATGGTACCTAGGCCATCTTTGTTCTGTTGGAAAGGATCTAAGCTACAGGTCTGGCACTACTGCCATTACACTGCAGAGTGTGTTTAAGTCGCCCATTGAGGGCCAAGTCATTGAATATTGAATTTTCACAATCACATTGTAATCAAAACCGACTTTCAGCCTATTAGGTCGTGTTACGTACATTTCGTACGTGTTGAAGAGATGTTATGTACAAAACAAAAATGGCCAACTGGACATCTGCGTCAGATCAGATCAGCTAGCGTGTGTGCAGTGACAGAAGTCAAACAAAAAATGTCAGAATAATGTATCAGCATGTATAAAAGTACTTTGTACAGGTAAAAATCAAAATAACATTAACTTAGCTCAGTTCAGGCTTAATAAAGTGTTGCTTCACCTGCTTGGGTTCACCGTTTGTCATTAATAATATTAATTTTCTATGCATATGTTAATTCTACAATCTAGAAGTGTAGTTTCAGAAATGGTTTATTCTTGTGATGCAGAAGACTTCTAAGGATGTTATAGATGATTAAGCTCATATATAAATTGTGGTTCTGTCACATAAGATATCACCGAGCTCGATAGCTGCAGTCGCTTAATTGCGGCCAGTATCCAGTATTCGGGAGATAGTAGGTTCGAACCCCACTGTTGGCAGCCCTGAAGATGGTTTTCCGTGGTTTCCCATTTTCACACCAGGCAAATGCTGGGGCTGTACCTTAATTAAGGCCACGGCCGTTTCCCTCCCACTCCTAGCCCTTCCCTGTCCCATCGTCGCCATAAGACCTATCTGTGTCGGTGCGACGTAAAGCAACTTGCAAAAAAAACAACATAAGATACTATGTATGTTATATATTGTCTACTGTATGAAGTTTTATATTTGATCCTCTTAATCTACTGTTTAGATCAATCAGACATAGCTACTGGCCACAATCCAGGGAGTAGCCAGCAAAGCAGTAGTGTTATGACTGAAGTTGCCCAAGGACTCTTACAATCCGTGATGATGGACTCTGATGTTGAACCACCCACAAGCTATGTTACTTCTGTTGTGCAAGTTCACCATGTTCAAGACAGCTGAGGTATGCTTAACCCGTAACGATGCGCGTATGGGTAGAAATTACCCAGGCGAAATTGACTGAGTAAATTTCACCCGTGCGCGCTCATACATTTCAGAAGGCCATTCTTGTTTATTGTTAATTAGTTTTTCTTTACGGACGAACAGTGCAGTAATTATTATTAAACAAGTGTACTTTATAGTATATGTGTATATTTTAGGCAAGTTTATGTGAAATTACAATGAATTTCAGGCTTTGAAGATGTATCACACTAGGACACAGAACAAAATTACAAACCAGTTGCTCCAAAGGAAGACAGCAATATCGCGGTTAGTGATAATTGAGAAATTGACATTGTCAAAGAGAGTGATCAGGCAGGTTCCTAATATGTTTATTTTCTTTATTAGAATTAGTAATTGGCAATTGTATCCTATTTTAAATGCTCAAGTCATCCATGAACCAAACAATCTCAACTCAAATCTGAACCTACATTCTGCCTAAATTGCTTGAAAATGCTGTCCTTTGATCTTACAAAGGAACATTTGGCATTGAGAAATAAAATACTGACTCTGCCAACAAATCTCTGAATTTGTGTTCATTGGTTTTCTGTAAAATATGAGGAAAGGGAAAGTACAGTCCTCAGAAAGAATCAAGCAGAAGGTGCGAAGACCATGGAAGTAAAAAGGACAGAAAAACCACAATGTGTTGTGTAATGTGTGAAAAACTAATTTGCCAGGAACGTGTGAAGCCTGTGTGTGGAGAATGTTTGGAACAAGTGAACGAGCAACAGGAAGTAATGGATTAGGTGTGAAGTGTAATCAAGTCTGATCTTCAAACATCCTCCTCTACAGTTCTTATCCTCTGCTCCTCCCTCTATACCCAATGGGTGTTTATCATATGTGATTCTTTTGATACAGAAAATGTGTGTCTAATATAAATGACCGAGCTCAATAGTTGCAATCGCTTATGTGCAGCCAGTATCGGGAGATAGTGGGTTCGAACCCCACTGTCAGCAGCCCTGAAGATGGTTTTCTGTGGTTTCCCATTTTCACACCAGGCAAATGCTGGGACTGTACCTTAATTAAGGCCATGGCCGCTTCCTTCCCAGTCCTAGCCCTCTCCTGTCCCATCATCGCCGTAAGACCTATCGGTGCCGGTGCTACATAAAGCCAATAGCAAAAAAAAAAAATATATAATATAATATAAACAACTGAGTCATGCCAGTGTATGTGTAAGTGTTATGAGAACATGAATATTTCAATATCCATTCTTATTATCACAAGTTACATATTGCTGTAATTACTCCAAAACTATTAAAATTGATTAACTACATCAGTATATCATCATATGTAGGGTTTACAATTACAATTTAGAATTAAGGAGGATTATTGCTTGTGGGTAATTTTCACCCATCATGCATCCTTGCGTCTCGGTAGAGAGCACGCATCCTCCTGGGTTAAACTATTCTTATTAATATAACTAAAATATAATACTGGGTCATCCTCTGATCTGACAAAGAGGTTGTCACGGTAACTGAGCTGGCCGATAAGCCTTCACATAAGACCAGCTGTGGGGTGAGAAAGCTTTACCAATCTGCTATGTTGGCCTAGAGTCTCATGCCACTCAGTGTGTTGTTTAACAATGAAATAAACAAGACATATCTGATCCTAGAGTAAATTCTGGTAAAAATGCAAAATGGCAAAACATCATCATCATCATCGTCGTCATAATCATCATGTAACCCTTCCAGCTTGCTAGATAGGGTGGTGTTGAACAAGCCGTCGCCAGCATTGTCTGTCCAGGTAGATCTCTCTATCCATAATCACTCTTCAGTCCTCTCCTCTACTGTCGACATCTATCTTCAGTTGGTCCAGCCATCATCTCCTTGGTTGTCCAACAGGTCTCCTTCCACTGACTATCTGTTCCATGTATGCATGTGGTGTTTAATTGCCTGTCATTTTCTTTACATGCCCAAACCATTTAAGTCTTGCAGATTTTAGTCTTTCTTGCAGTGTGTGCTTCACTCCCAAAGATTATCTGATGTCCTCATTTCTCACATAATTGTACCATGTTTCCTGCATGTCATTCCTAGGAAATTATATTTTACAGGCCTGCAGTTTACTAAGGTCTCTAGTCCACAGTGTTCAGGTTTCTAGGCCATATGTGCGTATTAGAATAAGATACTATTTATACAAGGACATCTCGGTTTGTAGAGTATCTTCTTGTCCCAGATCAGGGTACCCATTGACCACTCTATTAAAGTACTTCTTGCCCTGCTCCACCCTTGTTCGAGACCATGCTCTCAAGGTACTTGAATTCTTGTAGAGTAAGTTGGGAAGAGGTGGCACGGATTTTGTAATGATCATGCAGCAAGTCTTCGCCAAGATTTTAGCTAACTTTTTTTTTTTGCTATTTGCTTTATGTCGCACTGATACAGATATGTCTTATGGCGATGATGGGATAGGAAAGGCCTAGTAAGTGGAAGGAAGCAGCTGTGGCCTTAATTAAGGTACAGCCCTGGCATTTGCCTTGTGTGAAAATGGGAAACCATGGAAAACCATCTTCAGGGCTGCCGACAGTGGGATTCGAACCCACTATCTCCCGATTACTGGATACTGGCTGCACTTAAGTGACTGCAGCGAGCTCGGTAACTTATTTTTATGTTAAGACATCATTGCTTGTATCTTTCCTCACTGCCTTATGAAGGAAATGGTCTTAAGGTAAGTGGATTATTGAAAGAGCTCTTTTGTTTGAAGGTATGTCACTTGCGCCATCTCACTGCTAGTGTCCAGGTGATTAATGAATCAATTAATTATTTAACCTTGATGATTTACTCCTCAGTCCTTTTGGATATGTTTTGCCTTACTCTCTCTCTCTTCCACAATCATTACACAAATACTTATACACTGAACACTATTCATGCAGCCACTTGTTGCAGTTGGTGCACTTAATCCAATCGTTCTTCTCTTTTTTTGTCAAATTATAGTTCTCCCAACACTCCACACGCTTGTTGCAATCATCATATATTGCATTATTTTGGCCATCTTGAATCATTTTAGCTTCTTCTTTGATTTCGTACCCTTTCCTGTTGTGGCAGTGGTTGCAGCTTTCCTTTGCACTTTGTTCTTTATGTTCGTGGAGATTTTTCTTTTGTTGGAAATATTCTTACGTTTAGTTAAGTTGCATTAAAGGCATATACCATAAACTTCAGTTAGGCTATAGCTGCTTCCTCTTTACCATAATTAGTGTAATTTTACACAGAATTAAACAAAATACATATAGGCTATATGTATTTTCTTAACAAACTGATCAGAGAATGAAAACACATTTTAGTCACAAATGGAAATTCAAAGAATACTGCACCATCTCACCCAGAAATGTAATGCGCCACCTCACCCGACGTTTGGGGATAGATGGCGCACCACTGCCCTGGAACTGTTTTGGCCCAACATGGCTTATATCACACCAGTATAGTCGTTGACTAACCTAGTCACCCGTTTGTGGCAATGTAAAGTTAATTTAGCTTTAACAACCCAGTCAGTGGGCTTTTATATCATGCATTAGCAAAACTTTGAAAGTAGAGAAGACGTACTTACCAGAAATACCCACGTTTTCAAACGTAATCACCTGCACCATATGACATCCAATAAATGGCTTTAGTTCTCACGTTACACACTGTTTATGCGGGAAGCAGTGGTCATGCGATCTAGTGGGCGAATGACACACTGGTCTACCTTGTGCCTTCTCTCCCGGACTTACTCTATTGTTGTAGTGTATTGTCCATCAAGTTGTATTTGGCAACCAATATTATCTCTACTTATTTTCATGGCAACAGTTTTTGTTTCGTTCACTTTCATCTTAAAATCACTGAAATCATTGAATAGTAAAATGGCAAATAATAGGCTTTATTATTCTATTCCTCAACAAGTGCTCATTTATCACATAATATCAATTTCATATCCGTATTGACAGTATCAATTGTACAATGTAAGTGTTTAAATGAATAGGATTCAATTAAACATTTAGATTGTACAATTGCTCATTTATGATCCATATGTGTGTATGGAGTTCATTCATGCTTTTTGGAGAGTATTTAAAGATAAATTCCCAGTTGTTCGAGTTCCAAATTAAATTAAATTAGTAATTCAGTTTCGCACAAATGGAAGTGTTCACGAAAACAAGTAAAGAAGGCAACATATGTACAGAATGTCAGGCTGAGTGGCTCAGGTCTATTGTTATTTGAAGGTGCTCAAATATGCCAGCCTTATATTGGTAGATTGACTGGCACATAAAAGAACTCCTGTGGCATAAATTTCCAACACCTCAGTTTCTCCAAAAACCTTAAACGTAGTTAGTGGGATGTAAAACCAATAGTAGTAGTAGTAGTAGTAGTAGTAGTAGTAGTAGTAGTAGTAGTAGTAGTAGTAGTCACAGAAGAAAGTCTTGATGATATTGCACATCGCATGTGAGATTCTTCTGAAAAATTTCTTAGCTTTTTCTTCTTCAGCAAATGGGAATTTCTTTTAAGTTCTGTACAAGAGACTGTTATGTTACTTGGGCTAAAGACTTGTAAAGTTACTGTGGTGGATGAGCTTAAACTGGGTGATCCTCTATGTAGGTTTACATTTTGTAAATGGATTTTGATCAGGTGCATGATGAAGAAATTGATCCTTGTCCCATTCTGTTTTAAATGAAGCTTGGATCACTTTACATGGATACGGTATGTTAACTTGTAAAACTGCTGATATGGAGTGTCAAAAAATGTAATGTGCTCACTGTGGAACCTCTTCATAATCAGAAAATAGGAGTGTGGTGGAGTGCCATTAACTGTGGTAATAATGAGACCTATTTATTTTGAGAAAAATTAATTGTGGAAGATACCTGCTAAACATTTTGCAAATATGTTTTTGGTGAATTAACTGAAGGGAAAATATTCACATTTCTTCAGCAGTACTCTTCAAGGGCTTATGCAGTCAATGATTCCTTGCAGGCAGCCCATGAAGTGTTTGATGATAAGAGTGATCAACATCTCTTGGGAACATTGAAAGATGAAAATTACAAGGTAAATCTGCACTCTCTCTTGATGAACTGAAGGATAGCATGCACCAATGGGTTGATTTCTCAACAAATTAAGAAGTTAGTGAGTAATTTTATTAGGAAATGCTAGAAATGTATGGATAATGAAGGCTGGCAGCTCCAGCATGAGTGAGCACATAACTTTTTAAACACATCAGACTTTATTAGACTCTCTCTCTCTGTTGTTGCTACCACCAACTCTTGTGTAGCATTGATTCCAGAGGTGCTGAAGTGGCAGAATTTTGTCCTGTAAGAGTTCTTGTATGTGCTGGCAAATCTATTGACATAAGACTGGTGTATTTGAGCATTTTCAAATACCACCGGACTGAGCTCGATCAAATCCAACAACTTCGGCTCAGAAAGCCAGTGTTTCTATCTTCTGAGCCACTGCGTCACTCATTTGTCTTCATCGTGGTTTTCAAAGAATAAGAATGAAATATAAGTTAAATGTTTGAAAATATAGTTCTAAAATTCCCCTTGGTGCAATATTCTTATTGCAAAATTCATTTTCTGATACTTTGAAAACTTGGTATTACATTTACACTGTCTACATTGAAAAATGCTGTATTGTTTCAGTGTCTGTTCAGAAATTGGAATATTTTGGCTGATGAATGAAAAAAAAAAAAAAATCAATTTTTATAGAACAATTCATTTAGATGTGTGTTTTGAACTAGTATAATAATTAAAATGTCACATTAGTATCTTTTCTGTTCTGGATCCCGTATCAAAAAAGTGGGACTAAGGGGTTGGTTTGTCATAACATTGTATGCTTCTTTTGATACATGACTCTTTACTTGTATGGGGATCTTTCAAAGGAAGCCAGAGACTTGATCATGCTCAGAAAGCATGCATCGATGTTAATAAATTTACCTTGATGCCTGGGAACTTTATATGGATCATGTAAATCATTAGGATATGTGACCTATTTGCTATTTTACATCTTTCTTACATTCTGTGTTAAATTGTTTAGTATACAGTTGTTTTTTATCTGTAATTTGAGTGACTGTTAAAAGACCTTCTGTTCATTTCATTAATTAAATGGATGATTTTCAGTCACTCTCCTTGTGTGCTACATGGATTATTAATTTGCTATGTTTTCTTTGAATTGTGTATTTATTTTTTTACTTTATATTTAATACTGGTTTCTTAGTAAGTAAACTGTGTGATGAAATGAGCTGGCCAACAGAAAGTGACATTTTAAACTGATGATAGAAAACATAGTTGAGTGATGTAATATCCAGTATCAGGTGTTTGCAGATAAAATTGTAGTATAGCTTGTTTTGCTTAGTATATTTTTTCTTGGAGGCCATGTAGTTTCTTGCCCATGCACATTATCTTATATTTGTAGAGGCTCTGATAGAATTATTGTAATTTTAAGAGGGATACTCAGACGTTTGTATGTCTGAAAGTTTTAAATCAGTATTTGTTACTGATACTGAGAGTTATGTCTAGTATTCAACATTTTTTATTGATGCTGAGAGTAGTGGTTGGTATTCTGTACATTTTTTCATCGATATCTTTGACAAAGTAGTTATTGTTCCTTTTTTTTTTTTTTAGAAAAATAAGAAAAAATTTGATCGTTTGAAACAGGTTCTTTTGTAAAAGACCTTCTGTGCTGCAGAACTTTTGTGTGAATCTCTCCAACATGTTTTCTTTACCTCATTTACCAATTTTTTTTACACTTACTTTCAAATTCCTGATAATCTTATTTCCTTCTTTCATATCTCTATTCTGAATCATATTATTTAGAGACGTACTCTGGTAAACAATTAACACAGCAGAATTCAGGCAACTATAATAAGATTCATTAGAACTGTGAATCAAACTTCTCAAAAGGACAAAATCAGGAATTTTCTTATCGTCTGTTGTTTCAAAGAATGGCAACAACTAACAAGTAAACTGTTAGGGTAGGACGAGACAGATTACAATGAAACTTGGTAGGATGATCAGTAAAGACATCATATTTATTCTGCCATAAAATAATATTTATATGGTTAAAAATAGTAATTTATTGCTACAGTATTAAACGAAAATCAGAGTATTAAAGGAATGGATTGCTATGAAACTTGGTAGAAGGATAAACTGAGACATTAGAACATTGCTGCATGCCTATTATTACATAGGATGTCCACATCATGACAAAATGAGTGATTCTGAGCAGAAATGTGTCAGTTTCCTCATTTGTGCTGATAAATGATTATATTAATAGCTTGCACATTTATATATAAATGGCCAAGATTGCACACAATATTTTAGCTTCCAAAGAAAACACTGTGTCAAGCAGGAAATACTCAGCAGGACACGGAAAGCATCAAACTTTTCAATCAAGTCAGAAATCTACTTCGGGACTGCAAAATACCATAAAAAGCAAAAACAACCCTGTATCACACCTTCTTTGTACCGATTCTCACATATTATTTAGGGACGTACTCTGCTAAACAATTAACACAGCAGAATTCAGGCAACTAAAATGAGATTCATTAGAACTGTGAAGCAAACTTCTCAAAAGGACAAAATCGGGAATGAAGTAAACGGGAAGGTAGCTGGCATTAAGGTCCCTATTACCAATGTAATAAAGAAGAATAGACTTCAGTGGTATGGGCACATTATGAGAACGAAGAGCAAGAGACCTGTCAGAAAATATTTTGACCTTACCGTCCTAGGGGAAAGCCAAGGAAATGCTGGATAGGCACATTGAAATCAGATGTAGAGGAGAGAAGTTTCAAATGGGAAGATGTCCTGGAACAAAAGATGTGCAGACAGGAAGAGATGTGTATCTTCTACTTATCTTCTTCACTGCATTTCCCTTCCACTTGACCTCACTCAGTCCCATCATTGCAACATTCTCTTTCTCCATAAAGTCAATTAAATTATGATGATGATGATTCTCATGTTAAATATAGGGTCTATTGTTGACCTGCCCTGTCAAAAGCCATACTGCTCTTCTTCCAAATTACATTCCACCCTTCCTCTCATCCTCCTTTCTATTATTCTCTCCATTATTCTGACAACAGTGTAATTCTTCGATAATTGTCACATACCTCCCTATCCCCTTTCTTAAATACAGGTATTATGACACCTTTACACCAGTCATCAGGTACTTGCTTTCTCCTCCATATACACCTTAGCAGCCTATAAATAACTAATGTAGACCAATAGGTCCTGCTGCCTTTATCATTTCCACACATATTTCATCCATTTCTGCAGCTTTTCCTGTTTTCATTCCACCTCTGCTATTGCAGTATCACTTTCCGTTTTTGGATCATCCTCATTTACCACTATACTCTCTTCTGCATCATTTCTCAGATTGAGGAGTTTATTGAAGTAACCTTTCCACCTATTCTTTATCTCCTCTGGGTCTGTTATTACATTTCCATTCTCTTCCCTTTTTTTCTTTTCTCTTATTTTTTATCAATCCATAAAACATCCTTTTCCAACTTTTGTGTGAATCTCTCCAACAGTTTTTCTTTACCTCATTTACCAATTTTTTTACACTTACTTTCAAATTCCTGATAATCTTATTTACTTCTTTCATATCTCTATTCCATTCTTACCCCACTTTCTTCCTTTGTTCAGCAACCTCCTTCACCTTTCCATTCCACCAAGGTGTCTTCTTTACCTTCACTCTCTCCAAAGTTCTGCCACAAATCATCTTTGCACAGCTTACAAATGTGTTTTTAAATTTGGGCCATTCTTCTTCTACATTTCCCACCTCTGATTTAGGGATGTGCTGTTTTAATTCCTCCTGAAAAATCTCCTGAGTTCCTTTATTTTTGAATTACCATATTTTTATTTTCTTTTGTCTTATTTCTTTTACTCTCACAGTTTTACCTATTTTCACTTTTGCTACCACTACCTTATGGTCTCCATCAAACACCTCACCTGGTAGTGCTGTTATATCCATTAACTGTTTACAATTTGTTTTCTCAACCAAAAAATAATCAATAACTGTTTTTGTCCTTCTTTCACCCCATATCTAGTGATCTTTCTACTACTCTTCTTTCTAAACTAAGTGTTAGCCACAATCATTCCATTTCTCTCACAAAAATCATCTCCCTCACTGTTTCTTTTACCATACCCAAAGGACCAATTACTACTTCTTTCCTAATTCTGTCATTTCCAACCTGCGCATTTGAGGTTTCCCATGACTGTCACCTCCACATTGGTGATTAATTCCTCTGTATTTTTCTCACTGTTTCCAGTTTGGGGTGCATAAACTTGGATGAAGTCTTTCCTTCTTCCATCCTCAGTCATACTCTGATTATTCTGTAACTAATGTAGTCTACCTTATCTACTTTTTCATCCAGGGTTTTTTAACAATCACTCCTACTCTATTCTTTGCCTCACCTCCTCCACTCCAGGAGAGGCTGCATCTTCTACTTATCTTCTTCACTGCATTTCCCTTCCACTTGACCTCACTCAGTCCCATCATTGCAACATTCTCTTCCTTCATAAAGTCAATTAACTCTTCTAACTTTCCTGTCAGGGTCATAACATTAATTATTCCCACCTTCATACTATTGGTTGCTGGTTGCCCATTTATTGCAGCTCCCCCAGCATAAGAACTGCGCTTCACCTGCAAGGTACGTCCTAACCTTTTCTAAGCCTGATATTTACTATCACTCATTTTTAGGTTATTGTCATAATGGGGTTGCCACTCCCAAAGGCATTTTAGAGCTACTGCCAGACACCCTTACATGGGGGACAGACACCCTTGCAGCCACCCTTAACATTGAGAAACAAACACTGCTGATAATAATAGTAATTTTGTGTGGCTATTTCTAGCCGAGTGCAGCCCTTGTACGACGTACCCCCCGATGAGGGTGGGCGGCATCTGCCATGTGTAGGTAGCTGCGTGTTATTGTGGTGGAGGATAGTGTTATGTGTGGTGTGTGAGTTGCAGGAATGTTGGGAACAGCACAAACACCCAGCCCCCGGGCCATTGGAATTAACCAATGAAGATTAAAATCCCCGACCCGGCCGGGAATCGAACCCGGGACCCTCTGAACTGAAGGCCAGTTCGCTCACCATTCAACCACACTGCTGATGAATAGTATACTCATACTATTCTGTGAGTACTGGGCTGCCTCTTCCGTAATCTCCACCGTCCTGAAGTTCATCTTCTTTGCTGTAAATTCTGTTAAGGTCTTCACTCAAAACCCGAACTGAGACCCTTACCTGATGATAGACACTGGGTCAGTGTGCTCTATCAGTGTCTTAATATTAAGATATATTTGTCTCTTTTTTTTCTTTCTTTTTAAAAATTTGTGAAGATCACATCCATAAGGATTTGATATTGGGTGCAGAAATCAAATGTCTATATAAAAAAAAGTTATCCTTGCAGTGAAAAGCATTTATCAGAAGTGAAATTAATCTGCCCATTCTTTAACAAACTAAAATGCAGTGTATGTTCCGAAGTTTGTCAGACTAAAAGAAAAATTCATACAGGGCTCTCAAAACAAAACAGAGAATCAACTTTTGGGTAACCAGTTCATAGGGCCCTGGGCTTGATTCCCAGAGGGATTGGAAATTTTACTCATGTACTGGATGTTTGTGCTATTCCCAATATCTCTGCAACTCATACACCATGCATAACACTGTCCTCCAACACAGTTATGTGGAGTTTCCTATAGGCCTACGTGGCATATGCCACCCATCCTTGTTGGAGGGTCTGCCTTACAAGAGCTGCACCAGTCTAGAAATAGCCTCACAAAATTAATTAATCAAAAAACCACGAGCTGTATAAATATAATTTGAATATATTTTTAACATATGTTAAAAATGAAGATCGGTGTAACTACATTGGCTTAATAGAACAAAGTACTTGTTGCACTAGATTTGTAAAAATTTTCATCAAGTAAACATAATACTGAAATGTGATACTTTTGTGATTGTTTTGGTTGCATGGTGATGTAGGATAAAGCAATTTCACTGCATTTCAAATTTTAAAGAATATTTTAATGTAATTAATTTTTACACTTCACATATGACATTTAAAAAATAATACAGGAATAGAGAGTAGCTTCAGAAAGAGAAGCATTATTTTGCATATTATGTCCATATCAAGGAGGTTGTAATGCTGTAAATCAATACATTTAGTTAAATCATCTGAAGGTACTGGTACTTGCTTTCTTCATTGTATAAAATATCTGTTATTGAAAGTTAAGATAAACATAATGACATATTTATGAGTTTTTAGACCTAGTAAATGATGAAATGAGTGATTGAAAGGTGTTGTAAAAATTATTTATGTAAATGAAGAAGTGAAAATATATATCGTAACCTAGTGATATTCTCATCCATTGGATTAAGGACTATACGTGCAACTTATATTGCAGAACTTGAAAAACAAACTAGTTAAAAACCTGTAAAATCAAAATAACGAATGTGAATTTTTGATAAATAGGGAAATGAGTATGTGATGAACATAACTTTTATATTAGTAGCATTGCCCATATTCTGTTATATTGCAGAGTGGCAGATAAAAAAAAAAAGAACAACTCAACTGGTAAGAAAGACCTGTTGTTTTTAAATCTCCGTTAGTATCAGGGATTGAAGATAGGTCCCATATTTTCTAGCCAACTAGTGGTCAACTTGACCAGCTGCCTAACTTTATACTGAATGGAGTTCTTCTATTAGCAGATTGTCTCCAGGAATAAAGGCCAGTCAAGGTGGAGTGCTGACCAGCCGATGGAACCCAAGAATCATCCTTTGGCTTCAAGATTAAATGAGGCACTTAACCTTATCTTGTATCCGAAGTCATTGCAAGGAAAATAGACTGTACTAGAAGTAAGTAATGGCTCACATGAACTGTCGAAGTCCCAGGTTGTAGACATCACATGTGCAAGGATGCAAAGTGCTGTTTACTCGTTGGTGTAGACCAAGGGAGAGCTATCCACTGTAAGTCAATAGTTATTGTAATTCATATCCCTGTGCACATGAAAAAAGGAACAAAAAGGTGATTTCATGTCAGCAATAGTGAAATTGAATGACTGTAAGTGAAATGTTACATGAAGGAACAATATATATACCGTTGCAGTGAGGTTTGAACCTTTGACCTCAGGTATCAGAAGTGAGCACACTACCATTGAGCTTACTGGACAGTTGATGTCAAGCGTGAACTATGGAGACACGTTGAACAGACGAGACTATTTGTATCCTAAGTACCTGGCCCAGCCTAATATTAACTCTAAGGTATCGGTAGCACATAGTACACGTTCTTCATGTAATTTTACAGTGTGTATATCAAAATGGCCTGTAGTGTCAGTGTGGATTCACCCCGCAAACTTCCATATGTCGCTGTAACGCTTCTTGTAATGTGCATTATGCGATTTAAACTTTTGCGACTTTGTGAGATGAGCTATTACTTATTTATAGTACTCTAAATATTCATTGTTATATGATCTGTTATTTTTTTGCTTAGAATTTGCAATATTCTTGTATTATCAAAACCAGTTACAAATGATTACTGTTGTTTAGTTTGATAGTTGGTATTAGTGAGCAGTTGAGTGAGTACTGATATAAACTTTTCTTCTCAATCTTTGCAGCTAAAATGTGTGCATTTTGTCCTCAAGTTAGCTTCACAAATCTTGGACTTTTGTTGCTCTTCTTGTTGAGTAATTCTCCTATTACTCTTGCACCTTTATTCCTTTTTTAAGATACACACATTGGTGACAAGTTTTACAGTTCTTGGCATGTGATGGTTTCATTTTTTTTTTTTGTATATTCCTCAGAAGTTTGTGTTATTTGCAGAAAATGTTAAAATAGGAAGAAAAAAGATGTACAGTATCTGAGGTCTTTCATAAAATAACAGATCTCTTTCAATATGTATAGCTGTTTTATCTGTATGACACTAGATTATAAACAAAAGGCTTCTCAGAAATTGTATTGCAAACTGCTACTTGTCGACTGTAATGTAGCAGGCTCATTCTTTAGTGTCTCTTAGAAGTAGTAATTAAATTTGTGTTAAAATGTGATAACATATACAGTATATCATACTGAATGTTCAACTTCAAATCATCTTACATTTTCTGGTATTGATTTTTCTTTTTGTAAATAGAGGAAAATATCCCTTAGAGACTAGTAAAATCAGAATGGCACTCCACGTATTTTTTTACATTAAGTTTGAGAAACTTAGCAAGATGGTAATGCATTGGAAAGCATTAAGGTTAGGGAGTCATTTTACTGTAATCTTTAATATGGAGAAGGCATATTATGGAAAGTGATTGGATCACATTTTGTTGGTTATATTGGTGAGCAGTTGGTCTGTTATATTTTCTGTATCACTACAAAACCAAAATATTGTTATAACTATTGTATTTAGTAAGGAAGTTTCAAATAAAAGCAAAATAATGGCAGTTTGGTCTAGAAACAAAGAAGAAGAGCAATATTACGTGAGGACCCTAAGTCAGTATTATGCATCTGCTAAAGTAATATTACCAGGTATAACAATAATATCTTGTCTCTTTTTGAATTTACCCAATAACTTCTTGATCATAAAGTCCTTCTAAAGTATTAATGTTTCATGCCTTTGGAAAGAAATCAGTATTTGATTCGTAGGTCATCCAGTAATCCACATTGCATAGAAATGACGCTTTAACTGACAGCCGTCACGGAAGCAGTATTATGCTGATTGGAAAGCAAACACACCTGTCACCTTCATATTTCAGTACCTGTACGTCTGGCTAGGCTAGACCATTCTGTGTGCCTTCTCTTTCATTCTTTCTGTGAATGTCATATCAAACTACAGACAGCAATGTCTTTTGAGTTATCTACTTGTCTGAGTTGATATACATGCTATTTTATCCAGTATTCTGGAATTCAATAATATTTTCAATATGTAGGACACTTCATTCTCAGTCCTAATCCTGAGTTATAAATGCACTTGCCAGTACAGACATCTCAGCCATACTGTACTTCACAAGCACTAAATATGAAGTGTTATTGATCCTGAAAAAGTTTTTGTACTATATTTTGATGTAAAAACAGTCAACTTTTTTAATGAGTCATATACATCTTTGTGTTTAAGCTTTTAATTCTTATCATAGCTACCTCTGTGGATCATTCGTATAGTGCTGGCTTACAAATCCAAAGCTTATGGCTTCAAACCGGCAGCCTAGATGACATCAAATCAAAATGTCTCCACATAGTAACTGTGTCCATACGATTACAGTATATATAATTATCATCACTGGCTTCTCAGCAAGACAGCTGGGGTTTGAGTCCTAGCTAATGCACTTGAGAATTTCTGAAACAAAAAGTCACCGTCCTGTGGCTCAGATTCCATATCAATCCCATGGCTAACGGCCACTAGATTGTCAGTTGTGTAAAACTGCAAGCTAGCTTTGTAGGTCATCTCTTGTTGTTGATGTAAGAACCATATCGTCAGTCTACATGTAGAGTGATGTGTTGGTGGACATAATCTCTGTATTATGTTTGTGATGTCAGAGGCTGCAGTATTGAACATCAGTGGACTGACTAGGTCTCATTGCAATATGCCATTAGTTTATGAGTGACCTGTGATAATTATGATAATGATGATGATGATGATGATAATGATAATAAAATAATCATTAATTATTAACTGGTTATATGCTAGGATTTCCTTAATATTCCCATCAGCGAATGTAATTTCCCAACAAGGTGTTCATATTTTTCCAGAAATTTATTCCTGTCGAGCAGGTCAAAAGTCTTTTCTTTTTTAAAATACAGTCTATGAATATGCATAATAACTTTCCCTTTGGAAGTCATAGGGCCTCTTCTATGTCTCCCATCAGGTTGTTCATTGCATGAAGCATACTTCTTCGTTTCCTGTACCCTAATTGTTCTTCCAGTATAAGAGGGTCGATTTTTGTGTGAGTT
This sequence comes from Anabrus simplex, assembly GCF_040414725.1. Lineage (NCBI taxonomy): Eukaryota > Metazoa > Arthropoda > Insecta > Orthoptera > Tettigoniidae > Anabrus > Anabrus simplex. The sequence goes on from NC_090265.1 coordinate 1,544,043,102, forward strand.
GGTTAGTGATTAGTTTTGTGAAGACTTTTAACCAGTTGCTTTCTAGGTGTATGTTCCTAGAGGAATTTGGGTCATCAACATTTTCCTTACCTTTATAAATATCTTTGATTGTAGAGTTCCTCAAGCTCTCAGGGGTGTCTCCTAGTTTCAAAAATTTGTTTAGTAGACATATCAAGGTGTTAAGTAGTATACAGTATGTGAGGATTATTTTATATACTCGAAGATTGCATCTGATTCTGCTGCATTCTTGTTCTTCATTCCTTTTATTATATCTTTAATTTCTGCATTTGTTCAGGTTCCACAAAGAAGATCAAAACCTTCTGGAATGAAATTTAACAGTCTACCACTCCAGAGCTGCTTGTAAATGCTCATGTTTCCTTTCTTAAGTTGAATCCTGCCTGTGTCAAATCTTTTGGCTATTCTGATTGGTGGGTTGTGGGATTTCAGCCTTCTGTTGCAGAGATCCTTGATGCCTGTGTGAATTGGCAAAGGAAGCATTAGATGAGATCTTGTTGTACTCTCAAAGCAGTGCGTTCAAACTACACCTGTGCAGTAGTGCAATGTGGGAAAGAAATGGCAGCCAATATGTTGGAGTAGACTGAAGAGTCCCAAATATTATAGACATAGAGTTTTTGGGTTTCCACTTTCTTTGTGCTGTTCAACCATACTGAGGAACAATATTCAGCTATTGAGTATATGAGTCCAAGGGCAGAACATTGCAAGCTGTTGAGGTGAATGGTGCCAATATACTATTGACAATGAAATGATTCCTGTTGGTCCAAATGGAGTGTGATAGTGAAGTGATATAGTCACTAGCTTCTCATCAAGGCTGTCTCAGTTCATAAAGGACTTCACATAGTTGTTGTGCCCCTGTGATCTATTTTGTAAGTTTGCATGCATCAAAAATTTAAAAAAAGGAAAACCACACCTTTTTAGTTTTTACCTACTGTCCTGATCATAGCCATAGCCATGGGACTTCCAGTTTTATGTGGAATCTGAACCACAAGTATGTGACTTTTAATTTAAAAAAAATCACACATGCAGTCATAAGGAGTTTATCACTTTTTAATTTTCTTACTCTGAATTTAAAATGACTCTCTTCTCCTGGTTTCCAAATGACAACATGAGTAGAAATCTTCTTATACAGCAGTAAATGATCCACAGAGTTAATAATCTGTAATATAATGAATAATTATCAATTGTGAATTATTTCTGTGTTATGTATGTGATACTTGGTGTTAAAGAATGGAATGTGATCATTCTTGAGACTGTTAAATAATAATCTGATAAAATTAAGTTACCATTTTTATATTGGAGATATATACAGTAAACATGTAGTTAAGTCATGTAGTCCTTAAATGCTATAAAGAAAATATTATGTATAGTAAGTGTTCATATCATGTGATATATTAGTTTGGTGCCTAAGACAGATGGTACCATGTCAGAAGCAGACTAGAGAGAGTGTGGTATAAAGTTTTTAAACATGAGGTTAAATGAGAGGTTTTGAGTTAAAAACCAATCTATTTATATGTGAAAATATGTATGTTATGGTATTTTAGTTATAGAAAATTGAGAATGAATGTACAACTGACAATTTTTACAATTTATAGTTTTAGTTATCCCACATTACCTGAGATTTGGCAATACCAGTACTTCAGTTAATTTCACACATAATGTTATTGAAATTTTTATTTTATTTTTTAAAACCTTTTCTACACATTAAGGTTTCTTTATATTACAACATGAATGAAGATTGATTCCAAGATAGACGAGTGCAGTATAATTTTATAGGAGTTGAACCCAATTTATTCAGTTTGCACATAAATATACTATGGATTTCATTCCAAGACTTTCCTTATTCCGTTCTTATTACCATTACTAGGTCTCTGTGAATCAGAGGTAGAATGTTGTCCTCCTGATCCTAAGATCATGGGTTCAAATCTGGTTACAGGTAGTTGAATTTTTGAAGGACAGAAGGAAGTCCATTTGTTCCAAGAAAATTAATTAAAACTCAGCTGTAGATCGCCTAACAGAGGTCTGGGTTTTCTGCTCTCTGGCAGAGTAAAACAGAATGTCGAAATTAACACACTGGGAACATAAATGGTGTTGATTTAAAGTGTCTGCACACAGTAGCTGAGGCCGTATGATTATTACCATAACTTGAAACATTAATTTGTTGCATGTCAATACATATTAAATATTGTTGTGTAATGATTCTTATGTCTTCTGAAATTCATTGGTGATTGTTAGCTTAAGAGGCAAAACCTATTAATAGAGTCATAGGTGAAAGAGAACTGACCCCATAATGCATGAGGCTATCAACTAAAGAAAAGAGGTCTGTAATAGGCAAGAAAGTGAAAAACCTCTTATGCCTTACAAATCGAATACCTTTGGGGTTAAGTAAGTAGTGATGACCAAGAGAAATTATAGGAAAAATGAAAGGAGCCTGTCACAAATATATCTAATGTTGAAGTGAAATACAATTTTATGAGTGGTGTTGGAATATAATTGATTCTTAAGAGGCTTCTGAAGAACAGTAAGGCCTATAGAATTGAAGAATACTGGTACCAAAGAATAATAACTTATTAAAAATATCTTTCTAGCTGCCACACATAGCAGATGTTATGGTAAGGCATTGCTATGGAAGCTTCTTACAGTTGCCATAAATGTAAGTTACCTTTGACTGTGGAAGAGAATTTTACTAGCCAATATTAGTTTTAGCAAGTGATTCACATCTGTCTGTTACCTACATATTCCTGTAGTCATTACTGTAACCTACAGTATATGTTTAAGATTCATAATTATTTAACACAAAACTCAAGCATTGCTTTGCCTGAAATAGTTTGTTCACTTTTGCTAATTGCTCATCCTGGTGCCATCTGTGATGTTTAGTTTATTGAGAGCAAATTTGTTTTTTTGTTTTTGTGAGACTAGTCATATTACTCATTGTAATTTTGTATCCTAATAAATTTCTGTATCAGTATTTGATAGTTTTACATGTGAGAGAATAGAGGAGATGGCAAGGAAAACATTAACAAAATTTGAATTGGATTTAGATGGGAATTCAGTTTCAAATTATACTTTATTTTCAGTACCTGAGTTTATACAGAATTGGATACATTGCAGAAACTGTGCTTACATATATACATCACATAATTCCAATACATGAATAAATAGTCTGTTATTGGAAATGATAAAATTTTCCAGCTAACTCATTCTTGGTTGCCAGCATTTCACCTCAGTGTGCCAATTTGGGCTCATCAGTTGGCAACTAGCACACCTATTAAGACGCATGGCTAGTGCATGTAGTGGTCACTGCTCAGTCTACTTTGAGCCACAAGGCATTGCTATGCACTATGAGAGACTTGGTCTCTTGTACAAAAAATGATGCCTTCTAGGCCATCAGATGATATATGATTTTGATTCCCATAGAGAACTTGAAATATTTCTCCTGAATGAGTAAATTCATAATTCCAATACCTATAATTGCAAGTACATAATTCCATTATAATTGCTTTGTCTTAACACGTTGAGTGCCGAGCCGATTGTAGCACACTATTCCACTGGTGCCAGGCATGTTTTTGAATTGCATTCCGCTGGTGCCAAAGCAAATGTACACGTTGTAGACTGTTTATATAATCTTGGGATGTATTTATATGATGTACTAAGTAAATTTTATCTGACCATACCATGGTCATCCGTGACGCCATATGGTGTCACATCAATTTTTAGGAAAGATAAAATATAGCGTGACGCCATATGGTGTCACAGAATTTTTTGACATGGAATGTTCAATACGAATTTCCAATACGGGATATTTATTTCCTAATTCAAATTAACGCAATATTTATGAAAACCTAGTAAAATGCAAAACAAGTACTTATATTACATTACATATTGTTGTGAACAGTTTTCTGATAACTCTAAACAATGAAAATATGCGTCTCGGCATGCCCGAGTTCTTGTTACTCGTAATTTTTCAAACCTTATTGGCATCGTTGTTCAAACATCGTCATTTGTATACTTGTTTCATGTGCTGTTTTCATATTTACGTTTTGCACATCTGATCGGGAAGTTAAGGGGAACGCGCTAACTACACGCTACCTGGCTACTGGCGCAGCTCGACGCAGCCCGGTTGGTTCACGTCCGCTGCTACGCTCCTCCCTACCTCTCCGCCACACCCCGATACTCCCGCGGCACTTTTAATTTTATGACTTTATTTGCTCGATTTTGGGTTTAAACTTGCGCTGGGTACATGCAGTTTTCACCTTGGCATTCCACTGCCTCCCACGAATATTCCTACCAAATTTCAACCGAATCCGAGTGTAACACATGTATGTGTTCGTTTGTAAGATTATTACCAATATCTTCCATTTTTTAATATTTTTGCACAACTATATAAACTGAGTGATAATACGTACGTAAACGTGGAATAAACAAAGCCTGGCGCGCTTTCACCTGTGACAATGACCACTGGCCAGTCAGTGGCTTCGGAAGAATACTGTGGCGCCACATGGTGGCATACAGTAAAAATACATAGCTGGAATAGACCCTGAAGTTCGCCCTTCACGTAGTTCCAATTTTACACGCATAGATGTCACAGCTGATTATCTACGGCGCATCGGCTGAAACTCAACTGTGCCGCCATATGGCGTCACGCCAACTCTGATTTCAAGAACGGTGTGCCGCCATATGGCGTCACGCCATCTCAAATTTGAAGACCACCGTGACGCCATATGGCGGCACGTGGCACCCAACGTGTTAAATTACTCATTCAGGACAAATATTTTAAGTTCCCTATGGGAATCAAAATCATATATCATGTTAAACTGACATAACATATATGATATTTTATGAAATTTACATAAATTAAAGTTAAATACATGATTTTTTTTTTTTTTGTTTGTGAATAGTCAAAATTCATTTAATGAATGCAATACTTTGTTAGCTAGGTGATTTTATTAATGTTTTCTTAAATATGGAGCCTGATAATAGTTTTATTTCCTGAAGGAGTTTATTGTAAAATATTACGCCCTTTCTAAAAGGATCCTTTTCAACATATTTTATATCTACCCTTACCCTAGCTCACATTTGTATGATTCAATTCTCGTAAATAGAGTAGTATTTCAGATCATTGCTTCATGGAATGAAGCAGAATCCTGACTCCACCAGGAATAACAGTTTTTGGCTGTGAAAGGTAGAAAAAATGTAAGATATCCTTACATTTGCAAACTCCTTAGCGCTTGGATCTGAAGAGAGCAGGTTGTGTCTCTTGAAATGTTAACCCATCTGAGGTTGACCAACGATGGTTAACAGCGTTTTGCTCGGACAAGAGCGTTCTTTAGTCATTGGCGTTGAATATATTTGACTATTTATATTTGGAGTTAAAATGTTGACTCCTTGAGATGTTTTGCAGATAATATGTATTTGATTTTGTTACTAATCAAGGGTCCTTGGATTGAAATTTTGAGTACAGACCCCCCTCAGGGGTGCAGGTAGTTGTTGTTCTTCTATTCTCAAGATAGCAGATTCATGCCGGCCAATGGAGGCATTTGAGGATCTTTAAGTTTGACAGTTCCATGTTGTCGGTTTTATGCATGTTTAAACATTCAGTACAAAATTTTCACAGCTTATTGTTTTTCAAAATTTATAGCAGTTTGTTGTGATATCAAGATAATAATAAGAAATAGTAGCTCTGTTATCAGTATTGGTGCTCTGGTACAAATGAATTTGTAACTGTACCGTTCAAGCATTTCACAGAAATGTGGTCAATTTTCATACATAATACCTAACATGATCAACTGCTGTTGGCTATAAGGGGGTATAAACAGTGTGTAGAGGGTGGAGTGACTCATGATGAAATATGTTGGGCATCTAGAGGATTCCATGGAGGGTAAATGGATAATGAAGTTTAAGATAAATCATGAAAATATAAGATTAAATAAGAAGGAAGTAAGTTCTTTTAACAGTGTCTTATTCTAACTTTGTATAACAAACAATAAAGCATGAGATGCTTCATGAAGTTTTAAAAAATATCAGGTACTTTTAATAATAACAAAGCTGTCTCAGATAGAAATTCCAAATAGAAACATAAATATAGTGGATAACACACAAAGATTCAATATCTATAATCTAATAAGAATCTGAACAGCAAAAATAGATAACAAGATTCCTAGACCACCAGAATCATTATGTACACATGGAAGTTCAATAACCAGATTAATAGTTACATTAACAAGGTGTGCAAATACACAAAACTCTACTAGTTGAAGACCAGATTTTTACAACATTCAGAACAGGATAAGTTTGAGGGAAAATAGAGAGAATGGGAGAAGGAGATGGGAGGACCATGAGTGGAGGACTCATTCATAGAAACAAATGTTTCTAAATTTATGCTGATAGATAAACCTGGGAGAAATTTAACTGAATAGGTGGGTAAAATATAGACTCAAATCATGCATTCCCAAAGTCCAGCCAAAAATGCTTATTTAAAAAAATTTCACCAATGATGAAATTTCACTCATAAAACAGGTGCCTTGTCCATATATATTCCAGTGAGAGTCCAAAGTAAAGTAAGACTTGCACTGAACCAAAACAAAATTCTGTGGACAAGATGTAAATGAGTGTCTCTTTTCGCTCATCATATGCGGAAGTCCAAAGCTGAGACTCCCAGATATACAGGAAATGAACTGGTGAGGAGCACCCTCCAACCACACTAATGATGAAGGCAGACTGTGTTGCCACGTAGTTGGTTAGATAATTTATACGAATGTGCACGGAACTCACTAGAACACAGATGAATGGCTGGACCTTCTCCAAAGTCAGAGAAGTACATGATGTCAGAGGTGATGTATACAGTAGGGTCAGACAGTCGTAGAGCTGTTCAGTCTGTAATTTATGTCGGCAAATGATTAAGTTGCATGGGGCTGCAGCGATGAAACCTTACAAGGTAGGATGCAGTTGTTATAAATTTTAGGAATGTTAAACAAATAACAGTATTCATTCCGAAGTAGGGTTAACAATTTCAACTTGGTGTACTTGGATGTCCATATATGATGCAAGGATACTGTATTTCAGGAGCTCTCTTGAGTTTCTTGTTAAGAAGATTTCAAGTACAGGAGAAGCTGTTTTATCCAGCCATCAGTTATCTGGGAAGTTTTGTTAACCAGAAGATTGGTTAACTGCTTCGTTCCAGTTCACTATATCATGAACCACAATCCTACAAGTGCAAGCCAGATGATACAGCATAACTAAGTTAACTTCTGCCTTCATCATTACAGTTTTATGCTTAGTGTGTTCTGTGTTGTTTCATCTTATGAACACTGCTACAGTATCATGGAAGGAGAAAGTAAGAAGAGGAAAAAAGTAGTGTTAATCTTAAAAGAAAACAGTGTCAAATATCATAGACTTGACCTGGGCAAAAACTCTAATAAATTAATGAATAAGCATGGTGTTGCATCGTGTACTATGACAAGTGTAAGCAGGAGAGAGACTAATTACTGAAATTCCATTCAACGACAGAATTAACCTAGATCATCATTGAACGCCGTGTTCTAGGGAAACCTAAGCTGGAGCTTTGTATGAATGGTTTACTGTTAAACGGTCAGGGGAGTTTATCTTTTAATGCTATGTATAACATCATTTGCTAATACCTCACCAGTCACTTACAATATATTATGAAAGTGGTGATGAAACAACATTCTAATATCCAGAAAATTGTGATAACTAGCAATACCTTGGTCCCGAAGGTGCCAGATAAAACTTTTCACGAGTAAGAAAATTATTATATTTTTGTTTATATTTAGTCAAGTATTGCAATTAAAAGGTCAGTATGGAAACCACATATTAAGTTAGATCATATTCTAAATGTAAAATGATAGAGTTACAGAGATATTTATATGTTTCACGTAAACCAAGCTATCAAAAGCACTGTATTGTAGATATGAATTTTGGGGAGATTATCCAATACTTTATTCAGCATTGCTGAAAGTCATTAGAATGAAGTCCTAGATGTTCCTCTTATACAGAACAGCAAATAATTGGATCTTACGTCCGACTTATGTTATGAATTCATACCAGTTGACATTTCATAGAAGGAAATAAATGATCTTATCATGTTTATTGCTGCGAGGGCTTCCATCTGTAGGTTTATCAGTCATTTCTTCCTCTTCATTTTCCTTTCTTCCCCATAGGCCACCCCAGGTTAATGTTCTTTTTTGTGATTGTACTGAGAATAAGCAATTTTAAATTTCTTTGCACACACATAAAAATTAAGTGAAAAATATTAATTACCATGGAAAATAATGTCTTAATAGGATAGGAGAGCACAAGAATTGTTCAACAAAGGCTTGAAGTAGGTGTTTTTCACAGCACGGGATAATATGCATGTACATCTTATCCCAGTTTCACAGTATTTATCTGTTTCTCATGCCACTATATTCACTACAGTCAGAGATATAAGGATGTTATCATCATCACATTTTAACAGCATAGCCTTTCCTTAATGGCGGCAATATCAATATTGTTGTCCAATAAGAGTTTAGATAGTCACACTTTGCTTTGTTGATACTTTCGACTTTTAGTTGGAGGAGTCGAATGGTTGGTTCAATGTTTCTTGTTAGGGAGCTCTTAAAAGATCTGTTGTGATATGTTTGATATGTCAGGAGATCACAGTGATAGACTGGCTGCCAAATATATTGTTGCTCACTTAGCATCGGCCAGGGGTCACGTGTAGGGTATTTTGAGGTTAAACCTACAGATGTGAGCAACATCAACATCAGCATGCTCATGAAATGGGCAGAGGAAAATGATCTCCACTTAATTTTTGATGCTAAAGATAAGTGCACATTTAGATCAGCTGCATGGAACAAAGATACAAATCCAGACCTCCGCTTTGTAAGCTGTAATGAAAGTAGTTTTCCTGAAAACATCATGAGAAAAGTGATTGGTGAATTACCACATAGCCAACACTAGCTGTAGTACCCGGTGTTGCCTGGATAGTTTCTGAATATTTACCTTTAAGATTTGCATTACCAGTTAGTTATGTGTGATGTGAATTTTTATAGAATTCCTTTTTGACTTGCAGATTGATATGTTATGATCTATTATATAGTTTTAAAATTATTTAGATGTGTTTGATTTCAAGTTTTAGATTATTTAATTTTCGAGTAAAACTTCGTCCTTATGGAAGCTCGAATCGACTGGGAAGTATTTGATCCTGTCAAAAATTAATAAGTGATAACTATATGTATTTAGCCATCGCACTATAGATACGATGTACAGGATTTCAACTGTCAATGAGACTGTCCCCCTCCCGCCCTCCACCACTAAGAGATAAAATCTGGATTGTCACCATTCATCTCAGTGACCCAGAAAACTGTAGATTCGACACTGTTTTCGATTATTTTTATATCTCACTCCCCCTCACCCACACCCCAAAGGGGGCTGAACATGAATTTAAAAAAATTCGGAGTGTCACTAATTGTTTCAGCTACCACGAAAACTATGGATTCGATAATATTCTAGATTATTTTTATACCACCTCCCTTGCCCCCTGCCCATAAGGGTGCTAGGCGTGTCTTACCCTCATGCGGTTTGTCTCCTGATACTAATTGATAAGTGTACCAAGTTTGGTGAAATTGCTCCAGTGGTTTAGGAGGAGATGTGTCATTTACACACCCACACCCACACCCACGCACACACATACATCAATTTTTATATATAGTAAGAAGAAGAAGATAATATTTTTATATGTAGTTTTTCGATTAATTTTATATCTCACCCCCTTCACTCCCTACTTGGACTTGCAAAAAGTCCGGAGTAATACTATTCATCTCAGAGACCCTGAAATCTATGGATTCGAAACTGTTTTTAATTATTTCTATATCTCACTCCCCCCCCCTCCTTTTGCTCCCCACCTAAAAGGGGGCTGGACTTTAAAAAATTCTAGAGTATTACTTTTCAACTCAGCGACCCCGAAAACTATGAATTCGACACTATTCTCGATTATTATTATAACTACACCCCCCCTTGACCCACTCCCTTAAGGGCGCTAGGGATGGCTTAACCCCCACAGTGATCGTCTTCCGATAGTAAGTAATACGTGTACCAAGTTTGGTTGAAATTGCTCCAGTGGTTTAGGAGGAGATGTGTCATTTACACGCACACTTCCATTTCTATATATAGTAAGATTTTTATACTCGTACTTCACCCCCTTTCCATCCCCGCCCAAAGGAGTCCTATGAGTGCCTTACACAACAGTATTTTTTTTCCAGATATTAAGTCTTATTTGTACCAATTTTGGTTGGCAGCTATGCCCAAACGTACATACATAATCTCACTGCTCTAGAATCCTGGAGCTGACGTTGCCATGGTTACAGCAGCAGTTCATTTCTTTATCCGATTCCTAGAGGAGGGGTAGTGTGGTGCCAATATCTCCATAACGGTTGGTTTTAGGGCCTTAAAACATTGTTTTCGGGCCCGTAGGGTTTACCGAGTTTTGTTCTTTGTGTCAAGAGGATTAAATTGAGCTTTGTCTCGTCCTTATACGACAAATTTGATATTTTGCCTATAATAGTATAAAACCATTGTGGTTTTCCTATAAAACCTCCATCTTTTCAAAGATTTTAAAATGATATGCATATCGAAACTTTCCCCGGGGTGAGTATACTCTAAATATGAAGTTTGGTTGAGATCTATCCAGCCGTTTCGATGTGATAGTGGAACAAACAAACAGACAAACAGACACGAACAACTTTATTTATAAGAAGATAAGCCCATCCTAATTGAAATTAGTATCACAATCCCTGTAATTAGATCAACACCACATTCTCGTTAGAACTTTCATAAAGCTGCCTGGACCAATTTCACAGCAGAACTTGATAAGTGCATCCAATGGATTCCTCCTAAATCTAACAACTGCTGGTGGATTTATAGGAACAGCTAAGAAATTCATTCCAAGAGGTTGCAACCAAGCTTCTGTCCAGTCTGGACTCATCTCGAAGGCATAAGTGGATAGAAACAGTTGAGAGGATAGATTTTACTCGCTCTAGCAGAGAAGCTTGGAGCCTTCTCAGAAAATTAGAGGGAAGCCCACCAGTATGCAGAGAACAGGCTGAAGTTACGTCAGATCAAGTGCCTCTCAAATCATTGCTACGTCACGAGTTCCAGACGACGAGAAACACACCAAATTTATTAGACGACAATATCTTGAAGTCAACAGCATCTCAGTCTTCAGAATATGCAAATCCCTTCACAGTATCCGAGATTGATACAGCACTGAAAGATCTAAAACCATTTAAAGCTCCTGGCTTCGATGGAATTCATCCCAAATTCTTGATCAATCTGGGACAAAATATGAAAAAATGGCTGGCAGAATTTTTCGCAGACATCTTACTAACTGGACACATGCCATTGGAGTTCAAAAAGGCTAAGATAATTGCAATTTTAAAACCTGAAAAACCCAACAACAAGCCAGAAAATTTTTCGCCCATAGCTCTCCTTAGCTGTTGCTACAAACTTTCTGAAAAACTCATATTTAACAGAATAAGCAGTGCCATTTTACAGCACATTCCCATGGATCAGGCAGGCTTCAGACCAGGTCGCAGCTGTTGTGATCATATTTTGGCACTTACAACATTCATAGAAATGGGGCTCCAAAGAAAAGTGAAAACACCTGTTGCTTTTGTTGATATCACTGCTGCATTTGATACTGTGTGGAGTGGTATGTGGTGTGTTCCGAGCTGTCAGCGGAGAGATGGCGTGGAATGACATTAGTAGACGAATAGGTTTGAATGGCGTTTATAAAAGTAGGAAAGATCATGATATGAAGATAAAGTTGGAATTCAAGAGGACAAACTGGGGCAAATATTCATTTATAGGAAGGGGAGTTAGGGATTGGAATAACTTACCAAGGGAGATGTTCAATAAATTTCCAATTTCTTTGAAATCATTTCGGAAAAGGCTAGGAAAGCAACAGATAGGGAATCTGCCACCTGGGCGACTGCCCTAAATGCAGATCAGTATTGATTGATTGATTGAGGGAAGGTATGGTCTGTAAACTTCTCTGAGTCATACCATGCAGAAACATAGCAAGACTTATTAACAATATGCTGAGTGATAGGAGGCTTCAGGTGATCATCAGGAACAATGTGAGCAAGGAGAGGAAGCTTAAAAATGGTTTGCCTCAAGGTTCAGTCCTATTGCCACTCCTGTTCAGCTTATATATATCTGATCTTCCTGAAGCTACATCAGGGAAATTCTGCTACGCTGATGATATAGCATTAGCTGTGTAGTACAAACAACTGGAGAAAACATAAGAGATTTTAATAAGGGATTTGTCTCTTTTGGAAACTTACGTCAGGAACAGGAGACTTAAACCCTGCACCAATAAAACTGGGGGGTCTTGTTTCTATTTAAATAATCACTTAGCAAATACTAAATTGAACAGTTGAACAGTTTCAGTTTCTGCGGCAGGATACATCACCTCAACGTGAATTCAAAATATCTTGGAGTGACTTTGGATCAAACACTATCCTACAAGCAACATCTGCTGAACTTCGCACAGACAGTGAAAAAATGTAACATCATTCATAAGCTTTGTGGAACTACCTGGGGTTCTTCGGCATGCGTTTTACAGGCTTCAGCTTTAGGCTTGGTGTATTCAAGTGCTGAGTACTGTGCCTCAGTATGGATGAACAGTCATCACACAAGACTTTTTGATACTCAGTTGAATTCCACTAAGCACATAATAACTGGCACAATTCGATCTATGCCAACTCATTGGCTCCTGCGTTTATCTGGAATAATGCCTTCTGATTTACGCAGATCCACCGCTCTCATCAAGGAATTCAATAAAATCTTAAGGAACCCCGATCTACCTGTACATGGAGATCTATAAACTATCAACCAAAACAGATTACGTTCACGCCATCCAATTTTACATAATGCCTTAGACATGGTTGCTTAAGGCTACAACCCAACTCTACAGAGTGGAAAAGACAGTGGGAAGCAGCAACGGAGATTCACCTGCACAGTATGTTCTCAAATGCCAAACATCCAAGTGGATTCCAGCTATCATGTAAAACATGGACTGCTCTGAACAGAATAAGAACAGGCCATGGCAGATGCAGAGGCATATTGTTTAAGTGGAACAAGTTGCCGTCACTCGCGTGTGACTGCGGAGCTGCACAACAAACCATACACCTTATTGTTAGAGAGTGTGAAACGCGGGCATACACAGGCAGCAAAATGGATTTTCTGATGGCAACTCCAGAAGCAATACAGTGGATCAGTGATCTTAACATTTAATTGTAAGGAGTCTTTTCTTGTTCATTGTTTTCCTGTTATGTACATATGTATATAATTGATTTCTGTATTCAACTTGATTTTATGGGCCATATGTTAAATAAATAAATAAAAGCATAGCTTTGTCAAATTTGTTATAATTTGGATATGGAAGAGCTTTCATTTGTTATGATGTCTTATTAGGGCTTCTGGATGTCCTGATTTTTTCCAGACAGGTCCAGATATCTTATATACAAAATATCTCAATGTTCTGACATATCACATTAATTTGCTCATTATACACGAGTACAGTTTGAAGGTTTTCTATAATAATCAGCAAAAGAAAGTGAAATCTTAGGTGAGTTTACAAATGAATACCTTGTAAGAAAGCAGAGTACATCCAGTTGTAAGGTAAGATGGGATAAAAAGAAAGAAGAAATTTATATTGGGTTCTGTATCAAAGAAAAATACTAGGTATAATGATATAGCCAATACTATAACACCTCAGTTTCTTCATTCAATAAGTGAAATATCGCATCTTTCACAGCCTCCATTCTTTTAAAATGGAAGTAAACCATCAGGCATTCCACTTCCTTGTTGCCAGATATTTTGTGTTTCTTGTGTAACCATTTTTCACTGTGCCTGTGAGCAAACTTGTTGATTGTTTTTCTCTCTTCTCATGAATGATAATACACTTATGCATCAAGTGCATATATTTGATTATGATTTTAAGTGAATGATATTTTGATTGTACATTTTTAATATGCTCATTTATAAAAGTGTTGTTAGTATACTAGCAAAGTTAGATGTAAACACTAAATTCCCATTATAGTTTTATTGGATTTTAAGTACTATAAATACATTTCATACACATTGCATTATTACTAAACTGATGTTATTGATTGCAAATTTTATTCTCAGTTTGATGTATTTCTAGACTTTATATTAAATACATTTTCTACTGTGATATCTCACCTCACATTAAATATTTTCCCAACCCTGTTCTCAACTCTTAATGTACTGTACAGTATGTCTTGTTTATAGTTGTTGAGTGGTTCAGTCCATTTGTTCAGTCTTAAAGTACTGTATAGTATGTCAGCGAGCTCCATTCCACTGAAATTTTTAGTTAAAACGATTTCCTGTAAAAGTCATGTAAACTAGTCTATGCAGCTGTAAGAGCTTTTTTGCCAGTGGAAATGGTGAGAAAACAGCTGAAAAAGTTTCAATGAGCAATCCTTCATTTTAAAGCATACCGGTACCATCTTATCTTTTTCAAGTAGTTCTAAAGTCTTCCTCCAGGTACTGTAGTGTGCAGCTAGGTACTGTGTAGCTGCTGGCATAATGCAAGGCCCTCCTTTATGTATCTTGTGGCAGTTGACATCATTGCGACTACCGCAACGGCGGGGAAATCAGTAATAATAATAATATTATTGGCTTTATATCCCACAAGCTACTTTTATGGTTTTTGGAGATGCTGAGGTGCCAGAATTTAGTTCCACAGGAGTTCTTTTACGTGCCAGTATATCTACTGACACGAGGCTGACGTATTTGAAGGTCATTGGAAAAATAGTTGTTTTTAGAGGATTGGCGATTTTTTTTTTTAAATTCGTATTTTCTTCAAGTAGTTTTAAAGTCTTCCTCTAGATACCATGGTGTTCAGCTAGGTACTGAGTCAGGATTGACTGTACTGACTTGGGGTCAGAAGGCCAGTGCCTCAACCATCTGAGCCACTCAGCCCAGCAGAAGAATCAACAGTTGCAAACAGTAGCATGGTAGCGTGAAGCGTGAGATTATGAGCTGTAGCTTGAAGATGTGTTGTTCTGAACGTAAAGAACTAGTCAAAAACAATACAGTGCATCAACTACAGGGGAAGTTGCGAGCTTTTTTGTTTCTGAGCATGGTTCTTCAATACCATGCTATGTTGCTTATGGTAGGCAAGGAAATGCTATTAGTGTTAAGCCCTCATTGTGATCCAGTGATATATCCACTTATGTTTACAGCTGTCTGGGACTAGCAGTTGCAGTTCCAACACAGCAGATTTGCAAGCAAAACAAACTCTCTAGAATGACATTGCTTTAATTTGTGTCTTTCAGGATGCCTATTAGTGACCCTTTCTTTTTTCCTTGTTAGAAGTCACAATGTCAGATTTTCCAGGAACTTAGCATTCCCCTCTCAAAATGTTGGTTTGTGCATGGACGATTATATGATGCACTCAGTCATGCCTGTTTAGCAGAACACGTGCGAGTCAAAATCAAGCCTGCCATGGAACAAGGAGAATTACAAGATCAAGAGGAATTCTTTACAAAACAAAAAAAGCTTACAAAGAGGTTCTTCCATTCATTCATTCATTCATTCATTCATTCATTCACTCACTCACTCACTGTAAAGTGATACTGTGGTGTGCAGCTAGGTACTGAGTCAGGATCGACCGTACTGAGTTGGGGTCAGAAGGCCAGTGCCTCAACCATGTGAGCCACTCAGCCAGGCGGAAGAATCAACAGTTGCAAACAGTAGCATGATAGCGTGAAGCGTGATATTATGAGCTGTAGCTGTATATTATCATATTTAAAGGAAAACGTTCAGTTAAATAAAATAAACATGAGATTATAATGATCTGTTAAACACTATGTACCCAGACTATGTACTATAACATCACTTCTCTGAGCCAGTAGACTCAAGAACATAATCACGGTTTTGTTTGTTTTAGCTATACAGGGTATCACAATTCCCTCTGGGTTTCCACAAATTGTTAGGTGGTAACCAGAACTAGGGGCCAATGACCTTCGATGTTAGGCCCCTTAAAACAACAAGCATCATCATTATCAGGTAACCAGAACACACTGAGGAGGAGAAGAAGAAAGTAAGTCAACAAAGGGGCAAATTTGTACAGATTTCTTTAGTATTAGCCACCATGATGTAGTTATGCATTTTCTTGCAAGGAGTTGGTAGTGTGTCAACATGGCATATCCAGAAGAACAAAGTGTTTTGTATATTGCAGTTTGGTAATAGTGATTCTGCTGCAATGGTTCAGTATGCACTTCATACAAATACCACACAGGTCCCCCAATGGATAGGACAGTAAAAGAATGGTATAGGCAATTCGTAACAATTGGCTGTTAGTGTAATACTAAAAGAGTAATAGACAAGGCAGACCTGGCCTATTGCTTGAGCTTTTGGATTACGTGCATAACTATTTCTCCAGGAGTTGTCAGAAATTTAAATCAGCATATCGAGTTTGCTGGGAACTGCCAGTGCCTCAGCAAACTATGTAATTTTAAATCTTTCCAGTTTGTCAAGAACACTAATTATAACCCATATAACTCTATAACATACTCTATACACACTTATAAACAAAGAACAATATGTTTTGTTCTGCAAGAACATCCTCAGATTCTATCAAATAATTTTAAACCATGCTTATATACGTATAATATTGTTTACATTGTGTAAACTTGTGAATAATTGTGAATTGGTGATGTTATGAACAAGTGAGACAAATTATGATTGTAGTAGTTCTCCTCTGTCACTTTACTAACTTTGAGAAATTTTCTGTACTTAATCTAATCTGCTTCGTCCATTACCTCCAACGGTTGCGTTTGGACCGAAGCCAATGGAGAGGGGAGGGAAAGTAGAGGGTGAGGGGGGTTCTGTAGGCATTAACTCTATTCAGTATTTTTACTCCAATGTATGTGCTTATCTTAATGCTACTCTTCCTAATCGCTGGATTGGATGCTCTTAAAATGAATACTTATCTGTCATGCCATGGCCTCCATGTTAACCTGATTTGACTCCATGTGACTTTCTCCTCTGGGGTTTTGTTAAAAAGATTGTGTCAGTGTCATCTCTTTGCTTCAGGACTTACCAGTGCTTCAACAAAGAATCGTTGAAGCTGTGACTACTGTTGACCTCGGTATGTTATTTGTGTCGAATCATCAATGGTACATATATTTGTGGGGTTAAGTAAAAATGTGCACAGTTCCTCTGTCTGTTGACATAATTTTACTCCTTACAACTCAGCAGAATTTTATTCTGTAAAACTATAAAACTCCGGAGCGACTTATGGCTTACGCTGTATAATTAATTTTTTAACATACTGTACATATTCTAGAAAACCCAGTCTATCATGTGAAATCTGTCAGCAGTCACATCAGAACTAGCTGAGCTCATATGCTTACCAAACAATGTCCCTAGGCAGCACCATTAAATATAATTACTTCCGTTAGTAGATAAAGAAACCAACAACACTTTGAGGCGACAGCTGTATCAATAACATTACTAGATTTTGTCCAGCTGAATTTGAAAGTTCTTGGTAGTAATGTTACTACTGTCTGGTGTATAGTGTTAAATCAAAGCTTATTCAGAGGTAACCATATTAAAAGAGAACTTCCTAACAGGATTCCACTGTGTTAGGTTATCTCTTATCATCCTTGTTAGTGTCATATTTCATAATTTTGAAACCTGATTTTGTCTTGCAGATTTTGCTGCACAAGCCACTAGTGATATAGACAGGAAGAATGTTCTTTTCTTTATTATTGTGATCTGCAAGTGTACTGTTTATATGTGGTTGTCAGTCAACAGTTACTCAACTTCTGCCTCTAATTTTTGTCTACCAGTCTTGTACTATATATCTCCAGCTTACCTTCAAAGAAAGCATTTTCTGTTTTATAAGTGCAAGAAAGTAGCAGACAGTTGGCATCTGCCAGTGACTTTCTGACTTATTTTCTTCAGTTCCATAGCTTTGGGTCCTTTTGCTCTGATTTCACTGCAGCTCTTTCCCTGTTTTTGACCTTCTGCTTCTACTATTTGCTGCCATGTCATTCTGGGCCTGCGTTTACTTCTCTTTCATTGTGGGTTCCAATCAAGTGCATCCTTTACTATATGGTCATCTGGCCACCGCAATATATGTCCCACCCATCGCAATTTTCTCATTCGTATTTCCTTTCCTGTTGACTTCTGATTGGTCCTTTTCCAGAACATAGCACTGAAGATGATATTTGACCACCAAATCCCCAGGTTATTCCTTAAGCATCAGTTAATGCCTGAAAGTTATAGATCAAGTACTTTGTTGCTTTCCATAGACTAAGACTTCACGTTACTCTGGAATATTCCTAGCTTGGTTTTTATCTTTAGATTTTTTGATCGCCAAATTGGGTGTAAATTTGTGAAGGCACCCTTGGCTTTATTGATGCAGCTATTAATGTTCTCTGTTGTCGCTCCATCTGTGGTGATGATGCTGCTGAAGTAGCAGAATTTGTGTACTTTCTCAATGACTTTGGTCTCCTTCATGCCTGTGCACAGGAATTGAATTCTAACTCTTGATTGTTGTAGCTTGTCCTAGATCAAACAGAAACCAGAGGGTTTCGATTAGCTTACATGACTTGGACTATGCTTAACAGGATATGGTCTCGCCATGGCAAATGTGTTGACCTCCTTTATAAATGGGGTAAACTTTCTTCTGCCATATGTAAATATGGTGCCCCAAAACAAATTGTGTAACATAAGGTGAACGTGTGTCCTGAAAAAGAGAGACAATTTGAAAATCTAATTTTACTGTAATTCATTAAAGTACTTATACGTTTCTGCCAAATATGTTAATGATGTGTTTGTAGATTAGAAGTAAATAAACAGACAAACAATACAATATATATTTATTTGGCATATACAGTACAGATACAGATAAACCTGGTTTACTAGCCTCGAGGGTAACATGGAAAAAGCATGTGTAATTTTTGGTATGTCTATAAAACTTCATCTCTGGGGCTTGGATAAGCTCCAGGCATTAGTGAATATGTTCTAAGGTATCTTTGTAATTAATATACTCCAGGAGATAGTGGGTTCGAATCCCACTGTCTGCAGCCTTGAAGATGGTTTCCCATTTTCACACCAGGCAAATGCTGGGGTGTACCTTAATTAAGGCCATGGCCATTTCCTATCCCATCGTCATCATAAGACCTATCTGTGTCGGTGCAATGTAAAGCAAATAGCATTGTAATTAATATATTTGGTATGTCATTTTTCAATTTATTTTTCAATTTTATAATTATATCCAGTGTGTTCAGGTTAGGCTGCAATCAATTATACATACGTCAGGGCAGTTAGACTGCAAGTTAGTACAGTGAGTTTCTCTCATCGGTTGACTCATCACTCCCCGCTCCATAGCATAGCAACAAGGGCAGCACTTCGGTAACTTTATCCGTGCTTGACATGAGAAAAAAATTAAATTAAGGAAATAAGCTCGTACCTTATGGCGGTAGATGTTGGAAATGTTCTCCTCCTGCATCCACACATTTTTGGAATCGTCTTAGGAAACTCCGATTTACACGCATAAGTTTGTCATCCATAATTAAGGCTATTTAAGATTTTTGTAGCTCGCCATGCTTCTTGTCCAAGTCATCTTACGGATTTTGTAGGTGTATGTTCTGATCTTTCTGCAATTTCATTTACTTTTTGCTTGTTAAGTACCCGTTTTTTCTTTAACACTTCCCTTCTTATTGAGTAAAGAATCAGTTCCTCTCAATTTGTTCATGAGTTTCCGTATGGTCTCTCTATGTGGAGGGCGTACAACTGGAAATTGTGTTACAAATCGCCTACCGAGCTCGATAGCTGCAGTCGCTTAAGTGCGGCCAGTATCCAGTATTCGGGAGATAGTAGGTTCGAACCCCACTGTCGGCAGCCCTGAAGATGGTTTTCCGTGGTTTCCCATTTTCACACCAGGCAAATGCTGGGGCTGTACCTTAATTAAGGTCACGGCCGCTTCCTTCCCACTCCCAGCCCTTCCCTGTCCTATCGTCGCCATAAGACCTATCTGTGTCGGTGCGACGTAAAGCAAACTAGCAAAAAAAACAAAAACAAATCGCCTAACGACTTCCCTGCAAGACACTGTTTTCACATAATAATCGTACGTAAATACCCTTTCCTCTACTGTGTACACATGTGGAGGCATTATAAGGATTATACCCCGAAGTAACCCTTCACAATTTGAGAACAGTTGGAGCAACAAATCAACACTTAATACACGTTCTAAGCACGGACCTAAACTGCAAAATGCGGGCATTTCCGTGCTTTCGCTGCGCTGTGTAACAGGAAGTGATGGGTCGGGGGAGGCAGGTAAGCTGGCGCCCAGCTGGCCTACCGATGACAGAAACTCGATGCATATGCAGTTTGCTTTACATCGCAATGACTGACATGCAGTAATAAGAAAGTGTTTAACTTTCATTTCAATACGACGCTGTATGAAGAACACAAGTAATTAATAGCATGTGAAAAACTAAATAAACTTGTCTGGTGGCCATATTTATTATTTGAGAGCTTGGGAATCAAGTTGCCTTGGACTGGTACCAGCTATAACAATCTTAACAACTTGCATAATGCAATCCGCAGACACGAGAAGTCTACAAGTCACTTTAATATGCATATAACGTACAAAGTTTGGTAGGGCTCGTGTAGATCGTGGTTTAAATCTGGCGCAGTAGTAGATGAATAAGGGAGAACAATTTATAATCGTCCGTAAAAATGTCTTTATCTTCGTGAAGCATTTGGAACATCTTTTCAGTAGAAACTTGTCTGTACTTTTCATCGGTATACAACATAGAGTGTTCGTTTCTAAAGCGATGCATCTTGGGAAACACAGATCCAAAGACATTTTGCACGTTTTCAAGAGCGCTAGAAGGAAAGCACGTGTAGTATTCTTCAGATTTTATGTTATCGGCTAAGCAAACAAATTTAATTTTTTCACAATCGCGAAATCCCTCATCAATTTCCATCAAAATGCTATCCAAAATTTCAGAAAATAAAACTCGATACATCTGAACACATTCGTCCTGAGTAAGGGTGCTATACTCTCGGGTTTGGCGGATATCCGTTATTTTGCTGGCCTTTTCAAATATAATTAGAAAATGCTCATCGGTCCTCTTGTTTCTTGGAAGATCGCATGTTGTTATTTTTTTATATACAATAGTTACATCCAATAACTTCTTTTGAAAAGTATCATAAAGATTATCAGTTAAACAAAAAATGTCATGAAACCCTACTGCCAGAAAAGTTAATTCAAAACTGTTCATGTCGTGAAGAAAGCCTCTGGCAAGTAGAATACTTTTGTATATTTTCGAAAACTTCTTCCAGCTTTTCCCAGTCATCCACAATTACACTCAACAATTTTGAGTTCGAGCTCCAGCGGACAGGAGTCATGGTTGGAATGCATGGCCCCGATAAGCAGAAATGGCGTAAGTTCTCTTCGAGTGATGGAAAAAAGGATGGTATTTCAGAAATTGATGAAAAAAATATACGACACTTTCGTATTGTTTTAAAATCTGTTGTAAGACCAAATTTAATCGGTGCGCCAAACAGTAGGCCTATAAATACTGCAAGAGGAGCTTTCATCTTTCTCTGGAGTCCATTTAAATGGCCAGACATCACGTTAGCACCATCGTAACACTGTCCTACTAATTTGTGCTCGTAATCGAATGGTCCCAAAATTTTGTCCAATAAAGCAAACAAAACATCTGAGGATCTGTCATCACATCATGGAAACCTAAGAAACGTTCCACTATAGCCCCGTCAGCATTAACAAACTTCATAATTACAGAACACCGAGCTCGATAGCTGCAGTCGCTTAAGTGCGGCCAGTATTCGGGAGATAGTGGGTTCGAATCCCACTGTCGGCAGCCCTGAAGATGGTTTTCCGTGGTTTCCCTTTTCACACCAGGCGAATGCTGGGGCTGTACCTTAAGGCCACGGTCGATTCCATCCCACTCCTAGACCTTTCCCGTCTCATCGTCGCCATAAGACGTAAGCGACGTAAAGCAACTTGTACCTGTGTGATATCTGTCGTATCGTCCACCTGAACAGAAAAAAAATCAGCACCTGTCAATTCTGTTTTTTCGAAATCATCGATGTATTCTGCAATGCACTCGATTAACTCATTGTGAATACTCTTTGATTCGCCACTAAACACACTTTTTATCTTAGAATACTGGTATTGCATTCCTGCAGGGCTCCTTGATACCAGCAATGTTAACAATTCCTTAAAATTACCACGATTTATTGAATTTAATGTTTCGTCATGACCACGAAAAGCTAGTTCTTGCTTAATTAAGCATGAGAGTACGGCTGATGATGCCAATACAATGGGCAAAACATGTCCCATTAAATTAGTATAACAAGATGTAAATCTTAACTTTAAGAACCCAGTTGTATTGGATAGGTTGATCTCAATAAACTTTTCTAACGTTTTTAAACTTGTCAATAATAGAGAGTTAGGTGACAATATGAACAAGTATTAACAAATAATAATTTTATAAGCATTAACATAATGAAAACTTCTGTACTTATCTAGACTGCCGATGCTTAGTCCTTTGTTTCCAAACACTATTTCAGGACTGTGGTCATGGAGAGGCAAGTGGAAATGGACACTCGACAAGTGACTGTATTGGTTCTACTCGATTTTTTCTAGTGCTTTTGATACTGTTGTTCCTCAACTGCTACTTTCAAAATTGGATTAAATAAATTTCAGCAAGACGGCAATAAACATTTTCAGTTCGTACCTCAAAAATCGCCGTCAGTGTGTCAAGGTAAATAATAGCAGATCTGAGTGGCTTAACAAACCCCTTGGTGTCCCCCAAGGGCCTGTACTTGGACCATTGCTGTTTGCAATTTACTTACACGATGTTGCCAAATCGATTACACATTGCAAGTATCATCTTTATGCTGATGATCTGCAGATCTACTACCACTCAAGAACTGATAAAATTCAGAGTGCTGTACAACAAGTTAACGCAGATTTAAGTCTCATAAGTAATTTTGCATTGAGTAACAATCTCAAAATTAATCCTCTTAAGACGCAAGCAATAATCATTGGTTCTTCGAAAAACTTGCACGTCTTAAAACAATACGAAATTCCTCCTATAGCATTAAACAATACCATTATTCCATATTGTGAAACAGTTATGAATCTTGGTGTGGCTATAAGCGAAACATTGAACTGGTCGCAACATGTGACGAAAGTGTGCCAAAAGATATATCAAAGCCTGCATCCCCTGAAGCGGTTTAAAAATATATTTCCTTGGTCCCTGAAAATAAAGCTCATTCAATCACTTTTGTTTCCAATTCTCGAATACTGTGATAAAGTTTTTATTGATATCAATAACGAGCAAGGCATGAGACTGCAACGTGCCCAAAATGCATGCATCAGGTATGCATTTGACATACGACCATATGTCCACGTATCTCTATACTATAGACAATTATCTTGGTTACGACTGAATGACAAACGTGGACTCCATGCAACTACTTTGGTGTATCAAGTGCTTTCTGAAAACACTCCTCTTTACCTATCCACCAGATTTCGCTACCTTAATTCCCTCCACCTGTTCAATACCCGGTCATGCTGTACGCTAGAAATTCCTGTGCATCGAACCGCAACTTACAACAGATCGTTCACGATTACCGCCATGAGCTGGTGGAATGAACTCCCCAATGACATCAGGGAAGCTAAATCTAAGACAAAATTTAAAATCCCTTGCCAGCGTCATCTTATAAGCACTTCCAGTCTTTCTTGAGTGTGAATGGGATGCATGAAGGAGAGTGAATATGGTTGTTTATTGTAATATGTTCCTGTTTATACTTTACTCACTTTACTTAGTTTAGTTAGTGATACTTTAGTTGCTTTAGTTATACTTTAGGTTGTAAAGATTTCATATGTTTAAATTTTATGTAAAAATTATATTGTATGTACATGAAGTGGTAAAAAAGGGCCGGGAGCCCTAACTTCGCCACAATAAAGACGCTTTAATAATAATAATAATAATAATAATAATAATAATAATAATAATAATAATCAAGGGTACGAAAATAATTTTTATATAGATTACTCAAGAATAGGATCATTTGTAAAAAGAAGTAGTCAACATAACATATTTTATCGGTTACGACCTGTACATGCCGTATTTTTTGACTATTAATTGTACTTCATCATCACGCAAGACGTTCAGAGCGAACTTGGTTTGTTTACGTTCGGAGGAGCGAGCAGGCGAGCCAGTGACAGCTGTGTGACGTAGCTGCAGGGACAATATAGACTACCCGCCTGACGCCACTTGTAGCCTGCATGGCCTGGTATGTTCTGGATATGAACGTCACGCTTTCGCGAACATTCGATGTGGAAAAAATTCAAAACTTCTATAATAATAATAATAACAATAATAATCATCGCAGTGACTTGAGTGATACGTCATTTTGAAGAGGATAACATAAACGTCTCAAATTGTGAATCTCAAGTAAATCCGTCGAGGGACTCGTGAGATAATCAGCCTCAAAGAGATCACGTTATATGATTACGTAGGAGCCCAAAACTGAATATAAGCTGAGCTCACTAGACCCGATCAGACAGTCATAGCTGGGTGTCCAGCCTGACTCTCCACGCTGCAGTGTTCGTCGAAGTGCTGACAGAGGCTGTCTTCGAATATTCGAAGTTTTCATGTGGGACTTAAACTCTGACAGTTGTGTTGAAATTATAAATTGTGCGCGTGTGAACTCTAATGTATAACAAAGTCTTTATAATGGACATTGAGTATATCAATCAAGTTGAACTTATAATCTGTGCGCGTATTTGAACTCTGATTATGACAAGTCGTGTATTGGACTTAGGTGACAACAGTCAAGTCGAACTTATAGTGCGCATGTAGAAACTTCTCGATATGACTTACTTTCTTCTTGTAGAACTAAGTTTATTACCACGTTGCCTGTGTGAAACTCAGCCTCT
Source organism: Anabrus simplex (assembly GCF_040414725.1). NCBI lineage: Eukaryota > Metazoa > Arthropoda > Insecta > Orthoptera > Tettigoniidae > Anabrus > Anabrus simplex. Next base: position 1,544,068,141 of record NC_090265.1, read on the forward strand.
AAACAAACATGTCATTAATTACAATGTGACACTACTACGTTATACTATTAACTGTGACATTTTGTTAAATCTCAATTAGCATAATTTCATTTATGAATGTGTTCGAACTTTCACATGAATGTATGAATGCATGAATTGTATTCTACGACACCAAGGTTTCACTCCGAACTCAAACTGTGTTCTTTATCCAATTCAAACAAAATTGTGTATTATTTCTTCTGAACAGAGTGTAAATTATTTGTGTGTGACTGACAGCAGTGTCTTTGATAAACTCTCGAACAGTCACCTATTTTATTTAATGTCAAGTAAGCCTAACAACGTACTGTGCTTTTCGTTTCAACCTTATTTCTTCATCAAAGTGTTTAGTATTATTGCATGACTGACAGCCATGTCTTTGTTAAACTCTAGAGTAGTCATACATTTCTTTTAACGTCAAGTGCTAATTTATTTAGTGGAAAATCACCATGAACTGTGCCAAGTGCGTGAACAATTTTCAGTTTCATTATTTCTATTCATGAACTCTGCTTTATTTTCTTCCAATCTCGATGCTACCCGCATCTTCATCTTTAGTGAACTTATAAATTCTATCTACAAGATTAAGAGTGAATTCGACTGCATATCACAACCATATTAAATGAAACAGTGCTGTTAAACCAAAGCGTCGGGGGACTGTGTAATTCTGGACACTCGTAAAAGTTATGTGACGAGTGATTACCCCGCAACATCGTCGGGGAACGTCGGAGATCGTCCAGAACGTCGAAAGTTCGAGACTCAAACCCATATCAAACCGACCTGGGTGTTCCGGCCTTATCTCAATGTAATATTGGCAACTTCGAGAACGTGTTCCAGCCCCGTTCAGCCTGGTGAACTGGGAGCACGGGTCATCAAAAGGCGATGTTGAAGACAGCGACTATCAACGGTAAGGTGTTGTTTACTTTGAAATGCATTTTCTGAATACGTAACTATTATTCAATCTCTTTAAGTATTTTCTTGTATATAGGACCCTGCCTCCTGTACCAAGCTCTAGCTAGAAATCATCCAGTATTGCCCTGAGAACTACTTCGTGCTAACTTTAAAAGTAATTCATAAAGTCGGGCTATTTTACTGGTACAATATAAAGTCACTGAATTGTCTTATCTCATTGATGGAAATCATCATCATCATCATCTTCTTCTATGGAACATCTAGGCACATTCGCAGTATAAGTTTCTGAAGACCGATACTTGAGCTTGCTGGTTGATTATACAGCTGTTCTGTGGTCATCCTGAGCATGTTCTCCGACGGTTTGAAATCTTTACACGTACCGGTACCACTGACTTGAACACACTGACTGGCCAGCAAGCATCCATTCACTGTAGAATTAATTCGCCTATTCCTGTTTTTGACTTCGATGAGATTAATTTTGCTGAATATTCTTTTACAATCAGCATTCGAATGAGGAGGTGACAAAACAGAGAGTGAAAATTGTGGAAGTGCGTGTTTCTCACTTCGTGTAACTTAGCCCAAATTTCATTTACTTCAGAGCAGGCATCGTTCATGTTGATAAAGGGTAATTTCCACCAGTCATCGTCAATCTGCTGAACGCGAAAGCTATGATCTACAGTTAGTGATGAGCAACGTTCTCGCTCGAGACTCTCGAGACAGATTCTCCTGTGCTGCGAGCTGTGCGATGTCCCAGTAACTACGAGTGTAAACTTGATAGTATATTATAAACAGTTATTGCATTAAAAAACGTTCTCATATGAAAACTTGTGACCCGATAAACTTTGTCAAAAGCCTTGAAAAGTACTGCATATTCAACTATGAACCCCTTAATACCATTAACCAAAGTGAAAACAGAATGTCAGTATCTTAAACTGTTCAAGACTTATTTGTGGTGGACATCTTAGCTGAATAACCTTGTATAATTTGTGAATAACTGTAGATAGGATGTACACCTACCTGGATACCTCGCAATTGTCGACGGTGTTGCTTCTTGTGATGCGGACCGGACCGGAGGTGTTCTGTGACGATTCCCCTCCATTGATATTATGTGTTTTTAAGTTCCGGATCATCCCAGAAGTATTTCTTCCGACGTATTTTACTTATTTTGAACAAACAACACAGTGAGCTGTGCCATGTGACATCTCCTCAAAATAACAGACATCCACGACTTGAGTTGCGTTTCGAACATCGTCTTGAAGTTATCGCTTACAGCTTACGTCTTACAATACTATAGGTTGAGCTTACTACTAACTTAACATTATACGTGATGAAGTGAACTTAAACCATAATGATCCTACAGCAAAAACAACAACAACAAAAACAAGAGTACAACAATCAATTACATGGGAAGAAAATATTACAAGCAATACTACTAGTTTAACTTTCTAAATCCAGCATCAATCATATACGAATTCACACACAACTTAAGTATTTCCCAGTGCTGAACACTACAGTTTACAGTGTTATAAGGTTGAGCTCACTACTAGATTAACATCACAAGTGATAACAAAGTAGTGTACCGAGTTCGATAGCTGCAGTCGCTTAAGTGCGGCCAGTATCCAGTATTCGCCGCCGCTTCCTTCCCACTCCTAGCCCTTTCCTGCCCCATCGTCGCCATAAAACCTATGTGTCGCTGCGACATAAAAGCAACTAGCAAAAAAAAAAAATAATAAAGTAAAGTTTAAAACGCAGGTAAATACCCAACAACAATAACAACTACAACAACATGAATACAACAAGCACTTCCCTGGAAAGGGAATACCACAAGAAAAACTGCTAGTTTCACAATCTAAACCAAGCAGATAATCACACATTCAGTGTCCGTAATTTACAACTTTTGCTTTTCACTTTACACTAGCATCGTAGCGTATTGAAAAAGGAAGTGCGGAAGGTGGCAGACTGCAATAGTGTAGCTATGGGTGAACAGTGCTGCTCGCGTTAATACAATAAGCGGGCGCGGCACTATACAAAACGTACACGAAATAAATTCTCTAAGACTTCCAGTTGCAAGAATGACCTTTGAATATTATTCCCTTTCATGTGCCATGTGTATATAGTCCAGGAATATTTGAATAGAGGAAGCTGGTAAGCACACTCATTTAATGGCTTAATGTTATCCTCTGAAAAGATTTGAACATCAGTAATAATTCTGAAATGACTTAAAGAATTGAGATATAGTTGAAACTATTATACATTTCACATTATCTAAAACATATACAAAAACGTTTTAACTCGCCCTCGAAAGCGTTAGTTGTCCGAAACCTTGGAGAACTTTCGGGACGATTTCGCTGATTTGGACGATATCAGTTCTTTCCTTATTTCCTTCGTACGAAAGAAGAAACAGCACTTAATATAATGAAACACTAATTTTCCCACAAGGTCATATCTGTGTTCACTGCTGCATCCAAAGTCTGTGGGTCCGACAACTATAGAGTCTATGCTGTCCAAATATGCAAAAATATATATCACCCCCATAATTTTGTTTCTATCGCAATTTTTCTGAGGCGACCTCTTCTACTTTCAATAGCAATCTAAACACACGGTGAATACGTAAAGTATCACAAGCCTTTCTTCGTGCCATAATCTTGAATGAGGGTTAATGTTGCCAGTGGAAGCTCAGGTGGCTGTTCACTACGAAGAGTGCGAGCACAATCTAAGCCAGGGCCTCTCAGGGTGCATGCGCGTGGTGCATGCACTGTGCACGGTGCAAAGACGACTTCGCTTGGTTGACCAGAGTGCAGACCCCTCCACTCCTCTCTCCCCACACCTGTCTCACCCGTTCGGCCTGTCTCCGCGTTCCTCACCTTCACTGCTGTTTCTCCCCCACTGCGAAATGTTTACGTGTGGTGAGCGGAGACGCTCAGTTGTATGGGACAAGGTTACCAGTGTTATTAAAAAAAATTAAAAAAGTGAATTAGAAATACACATACATGTTTGAGAGGAATGTAAACATAATTTTAAAAAATGCAGAACCCGTAACCAAAATGAAAATGCTACAGTACTGGAACAAACCTCATTTGTGGATATAGAATGCTCTTCTTCAAGATGTTTCAACTTCCTTAATTCTTTCTCTCTGACGTTTCCTATGATTTCACAATAATTTTCCGAATGTAGTCTGTTGTAGTGTCTTTCAGCAGACGATTTTCTTACGCACGTAATTATCGTCCCTATCGTCCCACAGATTAAGCATTTGGCGCTATCGTCACGACAAAAAAAAAAAAAAAAAAAAAAAAAAAAAAAAAAAAAAAACGAAATTTCCCAGTTCGATTGAAATGGACTTTCGGAAGTCTTTGCTTTCTTCGAAACAGGTTGCTCCATTATTATGTTGTTGTCGTGCGCTTATCTATTTCACTGATAAACACGTCGTCTACCACCAAACGCTTCGTCGCTCTCAGCACACTACACCATCCGAGTCAAGCCGAGTTGAGGCGAAGCGTACCGATGCACAGTGCACAGAGCCTATGCACCTCGCTCTGCACGCGTGAGAGTTTGGGCGTTTGAGAGGCCCTGATCTAAGCAGTCAACATATTTGTCACTTTTTCTTACTATGTAGCCTGCCAAGACCGCCAGCCCACAACGATCAGTAAATATATACTCACCACAAGACGAATACTTACCTCGCGGACTCGGTAAGAACAGGCTGAAAACTGCCTAGAGCTGAAATCGTGCCTCTTAAAAATTACGGGGAGGAAGTAATATAGGCATAACCCCCAATAAAAGAAAAGGGATCAAATAAAAGGGTTTATTAGCATAAAAATGAAATTAAATGAGTTAATGAATAAAAGCTGGGGATACAAATAACAAAAAACTTACGTGTTCTTCCAAGGAATACTATGTGCGTAGTCAATTTCCTTTCAATTATGAAAACTATCTTTTACAAACACTACCAGAGTTGTCATGGAAGCGTTGCGATGAGTGGGAATTACATCAATAATAAAACAAACCTTTTTCTCGGAACAGTAAGTCAAAATACGAAGCATCCCTTTTCTTGCTGTGAAAAGTAGGACACGCGCGGAAGAACACACATAATTCAGAAAGTTGCGTAATGTAGTATACGGCAATGTTAGGCCTCAACAGCCACATCCATTCAAAAGACGCGGACCACTACTACAATAGCTCCATAGAGACTCGCATCCCCAGCTATCAGAAAGGCACCGAGAAGCAAAACCCCGGCCAAAAAGAAGATGATAGGTCGCCATAGTTACCGAGATGAAACATGTTAACTTAAATAAAAAATTATAAAAGTAATAACTAATCGGGCATACAAAGCCGAAAACAAATATAATAACGACAATAAGCAAGGCACAAAAAGTAATATTCGCGAGATGCAGAAACCAACACAAATCTCATTCATCAATGCACACACACACACGCACACAAAACCAGGAGACCAATCTGAGCAAATCCAAATAAGCATAGGGGTCAAGCTAGGATACTAGAACGCTCGCATCGCATGACAGGCTTGTGAGCTTGAGCAAGATACCCATATCACAACGTCGCATGGCCGCGCAGCAACCCAGGCTCATCCCAAACACAATCGTGATCCACACATATAACGCACGCTACATTCCATACTCATATCACCTCTCTTTTTGGTGAACATGAGATGCGTACCAATAGCGTCAAAACATAATACCGTACAAGCTCAGCCAGTAATAGACTCGAAGAAAATTAAACAGGATCTCAAATCAAGGTCACAGGTACACCCATAATTTACACAGATCGGTGTCACTCTCCGCTCTCGCGTATAGTAAAGATACACACGAACAAGCATTATGTAAATTAAAACGTACGAGGTCTGCAGCGACCAAAAACATACGGGTCTGCAGAATAGAATCTCAGAACACAAGATCACAATACTCGTAACTATGATAAACCCCCAAAAAAATGTAAATAAATACCTTAAACCTTTTGTAGAATGAAGTCTGCGGATTATGTAATAATCAACATTACCCCAATTAAGGGATTTGCGTAGGTCGGATAGAAAATCCACATATAATATCATTTAAAAATAAGCATATACATGCCGCTGTTTAACGTATTCATCTTTTCACCAACAGTCATTGTCGGTGACTCTACCTGAGAGTAAAATGTTAGGAAGTTGAAAGAGAGAAATGCTTCGTCGATATTGATGATCAAGGAGCGCCATCTGTCTAAGAGAAGCGAATATTACGTCGCAGTCGGGAACATAAACACAGATTGATGTGTCATGGACAAATTCCATGAAGGTGATGCTAGAATGGTGCGATACAAGGGGACCTTGGTGTGGCACACAAGTGAAACACTAAATTCTGTTTTGTGAGGTTTCCCTCGTAAGGAAGACTTATTTCATTTTCCCAGTCCATGAGTACTATTTTTCTTTAATTTTGACCTCTGCTGAATCTTGGATAATCTTTATTCTTACGTTCACTTTCTTTAGCCATTGCACGGATATGACTAACTAATGAAGTGAGGTGGGAATCCATCACTGACTCGAAATTTGCGGTAGAATTTAAGGCGAGTTTGGTAAGTATATACACAGGCTGCAGCATGTGTAAATGTAAAAAGTCCACAGTGGAAGGGTGATCGTCATAACTAATGGAACGCAAAATACCGAAATGGCGCTCCAAAGGATCTTGTTTAAATTTTGCAGTCAGGACATACCTAAATCTTCTGCTCCACAAGTAGTCCGCCATTTTCAGAGTACTTTTCAAGGTTACTCTTAATGATTTCAAAGTTCTTGAAGATGCAAATGTGTTTTTATGAGATGTGATGTATTCTAAAAATTCAAGCAATATTTTATGTGACGGAGAACCTTTATAAAGCCCTTTTATGGGCAATGCGGAGTTAAGGGTATCTGCAAGATTATTGATTTCTCGTGTGAATTCTGTGTGCTCACTGTCACTGAAGTCACTGGTTTCTCTAAACAGCTTAATTGGGTCGGCTACACTATTACACAATAACTGAAAAGCTAACCTGGCGTTCATCCTCTGAAATGAGGTTGGGTCTATGTGAGAGGATGTTATCTTAAGACAACTTCGAAGACCAGCGAACTCAGGAGAAGTGTCAATCTGATATAACTGTGTATGAAATTTGTAATTCACCTCCTTGCCTTTATGCAGCAAAAGAACGTTATCGTGGAAATATTTACGTATGCACGGAATCAAAAAATGTCCACACTCGCCTTTGATAATCTGCCGGGTTTTCAATGGAGCATTTTATTTTATCGTTCTTCCCTGAAATTCCCAAATTCATCCACTCCCTTTTATTACACTGACTTCCATTACACGTAAAACCAATTACGGTACTTTCACCCCAGCTTGTTCCAATTGAATTATGACCTGAATTATTACTTTTGACAATAGCTCTTCAGGAGTTTCATTCTTGCTAGCATACACTACTACAGGCTAGATCCAGCTATGCAACAAGGGGACAAACATAAATACAAGCGCGTGATTGGCAAGGACGTTCTTTTCGTCATAGGGAGTTTCATCTCCTAAATCAACAAATCCGTCAACTGTCAGTGTAGTTGCATTAAATCTAATGTCTTCTCTCAATTTCACTTCATCAAAAATCACTATACATAGTTGCTTGTTTTCGTCTTTCTCGTTTAAATAAAAATCTTTAATTGCATTCATGGCATTTCCATGAATACTATAATTACATTTGAGCCCTTTGCATAGTCGTCTCAAATGAACTTCGGTAGAGAGAGGAAGTAACTCGTGCTTCAAACAAAGTCTGTGACCCTTAGGGGATTTGATTTTCAAAAGCAAATAATCTAAAATAAATTAATTAGAATGGCGCATACCTTTCGGTCTGGTTCGTCATTTTTTGAGCACTGTGTCCACAATTAGTTTTTGTTTCTTGCTAAGGAACTTAAGACTGTCTTCAGCTTCACTTGACACATTGACTTTATTTTCAATCTGCTTTAATTTAGCTCCGCATGCAACTAATTTATTTTTGGTTCTAATTAAATTCATACTAAGGTTTTTAACCTGTTGTTTCAAATTCATAATAGTTCTAAAATCATCGACGTCACTATCAGCTACTTTACAGGGCAAACTGAGACCAGGTTCTTTTATTTTTACATTATCGTCACTATTAAGTATTTTAGATGTCGAGTGAAAATTTAGTTCATTACATTCTAAGCTACTACTGTTAATATTCTCATTAGCAACATGTTCTTTGAGTAACTCTCATTTTAATGGGGGTTTTCGATTTTTCAGGGACTTGCTTAAATAGGACGGTAAGTTAAGAAAAATGTAAGGGAAAGCTCTTGGCTATAAGCTCCATTTTATAATTGGAATTTCAACCTTTTCCTCATTAATAATAAACGAGTCTACCTTTATAATATGATCTTCCGAAACATGACGCTCACAAATCCTAGACTTACGCGTAAGCTGCATGTCTTTTCTTTGGATCGCTTTAGCCCACTGAGAGAAATGCTTCTCATTTTCAGGTGGAGAGAAGAAATGTTTACCTTCACCTGACCTGTAAGCAGATCGACACCCCGGCACAAAGCACGATGTCATTTTCACACTCACTATGTTCCAAAGTATAGTTATTACACTACAAAAAAGAAAACACTCCCGCTACAAGTAAAAAAGCGCGCATCCAGTATAAACAATGCCATCTGTTCACTCAAAGCGATCGTTGCGCTGCACTGGCATATCTCCGCACTGTAGCCACTAGTTTCTCCATTGCTGTAATGGGAAGCGAGTCGAAGTACTCTCACTTCCTCTTTCTATTCGTTATGCTAGCACTAATAGTCTTCTTAAATTACTTGATACCGGGAGGAATCTGTCAAAGACTGCTGCAGGTAATTTATTCCAATCCCTTATGGCTCTGTTTACGAAGGAAAACTTGTCCACGTCCGTATGCTGGTTTCTGGCCCTAAAGTGAATACTTCTCCAGGCAGCCCGTACCGTATAGCTCTTATAAAGACCACACAGGCGAGCTCTAGTTCTTCTAGATTCAAGACTCTCTTAATTAGTGGTATTCCTCCTATTCCCGGTTACGAAACGCATAGCTCTTCTTTGAACCTTTTCTAGCGAATTTATTAAGCCCACCCTGCAGAATCGGTCTTACCAAGCATTTATAAGCTTTACTTTTGGCACCAGAATTAGCTTTCTTGAGATTCCGCATCATAAAATGTAACGATTTCCAGGATTTCTTAACTACATTTTCTACTTGCTCTGACCAGTTTAAGTCTATCAACTATCAACTTCAACAATATTTTCCATTCCAATTTCGTAATCCCTCTTTCATGTCGAAACAGAGCTGTCTTTCGCAGAAGCCTTTTCTAAAACCATGCTGCCCCTTACTGAAACACAATTTCTTGCTTTTTCTGCTGTGGATTTTCATTCCATTTTCACGCGATTTTTCAATCGTATCTAAATCCTGCTGAATCACTAGTTTGTCCTCCTCTGTCTTTATCGCCTGGTATATTAAGCAGTCATCGGCAAAGAGGCGCACTCCGATTTTATCGAATCAGGCATATCATTAATGAAAAGTATGAAAAGAATTGACCCAATAACGCTACCCTGAGCCACACGAAACGTAACGCTTAGGGGGGGGGGGAGATAGGGGTTCTCCCACGCGCACCCTCTGAGTTCTTCCATTAAGGAGTTCTCGTATCCATTTCACAACTCTGATGTCAATGCCCGTACGCTCTAACTTGTTAAGGGGGTGTCATGTGGCACAAGATCGAATGCCTTAGTAAAATCAATTACTATTGCATCAATCCTTGACCCACTGTCGAGCTTATCCGATATATCTTGACGTACGAAACAGAGTTGTCTTTCGCAGAAGCCTTCTCTAAAACCATGCTGCCCCTTAAATATCATTCCAGAAGAGTCCCATTTTAACCTCAAATAATCTACTGTTAATTACTCCATTTGTTTGCAAACGATTGACGTTAAACTTACCGGTCTGTGGTTATTCAATTAGCTCTTGTGACCCTCTTTGTGAATAGGAACTACAACGGCCGATTTCCAATCTTCTAGAACTTTCGTATTCAGTGATATATTATTCTTATTAAATATGGTAGGATCGCTTCACGCCCCGAGTTTAAGTACCTCTCCGGAAACAGAATCTGACTCACAAGATTTACTTCTTCTGAGTTTAGAAATACCTTTATGCAATAACTAGTTACCCACGACTGCGCTCGCGAGGATTTCGTAAGTTGATAAAAATTAATTGTTCCTCGGTACTGCTCTAAGACATTATCTGAAAATTCCTAAAGTATAAAAACTCGAGGAAAAAATGCATTTAATTTACGCCAGAACCTCTTTCTAAACCACGTTTGTGGCATTGCCTTTTGGGGCTAAGATGACTAAGCTACTGGTAGAGCTATATCTGGAACATGCGACATGGAACTTTATTTCTAAAGGAGATTACAAATATCAATTTTCACGCCTGTAACATGTTAAGTTTATGAGATATACTGTAGATATACTAATTTTAAAAACCGCCCCACTCCTTGGCTGAGAGTTCATCGTTGAGGCCTTCGGTTCACAGAGTTCCGGTTTCGATTCCGGCCTGGGTCGGATATTTTAATCGCGTGTGAATAATTCTTCTGGCTCGAGGACTGGCTGTTTGTGTTTATCCCAACACTTTCCTCTTCATATTCACTCAACACACCACATTACCAACCACAACAGAAATACGCAATAGTAATTACATCCCTACACATAGGGTTGGCGCCAGGAAGAACATCCAGTCGTAAAACAGCGTCAAATCCACAATTGCGACACAGTTCACACCTGTGACCCCACAGGTGTGGGAAAACCGGTAGAAGAGAAGAAGATACTCATTTTAAAGTATCACCCGCTGTTTAAAAATATTTCACCCCTTAAGCGGAATTTCCACAAAACGTGCGTTCATTTATTTTTAAAAGAAATTCCAAGTACGCCCTATCAATTTTAACGTCTGTAACATCTTCCGTTTCTGAGAGATATATATCCTCATATAAAGAATTCAACTCCTTCCTCACTTCTTTTCAACTCTCACCCCTTAGGTGGATTTTCTGAAAACATAAAGGAGATTCTAAATACCAAATTTTATGTCTGTAACATGTTAGGTTTTTTGTGATATATTGTAGATAATCTCGCTGCTGTCAGCATACTGGAGCTGATGTTGCCATGCTTACGGCAGTTCATCTCTTTATCCAATCCCTAGAGCAGGGGTAGTGTGGCGCCAATATCTCAATAACGGTTGGTTTTAGGGCCTTAAAACATTGTTTTCTGGCTCATAGGGCTTGCCGAGTTTTGTTCTTTGTGTCAAGGGGCTTAAAATGAGCTTTGTTTCGTCCTTGTACGACAAAATCGATATTTTGCCTATATTAGCCTAGTATTTTTATATCACCCCACGCCCCCCCCCCCTCGAATTGTTTTGAAAATAAAATATAGCCTATAGCACTCAGGGATAATGCATATTTCTATTAGTGAAATATTTTTTAGAATCGGTCCAGTAGTTCCTGAGATTAGCCATTACATACAAACAAACTTCACTTCTTTATATCGTCCCTGTTCTGCCAAAACGGCGAATGTTAAAATGCTCTTCTTATCCATTATTTCCCTTAAGAATGGTCACGCCTTCCAGCTATATATTGATATGCGGTCCTCAGAACAATTTTCGTTGAGTTCGTTTTCCTATGCGCGTGTGTAAAGGAAAATGAAACTTAAATACATCACACTCTAGGAGTGGGTAAATATCATCCAAACATACATTCCTTCAGTATGGTACAGTAAGGTTCATTTTCCTTTACACACGCACATAGGAAAATGAACTCTACGGAAATTGTTCTGATGGGCCGAATATCAATATGTGGCTGGAAGGCGTGACCAGGCTTAAGGGAAATAATGGATGGGAAGAGCATTGTAACATTCGTCGTTTTGGCAGAACAGGGACGATATATTAGTATAGGTGAAGCTTTAATTTTGAAATCATTATTAGTTTTCGGAAAACTTTCCCTGAATAACTGTCCTGTTGGGTTAAAAACCTTTCCGTAGTGCTTATTTAATGCTTTCGCTTTATCTATATCTGTCGTCCCCAATAACGACGCGTATACTCTATAACATTGTAAGGAATTATTTCCTTCGTCACCAAAATGTCGGTAAAAACAAGCAGTGATCGTATGATATTGAATGTGGGGTCTGATAACGATGTACACCTACTTGTCGAAAGAATTGGAGCAAACGAGGGTATACCGGGCTCGATAGCTGCTGTCGCTTAAGTGCGGCTAGTGTCCAGTAATCGGAAGATAGTGGGTTCGAACCCCACTGTCGGCAGCCCTGAAGATGGTTTTCCGTGGTTTCCCATTTTCTCACCAAGCAAATGCTGGAGCTCTACTTTAATTAAGGCCACGGACGCTTCATTCCCACTCCTAGCTCTTTCCTGTCCCATCGTCGCCACAAGAAATATCTGTGTCGATGCGACGTAAAGCAACTTGCAAAAAGAAAGAAATTCAAACTACGGCATTTTAGATTACCGTTTTACTCATGCGGAATGGTGGTTGCATATGCAGCGAGGCGCATCTTGCCCCGCCTCGATTTTGAATAATGCACGCCTCTAGTATCCAGGTCGGTGTACCTCCAGTAGCCGTCGGTTTCTGTACTTAACCTACTCATTCGTGTATTTCCCGCTGAATACAATGCCAGAATGCGTATCCTCTATAATTATGTTATACTGCGTCAAAAAATAGACCTCGGTAGAAATGAAAGGAATGAACGCCCTAGTCGCATGTTGACACGTACTTACGGAATGGAGAAGGCCCATGGTTGGCTATTCGCTTGTTCGGCACAAACAACATTCAGCTCCGTTTACCTGTAGGCCTACGACACGCTGCTCGCCACACAATGCGGAGACAACGCTCTCGAGATCTCTCGAAATTTCTCGCGAGAAATAGTACCTGCTCTAGTTTCGAGACCTTGTCTCAGACTTCCCATCACTATCTACAAGTGCGAGACCGTCAATCAATCAGTCACTAACGATCTGCACTTAGGGCAGTCGCCCAGGTGGCAGATTCCCTGTCTGTTTTTTTCTTAGCTTTTTCTTAAATTATTACAAAGAAATTGGAAATTTATTGAACATTTACCTTGGCAAGTTATTCCAATCCCTAACTTCCCTTCCTATAATTGAATATTTGCCCCAATTTGTCTTCTTGAATTCCAACTTTTTCATACTAGCTGATGTACCCGTGTTTCGCTACAGGATTCTCAGAAAGACTGTCTTCGTGGTTTTCCTTACTGAAGTCAACTTAGGCCATTACAAGAACTTCAGTAGGAATGTAGTAATTAAAAGTAATGTTATCATACAAAATACTCGATCAAATGAAAAACCGCACATTTTCTCACTTTAACGAACAGTACTACGGTGCCGATCTAACAGTCCAAAGTTCCAGTGCTGCAATGACTAGACCGCAGTCAGCCGTGAACACTCCTCTGCCATTATTCCGTTAAATATGCACACTGCTCATTCCAATCCGTGCTTCAGAGTAGGGATTGAATAGCTCGAATACTCTGATGAACCAGTGTGTTACTTACCAGTAATATCTGAAAATTTATGAACCAGGGGAATAGTATGCTAAAGAAGAAAGTTGTCCAATTCCTCATCTACTTCCCGCGAATTTTCAGGCAGGCTGTTATACTCGGCACGACCAGGCGAGTTGGCCGTGCGATTAGGGGCGCGAAGCTGTGAGCTTGCATCCGGGAGGTGGTGGGTTCGAACCCGCCAGTCGACAGCCCTGAAAATGGTTTTCCGTGGTCTCCCATTTTCATACCAGGCAAATGCTGGGGCTGTACCGTAATTAAGGCCAGGGCCGGTTCCTTTTCACTCCTAGCCCTTTTCCTATCCCTTTGTCGCCATAAGACCTATCTGTGTCGGTGCGACGTAAAGCAAATTTAAAAAAAACTCGGTATACAGCAGTAATCCCATCTATCGGAGATGAGTTGCAACAGGGACACAAAGCACATCCCAACAAACAATGGTGAGTGTAATGTTATTGTTGATCAATGTTATGACCTTTCTGTATTGTAGGCCTTCGCATTTAGTTTTCTTTCGACTCTGTGATATTAGAGCGTCTTACAACATTATTTATAGCGTAGACTGTAGTTCCTTATTCCCCGAACTTTGCATACCGATTTTCATTAAATTCTGTTTACCCATTTTCTCGTGACTCGGCGCTGATATGGACTTACGAACAAAAATCAAAATTCATGAATATCTCTGTTATCATAGCCGGTACGATAAAAATGTGTAAGATATAAATGACCGGAAATTTAATACTATATAACTTTAGTTATGTAGTATTTGTCGATAGGACTACTAATAACACAAATATTTGAGAATTACATTTTAGGCCTTCCCTTAAACTACCACTTCACTCAGCGTAAATAAAATTATTTACGGCCTAGATTGAGAATTACATTTTAGGCCTTCGACTAAACTACCATTTCTCTCGGCGTGAATAAGATTATTTATGGCCCAGATTGTAGCGACTTATTTCGGGACTTTACATACCGATTTTCATTAAATTCTTTTCAGCCGTTTTCTCGTGGTGCGTGTACAGACAGACAGACAGACAGACAGACAGACAGACAGACAGACAGACAGACAGACAGACAGACAGACAGACAGACAGACAGACAGACAGACAGACAGACAGACATTACGGAAAATTAAATAGCGCATTTGCTTGTTACTACGGACACGACCGATACAGAAATACCATCCTTTTTAAATTTTGAGCAATGAACAGACAAAATTATTATTTTATATATATATAGATTGAGATCTTTCCTACTTTCAGATAAACCACTCGAACTTATGCGTCTACTAATATCATTCCACGCCATCTCTCCACTGACAGCTCGGTACATACCACTTAGTCGAGCATCTCGTCTCCTTTCTCCCAAGTCTTCCCAGCCGAAACTTTGCAACATTTTTTAACGGTACTCTTTTGTCGGAAATCACACAAAAATCGAGCTGTTTTTCTTTGGATTTTTTTCCCACTTCTTGAATCAAGTAATCCTGGTGAGGGTCCTAATACACTGGAACCGTACTCTAGTTGGGGTCTTGCCAGAGTCTTATATACCTTCTGCTCTACATCCTTACTACAACCTCTAAATACCCTCACAACCATGTGCGGAGATCTGTACCCTTTATTTACAATCCCATTATGTGATTACCTCAATGTTCTTTCCTTGTATTAATACGTAGGTACTTACAATGATCCCGAGAAGGATCTTTCACCCCATGTCCGACTCGTTGGCTGAACGGTCAGCGTCCTGGCCTTCGGTTCAGTGGGTCCCGGGTTCGATTCCCGGCCGGGTCTGGAATTTTAACCTTAATTGGTTAATTCCAATAGCACGGGGGCTGGGTGTACGTGGTGTCTTCATCATCATTTCATCCTCATCACGACGCGCAGGTCGCCTACGGGAGTCAAATAGAAAGACCTGCATCTGGCGAGCCGAACCCGTCCTGGGATATCCCGGCACTAAAGGCCATACGACATTTCATTTCACCCCATCAACGCAGTCATTAAAACTGAGAGCACCTTGTCTATTTGTGAAACTGACAACCTGACTTTTAACCATATTTATCATCATACCATTGTCTACTGTCCATCTCACAACATTATCGAGGTCATTTTGCAGTTCCTCACAATCTTGTAACCTATTTATTACTCTATACATTATAACGTTATTCACAAAAAGCCTTATCTCTGATTCCACTTGTTCAATCATTTATACTGTATATACCGGTATAAGGAAACATAAAGGTCCAATAATACTGCCTTGAGGAATTCCCCTCTTTATTACTACAGGTTCAGATAAAGCTTTTAGAAATATAGCCACACATTCAGTCACTCTTTTGTCTTGTCCAATTGCACTCATTTTTGCCAGTAGTCTTCCGTGATCTACCCTATCAAATGCATTAGAAAGGTCAATCGCGACACGGTCCATTTGACCCCCTGAATTCAAGTTATGTGATATATCTTGCTGGAATCCTACAGGCTGAGCTTCAATGGAATAACCTTTCCCAAACCCGAACTGCCTTCTATCGAACCAGTAATTAATTTCTCAAATTCTGTAATATCAAATAAGTACTTCAGGTATGGTACTATAACCCAACCCTCTCTCAGAAAGGAAAGAGCCCACTCTTGGTATATTCCCTTTGGGAATCTTATTATTCGGAAAGCCTCTCCCTCCCTTTCCAACTTGTGTTCTATGGCACACTTAACTAGCATGAATGAAACAAAGAACAAAAATCTACGCATTTTAAAAAGAAAACAAGACAACATTTACGATACGTCATAGGATCGTACAATAGGCGTACGATCTGCGGGTTGGATCGTACGATAGAACACAGCATCGAATTATCGAACATGTAAGATCCAGATCGTATGTTTGGTAACGCTGGTGTTATCTCATCTATTGCTTGTGGCAGGCTATTACCTAAGCTATGAGAGAGAGAGAGAGAGAGAGAGAGAGAGAGAGAGAGAGAGGGTGAGAGGGGGAGGGAAGCGGGTGGAGGAGATTAGCGAGAGTGTATATTGCGTATATTTACAAACTTTTTGAAATATTTGTTGGTAATTAACGGGACAATTGTAATAAATAAAATATATGATTTGTCTGTTATCTCATTCGGACTATAGTTTGGAATGGCATATTGATCTAACTGTATGTAGCATTCCTTGACAATATCAAGCAAAGTGCCTTTCTGAGTGATTTTAGAGAATTTCTAAATCTTGTTTAATAGAACAGAAATTATGTTTTGAAGTATGCCATATGTTATGTCATTGCACAGAGGCAGAGGGTGTCTTCGGGTCTTAACCCTCAGGGATTAATATTTTTTTCACACCAGGCAAGAGGCTGAACGTATACTTAAACGGTATCCGGAGCGTCAAAATACATCTCAGCTGCACATAAACAGTGGATTCGACATTAATATAGGTTATTTTATATTATTTTTACATGCCATGCCCTTCCATTCCCCACCCCTGGCGGGGTTTGGGATGTTTCATTTTCATAGTGTGTTTTTCCTAGATGGTAAGTCATATGTGCACCAAGATTCGTTAAGTGCTATTCTGGAACATATCCACATACATCCATAACCTTAGTTATTTTCACATTCATTTCTACCCCTTCTCAACCTCCATTTCGACTGCGGCTGAAGTATGACTTAATCGACATCCAGTTTGTCACAGATGGTAAGACCTCGTAAACAATGTATTCGACATTAATATCAGTCATTTTCGTTTATTTTCATTTTTCATCCCCTCATCTAAGAGTGCTAGACGTGTTTTGCCCCCCACAGTATTTTTCAGATATTGAGTCATATGTGTACCAATTTTGGCTGAGAGCTATTCTGGAAAATACAAACGTACATCCGTAATCTCGGTAATTTTGGACATTTTCTCTTTCATCCTTCTTAATCTCCATGCCGATGAGGACTGAACATGGACTTAAACGACAACCGGATTGCCACCATTCATCTCGGTGACCCCGAAAACTACGGATTCGACACTGTTTTTCCAACCCTTGTCCCATTTCCCTATGGGGTCGGGTATGAGGTAAGATAAATCTGTCGTGGCGGGTTTTTATGACCGGATGCCCTTCCTGACGTCAACCTCATCAGACGAGTTAATGAGATGGAATGAATGACGTGATATATGATAGTAGGAAGGGAGAGGGTGAAACCCGGCGCCGGCACGTAGCCTACTCCTGTCGAATAGCACCAAGGGGTCTGCTCAAGGCTTAACGCCTCCATCCGACGGACAAATCACGATCAACAGCGTCATATGCCCTCACTCCATTTGGGAACTGTGGAGAGGTTTGGAATTTAATCCAGCCTTTTGGCACGCAATCTAGTGATTAGCAATTGTACACAACCTCCCCTTCACTGCTGGCCAACATTCATTCGACCAACGGGATTTGAACCGGCTAACCTCGGTGTCAGACCGTTTAGACTTCAACGTCTTAACGATCATGGCTACCAGGCGGGCGGATTCGAAACTAAATTCGATTCTTTTTATATCTGATCTTTCTCACCCCCCCACCCCTAAGGGTTCTAGGGTTGTCTTAATCCCACGCGGTTTGTCTCCTGATAGTTAGCCATAAGTGTTCCGGGGTTTCGTGGTTAACAGAGGGATAAAAAGTGTCTGGGTTGAATGGCTGGACAAGGAATTAACTAGAGCAGAACATAACACAACAAATTTGGAATCTTTATTTCTTTCCTTTCGTTCAAATTGAGAGACAGAAAATCTGAATGAGTAACCAACACACATAACAGGTTAATAATGATCTCGTCAGTTCTAACAATGTCAGGGACTTAGAAGTCCGAAAATCAGGTACAAAACTTTTGATAATACCAGGCAGTTAATATACATAGAAAAGAGCCTTATTGCTCTTGACAGATACAATATTTTACAAGAGTACGATCTGCTCCCCAAAAAATACACTACTCAGGAGTCTGAGCTCCAAAATACCATAGACTAGTTTCTTATGGCCCACTAAAATTCCACCTGACAACTTATCGGTTGGCCTCATATTAAAGTATTCATACACAGTTGCCCCGATGTGGGCTTCTCTCTTGCTCAGCTGTTCTCAAAGGGAAGTAACACAAGGAAAGCTTCAACACAGAAATAAAAAAAAATAGGGACATAATTGCCCATACTACGTGGCCTTAATAGTAAAAGAACAGGTTGCACATAATCGGTCATAGGCAAAAGACAAGGAGGCGAAAAACCAGTACTCTTTACAGAAATTGTTAAAATCCTAAGTGGGCTTACGGCCCGAAGATACAGAATTTAATCCTATACTACAGTGGGGTGACTAAATGAGAAACATTAATGCCAAGATAAGATTGAAAAAATATAGAGGTTGAAAGCTTTAGTCACCCAATGCAAGGTTGAATGGGAAACGACAGAAGGTCATCAGTCTTTGTTCCCTTACATTGCATATTTTCCAGTAAGGTGTAGAACCAGAGTCCTCTGACTGGCCGAAAATTCTACATGGAAACCACCTGTTTACAAAAATTAAAAGGAAAAAGGTTGAAACCTTCCTCTCAAACTACACGCAGGAGCTATCACATGTCTAGATAAATTCTGCCATTAGCTTGTGAAGCTTGATCTTTCTCACGCAGGCCTCGCCCCTGCCTCCTGGCTCAGTCAAGTTGCACTCCTCAGCACTGGAGAAATTCAGGCAATACGGCCCCAAAGTGACCTGCTTTTACGGTACCCTAAGGGGAAGTTTCCAGAACTCTTTACTGATAGGCTGGACTCTTGTACACACCCTCTGTTTTAATTGGCAAGAGAACGTGTTTACAAGTATCTGATAGGTTCATTACAATTGAGGAGGAACCGGCTGAAGTGTTGACAACTTCGGTACATAAACACAACAATCCTCAGAAAGAAAGGTTTGCCAACTCCAAAAATAAATAATACTTTTACAAATCGATGGTATAGCCATCTAGCGGTAGACAAGATCTTTGGATGTTTACAAGTTCAAGTCCGTTGGCAAAGATGGCCTTAGAAAAGGTGCTCAGTTTGAATAGCCGGCGAAAGTGTACCCCTGGTACAATAACTATACCAAGTTCGATTGAAATCGCTCCAGTAGTCTCCAAAACTATGAATGTAACACTAATATCGGTCGTTTCTAGTTATATTTACATTTCACCTTCTCCCTTAGGGGTTCTAGGGGTGTT
Source organism: Anabrus simplex (assembly GCF_040414725.1). Classification (NCBI taxonomy): domain Eukaryota; kingdom Metazoa; phylum Arthropoda; class Insecta; order Orthoptera; family Tettigoniidae; genus Anabrus; species Anabrus simplex. The sequence continues at coordinate 1,544,087,812 of NC_090265.1, forward strand.
TTGACCCTACAGTATTTTTTTTACAGACAGTAAGTTATATTTGTACCAAATTTAGTTGACAGTTATGTTGGGATATTCACACTTGCTGTACATTCCTAATTTCGGTCATTTTGGCCGTTTTATTTTTCACCCTTTCTCACCCGCTATGCCAAAGGCGGCTGAACGTGGACTAAAAAAAAATCATGAGTGTTACTATTCATCTCAGCGACCTAGAAAACGATGGATTCGACACTATGTTCGATTAATGTTTTATATCTCATCCCCCTCACTCCTACCCCTAGGAGTGCTAGGGATGTCTTAACCCCACAGTGCTCGTCTCCAGATAGTAATTCATAAGTGTACCAAGTTTGGTTGAAATTGCTCAAGTGGTTTAGAAGGAGATGTGCCATTTACACACACACACACACACACACACACACACACACATCTATATAAATAAACTAGCTGTTGTACCTGTGCTTCGCTACGGAATTCTACACTGTATGCGGAATTGTAGGTTAAGTAGTGTACACGTTGTGAGTAAGATTGCATTAAATTGCATAGCTATTAACATGACCCCAGAAACGCAGCGGGGAGTCGTCATACGCCTTTTCTCATATGAAGACTGGGTTAGGGAATTTTCAGTGTAATGGCAGGTCCTCCTGCCTACTATCAGTCACAATCAAATTTTGGGAGTTAGAATTGAGTTGGGCATTTTTCATTATAATGGCAGGCACTCTCCGCCTGACTTTCCACATCCTCAGACAGACTGTCTTTGTGGTTTTTCCAACTGCAGTCAACATAGCTCATTACAATGACCTCAGTAGGAAGGTCGCGATTAAAGCAGTGCTATCATATGAAATACTCGATCAAATGAAAGGCCGCACATTTTCTTACTTTTAAGGAACAGTACTACACTGCCGATCTAACAATCCAAAGTTCCAGAGCTGAAATTACCAGGCCACAGACAGCCATGAACACTCCTCTGCCAATATTCCGTTAATGTGCGTACTGCTCATTCCAATAAGCGCCTCAGAGTAGGGATCGAATAGCTGGAACATCATGAAGAAATTGTGTTTCAGCAAATTTATGAACCAGAGAATGGCATGCTAAAGAAGAGAATTATCTAGCTCCCCAGCTACTTCTCGCCAATATTCAGGCAGGCTGTTATAAGCCGTACGCAGCAGTAATCCCATCTATTGGAGGTGAATGGCAACAGAAGAGGCAAAGCACATCACAACGAACAGTGGTCAATGTAATGTTATTGTTGATCAATTTTATGAGTTGTCTATATTATAGGTGTTCACATTTAATTTTCTTCCGACTATGTGGTATTAGGGCATCTAATGTAAGGGGAATCTTCCTTTCTTTCGAAGTGTCGGGCCTCTTCGATTTTTTCTCTCTGATTAGTGCTATATAGAGGATGGCTGCCTAGTTGTACTTCCTCTTGAAACAATTATCACCACCACCACAAATCTTATCATAGTCGGTACGGTAAAACAGAATAAGACATACATTATCGGAAATTGTATTCTCTATGTCTTATGTTCCGTAGTACTTTTCGACAGGAACAATAACAGAGGTAATTAAAATCAAATTTGGCGCCTTCCTCTAAACTACCATTTCACCCAGGGTGGATATAATTATAGCGTAGACTGTAGTTCCTTATTTCCCGACTGAATCACATTATTTATCGCCTGAATTATAGCGACTTATTCCCCGACTTTGCATACCGATTTTCATTAAGGAACAACCACTAATAACGTATCTCACCGCTCACCACCCTCTAGGACCCCGGTACCACCTAGGGATGATGAGGTGAATAACCTTACCCACCAGGGTGAGAGTAGAAGAGAGGGGAAAAGAGGACAGAGAGAAAGAGAGAGAGAGAGAGAGAGAGATAGAGACCCTGGTGAGAAGGTTGCTAGCGTGTCCGCCCCAGAATGGGAGTAATAGCGAACGCGAGGGAGAATGAAGGGCACAAGAAGAAAGACAACAAAGGTACAGTCACAATAAAAAACAAGAAACCATAGAAAAACTTACCGGAAGCAGCGGAGGAAGACGACTTAAGGCCGTGGAAGTAAATGCACAAGAAAATCGGTGGCAGTGCTCCACCGAACGTGGCGAATGAAAACCAGCATTTACATGAAGTTAAAAAAAAAATAATTGAAGGGCAAATTGTAGGTAACAAACCAAGTCATCAAGTTGATAAAACCTAGTTTTATTTTAAGACGTAAAGCCAAAATGTAAATAAAGTCAACGTAAAGTTGAAAGGTGGAAAAGGTAATTAACAATAAATAGAATAAAACAGAAAATACCCAGGTATGGTTTAAAAGGAAAATTAATTCATTATTAATTAACAATTAATGGTAAATAAATACTCTTTAACAGATAATAAATTGAAAATTTTATGAAAACAACAAAGAAAGAAAGGATGACCTCCGTGCCTAATAAAATGTGATCAGAAAACAACGGAAAACCAATAGACTTCCTTACATAAATACTACCTTGAAATAAAATGTGATCGATCACGGATAGTTATTTAATAAAAAACTAAGTTAACAATTATTCAATAAAATGGATCTTCAACGCGGCCGCTTCTCATAATTACCAAAATTAAAAACGTTCAGTTTTCACCAAGGACAGTTTCCAAGACATATGGAATTTCACGTAAAAACAAAACTCCTTCGGGGCAAGAAAATAGTAACACCACGTTAAAGGGCGGTCGAAATTAATAAATTAATTTTAAACAGAGAACGATACACTCAACTCAGAAACAAATACTTCTAGATGCACACCGGCTCCCACGCCAGACACATTAAAACCCGACAACAATACACACACAAAAAACGTTGCCAAGGTAACCAGCAAACAAAAGCAACGCCTCCAAAAGGAGGAAAACTGGGAAGAGAAAATAAATGTTAATTCACCCAAAACCCCAGAAGGGGGAGGGGAGAAGAAAACATACCAAACGAATTAGAAAACAAAACACAGAAAAGTAAACAGAAAGCCGAAGAAGGTAAGGCTCACTACCTTGGAGACTGTACCTTGGTTTACAAGGAAAGTAACAATTTAAAGTGCCAAAAATAATTCGTTTAAATTTTAAATTAATAATTCCAATTTAGCTCACGGTGAACCTTCCACATTACTGTGATTAGTTGCCGAAACTGTTTTTTCAGATTTTCGATACCACACACGCAAATAGGTATTAATTCAATGACGAAGTCCAAATATTTATTATTATTATTATTATTATTATTATTATTTTTCCAGAAATCTTCGAAAATATCAAAATCCTCTTCAGGACGACGTTTAAAATGATTTCAAACACTGGTACATACCTTTGGTGATGAAGAAATGAGAGGAATTTAAACCTGACATTGTTGACGAAGAAATACAGTCACACGACCGGCATCCAGACCTCGTTGGGAAGTATCCAGACGAAAAATAAATCCAAAAATATGATCAAAAGAAATGGCAGGAGGTCTCCAACTAGTTCACACGGGGAAAATCCCCGTTAATAGAGGTATCACGGGGGTTTTCTAGAAATCCACCTCTCCATGGCGTAGCTCTCAAACACACAAACGCTCGACATGGCTGACTGAAGCGAACTGAGTCTCGCGTCGGCAAGCGAGGAGGAGACAAGTTTTGCCTGGTAGTAGGCCAGCGCATGCGCAGTTATACTCAACCAACCACAAGCCCAGACAATGGCCCGCTGTCTACAGTAACTTTAAGAAAGTATGCTGGCGTAAGCCGTTTGACACAAATATTCTAGGCCACAGGGCCAGTTCAAAATGGTTATAAGGGGGAGGCTCACATTATTTAATATTGTCTCAGCCCTCCCGCCCCGAAACGACGACAAAATCTCATGCACATGCCATCAATGATGAGGTGGTCACACATACACTAAATTTGGGCGGAGTAGTCCAACAGAAAACGACCACCAAGGATAACTAATTTTAGTTAGGAGTTCACATGACCAGGTTAATAGTCCAAGATACAGTTCCATATCACATAGTTTTTAGAAATAATTGGCGGGGTGCGATCAACATCAGTGTCCAGAAACGTTAACCGAGCACTCGGAAAATCACCAGAGTAAAGTTTGTCATCAAATAGAGAGCACAATGACCAGAGTTCGCCAAATATTCAGTTTCACCCAATACACATTGTTTCAATGCATCACACAGTGATATAGTTTATGACACATGACGCAGTTCCCCTTGAGGTTTGGCAACTCTCACACTAATCACAGATATACTGACCAAAATTAAACAAAAACCACATGATTATAAGTCCACGCATCCAGGTTATTTTCTCAAGCACGGTGGTAAATTAATTTTTAATGCACGAATACCTTTACAAGTCTCCTTTGATATTAAGGAAATGCATGATCTTGTGTTGGAAAGGGAGACAACAGGGGAAATGAAACGCACCGGAAAACCCGAATGGGGGCAAAACCACAAGATGAGGGAGAAAAACAAACAAACCAGGAACTTAAAGTAGGTGAGTATTCAGTTACAGGATCCACAGATCCGCCAATTAACTTTACATAAGCTAGTTACCAACAAACTAGCTGAAGCCCAGAGCTTTCCACTTAGTCCGATGTAGTACCGAAGGAAAAGAAGGGTCCATACAACGACAATTAAGAAATCAAAGGGAAACTACATAAAATATACCATGTTACTCTGCCACGAAGGACACTTAGCCATGACACGTGGAGAAACAAATAACAAGAATACATAGAAACATAGGGTACAATCCAGCACATAATACCAACTAGGACTAAGACAGATATCCCGAAAGATCATGAAAATAACGGAAGGGAAAGCAGAAATATTACTCAAGCACAAATCACCCACAAGAAAAATATATAAGTAAAGGTACAGGACCACTCCAAAGAATAGACGTCCTTGGAACATATGGTTTAGAATAGCAGGAGTTAAACTAAGAGGACACATGAATGACCTATCAAATTACACTATTAGATATTGGAGTGATACACACACAACCACAGAGTGGCGAACTCGTCAATCGGTCCAAGGGTCAAGAACGAGGGGTTGAGCGAAATACAAACCACACTGGGATCGGCAACTTATCCTAGTTCACCAACAAACACAGGTAAGGACTCAAGCATAGAAACATAATTTTGAACAAACCAACGGAAAACCATCAGAGAGAAGGGACGCAGAAACCACACGAGTTACAGATAGGTAAGACAGGCAACAGTAGCATCGATGGGCAATCAGGAGACTCCTATAGGTTACCGGATGGAAAAAATCGCGATCAGTCAATCATCCATAACGGCCACATCAAGGTACAACTACCAAAAATAAATGCACGGGGCAACGTGGTACAGAATAGTAACCACAAACCTAATTCCGCGTGAGGAAGAACAAGTCGAAAATCCCAGAGCCAACAGATAACTAAGAATTGCCCACCCGAAGGTGTACTTCCTCGGAGTAGTGGATACCAAACCAACAGCCAAATCTACCGCGACACAGAGGTAAATTAAAGGACAAATCACATCCCAACCAAGGTGTCTTGACAGCCAAACAACGTAATCCAAAACACGATTACCTAAATAATGACAAGGTAGCAGCACGGGTTATTCATAGAGAGATAAAGGATAGCTATCCTGAACGCGTGCTCACGGACCACAACAAAACAGCACAATACAAGGCAGAAATTACAACAGCAAACTCGGTACAGATTAAGGACTAGGTCCATCCCACAGAAACACAAAAAGGAGAAATATCCTCAGGAAGGAAGTCCGACAGTACCACCGAAAACTCCACACGCCAACCAGTAGATAAGGAAAATTACACTACGTTACCAACCGTCCACAATTCAAAAGGATCCAAACAACCCACAACAACATTACCAAGTTACAACACCGGAGATACAACCATAATGCTGGCAGGAGTGCACCAACCGAACGCCCACAGAAAAAAATCGCAGACAGATTTTCTACATAACTCCAAAACGACCCCCAAAATCAAAGGTTAGGAAGATAAATTCAGCCCAAAAACCCATTACAGGAAAAATAATATAGAGGGTTCACGCATAGAAAACCACTTTTAGAACAGCCGCGAAGAGTGCCCAAAAGGAGGAGTGTCAGATCTCTCAATCATGGATGAATACAAACATCAGTATCCGGAAAAGAAACACCTTTAAGACACGCGGTCCATGCAGAAGGCAAGCAGGGAACCTTTCCGACACCAATAGATCGAAACGCACCACAATCAGAAATCGTACAATACTAAAATGGCACAACTAGCAACCCAATCATGACTAAGCACCACACATCTTCAAACACCCGCACACAATGAAAGGATGACAAAATGGTAAACGCTCAGGCACCAGACACACTCCCTTACATTCCATCCCAAGCACACCATAGCTCAGCAATGATTAAGCCACAAGATGATCGAAGGGTTCAGCGGAAGGAATCCGATGCGGAGCCACAGAAGAAACAAGTCTTTGAAATTACATAAGCCTAGAGAAAACAGAGGGACAACAAAGCACAATTTAAGTTAGATGTCATCAGATTTCCCCAATGGAACTTCGGTAGCGCACTACATAAGCATAAGGTTATACAACGGGGATATCTATTCCAAGGTATTAACACCACCATCACGAGACAATAAAGGAAAGACAATTTCTAACTACGAGGATCCACACCTAGAAACAGTAACATACAAGAAGTACTAAATTAGAATCACCAACACGAGACACAGAAAGGACCAGATTGACTCGCTCGCCATCCCACAGTATGTGTGCTAAATTCACTAACGATACAGGTCAGTTACCAAAGGTGCATCCATCCAGCGGAAGATGCGGTACAATTTGCCAGATCAACCGGGATTAATTTGAGAAACATGAACGCGCCTAATACGCTTTGCTACAGGGTCACTTACCAAAATAGAAACGGGAGACAAGAACTCCAACACAGTGCACGGGCCTTGGTACCTAGGGGCAAGTTTTGCCGAAAACTTATTCACGGCCTTACTCATTGGGTAGCACTTAACATACACGAGATCACCAACATTGAATTTTGACGGTTTCCTACCTTTATCGTACTGCCTTTTGACCTTTTCGTATGACACAGCTAGATTCCTTTTTGCTTCGTTCCAGATCTTTTGAACATCATTAGGCCTAGATAGGTCTGGGAGAAGATCCTCAATACATAGCAGGTTAGACATAGGGGAGTACGGAGTATAGCAAAACATTAAAGACATAGGCGTCTTACCATGGGACTCATGAGTAGCGGAATTGAAAGCATGGGCCAACCAATGCAGACAGGAGTCCCATTTGGACTGGTTGTCATGATGATACGCTATCAACGCAGATTTTAAGTTCCGATTCAACCTCTCTGCATAAGAAGGATTTGGATAGTATGGAATAGTGGTGACATGTGAAATGCCCAACTCAAACAGATACCTTTTGAAGGAGTTACTGGTGAAAGAACTAGCGTTGTCAGATACTAAGAACTTAGGTGGGCCAAATGATGCAAAGATGGAATTTAGACAGGAGATAGAGGTACGTGAATTAGTGGACCTGGTGGGAAAGATCCAACAGAACCGGGAGAAGGCATCTATACAGACAAAAATGTGGGTGTTTCCCAAGGAAGATCGGGGGAGGGGTCCTACGAAATCTATGAACAGTCGTTCCATGGGGCGCGAAGCTTGTGATGAAGACAATAATCCCACCCGGTTATTCAAATTAGGTTTGCTGATGGCGCAAGATTTACAAGATTTGACCATGTTCCTGATATCGCTATCCATTTTCTTCCAAACAAAGAATTGTCTGATTTTCAAACGAGTTTTGAAATTTCCTAGATGACCGCCAAGGGGTGAACAGTGGTAATACTTGAAAATGACAGGTACCAGAACTTTAGGAATGACAATTTTGGAATTATGGTCCTTGCGACCCTTACAACAGAGAACACCCTTAGATAAGGAGTAAGGTTTTACTTCGATCCCGCTACTGATTGTATCAATGATCCTTTTCAGATCCGGATCAGTTTTTTGATGATCTCCAATTTCTTGATACAGCAACGGGGAATCGGTGAGGATGGCACTAACTCCAACCGTATTGACAGCAAGCTCATCGACACACGGGTTGGCTTCCGCACAAGGATTACCTTCAAACATCCTGCTCAAGCCATCGGCAATGGCGTTCTCAGACCCACGAATGTGGCGAACATTAAAATTAAAGGATGAGATCCGTAATGCCCATCTAGTTATCCTACCGGTCCTTTTTGGTCGGTTCAACACCCAAGAAAGAGCCTGATTATCGGTTTCCAGATCAAAGTTGACGTGTTCAATGAAAGATCGAAATTTCTCCAGAGCAAACAGCACAGCTAGACACTCTAGTTCATAAATGGAGTACTTAGACTCCAGATCATTGAGGACCCTGGATACGTAGGCCACGGGCCTACGCCCATCTTCATGTTCTTGTAACAGAACGCCAGCAATAGCACGCCCGGAGGCATCAGTTTGGACAATGAAACGTTTCTCGGAATCAGGAATAGCTAACAAAGGTGCATTAATCAGTGCGACCTTCAATGAATTGAAAGCTTCCTCCTGGGCTTTACCTCAAGTAAATTTTACATTCTTTTTCCTAAGGTCATTCAACGGGGCAGCCACTTCAGCAAAGTTAGGGATGAATTTTCTAAAGAAATTGACCATACCAATGAATCGAGCAACGCCCTTGACATCTTTGGGAGGTGGAAAATCCCTAATGGCTTGAGTTCTGGAATGATCTATGGAAACGCCTTCAGAAGAAACTACATGTCCCAAGAAAGACATGCTGGGTCTGGCGAAAGCTACCTTTGATAACTTCACTGTAAGGCCGGCTTTCCTTAACCGTAGCAATACTTCCCTAACGTGCACCATATGTTCCTCGAAGGTATTCGAATAAATTAATAAATCGTCCAGGTAATTAAAGACATAGCTGAACTTAATGTCAGAGAGAATGGAATTTAACAACCTCGACAACACAGCTGCTCCACAGCTGAGTCCGAACGGAAGTCTGAGGAACTCATACAAGTTCCAGTCGGTGATGAAGGCAGTGAGGGGAATTGATCTCTTCGATAAAGGCACTTGGTAATAAGCCTGGTTCAAATCCAGGACAGTGAAAAATTTCGCACCTGAGAACCATCCAAAACAAGTATGAAGGTCGGGTAGGGGAATAGATTGGAGTACAATCTTACTATTTAGAGCCCTATAGTCAATCACAGCACGATAACCACCAGAAGGTTTGGGTACCAAGAACACAGGGGACGCATACGGGGAAGTCGAAGGTCTGATCACTCCGTCTCTTTCCATTTGCTCAATGATTTTCTTTAATCCAACATACGGGGTGGGGAAAGGCGATAAGAAGGGGATCGAACAGGCTGCAGGTCAGACAACTCAATGTCATACTCGAGTACGTCGGTCAAGCCTAACTTGCTAGTGAACACATCGGGAAATTCCCTGCAAAGATCACGAACTTGCCGTGCTTCGGCATCTCCTAAATGATTCAGGTCAAGCCGATCGATGTCACTAGACTCATCTGACTCAGGGTAACCCGCACACAAAACTTTAGGCATTTTCAAGGGAACGTTAATCAATTCAAATTTCAGGTCAGGAGAAAATTTAAAAAAGAAATTTCGACGCTGGGGATCCAAAACGACACCGGCCCAAGATAGAAAATTGGTACCCAGAATAATGTTACATGATAAATTGGATGTCACCAAGCACTTGATCTTCCAAGTGAAATTCCCAATCCTCAACTTGACCTTCACAGTCCCCAAAATATTTAAAAACTGACAATTAGCCGAAACGCATCTTAGATTAGTGGGTTTTATTTCCGGAAGTTTACACGAGGATTTCTTTTGACAATACCAGGCATAATTCATCAAGCATACTACGCTTCCAGTATCAAGAAGGGCATCTACGGGTTCATTGTTGACCTCGACAAATGTGCACGTGCCAGAGGAGGGGGCATGAGCAGAAATACTATTGCACCTTGGGGGACACACGGGTCTTTTACGAGATTCAGAGTTTACAAACTTAGTATTGGCAGACTTTGCCCTTTCCCTTTCTAGTCATTGAGTACCATTTCTGTCTACCAAGGGGCAATTTCTTTTAACATGCTGTCTAGAGCCACAGAAATAGCAAGCGCCTGGACCACGTCTAACGTCAGGGCAGGAATTTCTTAGATGACTTCGGGACCCACAGTTGTAACATTTACGGGCATTCACTACTTTAGGTGTTGACGGAAGGACAGGACAATTGGTAGTAGTAGGGGGAGGGAAATTCACAGGTCTGGAGGCATCCCCATGTTTGACATCTTCAGCAAAGGAACAGGCCTCTTCCAATTCTTGAAAGGTAGTAGGGCAACGGGTTAAGGAAAGATAGGAGCGGTACGCAGGAGATATTCCTTTTAAAATTCTAGAGACCATTTCACATTCTGGCACAGAAATTCTAAAAACCTTGCAAAAGAATCGCAGATCCAGCACATAAGTTAGCAAGTTCTCATGCAGGAACTGGGTCCGGAAACAGTGTTGGGGCACAAGACTTTGGAGAGCAAGAGAGGGAATAAATTTGGAAAGGACAAGTTCATGAAAGGTGCTAATCGATAAATTTTTAGAGATAGCTTCAGAAATTTCTCTTTTTAGAATCCCTTCACAATGAGGAAAGAGGGCGCGGAAAATCCCCAAATCATCGACTGAGTACACATTACCAGTCTCGGTTAACTCCACCAGAAACCGTAGGAATCGAATACACTCATCGATAGAATTTACAGAAAAGGACTTCACTCCCCGAAAAACTTCCTTTAAACAGTTAGGCGATGACGCCGAATTTAGCTTAGAGACTAAGGTTTCCAGTAAAGGAGCAGTCACACAACACGGACCTTGGGCATGGGTCGAGGACGCAATTTGGTGGGAAGGGACACTCGGGGTAGGTACAGTAGGGTTAAGTCCAGTAGAAATAGAACAATTCTCCATATCTCTGTTAATCAACAGCAAATCTAAATCAGAGGTGATCCCAGAAACCACAGTTAACAATCTAGCACATTCTGACACAAAAACAGAATCAGGCTTAATGGATAATATATCCTGAATTCGGCCCGAGTAGTGGTCAGCTCTGGCCCTCAGCCGGTTTACTTGGGCTTTGGACGGAGGCAACTCAATAAATTCTTCACGAATAATGTTAATTTCGTTAAGATTGTCACAGATTAGGTTAAGGTACTCACCCACTCGACTCCTGTCAATAGAAAATACATTAATGGGGACCTGGGAGTTGGCTGATAGCAAGGCAGCGCACTCAGCAACAGTACGGGCAGGTTCAAGGCCACGAATGGATAACTCGTACTCCAGTTCGGCACGACGCAGGAAGGAGGGGTTCGTAACGGCACGCGCCATGGTAGCAAACATGGAACAAAATAATCAAAAAAATTACACAAGATCCTTGCACTCCCTTTCACAATAGTTATTGACAATAACACTTTTAGTTTTTTAATTTTTGATTTCCATCCGCCAACATTCGCCACAGCACTGCACCGAGCAAGGGTAGGAGGGGAGGAAAGTTAGGCTGCACAAGGCAGAAACAACAGAGATTAGGCAGCAGAGCAACAACAACAACAAACAACCACCGCTCTGATACCACTCTCACCGCTCACCACCCTCTAGGACCTCGGTACCACCTAGGGATGATGAGGTGAATAACCTTACCCACCAGGGTGAGAGTAGAAGAGAGGGGAAAAGAGGACAGAGAGAAAGAGAGAGAGAGAGAGAGAGAGAGAGAGATAGAGACCCTGGTGAGAAGGTTGCTAGCGTGTCCGCCCCAGAATGGGAGTAATAGCGAACACGAGGGAGAATGAAGGGCACAAGAAGAAAGACAACAAAGGTACAGTCACAATAAAAAACAAGAAACCATAGAAAAACTTACCGGAAGCAGCGGAGGAAGACGACTTAAGGCCGTGGAAGTAAATGCACAAGAAAATCGGTGGCAGTGCTCCACCGAACGTGGCGAATGAAAACCAGCATTTACATGAAGTTAAAAAAATTTTAATTGAAGGGCAAATTGTAGGTAACAAACCAAGTCATCAAGTTGATAAAACCTATTTTTATTTTAAGACGTAAAGCCAAAATGTAAATAAAGTCAACGTAAAGTTGAAAGGTGGAAAAGGTAATTAACAATAAATAGAATAAAACAGAAAATACCCAGGTATGGTTTAAAAGGAAAATTAATTCATTATTAATTAACAATTAATGGTAAATAAATACTCTTTAACAGATAATAAATTGAAAATTTTATGAAAACAACAAAGAAAGAAAGGATGACCTCCGTGCCTAATAAAATGTGATCAGAAAACAACGGAAAACCAATAGACTTCCTTACATAAATACTACCTTGAAATAAAATGTGATCGATCACGGATAGTTATTTAATAAAAAACTAAGTTAACAATTATTCAATAAAATGGATCTTCAACGCGGCCGCTTCTCATAATTACCAAAATTAAAAACGTTCAGTTTTCACCAAGGACAGTTTCCAAGACATATGGAATTTCACGTAAAAACAAAACTCCTTCGGGGCAAGAAAATAGTAACACCACGTTAAAGGGCGGTCGAAATTAATAAATTAATTTTAAACAGAGAACGATACACTCAACTCAGAAACAAATACTTCTAGATGCACACCGGCTCCCACGCCAGACACATTAAAACCCGACAACAATACACACACAAAAAACGTTGCCAAGGTAACCAGCAAACAAAAGCAACGCCTCCAAAAGGAGGAAAACTGGGAAGAGAAAATAAATGTTAATTCACCCAAAACCCCAGAAGGGGGAGGGGAGAAGAAAACATACCAAACGAATTAGAAAACAAAACACAGAAAAGTAAACAGAAAGCCGAAGAAGGTAAGGCTCACTACCTTGGAGACTGTACCTTGGTTTACAAGGAAAGTAACAATTTAAAGTGCCAAAAATAATTCGTTTAAATTTTAAATTAATAATTCCAATTTAGCTCACGGTGAACCTTCCACATTACTGTGATTAGTTGCCGAAACTGTTTTTTCAGATTTTCGATACCACACACGCAAATAGGTATTAATTCAATGACGAAGTCCAAATATTTATTATTATTATTATTATTATTATTATTATTTTTCCAGAAATCTTCGAAAATATCAAAATCCTCTTCAGGACGACGTTTAAAATGATTTCAAACACTGGTACATACCTTTGGTGATGAAGAAATGAGAGGAATTTAAACCTGACATTGTTGACGAAGAAATACAGTCACACGACCGGCATCCAGACCTCGTTGGGAAGTATCCAGACGAAAAATAAATCCAAAAATATGATCAAAAGAAATGGCAGGAGGTCTCCAACTAGTTCACACGGGGAAAATCCCCGTTAATAGAGGTATCACGGGGGTTTTCTAGAAATCCACCTCTCCATGGCGTAGCTCTCAAACACACAAACGCTCGACATGGCTGACTGAAGCGAACTGAGTCTCGCGTCGGCAAGCGAGGAGGAGACAAGTTTTGCCTGGTAGTAGGCCAGCGCATGCGCAGTTATACTCAACCAACCACAAGCCCAGACAATGGCCCGCTGTCTACAGTAACTTTAAGAAAGTATGCTGGCGTAAGCCGTTTGACACAAATATTCTAGGCCACAGGGCCAGTTCAAAATGGTTATAAGGGGGAGGCTCACATTATTTAATATTGTCTCACGTAAATATTTGAGAATTAAATTTTAGGCCTTCCCCTAAACCGTTTCAGTCAGTGTTAACAAAATTATTTATGGCCTAGATTGTAGCGACTTATTCCTCGAGTTTGCGTACCGATTTTCATTAAATTCTCTTCAGCCATCTTCTTGTGATACGTGTACGGACGGACGGACAGACAGATAGACAGACAGACAGAAATTACAGAAAAGTAAAACGTGCTTTTCGTTGTTACTGTGGATACGACTGATGCAGAAATACCATCCTTTTCAAATTCTGAGTAATGTACAGACAAAACTCTTATTATATATAATATATAGATGGAAGTCTGTTTGGAGCGATCAATGTATATAGGGAAATATAAAAATGAATATAGACGTGAATTAATGAGGCACTTACAGGCATCTTAGAAACTTAAAACTTGGTACTGTACCTTTCCCTGATCTTTAAATTTTGGGCCTACTTCAGCGAAGAAGCTGAGTGGTGCGTTGGGGTGAAAATGTGTCGCAAAATCTATCTAAAATTAACTTATTAGGACAGGTTCTAGAATACATATTTCGTAAATGAGAAGTCGTGGATATAAAGAGTGGAACAAATTTATTATCAAAATCGCATGAGAAAGCATGATAACTGTGAAAGATAAAAATATAACAACATCAAGTTTACAAAATTTTAGAGAAAAATTCGACTTCACAAGTGTAAGTCGAACCAGGGGTATCGAACCCAAATAATAAACATCGTGAGTGAAAATACGGGGGTATCATAGTATTTTTGCGGTACGGTATGTACAGATGAGTTAAATCTACGTGTGGCACGAAGCCTCGAATTAAATCGTCACTGCAATTGACATACAATTATAGACTCGCATATCTCGCCCTGGTTAAACAAATCCGATCAAGTCCGTAAACATATATCAAAAATGGTCTTGTGACTGACACACATCCCCGAGAAGAATACTGAATTTAATATCAAGCGATCCGCCCGGATAAACAGAAGAGAATGGAACCTCACAACAAAAAATCCAGCTCGTGCGCACACAAACAATTTAATATACAATGAAACATATCCTGAAAAAGAAAACATAAATACAATTGATGTCGTGGTCTGATGTCCCGGTATCGAACTCGGGATATCACCAAGCTGCGCACATGGCAGGTGTTCACCGACTAGGCTTGGCCATATCAGCTGAGCTGTGAGAGTGAGTAAGCAATGAACGAAACTTTAAATGCGAACAGACCTCTTTGCCTCGGTCAGAAACACAACGGTACCGTGCGTACGCCCATTCGTTTACAATGCCTCGGGCAGCCGACATGGAACTACCTGAGTCCCTTACAAATTTTCATCCATATGGATTACGAAACGAGATTCAACTACAACACAGTGACACAAAAAGCGACACAAATAAGCCCTCTTTGCATTCCAAAGCTTTGCGTCATAATAAAAGCCACATCACAGCTCACAGTAACCCGTACTTTACACATACACTCATTAGCGCTTCTCGCGTCTCGGATCTCGAATATACAGGTTCGAATCTTGGCTCTCTCTCGGCCCATTATCTAACCCTTCTCTAGGCTTTCATTAATATCTCGGCTCACTCTCGGCCTGTTACCTAAGTCTTCTCATGGCTAATATCATTAATACCTCGGCTCACTCTCGGCCTGTTATCTAAGCCTTTTCACGGCTAATTCCACTATTGCCTCATGATGGTAGTACACACACAAATCTAGGCTCATCATGGCCTCGCATCTACCCTCCCTGGGTCCGAATCTCATTCTCGGCTACGGGTCGGTTTGTTGCGTACTGTTTAATTCTAAAAGATCCTCGCTCATTGCAAGGGTGGAAATATCTCACTGGTCTCGCTCCAAGCTGAAAACATGCTCCATGCAACTCATGCACATCCTGTCATTAACTACCGTATATGATATTCGGTAACGGTTCCCGCTCGAAACTCTAGAGATAATCTAACATCCGTATCTAACTGAAAATAATGACATCAATAAACCTAGCACCCAAAATGGCTCTAATAGGTACAATAAATAAAACACGTAACAACAACTAAACTATTCTTACCCTTATGCCATCTTAAGCAAAGCTAATAAACCCATGGTTGGCGCGTGTCATTAGCCCCAAGTTGAATTAATTAATTAAACTACACTTGAAATGAGCATGCATTGAAGTTCCGTAATTAAATATTTACATAATTGAAAAGGAAAAGGGCCTTAATCGAGTCTACAACTATATGTCATGCTTAATATTGCAGTTTAACTCATCTGATACCACCATCCGGGGCTCCGTTGTAGAGTTAGCCCATCCTAGAGCTTCGGACGTTGAATCTGGAAGCCTGGCACTCGACTTCTGGCAACGCCGTCACTGCTGTCGTCTTCTCTCTTTTTTTCTCCGCACGTCCAGGAAACTGGATGCTGCAACTAAATGTTCTTCTTCACTGCTATGTACGTATATGCGCACAGTGTTGCGACCTACGTGAGATCGTTTAGCTAATCTCCTACTTTAGATATTAGTTCCGTCACGAATAGAGCCTATTACGATATGAAAACCGGTCACAACAAGTTTATTAGGCAGATAACTTTCCGCGAACCGTACTAAAATGACGAACTTGATCTAGTTCAGACAGCATCTACTCACAGTACGCGTTCGGGCGAGTTAGTTTATATCCTGTTAAAAACTCAATAATTACTTTGTTTAAGGCGCTATGTTAAAAGCACTTTGTCTCGAGGTTTTACGCGAGCGACACCCATCCCACACCGGTCTGTCAAACACAAGCCCCAGCTCCTCGGCTGGCTCCCGTTTATAGAAATGGCCTGTGTCCTTTACTGTTGGTGCATCTCCGTTCTCTCTACAGCCTGTCTTTGTGTACCGGCCGCGTGCCGTCAACGGTCGTTTGAATTTGAGTGAGGAAACCCTAAAGTTGCTTGCTTGTCTCCGCAATGGTGCAAGTAGCCTCCATAATTTAAATCAACATATGTTAGTGTCCAACAGATGATAGAACTGACGCTCATATGGAAATACCTTTATCTAAGAACTCGCTGCCAGGCCTGAAGTGCTCATATCTGGCTACGTGTAGTTGGCATTACCCGCTCCACGTGACCTCTCTGTCATCCTCTCGCAATCTCCTTTCTCTCTCTCTCTCTCTCTCTCCATCTCTCTCTCCCTGGCTGGGTAACGCCTTCTATGTGGTATTCACCAATAAGTTTGAAATAAAGTTTCCTTCCCGTTCGGGGTCTCCACAAGTAATCGCATGGACTGGAACTTGCGCTATGGGGTCGCCTCCAAAGCACGAACTTCAGGCTGTGCATAGTGCTCTGTCTGAATATACTGGTTATATAAAATGATGCGGTTTGGACCGTGATCTAGTGATACGGTACATTCCTCCCATACTCCGATGAAAAAATATGTAATATTTTTGAAATTTTGACAGTAGTCAAAATTTTGTTATTCGATGTTACTACTGGCTTCCTCCTTCAAGTGCTGTTGCTCTTGAATAAGTCACTTGTTCATTTACAGGAGTTCTTCTTGCTCCTTCCTTCCTCGATAGTAGATGTCCAACAATGCCATAAATTTTCTCTGGTGGCCATTGCATTCCGTACACTTTTCGTCCTTAGGGTCGGGCGTAGTCTCAAGTTCTACCAAATTTTATTTCTTCTTCAATCTCTTCATTTTCTGGAACGATCACCTCGTTCCGGATCTTCCTCATGAATGTTGCCCTCATATTCTTCCTGTGCTTCACCGTCTTGGATCCCTTCAATCCTGATTTGCTCTGGTTGGTAATACACTTCGCTGCATTGTTTTTTCCACAGTACCCTCCATGCTCCTCACTTTTTATGAATTGTTATTGTACCCATGGACAATTCTATATGGGCCAACATGTAATTCCGCAAACTTGTGATAGAAACGAGCAGGAGGATCTGAGCTAGTTGGTCTCTTTACCAGAACAAGTTCTCCAACTCTTAAGCTTCTCGTTCTTCGCAGTCGTCACTCAGCTTGGGCCTTGAGGTGTTCTGCAATAGTCCTGATGCACATTTTAGGAGATTGTTTCGGATCACTCGGACAAGGCATCGCTCCGTGCCACGGCCTCCTCGGATATTCATAGCGGTATAACACCGAGGGTATTTGTCCAGTGGACTCGTGACATGTAGTATTAATACAATTAATATAATAGGGATAACATATAACCATTTCCAATGTTTCCGGGAATAAAGATACTAGAGTACTTTACCACTTCTCTCATGATACGTTCGCTTGGGGTTGACTCTGGGTGACGCACACTACTCAACAAATGTTTAATTTCGAGGTTCTCCATTGCATGTTTGAAAATTGCCGACGTAAATTGCGAACCATGGTCACTCAGGATACTTCCAGGTTTTCCCAATGCTGGTAGGACCTTGTTCTTAATCTGGTTGACACCCGCTCAGGTATTTGCCTTCTGGACTGGGCATAGGGTCACAAATTTTGAAAATACGTCCATACAGGCTAAAATAAATTTTACACCTCTACGGGCTTCTGGAAGACCCCCGTAAAAGTCGATTGTGAATAAATCCCTTGGTTTACTGGGTAATAAATCCTAAGAGCTTATTTCAACACGTATGGATTAGGTTTAATGCGTTGGCGAGTGTCTCATGTTTTCAGTACCTGTTGCGTCATTCATCGTAGTCTCGGCCATGTAAAAGTTTGTTGTAATACAGACGCCACCCTATCAATGCCTGCGTGTCAGGTCGTATGGTGTCCTACCCAAAAATGGTCAATCTGGAAATTATGAGGTACCACAGTACGTAGTTTGGTGTGTTCGTCATCTATGTAGTTATGTAATATATTGAAATAGTGAAATGCTGCCTTCTTCTGTGCTTCGACCAAACGTGAAGTACCAGGTTCGAGTTCCCTCTTGAAATACTCGATCATTAACTGAGTGTCCGACTCGTTGGCTGAATGGTCAGCGAACTGGCCTTCGGTTCAGAGGGTCCCGGGTTCGATTCACGGCCGGGTCGGGGATTTTAACCTTAATTGGTTAATTCCATTGGCCCGGGGGCTGGGTGTTTGTGCTATCCCCAACATCCCTGCAACTCACACACCACACATAACACTATCCTCCACCACAATAACACGCAGTTACCTAAATATGGCAGATGCCGCCCACCCTCATCGGAGGGTCTGCCTTACAAGGGCTGCAATCGGCTAGTAATAGCCACACGAAATTAAATTAAATTAACTGAGTTGGTGAATAGTTAAGCTGTTCTGACCAATGTCCTGCAATTTCTCGATGATTTGCTGGTCTTCATCATCCAATACGGCCAGGTTAATAGTTACTTCCTCCAGATTAAGCTTCCTGATTAACGCATTTGCTAGTGTATTTAACCTTCCTGGGCAGTGTTCCATCGTAATGTAAAACTGTTGCACGTATAGACCCCACCTGCTGATTCTTTCACTCGCCATGTTTGTCTTAAGAATGAACGTTAGGGCTTCATGATCTGTTCTAATCGTTATGGGGAAAACGTGCACGTATTTTCACCATTGGTTCAGAGCTGCCACAATGGATAGCATTTCTAGTTCAGTCGTCGTATACTTAATTTCATGAGAACGTAGTTTTCGACTCATGAACGCTAAATACCTTATCTTGTTTTCCTTTTCCGGCGTCTACTGATTTAACACGGCTCCAATCCCGACATTAGATGCTTCTGTTTGAATGATAAATTTCCTGTCGAACGAATGGTATCCCAATTTTACGGAGTTCGCTAGTAGTTGCTCGGTCTTATGTAAAGCTTCAGTGTCTTCTGGCCTCAATTTCCATCGGCTATTACTCTTTAAAAGTTCCTGCAGTCGCGCTACCGTATCTGTTTAAGTAGGACAATGGTCTGCAAAGAATTTACATAGACCTATAAATTGCCTTATGTGCTCTATCCTGGTGGGTGTTGCCAATTGCTGGATAGCTGCAATTTTAACCGGGTTTGGTTTAATCCCGTATCCATCTATTATATGTCCTAGAAATATGACACTCCTTCGGCAAAAGTGGGATTTTTCCAGGTTTACCTTAAAATTACCGTGGTTCAAATCTGCTAGTAATAGATCTAGTTTCACGAAGTATTCTTCTAGAGTTTTAGAGCTAAAAATTATATGTCGTCACAACAAGTTGTAGTCTTTCCCCTCCTGGCTTAAAGTATCTCTCTAAGCTCCTATAAGCGCAGAACTAGACGTCATAAAACCGAAAGTTTGCAACCCCATTAACAAGAACACATAATGAGAACACATAAATAGTAACATGAAAACAAATCACAATTACTTACTATGAGGGCAGTAGCACAAAATGCGTGGAGGGCCAAAACATGAAGGAGAAAAGGACTGGATCTTAAAATCAACGCTTGAAGGTTGCCAGGTCAATATTACTAACTACTAAATAAGAAGCGAGATTAAAGTTAAATTTAAAGAAATTACTTAATAAATTAAGCATAAATATATGTACAATTAAATATATTTTTAAAAACAGTAATGCAAAGAAAATTAAATCGTGAAACAATACTTCGTAATGAATTTTAAGTAGACAAAAATGAAGCTGATATCAACATAAGCTTCTTTAAAGAATTAAATATTAGGAAGTTTTAAAAACTTATCTCTTTAAATAATCTCGTAAATAATGTTAAATTAAGGTATTGAAAGTCTAAAATATTAAAAAATAATAGGTTGCAACCAATAATTTATAAATACTTGAAACATAGATACTTGAACCGTAAGGTAAATTCATAAATAAATTAAATAGATGATTATCAGGATACGGGCCCGCAATTACTAACACTGTTTAAAATTGAAATTTTCAATACTTCCTAGATAAAAAATTACAAGCAACACCCAAGGATACACATACTAAATCCGACCGTGGTTCCAACCGCGAATAAATATTACACAAATAAATGAAGCGAGATTAAATGACAATAAAAGTATAGCAGAAAGCTTTCCCAACTAATTTAAGTATTACAAGGGAAAATAATATAAACGTTCCACACTAAATAACAGAACACGGAAGCACACAACAGAAGCTAGTCGTTACCGACGCCAAGTCATCATCCCATAAACATCGTCAAAGCCACCAAAATTAAAAACGTGCCCATCAGATGAAATAAGATGATACGTTACGTAATAATCAAAGGCCAGGACCCCAAACAATGGGTAGTATGTGACAAGAAAACGTTAACAGAATGGTATATATAAAATTAAATGTCGACCAGCAAATTTCAATTTTTCACAGAATCGATGTTATTAAAAATCATAATATTAGTTTTGATAATAACTCTCATGGGTGATAGTACGAAATTAAATATACTTTTGCTAAACAGTTCGCCAAAGCTTAGCTAATTTTGAATGAAGGGGGCTTTGGACAACGCCAGATGCACGTATGAGGTATTATATAATTAATGGCCAGAAAAATGCAAATAACGACCCCATAATAAAGATAGGGCAGCAGACGCAATAACAGCACAGTTAGAAGGCAAATACAAACAAGCAAGAAAATTAGGAAGGAAAATACTCATCAGAATAAAATAATAACAATAATAATCCCAAAAATGAGTTGACAAATTCAGCACGAACGATAAGATAATAAGTTCAAACAAACAGAACAATGTACTACCCCACAGACACATAACTAGCGATTCTTAGTTACAAATTTTTGTCGAAAAGCAATACCTAGATAAGGCGATTTCATTTGTAGAAGTTAACACAGTTCAATTAAATAAACCATCCGTTGCCGAAATGAACACAGTTCAATTAAATAAGGAAACGTTGTCGATAGAATCCATAAATATGTAGGCCCAACTGACGGTATGATCACTCACTTCAAATAATTCACGGCCGTACGAGATCAGCTGAAATAATTATAATTTCCAGTACTTACTTGTGTGGGATATCCAATTTTAGAACTTACGTTACGTTTATAATTTGCCATCCCGGTAAACGGTTAACACTCATACGAAGTTTTCTTCCTATACTAATAAGATAAATATAGTTTGGAGCCACGAAAAATATAATTAAGCCACGGCCTTAATTCTCTCACAGATTAACCTGGAGTGTCCCGCTGCATTTGCCACACACTCCGAGAATGCCAAGATGTCTTATTACGGACACAGCTTAACATAGCCGTCTTAGATGGTGGTACTCAAGTAACTGCCTCCTTGCTCTCAAAGAAGGCGGAAGTGAGACAGCTCGCAGCGTTCAGAGTTCCCACTGCGCAAGCGCGCCACTTATCGATAGACTATTGAGCGAATCAGAAGGATCCAGCAATGACGTAATAATTGGAGATGCAGTTTAAATTAAATATGCGAGGTAGACTTCACAATTAGACGACAGTTCCAAACAATGGGCTATAATGGTAGACAATATTTCAATACACAAGCAGACATGCCAAATAAATATTTGTTGATATTTTCACGTTACAAGGTAATCTCCGGAAAATGTAGCTTTGGTTGTTGAACATGAAGCCAGTAATGTTCGATCTTCATGTACGGCGACGTGGTGAAAAGAAGCAGTTAGGTCAACGGTTCCGAAAAATTCCATTCCTCCGATCTTCTTCAATAACTCCTTAATTGCCGGTGCCTGTCATATTCAAGTACCAATACGCCACACCGACACAGATAGGTCTTATGGCGACGATCGGATAGGAAAGGCCTAGGAGTTGGAAGGAAGCGGCCGTGGCTTTAATTAAGGTACAGCCCCAGCATTTGCCTGGTGTGAAAATGGGAAACCTGGGAAAACCATCTTCAGGGCTGTCGACAGTGGGATTCGAACCCAGCATCTCCTGGATGCAAGCTCACAGCCACGCACCTCTAACCGCACGGCCATCTCGCCCGGTCTTTTTTGGCTCGTGCATCCAGACATACTCGCACTGAACCGTTGGGTTTAAGCACTGTCAACATAGCATTCAAATACGGCTTAGCTGCTTCAACGATTATATCATTCCGTTCAATTTCTTCAATGATCTCCTTAACTTGGGGAAACAGCTTTTCCGGAATCAGATATAATTTACTCTTTAACGGTTCCCAGCTGTTGACTACAATTTTATATTCATAATTTGGAATTTCCCAGGTTTAGATCCGAAAACTGACTCATGTCGCTCCAGTATATCTCTAAGTTTCCCACGATTTCATCATTAATTTGAGCTTCTGCTAATTTTTCGTGTAATAGGTTCCTAAAATTTTTTCTTTCTCCTGACTTAGTTCTAGGTTGTCTACCATGGCTTCAAAATCTTGAAAAATGTATGGGTGGTTCTCAAGCCAATTCGATGAGATATTGTTCCACTCCTTTTCCCCATACTCGGCTACTGTCGTCCACATTCTTTCTTGTGGATTATGTGCCTTCTGTGGATTCAGTTGAAACTCTTCGCTGACATCAGGTGTCCGAAATTTAATGCAGTTGTTGCCCATATCAGTGATTGCATTATATTCCCTGAGGACATCCGCTCCTTAGGTTAGATTGTACTCCATCTTCGGCAGTATAATGCAAGGGTGTGGCATCACAGATTCTCCTATTTCTATGTCGGAAAAAGCATGTTCCTTGCATACAGTCATCTTATCTGGGATTATGCCCCGTACTTTCAACTTCGAAGTAGGTATCACCGGGACACGAACTCGGCTTGCAGTTCTGTTAATAATGCACGAGAAGCCACGCTTACAGTCGCGCCTGTGTCTAAAAGTGTACGCACACGGAGATGATTTTTTCTCACGTATATTACGGGCAATTCATGGATGATCCTTGAATTAATTTTTATGTGATTGTCGATCAGGTCTTTCGGTTTAACAATCCAACTGTCTATGGAAACAGTAGTCCAATTCTCACATGTTCGTGTACCTCGGAATCCAGCCTATCTCCTAAAATTGGGATTTTTACAGCCTGCTTCGTTGGCATCGAACTCCAGAGCGCTCGGATTCAAGCCTCGTCCTCTGACTTCATTCACGTGTGCCTGATATTCCCTACTGGCTGCTCCTACGTTACTGACATCCCGTTGGTCCTGAATAGCCTCTCTCCATCTTTCTTTTCGTCTTGACGCTTTCGATTCAGTTCCTGGACGTATCGCTTTGACTCGTGACTTTGTTTGTCTGGTATGGCGTTGAAATGCCTGTTCCTTGGCCTTTCGTTCGTGTTGTCCCTGTCATTTCCACGTGAATACGGTCGTCCCAGTCATCCGAAATTTCTGTATCTGCTGGTCCATTCTGGAAATAATTTCTTCTTCTCACTCTTCCCTCGCATGTGGCGTCGTTACCTCTCCTATCATCGTTCCATCGATAGGGCCTTTGGTTATTATTACCACGATTTCTAGTATCGTTCTCGTGTATTCCCCTCCGGTTTGTCTGAGTACATGAGTTCTGCCTGTGGTATTTCCCTCTACGTGGTAGTGGGCTTTCATCCCTCGTCAAGTCAACTGCATGGATCTGTACACTTTACCCTACTCGCGGGAGATTATGCGCAGACGTTTGATCCAACTGCCTTAGTGTGAGCTCGGCTTCCTCGGCTCTTTTAATGTTCCCTGTGATTAACGTGCGTTGCACCTCTACCGGAAGCTTTCTCGACATCGTCGCAATTGCTTCTGGCTTGCTAGGTGGACAGTCTAACTTGCTAAATTTAACGAGCTGCTGGATAAAAGTATCAGCATACCGTGTGGGTATTGTCGCTGCTTACTTTCGAGAATACATCTCCATTCCCAGATTTTGGTGGACTGCATCATTCCAATACTTTTGCAAGAATGCCTTTTTGAACTCCTCGTATGTCGTGAACGTGTATCGAAATGCCGCCATCCAATTTAAAACTGAATCGCCTAAAATCTTTCCACAGTTCGCAGCCGCCTCTCTGGAGGCGTTCAGTAGTCATGGAAGTATTCCTCCATCTCCCTGAGAAAGGATTTTGGCGTAATTCTGTTTTCTCTCGTGAATTTCTTTGGCTTATCGTCAGCTGTTCGCATGAGGTTATATAGCGGAACGGTCCCGTGAATTTTAAGCGTCGAAGTCCTGAACTCCGGCCTCGGTGAATTTAGTACTTCACTCAACGTTGCTGGCTCACTCGCTTGGCTATGCTCAGCTGCCACCTGCTTCGGTGCCTTTCCCATACTGCCTTGCAGTGTATGTTTGGCCTTACTACAATCTCTGCTGCCTCGTAATTCCAGAAGTTCTACTGTGTCCCTTAAGTGCTCGACTTCTTTATCTACCCCTAAGACTTCGGTATTTGTTTTATGTGTGAAGTCAGACCATGCTTGAGTAGCGGAGTATTGTTCCCGGTTATGCACTGTGTTTATTGGCTCGTCAGCTATAACCATATTTACGATCTCTTTCCCTTTCTTTCCGATCATCTAATCTATTTCCCCTCCCAGCTTCTCTGCTGTCTTCTCCTGCGCTTGCCTAATTCTGTCACTCACTTCGTTAGACATCTCTGCTAACTTAGTCTCGGTGTGCCTCCTAAGTCCCTTGATCGACGGTTTTCTCCCACTCCTAGCATCGAATTCTCAATACCGGTAGTAAGGGTTTCTGATTTCTTTTCTGTGGCTATCGCCTTCTCTATTACGTCCCCTTCGATTGCTTTAACTGACGCTTCCAATGTCTCAACTTGTTTTTGTGCCGTGTCTCGCACTTCTACCAATTGACTTTCTAATTTCTCAGTGTTGTTTATACAACACATTCGCACCTCTTCTATCTTTCCGTCTAAATGAACTAGTGTTTCCTAAGTGAGTGAATTATCTGTAACTGTGCCTATTTGCTCGATTCGCTGGTTAGTGTTCTCTGCCATTTTAGTTAAATGTTCTGTAGTGCATTTCCTGTTTAAAACTCAATAATTACTTTGTTTAAGGCACTTTGTCTCGAGTTTTTACGCCAGTGTCACGCACCCCGCACCTGTCTCTCAATTACAAGGCCCCAGCTCCTCGACTGGTTCCCATTTATAGAAAACGTCTGTGTCCATTATTGTTGGTGCATCCCCATCCTCTCTACAGTCTGTCTTTGTATACCGGCCGCGTGCCGTCAACGCTCGTTTGAATTTGAGTGAGGAAACCATGAAGTTGCTCGCTTGTCACCGCAATAGTGCAGCAGCCCTCCATAAATTAAATCAACATGTTTTAGTGTCCAACAAATGATAGAACTAGCACTCGTATGGAAATACCTTGATCGAATAGCTTGCTGCCAGGCCTGAATTGCTCATATTTGGCTATGTGTAGTTGGCACTACTCGCTCTACGTGACAAATTCAAATCTCTCAGTCCCCCTCTCGCAATCTCCTTTCTCTCTCTCTCTCCCTGGCTGGGTAACGCTATCTGCGCGGTCTTCACCAATAAGTTTGAAACAAAGCTTCCTTCCCGTTCTGGGTCTCCAAAAGTAATCGCACGGATTGGATCTTGCGCTATGGGGTCGCCTCATCTTAAAGCACAGAGTTCGGTCTGTGCATAGTGCTACATCTTAATATACTGGTTATATAAAATGATGCGATTTCGAGCGTGATCTGGTGATACGGTACAATACCAGAGAAGCTGATGACCTCAAGATCCCTAGAAAAATCAAAAAATCTCTGAGGGGGTAGCGCTGGTCTTTTCAAATTTGGAGCTCAGCAGAAGAATACAGTCTATTATATATTTTTATATTTATCCTATAGGTTTCATGGTCTTAATAGTTTCCTGAAAGTCCTCATTTTTACCCCCCGCCAAATCAAGATGGCGGCGGAATCTGCCAAACGAGCTAGAAAATTGAAATTTGGCAAAATTGTAGTGTTATGGAAAAATTATACGATGTTAAATGTTTCTCTTTTTACCTCCGAAAAACATCGAAATATGGAGGCAATTTTAATGGCGGTGCTAACCTGCGTTTCGAGGTATTTGGTGGGTAAACGATAATCCGTATCGCAGAACGGATGGCACACTCGAACTCAGCATGACAAGGTCTAAAAAAATGGCCCTATGACTTTTTGTCGTATCACGATCCCTTATACGTTAGATTTGGCTGTATTTCTCATATATGAGCCAAGTTCTTTTTTTCTAGCTGTCACATAAGTATTCGAAAAGTAATGCAGTGTGTGAAAACTGTGCCTATATTTCGGTCTATTCAACGTTTCTGACTCAGTTTAACCCATAAAAATATGAGATACGATAAAACGAAACAGGATCAACCATGTAGATCGCTAAATGAGGCCTCTTATTGTGCAATCCGTTTTTGGATATGTCGTACCGTTTAGCAGCAGTTAATCTGTAAATAAAGGTCTGCAATATTGTAATCGTCATGTACTTTCGTATATCGATCTATATATATATATATAATCATTGAAGTCAATTTGTAGCGCTCTAGAAAGTGGTGTCTGCCATTATAATTAATACTTTACACATCGATAGTGACTGTCAATAGGAGGGGCATCCGCAGTTGTAACCACTACTACCCACATCGACTTTGACTGGCAGTAGGAACGGGGCCTTCTCCAACTCCTGCGTAACTGGAATTGGTAAGGAGGGCCTACCATTGTAATGAATAATTTCCTTCTCGATTTAACTGGCAGAAGGCAAGGTAGCATGAAATTCCGTTCAAAACTTCCCTACCCGATTGTGTCTGGCAGTAGGCAAGGGTGCCCGCCATTATAAAAAGAATACCCATCTAAAATGTAACTGGCATGAGGCAAAGTGGCATGCTATTATAATAGAAACTCGCCAACTCGAATGTGACTGGCAGTTAGCTAATTAGAATTAGGAAAATGGGCCTGTCATTAAAATGATAACAGTACAACTCAATTTTACCTGGCTGTAGGGAAAATGCCTGCCATTATAATGAAAACTCTCAATTTATTTATTTATTTTATTTTTTTATTTTTATTTCATACCACCAACAGAGATGTTTCTCCAATTACAGGTGGCTTAGTCATTATGCATTAATTATTAAAAATAACAATTGTTAGAAAGAGCTTAATATCTAAAAATAAAAATATACAACATTATTAACAAGTAGAGTAGCAAACGGAATTTACAGCACATTAATACTTTTTCAAGTTTAAATATGCTTACTGTAATATCTAAAAATTAATTTAAAAAGTAGACTTTTTCAGGTTCGAAGTGGACTTATGACCTAAAATACTTAATATCTAAAAATGAATTAAAAATTAGAAAAACAGAAACATAAAATAAATTAGGAATTAGGATCTACAAAAGAAATAACTCCAATCTTAGACTGACACCAGTTAAAGAAACTGACATACAAAAATAAAATCATAGAAAGTAACGCATGAAATATATGTGTTTGGTGAGAGATGAGTTGTAGCAATAGGTATAAACAGCACATTAAATCTTAAGTGCAAATAGACATTAGTAATGATAATTTGTTTGCAGTTTTCCCTACATTTTCTTCATCTATATTAAATGATATGAATTTAAATAAAATAAAACACAAAAATGAAACACAAATTAACCAAGAAATAAGTATAAATATAGTACATATATACACCTATAGGGTAAACCTTCAGAAATAGTGAACTGAACTCAAAGTGCCCAACATAGTGTGACCATTACTTCAACTGTGTGCCTTCTTCAATAATTTTACATAATAATTGTATCTAATAGCAAAGTCTAGATCAAGATCAGGAAATTTTTGAACTGTGACGTTATAAGTAGTGCACATTCTGAACAGTGGTGAGCTTCTATAAAATACTGTTTTAGAAATCGGAAGAAACAAGAGATGTCTGTGTCTTAAACTTCCTTTCCGGGTATTGAACGAGAATTGTTGTAGAAAGTAACTGTTATCTACCACATTATTGATAACTCTATGGAGGTATTTTTGATCATTTATTATACGTCTGTTTAATAATGAAGTGAAGTTAAATTCTTTCAGGAGATCTTTATAGTGAATTATGCCGCTAGGAACAAACCTGTTATATTTTTTAAAGTAAAGATAACGTAAGAAACGTTTTTGAACTTTCTCCACATGGTTTTCATAAGATTTGTAAATGGGAGACCAAATTACCGACGCGTACTCAAGTTTGGACCTCACAAGTGTGTTGAACAGAAGTGTGAGGGCTTGGATATTATTTAGCTCTCTGGTGTGTCGGATTAAGAAGCCCAGTTTTTTGTAGGCATCATTAATTGTGTCATAAATGTGTGAGTTAAACGACAAATTGTTTGTGATGCGTACTCCTAGATCATTAATTGAATTAACCTGCGTCAGTAATTCGTTGTTGATAGAGTACACGTGTTCTTTAGGGAATTTTCCGTGTGTAATTTTCATGAAGCAACATTTCTTTATATTGAAATGTAAATTATTTTCTATACTCCATTCGTATAATTGATTTAAATCGCTTTGAAGTTTGTCGATGTCTCCATCACATTTTATTTCTTTGTAAAGTTTTACATCATCCGCATATAAAAGGCAGTTTGAAAACTTAACCTTAGATGGGAGATCGTTGACATAAACGTTAAACAGCAACGGACCCAGGTTTGAACCCTGTGGAACACCAGAATAGACAGAAAAAATGTCTGAATTACAATTGCGATATGCTACATACTGTTGCCTGTCACTAAGGTAAGATGAAATCAGTGATAGCATTGGCGAAGTCATTCCAAATTCAGAGAGCTTTTTCAATAAAATATCGTGATCAATTTTGTCAAAGGCTTTCGAAAAATCCAAGTAAATTACATCAACATTTCCCTGCCTATGTAGAACATTAAAAGAATACTGCGCAAAATTAACAAGATTGCTTATTGTTGATCTACCAGGCATAAAGCCATGCTGATATTCACTTATAGCCCTCTTTACATGAGCGAAAATACGACAATATAAAATTTGTTCTAGGATTTTGCACGGAGCGCATAAAATACAGACAGGTCGATAATTCTCAATCATCTTATTGTCCCCAGATTTAAAGATTGGACAAACTCTCGATATTTTCCAGGCTTTGGGAAATGTCTGCTTCTTAAGTATCAAATTATACAGTCTCAGAAGAGGAATGAGTAACACTTCAGAACATGCTTTTAGGATGTAGGGAGGTATCCCATCAGGGCCACATGATTTTTTGGACTTTAATTTCATAATAGCTGCTTTATATTCACTTGTGGTTATAAATTCTACTCCTAGGGAATCGTTTACCAGTAATCGCGGTGTATCAGGAATAGCGTAAGAAGGTGGAGAAGAAGAGTAAACAGATTTAAAGAACGTTGCAAAACCATTGGAGATACATTGACTATTATCTAGCGTTATATTATTAAGTTTCATACTCTGTAAGGGTGGATCTTTTTGAGTTCGCTTATTTTTAATAAAATTCCAGAATTATTTAGTGTCTTTCGTGATGTTGTTTTGAATTTCAGAGATATAACTATTGTACGCTTTGTTGATTAAGGTTTTAACATATTTCCTGAGTTGTTTGTATATTTGTTTACTATGATCAGAATTTTTTTGTCGTCTTCTATGCAATTCTTTCAACTTAATATTATGGATTATTTCCGAAGTAAACCAAACAGGGTATTTAGTTCTCCAAAAAAATGCTCTTTTGGGGACCGTGGCTTCAAATACAGAATTTACTTTCACGTAAAAATGTTCTACTGCTTCATCTACATCTTCGATTTTTTCCAACTCAGACCAGTCCGTTTCTCGAAACATGTTATATATACCAAGAAAATTTGCTTTCTGAAAATCATACGCTATAGTACGAGTTTGCTTTATTCGATCACGTTCACCTCTTGGTTCTAGAAGAATTGTTAGTGCAGGGTGGTGAGGATCTTCTGGGACTAACGGATATTGCTCTCTACTCACAGTAACACCACTTACATTAGTTAAAACGAGATCAAGAGTTCTATCATTAACATTCAAAACATTATTGAGAGATTTCAATTGATACAGAGACATAAAATTAGCTAGGGACTTGTATGCGATTCCACCATTTAACATATCATAATCTGAACTAACTATTAATGGAAGGTTGAAATCGCCTACAAGTATGATACCCTGGCTTTGAAGTTTTTCATTAGTTTCAAATAAATTATAAAATTTTAAGTGTGTTTCTAGATCACTGGCAGGTGGAAAGTATACAGATACAATGTAGTATGTACGATGGTGCAACACTATTTTAACACATACTGCCTCAATATCCTTAAATTTTACATCTAGTTGCTGTGACATGATCTCCTGATTGACAGCAATAAGTACCCCTCCTCCGCTCTTGGTACCCATTCTATCTCTACGATAAACATTATACCTATTATCCAAGAGTTCACTATTGCTGACGTCACTACTCAACCATGTCTCGGAAATTAACAATATATCATGTGCTGAATCGGTACTATTTACGCAAAATTCATTTAGTTTGGTGTTGAGTCCTCTCACATTCTGATAATAAATAGAAACTATATTAGAGTCCATTATGAGTTTGAGAGATAAGTCATTTTAGTTTAACCTGCTGACGTCTTCAAGTGTTTTCAGATTATACACGTACTGGTCCTCTTCCCGCTTGCGAAGCTTTATGTTGCCTGAAGGATCAACCCACAAATACGCGTAGTTCTTCTCATTCTTCAATCTGCGCGCATGTCCAAGAATCTTCTTACGATAAGGAGTTAAGTTCTGGTTTATGTAGATTATTCCATTACTTGGAAAGCCAAGCTGGGATGCGTTCAGATTCCTCTTCACTTTACGTCTCCGAATAAAGTTTTCTTTATCTGTTCTCCGCACAAACTTCACAATGATTCCCGCTGAAGACTGATGGGGTTGTTTCTTTAATCTGTGGCAGGTGTCGATCATTTCGTTATTCACTTCAATGTCCAATGCTCGACCTAATACCTTCACTAATCCCAGCGTGTCTTCTGTTTTCGTTTCAGGAATTCCATGAATTTCGATGGAATTCCTCCTACCATACTGGTCTAAATCGTCAAGCTGCAATGTTACATTATTAAGCTGCGTTTTAAGTTGAAGGTTCTCCTCTTTCAGTTTGTCAATGTTTTCTAAGCACAACGCTATTTCTTTTGATTGTTGCTTAATTAGCTCCGCGGCGGTGTCAAGTTTCTCATGAGTTAATTTTAAACTCTTGCCCAGTTCCCGTTCTGTTTCCATGTTCTTTATTTTCACGTTCTCTAGTTCCGTCTTTACATTTTTCATCTCTGTTTTTACTTTCGCTACTTCATTCTTCAACTCAGCTAGTAGTTGGTAGATATCACTAACAGATGGCGCCTGGGCTTTATCACCACTGGCTACAACCTGACATGTCTTACACTTCCATAACCGTCCCTCCGATTCTATAATGTCCACATCCTGTTCTGTTAAATCAACACATTTGCTGTGGTACCAACCCTGACATGCTCTGCACTTAATTTTCTGTGAACTATTCCGTTTGCCAATAGTTTTACCACATTTTACACATGAATTCATAGCGGAGAACTTGCGAAACGGTGAATCGATAGTTCAATGGCGATAGTACTCCCTTAGTTTGATATTGTCTGTTGGTAACAGTGCATTCACTACTCTTTGTTTACATCTAACCTACACAATCCGTACTCACTTTATTTGGAATTTTACTGTTCTTTCAGAATTTCGATGCACACGTATTTATCAGTCTGATAGTAAAATGCTAATTGTTAAAAGTACATACCTTTCTAGCTGCATACACAAGGTATAACACACTGAAATTGGAATATGTCTGGGAGTAGCAAGGGGCCCTGTCATTGTAACGAAAACTCCACAAATCGATTGGGACCGGCAGTAGGCAAGGGGCCTTCCATTATAATGAAAACTTCCGAACTCGATTGTGAAGGGCAGTAGGCAAGTGAGCCTGTCATTATCATTACAACTCCACAACTCGCACTTTACACTGGAAATAACGTATGCTGTTTCCGGGATAACGCTAAGAGACATGCAGTTTATAAAACTTATTCACCGAGCTCGATAGCTGCAGTGGCTTAAGTGCGGCCAGTATCCAGTAACCGGGAGATAGTGGGTTCGAGCCCCACTGTCGGCAGCCCTGAAGATGGTTTTCCGTGGTTTCCAATTTTCACACCAGGCAAATGCCGGAGCTGTACCTTAATTAAGGCCACGGCCGCTTCCTTCCATTTCCTAGGCCCTTCCTATCCCATCGTCGCCATAAGACATATCTGTGTCGGTGCGACGTAAAACAAATAGAAAAAAACCTTATTCAGCGCGTGTACAGTAATTTACTTCGATATCCTTATACAATGTAGAATACCGTAGCGAAGTACGGGTTCATCCACTAGTTTTTGTATACCGTGCGATTCAATCTTCCCTGTCAATGTAGTTTTATGCAACCCAACTAACGTGCCACATGGTTGTAAAGATTAGGTTAAGCTGTATTTTGCTCTATACATAGGGTTAGATATTATTTGTTTTAAATTAATTTTGAACTAATTTACTGCACAATTTACACCATAGAAATTGTAGCCTGCGACTCCAGTATTCTACGTTTGGGGTGGATCGAGAGAGTACTGGTTAATTTTCTTCCAGAAAACAAGCACTGCCTCAGTGTATCTGTGCGCTTCTCCTCTCCCCAACATGTTACATCTGTGTTACCAAAATTCGGCTTTATCTTTAAAAAATACAATGAGCTGTAATGTTGCAAATATTTCGTTCATCAGATTACTTAAATATGAAGTACAAACATGCTGTAAGGGATTAATTGTACCTTGGTGTACTTTTGGATCATTTGACGCTCAACTATGGCTGTGATCGCTCCTGCCAAGGTCACACGCGTCGATAATAAATTAACTGGGCTACTTCTCCACGTGGCAGTTAACTTCAGAATGGCGCGTCATTCTAACCAACAAGACGATGGTCTCAGTATGTTTGTTTGGTATTAATGTTAGGCAGTGGTTTTCCAATTGGAACTATTTATCTTAAAGGTTTTGGATCAGTTTAGAACTTCAGCAGTGTACTGTATTTCATCCAAAAGTAACCTCCGAGATTGAAATGATACCGCAGTTCTTATAAAATGATCGAGTTAGATAGTTCCAAGCAAACGATTAACATGATTCAGCAGAACTTCTAGAAAAAAACCGAAAGCGTCTAATTGCTGTGACGAAGTTTTGTCATGGTTTCGTCTTAAAGTTTTCTGTGACCTTGCTAAGACGAAGAAATCCAAACAGAATTGATGCATCTTAAGAGGTAGGGCAGAGGGTACAACTGGTCAGGAACAAAGTTACCCAACATCTTCGTTTAATATGGATGGCTTTTCTGAGTTACTCGACATTCGCTTCACCAGAATGCTAGGAAAGTACTTACGCTGGTCAAAATACGTCACCTAATTTTTTTAACGTGTCTGGTTTTCATTTATTTCTATGAATAGTATAAAGGCGTAGATATGGGGAGGATCAGGGATCTGACCACCCCCTCTCTACGCCGGACCCCTAACAAGTTGATAATGTTATTGGTTTTTCACGTTCCACTAACTACTTTTACAGGGGCAAAATATCTTTCTAGGTCGACGCCCCGAACAAATAGCAAATAAAAAACTTCTTCTACGGTTTTCGGAGACGCCGATGTGCAGAGATTTTGTCCTCCAGGAGTTCTTTATCGTGTCAGTAAATCTACCGAGACGAGCACCTTCAAATATCACCGGAATGAGCCAGGATCGAACCTGCCAAGTTGGGCTCAGAAGGCCAGCGGTCCACCGCCCTAACAATTTACAGCAGCAACAGTTAATAATAATAATAATAATAATAATAATAATAATAATAATAATAATAATAATAATAATAATAATAATCTTTAATTATTAATGTGCGTTTAACGTTTCAGAAATTAATTGTATGACACTCCCTCACAATAACCCTTTTGTTGCCAGTACACTCAAAGTCGTTTAATATGGATTGAATTTCATCCTGCAGTTGTTCTGCGGTGACAAACTGGAAGTCGTTTCTAGATCCACAATGGAGTCGCGCGTTCCTGGCATGTCATTTTGTAAACTGTATGATAGTGTTGTGGTGGCATAATTGCAGGCTTCGTAGCCTGAGCCCCACCACATATGAAAGGTGATTAATAATTATTAGACAATTATTGTTTCATATCCTATCCATCCTAATATGTTTCCACACATACTTCCTCAGAGAAGCACACTTAGAGTAGTGACCACGTGACTCAGGCTGAACGTGTGTCACGCTCAATTAGTTCATCTTTCTCGTCTGACCTTCCTTGGTGAACTCTGAGGGTTTGCAGGACCCAGTGTAATGGCTCTACTCGTTCCTTTATCGAGAAAGTCTCTCTTCGAGGGATCAGAACACAACTCTGAATTTATTGGCATTTATTCATCGTCATTACAGTATAACTTCCAAGCTTTACAATTCTAAGCCGGCAAACAAATGATTTCACCTGTGAAAGGCAATTGGTTAACCTGTATTCTTTGTGTAAGGCATATTTACCCCATAGGTTGCTCTCGGCGGAGACGACCATTCAGCCAAGGAAACAGACATCCAGTAACTTTCTCCGCATTGGCTACGGTCACGACACACAGCGTGCTCTCACGGTGAGCTAGTGTTACTTACTTTTTGATTCGCCCTCGTATTATTTGATTAGTACACAGTTACGTTACAATATTAAAGAGTCTAGAAGAAGAATTGTAATATTTCTCCGTTAATATTAACTTCATCAAACAACTGTACATTATAACAGTTGTGCAAAATACAGTTTGCTGATCCGAAAAACAAAATGTTATAGCCTGCAATGTTCTAAGTCACTAAAACTTATGATAAATAACATTCCGCTAACTGACTGTTGTTAGTTGAGGTGTGCTTAGTCTCTTCTGTTGCCATTCATCTCCGATAGGTGGCATTACTGTTACAATTATAAGCATGTAGAACCCATCAACGAGGGGTACAAAAGAGCTAGTCCACTCATAGGTGTCAACTCGTTGGGGATGGAGGGGCCTGAGCACTTCCAAAGATTTTACAGTGAGGGGTGAGCACCTCCACTGTTTCCAAAGTGGGATTATAGTATCAATAAACAAGACGATTCAGTAGAAATGCGCAAAAAATTAACCAGGAAATAGGGGTTGCTCTACTGAACATTTAGAAAGAGAAGGAACTTGCGATCTGTGTGAGTGATATAATACTGTACAACAGGGCCTCTCAGAGTGCATGCCCCTGGTCCATGCACTGTGCACGGTGCAAAAGACGACTTCGCTTGGTTGACCAGAGTGCAGACCCCCACTCCTCGATTTGGAGCAATAGCGCTCTCTCTCTCTTTCCCCACGCCTGTCTCGCTCGCTCCGCCTGTCTCCCTCTTCCTCACTTGCTCCGTAGCGCTCCAGATCCGAGCTGAGTTGAGCCAAGCTTAGCCGAGTAGCCCAGAGACGAAGCGTTAGTCCGAGCCGAGCCGAATTGGACCGATGCACTGTGCACAGGAACTCTGCGCCTCAATATGCACGCGTGAGATTTTAGGCGTTTGAGAGGCCCTGCTGTACAACAATAACAACAACAAATACAACAACGGTAAAGGTATAAAAACTAAATTAAATGCGTTTAAAAATAATTTGGAAAATAGTAACGAGGTGTTAATAGTGATAGGGTAACTTAAATAGTGACACAAAATGCGCTTCACAATATCAATGGTTCTGAATATATCATTTTCTGCAATACTCTTGTAAAAGTATGTTTTCACAGAGAATGTTTTCTTGAAATGAAATGTATTAATAAATTAGATAGATAAAAAGCTGTAGAAATATCAGAGTGAACAGCCCACCATTATTAGATGCGAGGTCGACTCAACTCAGCCAGCAGAGGTAGACGCGGTGAAACAAGCATCAGATAGTTCAAAGAATCATACAACATCTTCTGCATAAGGGGTTGCAGGACTTTTCATAGGAGCAAGAGGAACCGTATAAAAATTCTTAGTTGGGCTTTTCAAAAGTGTGGGCATTCCCAAGAATCTGTACTGCGATTTAGCCGTCTTGGCCATTAAAGTTTCCGCCCAAATTGTTAGTAATCACCTCTATAGTACTGCATACGAGAAGGATTACCTCCAGAAAACTCTTCATGGTTACACATTGTAACCGTCCAGGGTTCTCCAGCCATATTAATTGTAATTCTACAGTCCAATTGCGTGATATCATTCGATATCAAAATTATCCGTCATCGGCAATTATTCATTGAGACCTGTTAATTTAACTACAGTCAATTGTAAATAAGAAGGCTATTGAAATCATATTACATATATCAGAACATCATTTATTATTAGGGGAGAGTCCTCCAGTACTGGCCGGCATGCAGTACCGGCCATTTCTGGTTCTCGTTTTAGGTGCTATATGGCAGTAGCTTACAGGTGGCATATGAAGGATGGTTTCGTAGGTTTCGTAGAGCGTTATGTCTTGTATGAGATATGAGTATTCTACGTTGGCCGGCTTTCGATCGCGCGCGAAAAGTTATTTTTAAGCCCCAGGCACTCCATTTCCAGGTAAGCTGTTGATTTTGTTTTTATATATTATATGGATTATTTGAGGTTACTATAGCTGGTAAAAGTTTCACGACATCGTCTATTAAACAATATCCAGTTGGGGAAGTTCCTTCACGTGAGTTTCGTACAGTACCGGCCAACCATATGTCTTCCAGTACCGGCCAATAGGACCTTTAAAGAAATAAGATTATATCCACTTATTATCACTTTCCAGAGTGAAATGACCGAGAAAACGGGTAAAATAAAATGAAAATGGACCGAGGACGGGACGAAGATGGCACTAAACTAAATTATTTCTAACAAAAAGGACTGCAAGGCAGGCTGCTGAGGCTTTTTGTGCGCCAAGAAGTACGTTAGGAGACCGTTTGAGAGCACTTAGAGTTGGTGTGGCTATGGATCTAACTCCTCACATGGGAATAATTAAAAAATCCTTTGATTACGGTATATAAAATCAGATGGTTACTTAAATGAAGTATCTAGATCATCTGCATGTCCCTGAACAGGAAAAAATATTACAATTAGCATTCGCTTTGGCCGAGCATTCAAAAGTACCTCACCAGTTCAACAAGGGAAACAAAACTGCCGGAAAGCAGTTTTATTATGATTATTATGTAAATACTAAGGGAATGGAAGAAAACACGTTATGCATTATTTGTTGTGAGTCATTGGATGAAGAATGGGTGCAGTGTACGAAATGCAAAGACTGGGCGCAAGTTGGATGTGTAGACCAAGGGAATATTTTGTATTTTATTTGTAACTAGCAAGATATCCGTGCTTCGCTACGGTATTATACTGAAATTTATAATTGAATGCTTATTGTTTTAGATATATAATCCACCGGAATTCGCGATCTGACTCGTTTACTGCGAGAAACCACCAAAATTCCCGATCTGACTCCTTTTCAATTATTTTACCGCACGTTTCCTCCCATTTTTCAATCTTCCTTTCCAGCAATCGATTTCGTACTTCCCGGGCTAGGCTCAGGTATTCCTCCTGGTCAGTTGGGTCCGTAAATCTTTGCCATCTTTTCGTTTAATCATTTTTAATATGGATAAAATCCTTCAGGAGATCCGGCGTGGTGTCATATTGGGTGCCTTGGCGGCACTGAACCCGCGGCCGGACTGCATTCTTAGTCATTACCCGTCCAGGAGCCGTTACCAGCGCGGTCCGCACATTTGACGACGGTCCGGAACGTTATTATTATTACTATTATTATTATTATTATTATTATTATTATTATTATTATTATTATTATTATTATTATTATTATTATGTGTTGCTGGAATGGCTGATGACAGGGAAAACCGGAGTATCCGGAGAAAAACGTGTCCCGCCTCCGTTTTGTCCAGCACGAATGTCACATGGAGTGACCGGGATTTGAACCACGGAACCCAGCTGTGAGAGGCCGCCTGAGCAACGGAGGATCCTTATAAGTACATTAATAACAGTAAAATCAATTGGTCTCACCTCCTTCTACACCCCACCGCCGTTAAGTTTATTTACCGCCCCCCCCCCCCCAAAGAAAATTAAAAGAAGGCTTGCTCTTTATGTTTAAGTAAGATTCCAAACACCAATGTTCACGTCTGTTACCTTCAGTTTTGAGATATAAGTATCCCCATAAAAGTAATTTACTTTTTTCATTTCATTTCACACTACTCCCCCCCCACCTAAGTGAACTTTCCCGCAAAAAATACTTCTTTCTTTAATAGTAAGGGATCTTCTAAATACCAATTATCACGACTCTAACTTCCTCAGTTTATTATTTATGTGTCCTCATGAAAGGAATTCGACTCCTTTACACTCCCGCCCTCCAAGATGGTTTCCCGCCATAAAACGCGTTTTTCTTTGTTTTTAAAGGAGATCCAAATACGAATTTTCACGTCTGTAACAACTTTAGTTTTTATTAGATGTATGTATTCTCATACAATTAAGCCAATTAAATTTTCAATTCTTTCACCCCCCCCCCCCGCTTCATTGGATTTTAAGAGAATACGTGTTTCTTTCCTTTTAAAGCAGATTGAAAATATCAAATTTCACGTCTGTAACATCTTCATTTTTGATATATCAGTAGCCTAATTAAAAGAATTCAACACCATTTTCAGACACTTTTACCGCCTCCCCCCCTCCGCCAAAGTGATATTTCCGAAAACTAAAAATACACGTTTCTTTATGTTTAATAGAGATACAAAATACCATTTTTCACTTCTGTAACATGTTAAGTTTTTTTTAGATATACTGTAAAAATTCTCATTTTAAAATTTCACCCCTTTTGAGTTCCCCTTAATTGGAGTTTCCAAAAACAAATCACCTATGTTTCTTTACATTTACAGGAGATTCCAAACACCCACTTTTTACGTCTGTAACATTTTACGTTTCCAAGATATTCTGTAGATATAGTCTTTCAAAAAATTCATCCCAATTTGTCACTCCTGTTTAACCGCCATTAATTGGATTTTCCAAAAACTAAAAAATACGTGTTTCTTTATTTTTAAAGGAGATCCCATATACAAATTTTCAGTTCTGTAATATCTTTCGTTTCTGACATATATGTATCCTCATTAAAGGCATTCAACCCATTTTTCACCCTTTTACACCCCTCCTATTGGGATTTACAGGAAACAAAAAAATACATGTTCCTTTATTTTTAGAGGAGATTCCAACTACCAATTTTTACATCTGTAAATTTTAAAGTTTTAAGATGTAGACACACTCATTTTAAAAAATTCACCCCCCTTTTCACCCCCAATACTTGGATTTTCCAGAAAAGGAAAAATACGTGTTTCTTTACTTTTAAAGTAGATTCCAAATACCAATTTTAAGGTCTGTAATATCTTCAGGTTCTGAAATATAAGTAGCCTCGTCAAAGGCATTCAACCCATTATTCACCCTTTTACACCCTTCTTATTGGGATTTTCCGAAAACAAAAGAATACGTGTTTCTTTATTTTTAAAGGAGATTCTAAATACCAATTTTTACATCTATAAACTTTAAATGTTTTGAGATATAGATAACAACTTTTTAAAAATCACCCCCTTTTCACCCCCCCTATTAATTGGATTTTCCAAAAACAAAAAAATACGTGTTTCTTTTTTAAAGGAGATCCCAAACACCAATTTTCAGGTCTGTAATATCTTCAGGTTCTGAAATATAGGTAGACTCATGAAAGGCATTCGACCCCTTCTTCAACCTTTTCCACCCTTCCTATTAGGATTTTCCGAAAACAAAATATACGTGTTTCTTTATTTTTAAAGGAGATTCTAAATACCAATTTTCACATCTATAACCTTTAAAAGTTATGAGATATAGATACACTCATTTTAAAATATTACCCCCTTTCCCCCCCCGCCCTTAATTGGATTTTCCAGAAACAAAAAAGTACGTGTTTCTTTATTTTTAAAGGAGATCCCAAACACCGATTTTCAGGTCTGTAATATCTTCAGTTTCGGAGATATAAGTAGCCTCATTAAAGGCATTCAACCCTTTTTCCACCCCTTTTCACTCCTCCTATTGCGATTTTCAAAAAACAAAAGAATACGTGTTTCTTTATTTTTAATGAAGATTCTAAATACCAGTTTTTTACAGCTGCAAACTTTAAAATTTTGGAGATATAGATTCACTCATTTTAAAAATTCACCCCCTTTTCACCCTCCCATTAATTGGCTTTTGCAAAAACAAAAAAATACGTGTTCCTTTATTTTTAAAAGAGATCAAAAGTACCAATTTTCAGGTCTGTAATATCTTCAGTTTCTGAGATATAAGTACCGGTATCCTGATTGAAGGCATTCAACCCATTTTTCCCTATTTTCATCCTTTTTTACCCCTCCTATTGGGGTTTTCAGAAAACAAAAAATACGTGTATCCTTATTTTAAAAGAAGATTCTAAATACCAATTTTTACATCTGTAAACTTTTAAAGTTTTGAGATATAGATACACTTTTCTTAAAAATTTAACCCCCCTTTTCACCCCCTTAGCGACGGAATATCAAAAAATCCTCTCTTAGCGAGCACCTACATCTTAATATGAATATATCCCCAAAATTTCATTTCTTTATGTCCAGTAGTTTTGGCTCGGCGATGATGAATCAGTCAGTCAGTCAGTCAGTCAGTCAGTCAGTCAGTCAGTCAGTCAGTCAGTCAGTCAGTCAGTCAGTCAGTCAGTCAGTCAGTCAGTCAGTCAGTCAGTCAGTCAGTCAGTCAGTCAGTCAGGACAAGTTATTTTATATATATAGATTACTGCAAAAATTAGACCAAACTTGCACTTAGTAGATGCCAATTCCAATAATTATGTGTTGTCGAGTTCATTCTGTATTTGTTTGATGTTAGTAATTTATTAGACATATATATCTTAGAAAATATTAAATGGCCGGTACTGGAAGAAGATTGTTGCAGTCCTTGGAAATAGAGCTTTGTTGTATTTTTAAATATTATAAACTTTTGATAAGATTTTATGGAAATCACACCCTGACATTGCAAAAGCATTTAATGAAGTTCAAGGTTATTGTATTAAAATCTCATACCGCACAGCATTTTAATTTTTATAAGGGAAAAAGTAAAGGTGGCCGCTACTGTAGGACTCTCCCCTATATTATGAAGGATAGGAATTTATTATGTACTGCAAATTGGTCAATGTGCTGAGACAGAGTTTGTGTCATTTCATCTCATATCTGTGTAAACGGAAAAGTTATTCTTGAGGCTGGAAATTTGGGTGACTCGTTTAACTCATGAGCAAAGTATTATACAGCGCGCAAGGCTAGAACGAGCTACGAGACTACGAGAAAGGAGGGAGGGCAAGATATGATATTAGATCTACGAATCAGATGCTTCGATGGAAAAGAGACTTGGTATGGTGCAGTTACCAAGGGTGGGGATAGATCGTGTATAATATCCCGCACTGGGCAATCCTCACGTACACAATTATTATTTTGGGACAGTGAGTTGTCGCTTCGAGATACAGTACGTAGCTGCTGTGATGTTGGATCAGGGTTAGACGGAACAAGTATACGGCTTGTAGTATATTCTATACTATTCTGGACGAGGAACTACGTTAGTTCAAGTCTACGGTACTTGGTACAAGTTTGTATTGTATCAGGATAACAGCTTAGTTTGATTGAGGTTTCTGATAACATGGAAAAATTCATAACACTGAATCTTCTCCTCCTAAGATCAATGGTGATTAATTTTTCACAAGCATAGGGCTAATGGCTAATTTAAAGACTAGTCAGTTAGGGAGTGTTAGTCCAGATAGACCAAACCATATCGCAGAAGGAAGGAAGGAAGGATATCCATGGAGCCAGTCTACAACGAAAAAAGGGGAACGAGTAACCACGGAGTACAGATGACTTCAATGGAAGCTACAATTGGTGAGCCACAATTAGATAAAGCAAGCAACAGTAAATTTCAGTAAAGTAAATTCTAAATTCTCTCCAAGCTTAAACGAACTTTTCCGATCCATCTCATTTTTTGTAGTAAATTCATTTTATTTTATATTGCGTTAATTTTCTTTCTCAAAGCGATACTTAATGGTTAATTATTTAACATCCTATCCCTGTGCTTTCAGTATAACTCTCTATGCTATTCAATATAAATTTTGCTGTACAGTTTTTTGTTAAAAACTGTAAAGCTGGCGCCCAGTCAAACCATAGAGAAATGGGAAACCATGGAATGATAATTGATATTCTATTTGTGTGGCAATTTGAGGGCAAGCCACATATAGTTTATAATTATATTCAAGTGTCCCCAGCTATTAACTTTCGTCTCCTCAAGCGTGAAGCTAGGAGAGGGAATAGTTACAACACACATTCAGTATTCAAGTGTTATGGTGTACTCTGTCAGGATTAGGAAGCCTAGCATTGTAGGAAGTACAAATACATACATTTCAAAACTTAAAGATGCAAATTTTCATTTCGCTGGACCATTTATTTACAAATCCCCTCCCTTCCTCCCACTCACCAATATATTACAGAAATTGTGGTGCCTATGAGTCCATTATAAAATCAATAGAGTATGATGTAAGCGTGACGTAGTCAGTGGACCTTGAGGTATGCAGGGTATATAAACGTTCATATTACACATTCCCCTGTGGGTGCGGTTGGCGCAATATATCCACAATGTCTCCTGCCAGGGAATCTCAACTTGGCGCCCACGGTTTCGCTAGATGACTCTGGCATTGCTTCCACTTATTTGCGTCCGGCTGTTTGCCATCCGACCTCCCTCCGTCAATCTGCTCTTTACCGACCGCGACGGTATTAGATTTGCAAGTCCTAGGGAGTCTTTCATGTTCACACCCTTCATGGCCCTTTCCTTTGTTCATTCGTCGAAGAGTCGTGCCTCTCCCATTTCCATTCCCGCCCCCTCTTCGGTTCCTGTCAAAAGAGAATGTTTGCCCAGTTGTGCTTCTTCTTAA
Organism: Anabrus simplex; assembly: GCF_040414725.1. NCBI lineage: Eukaryota > Metazoa > Arthropoda > Insecta > Orthoptera > Tettigoniidae > Anabrus > Anabrus simplex. Next base: position 1,544,131,294 of record NC_090265.1, read on the forward strand.
AACAATAAGCATCACCATCACCACCACCTGTTACACACTTTGGGAGCTTGCAGGGGCGGGGACCAAGTAAATAACATTTTGAACTGGAACCCATGTCCGGAAACGTATCGTTTCCCCGCTACAAGTAAAACACCATCACGCGTTTAAATTGCGGTACGTACGTTGATGTTGCAGTGCTTGTGCGTTCACTGATAAGAACGGCTCAACCTGGCGACCACCTCACTGTGCGCCTGTGTATCATGTTGCGGTACACTAGCTCACAAACACCTGGTAGTCGAATACCAGCCGCGGCCACAATCCGAGTAAGTAGATCTCTCTTTGACTTCACGGGGGTCTCATAAATCCAACTCTTGTAAATGCACTCAGAAGAAGAAGAACAATGTACGCTCTCCGCTCCACACACGCGGGACATGTAGACGATTGGCGGTGTTTTGGTTGTATCGGAGAAACCGTACCTTTCCAGACATGGGTTCTTATTCGGAAAGTGTGTAATAAAAATTAAGATGTGCCATTTAGGCAGAATACGATCCACAGGACGTAACTTTTCATTTTAAAAATATCACATACAATGGCTGGAATTCGAACTGCGACTGCTTTGATCAGAAGCCCATAACGATACGAATAAGCTATAATAACTGTCTTCATTATAAAACTCCGTTCTTTGTGTATCAAAACCCTATGTTCACATTCGAATGAATGTCTGGCTCCATGGCTGAGTGGTTAGTGTCTTGCTCTTCGGCTCTAGGAGTCCCGGGTTCGATTTCCGACTGGATCATGACGGTTAATTTCCTTGGATCTGGGACTGAGTGTTTGTGCTGTCTGCAACATCCCTCCAGCACAATAACTTGCAGCTTCACATGCATTGCGGACGCCACCCACCCTCTACGTAGGGTTTGCCTTACAAGGGCTACATGCGGCTATGATAGCCACGTGACATCATTTTACTACTACTTCTATTATAATACTCAACAATACTCAGTAGGATGATATTTGAGGCGGTCAAAAATAGCAATCTCGTGTCTGTGGGTTTATGGACACAAAAGATCTCTGCAGGAGAAAATTAAATTGAATCATTTAAGGCCATGTTCGACACTTTTGTAAAGTATGCCTAAATTCGTCAATTTTCAGCCATGAAACCTTCAATATTTTTATTCACTGCCATATTATTTTAATTTAATTTTTCTAGTGTTTTTTGATAGATCTCATGGTGAAAATAATTTACACTCTGTTTGTCTCTATGCGACATCTACACGCCAAGCTACACCACGCGATAACTGACTTCCAACTGCCTTAACTTGGAGGCCATCTTGTGATGATGTCATGCGGATTATGTCAGCTACTGCGATCACGAATTGTGCTTTCATGTAATATATATTACTTTTCGAACTATAATAACTTTTTGCTTTGCATGAAAAGCGTCTCGTCGATTTCTTGTCGGACACACCTAATTTAAAACAATATAGATCGACAGGCCATTACACTATGACCACGTATCTAATGTGGTGTAGGACCACCTTTTGCCCGCAGAACCATGGTCACTCAGCGAGGCATCGATTCAGCTAGGTGGCATGAGGTATCCTGGCATATCTGGTACCACAAGCGCAAAAGCAGGTCCTCCAGTTGGCGTACACTGCTGGGCGATGGTAATGTTTCACGAACCCGCTTCTCCAAGTTTGAAGCACAAATGTTCAATGGGGGTTCATATCGGGGCCACGACATTCAATCAAATTCACTATCATGTTCCTCTAACCACTCGGGGGGGCGTGATCAGCTCAGTGGCTTAGCTGCTGGCTTCCCACCCGGAAGGCTGAGGTTCGAATCCCGGTCGATTCTGGGTCAAGATTTTGATCTCAAGAATCACGTGACGCCAGGAAGGGCATCCGGACTTAAACCCCCGGCCAAAACTTAAATGAGCCTACGTGGCTCAGCGACCCCAGAAATAACTGGGATAAGCTGAAGAATGTTTGTTTGTTCCTATAACCAGTCCTTCAATATTGAAATTGGCCGCCACCAACAGGAAGCATGGACGGATGGACTTGGTTCCCAATAACGTGTAGATCCTGGATAGCTGTTAGGGATTGGTGTGCGGAAATAACGGGCCCAGTGTGTCGCACGGAAGCATCTCCCAGATGTCCTCCACCAGCCTGTGTCCCCCCGACCGTGTAACCACGTGTCAAAGGCTTTGATGGAACTCGGACATGCACTTGGCTGTCGATTTGATGTACAAGAATTCAGGACTCATCGGACCAGGTGACCTCTTTACAATCATCCACACTCCAGTGGTGATGATTTTGTACCCACCCCATGTACTGCTTTCCGTGGAGTGCAGTCAGCGTTGCGGTGTGACTTCGCAATCCCACGTGCAGCAGTGTTCGACGAACCGTGTGCTGGGAACATTGGCCTGGTCGTCTCCGTTCACGAACTGTGGCCCCGTAGTCGCGCCGAACAATACGCGACAGTCTCCGCTGGTCTTTGGCATCAACGAGCTGATATCGACATACGGCTGGACAACGGGTCGTTGTTTGCGAAACGTTGCACCCCTTTCGATATGTGTTCACAACAGCGGCACGAGAGAAGCCCACAAGCCGTGCCGTTTCAGAGATGCTGGTACCGTGCCATCACGTTCGCTCCTTGCACGTAGTAAGTTTTTATGTAATGAAAGGAAATAGCGTATGGCTTTCAGTGCAGGGAGTGTCCGAGGACAAGTTCGGCTCGCCAGATGCAGGTCTTTTGATTTGACTCCGTAGGCGACCTGCGCTTGGTGAGGAATATGAAATGATTACATATACATGACATATACGCCTAGCCCCCGTGCCAGCGGAATTAACCAATTACGGTTAAAATTCCCGACCCTGCCAGGAATCGAACCTGAGACCCCTGTGGCTAAAGGCCAGCACGCTAACCATTAAGCCATTGAGCCAAACAACGTTTTTATACAACTTATGCATGCATACTACCTGAAACTGCAGTGCAGTGATGTATTTAGAATTGCTTCTTACACATTATACATGCAGAGTACACCTTGAAGCCGCGGTGAAGAGATGTGTACAGTTGTACTGCAGCGATGTACCATACTGGGCCCGTTACTGTTTGTCCTGAACGCTCACGGCTAACTCGCTCAGGGAAGTGGACCGTTCGGAATTGGCCCTCGAATCTTTCCTATCTAACTTAATATACCTTATATGGACTGTAACGGGAGGTAGTCCGCCTCTGTGGTGTAGTGGTTAGCGTGATTAGCTGCCACCCCCGGAGGTCCGGGTTCGATTCCCGGCTCTGCCATGAAAATTTGAAAAGTGGTACGAGGGCTGGAACGGGGTCCACTCAGCCTCGGGTGGTCAACTGAGTAAAGGTGGGTTCGATTCCCACCTCAGCCATCCTCGAAGTGGTTTTCCGTGGTTTCCCACTACTCCTCCAGGCGAATGCCGGGATGGTACCTAACTTAAGGCCACGGCCGCTTCCGTCCCTCTTCCTTGTCTATCCCTTCCAATCTTCCCATCCCTCCACAAGGCCCCTGTTCAGCATAGCAGGTGAGGCCGCCTGGGCGAGGTACTGGTCATTCTCCACAGTTGTATCCCCCGACCAAGAGTCTGAAGCTCCAGGACACTGCCCTTGATGCGGTAGAGGTGGGATCCCTCGCTGAGTCCGAGGGAAAAGCCGAACCTGGAGGGTAAACAGATGATGATGATGATGATGAACGGGAGGTACATTTGTTTAGGTATGAGAACTCTAAAATAAGTGGTAGAACAGAATTTATCATCATTAAGACAGAAGCAAATAAAAGCAAAGTAAAATCATATAAAATGCACACAGTTTACAAACACTATGGGCTCTCGCGCTCCCATCACTGGAATTTACCTGTTCGTTATAACTTGGGGTACGCTATTTCGTAATACTGGGTCAACACGTAAGCTTTATCATTTCCTTGGTCCTCAGATCCATGCTTTCATTACTATTATGCAAGATGTAAATAAGCTTCGTACCAGAGAAAATTAACCTTGCCGTGGCATAGCACGAGTTTCACAAAACTAACACAGAAAAAAATGCATGGATATGAGGTCGAAAATACTAATTCCCCCACCGAGCAAGTGGCCATGCGGTTAAGGTCGCGCGGCTTTGATCTTGCATTCGGGAGATAGTGGGTTCGAACCCTACCGTCGGCAACCCCGAAGATGTTTTGCCGTGGTTTTCCATTTTCACACCAGGAAAATGTTGGGGCTGTACCTTAATTAATGCCACGCCTCATCCTTCCAACTCCTAGCTCTTTCCTATCCCATCGTCGCCATAAGACCTATCTGTATCAGTGCGACGTAAAGAAAATATTTAAAAAATAATTTTTTTTTTCTTTAAACATAGTCAGTATTTGTGGGTATGTGAGTACTCTCAGTACTTCATATTTTCATCATGTCAGTGTATGACACAAGTGGTGCAATCGCATTTTGATGATTTTCAATTGTTTGAATAAAACTATGTAAAAATGTAATTGAATGTAATTGAATAGTTACTCCGATTCAATTAAGTGTCCATGGGGCGAATTGTAAGGTACTCTGCGATGATATTACGTTGGTGGATAACCTTAATTTTAAAGAAAGTGTGGAACTCAGTTTACGAGAATTGAACTTTCACGAATCAAGTGGACTAACCCACGGTTACATATGGAAACGGAATTTTATGATTTTCACACCTTTGTTTCGTTTTTTAGTTTTCAATGATGTTTTAACCCATGGCAATAACTACAGATACCACGAGGAAGTCATGTATTTTTTTGAATTGAGAGTTAATTATCTTTTTTTGGTTCAGTCTTCTACTTTTCTTAATCTGTTCACCCTCCAGGATTGGTTTTTCCCTCGGACTCAGCGAGGGATCCCACCTCTACCACCTCAAGAGCAGTGTCCTGGAGCGTGAGACATTGGGTCGGGGGTTACAACTGGGGAGAATGACCACTATATCGCCCAGGTGGCCTCACCTGCTATGCTGAACATGGGCTTTGTAGGAGATGGGAAGATTGGAAGTGATAGTCAACGAAGAGGGAAGGAAGCGGCCGTGGCCTTAAGTTAGGTACCATCCCGACATTCGCCTGGAGGAGAAGTGGGAAACCACGAGAAACCACGTCTAGGATATCTGAGGTGGGAATCGAATCCATCTCTTCTCATTTGGCTTCCCGAGGCTGAGTGGACCCCGTTCCAGCCCTCGTACCACTTTTCAAATTTCGTGGACGAGCCGGGAATCGAACTGGGCCTCCCGGGGTGGCAGCTAATCACACTTACCGCTACACCATAGGGTCGGACTTGATTCAATCTCCTCCATAAAATATTCCTTTTTGTCGTTCATTGTTTCTAATTGTCTTCAGTACAATAATATGAGTCAGTACAAGTCTTGCCCTTCATTTAACGTAACCAGACCTGTCTTCTTTCCCGTCGATCATGTCAACAAGTTTGTGCTGTCCCCAACATCCCTGCAACTCAGTAAAGTATAAAGTAAAGAGACTAAGAAGGAGGTGCAGGTTGGATACGTATGTATATATGACTGTATTTATGTAGGTCTATGTATGTATGCATGCTAAAACCGTATTAGGAAAATGCAGAGTGTGGTAGTTTCCTGGAACTTCCTGCCACCTCAGTTTACGAGAATTGAACTTTCACGAATCAAGTGGATTAACCGACGGTTACATATGGAAGATAAGGTATATTAGATAGTAGATATATATTAGATAGTATCTTGCCTGTTATATTCGTGTTTTTCTTTGTGTACAGCAATCCTTTTGCTACTTGATGATGCTAGTTGCTTTAGGTCGCACCGACACAGATAGGTCTTATGGCGACGATGGGATAGGAAAGGGCTAGGAGTGGGAAGGAAGCGGCCGTCGCCTTAATTAAGGTACAGCCCCAGCATTTGCCTGGTGTGAAAATGGGAAACCACGGAAAACCATTTTCAGTGCTGCCGACAGTGGGGTTCGAACCTACTATCTCCCGAATACTGGATACTGGCCGCACTTAAGCGACTGCAGCTATCGAGCTCGGTCTTTTGATACTTAAGCATTTAACAGAACGCAAGGTTTCCTTTCTATTAGAGCATAGTAGGATAAAGTAATACTAAAGAAATAATCTTCTGTCTACGCTTTTAACTTTGTTGGTACTCCTTGAGTACGGTAGTCCTTGCGAATTTCAAACCTTAGGCCTAATTGAAATTTTCATTTCTTTTTGTGCTTAATAATAACCTATTGTAATTAGGATACGTCTGAACATAGTTTAAAAACTGTTGTAGTGTATTGTAGTGACTTATTAGAAATTAGAGTGCTTATTTTATTATTTTGAGTAGTCTTGCGAAGTTCAAACATTAATTGTAATTTCCATTTCAGTTTGTGCTTAGCAATAACCTGTTGTATTATAATTAGGATACGTCTGAACGTAGCTTAAAATCATTGTGGTGTATTACAGTATGTTTCTTATTACAAATTAGTGTGTTTATTCTATTAATGTGAAATATTTGTGTAGTATCTATAGTATCTGTTATATCTGTTGTATCTGTATTAACTCTCTTACTAGAATTCTGTTGCATTAATTAGGGTAGACTTAATTGCAGTTTAGAATTGTGTAGACCTAATTATTGTGTATTACTATCGGTTTTCAGTAATTAACGGCAATTTTCATTCCGTTAGGGTGTTGTAGAAAAAAATTCGTACAACTAAGTAGTATTGTAGTGTAGTAGTAGCTTATATTAATGGCCTTGTTGTTGTGTGATCTTTGTGAACTATCCTAGAAAATACTTCTTTCCTTTCATTTTATAGGCATTATTTCTTTCATTTCATTTTTATTTGCACAGAATAAGTTATTTTATTTTTCCTTTTCTTCCCATTATTCCGTAAATAATGGCTACGCAGTACAAGCATAGGAACTGTGGGTGTGGCCAGGCATTAAGGAGTATGAGGGAGGATTTGGAGAGTTTGAGGGAGATAATTAGGATTCTCTCAGAGGACAGGAAGGAAAGTAGGCCTCCCTCAAATAATGTACAGGATACAGTAGGTGTAAAGGAGGGATGGGAAGGAATTGGGGAAATTGTAGAAGACAGGTGGTCTAATGTTTTAAGGGGAAGGAGGTTGCAGGCTAAGGGCTCTGTTCAGGATCAGAATTCAGGACAGGTGTCTGTGAAAAATCGGTGCGAGTCACTGCAGGTAGAACAACCGAGGGAAGATGAGGAGCAGGGAACTGTTGCTGATATGTGTGGAAGTAGGAGGAAAGGAAAAGGTATGAAACGGAAATGTAGTGTAGTGGAAAGGAAAAGACAGGTGGAACAGGGTCATGGGAGGGAGGAAAGCTTCTGAAGCAGTGAGAGAAGATAGGGGTGACCAGGAAGGGAGGGGTTCAAATGAGGTGGGTAGGGTTGAGGCTCTGGTCATGGGGGATTCCGTCGTTAGACATGTGGGGAAAGTGTTTGGAGGAAAGGGAACCGGGGTAGAGTGTTATCCAGTAATCAGCTTGAGGCAGATGTTGAGGAAAGTAGAAGAGACGGAAGAGCGAAAGGAGAAGGTGGTTGTGTTTCACGTTGGTACTAACAATGTAAGGCAAGCAGGTATAAGCACCAACATAGTTGGGGATGTGTGGGATCTGGTAAATGCAGCATGGATGAAGTTTAAGGAAGCGGAGATTGTTATTAGTGGAATACTGTGTAGGAGGGATACTGACTGGAAGGTGATTGGGAAATGAGATTATGGAGTGCGTATGTGGGAAACTGGGAGTGAGATTTCTAGATCCTAATGGGTGGGTAGGAGACAGGGATCTGCGCCCAGATGGCCTTCACTTAAACTGCAGTGGTACATATAAGTTAGGATAATTGTTTAGAAGGGAGTAGTATAATTGGGTGGTTCTGCCGCCTCCTCCTCCGCCCGCGGCGCGGGAAATTTGAATTCTGGCGGGAAATTTGAATTTTGGCGGGAGATTTGAATTTTGGCGCGAGATTTGAATTTGTAAACAAAGCCACGTGCTATTTGACAGCTGTCATCGACAACAACGCATCGCTAACCTCACTGCTGCCATCTTGACGGGCCTAAACCTCACTAGTGCCAACTTAATCTAACTAACGTGAGGTAAACAAATCCACGTGCTTTTTGACAGCCACGTGCTTTTTGACAGACAACAACGCATCGCTAACCTCAGTACTGCCATCTTGACGGGCCTAAACCTCAGTAGTGCCAACTTAACCTAACTAGCATGAGGTAAACAAAGCCACGTGTTTTTTGACAGCCACGTGCTTTTTAACAGATTTGTAAACAAAGCCACGTGCGTTTTGACAGACAACAACGCATCGCTAACCTCAGTACTGCCATATTGACGGGTCTAAACCTTAGTGGTACCAACTTAACCTAACTAGCGCGTGGTAAACAAAGCCACGTGCTTTTTGACAGCCATCTTTAAGCAACAGAGTACAGTGCTGCCCTCTTTGTTGTGGCAGCAAATTCCACGTGCTCTACAAAGCCACATGCTCTTTTGACAGCTGTCACCCGCCATCTTTAACCAACAGAGCACTATGCTGCGGGCAATTTCGTTAACTGTCATCCGACATCTTTAATGAACAGAGCACCGTGCTGCCCTCATGCGGGGTAATTTCGTTAGCTATCATCCGCCATCTTTTAATGAACAGAGCACCGTGCTGCTCTCTGTAGTAGCGGGTAATTTGAAAAGTTCTGTTAGCTGTCATCCGCCATCTTTGAGCACCGTGCTGCCCGGTGACAGCAAATTCCACGTGCTACGCGCAGCTGTCATCCGCCATCTTACATCGCAAACCTCAGTGCTACACTCTATGTGGTGGCGAATAATTTTAAAAAGAAAAATTCTACAGCAGCCATCTCTCGATGCTAATTGCACAAGATGGTGGCTATACATGACTCCTTAAAGGTGCTTATGCAAGATGATCGCTATACATAGACGCCCTTGGGATGCTTGCGCAAGATGGCGGTTATACAAGGCTCCTTATGAGGGATGCTTGCGCGAGATGGTGGTTGCTCTTATGAGGCGGCTTAAGGATCCATGGCTAGAGACGCCCTAAGGATGCTTGCGCAAGATGGCGGATGCAAGATGGCGGCTATACATAGCTCCTTATGAGACAGCCAGTACTCGATACAACATGTGATCAGAACATTGATTGATGTGTTCAGAACACAAAATAAGTAGAATCGAACACTGTACTCGATACAACATGTGATTAAAACATTGTGTGGTGTGTTCAGAACACTACATAAGTAGAATCGAACGCTGTACAACATGTTAGGGGATACCTTTGTTTAGATTGAAACATAACAAGACTAGAATTGAACACTGCACATTGATTGATGTGTTCAGAACACAAAATAAGTAGAATCGAACACTGTACTCGATGTCGTTAACTTCAACATGTGATTAAAACATTGGCTAGTGTGTTAAGAACACTACATAAGTAGAATCGAACGCTGTACAACATGTTAGGGGATACCTTTGTTCTAAGAAGATCAGATTGAAACATAACAAGACTAGAATTGAACACTGCACTCGATGTCGGAAGATCAGATTGAAACATAACAAGACTAGAATTGAACACTGCACATTGATTGATGTGTTCAGAACACAAAATAAGTAGAATCGAACACTGTACTCGATGTCGTTAACTTCAACATGTGATTAAAACATTGTCTGGTGTGTTCAGAACACTACATAAGTAGAATCGAACGCTGTACAACATGTTAGGGGATACCTTTGTTCTAAGAAGATCAGATTGAAACATAACAAGACTAGAATTGAACACTGCACTCGATGTCGTTACATGCGATCAGAACAATGATTGATGTGTTCAGATCACTAAACAAGTAGAACCGAACACTGTACAACATGTTAGGGGATACCTTTGTTCTAAGAAGATCAGCTTGAAACATAACAAGACTAGAATTGAACACTGCACTCGATGCAACATGTAATCAGAACATTGATTGATGTGTTCAGATCACGAAACAAGTAGAACCGAACACTGTACAACATGTTAGGGGATACCTTTGTTTAGATTGAAACTAACAAGACTAGAATCGAACACTGCACTCGATGTCGTTACATGTGATCCGATACAACATGTTAGGGGATACCTTTATCCTAAGAACCGAACACTGTACAACATGTTAGGGGATACCTTTGTTTAGATTGAAACTAACAAGACTAGAATCGAACACTGCACTCGATGTCGTTACATGTGATCCGATACAACATGTTAGGGGATACCTTTGTTTAGATTGAAACATAGCAAGCCTAGAATCGAACATTGTTTGATGTGTTCAGTACAACTTCAATGATTAACACACACTGTGCACATATTGCATAGCTAAAAACACACTGTGCACATATCGCATACCTAACACTTCAAATGATTTGCTTAGTACGAAAATAAAAAAATCTATACCGCGTAGCTAACTCGTTCATCACACTGCTAAGACGCTTAGTAATTGTGAATACACTCATACGAAAATCAAGAAAGCACACTGCGTAGCCAACTCGCTCGGCTCACTCGCTTAGTAATTGCAACACACACGGATAAGAATGTTCCGAGATACTTACATGTTTTTTAAGGGGGGTGAAAGATCATAAATTATATGTACACATGTTGTCTCCTCCAAGTTGTAAGATGAAATAGACGCAGTACTGCGAGTTTCCGCTCTAGCTGGCGAACGGAAGTAGCATGATATCTCAGCAAAAAATAATACGCGTGAGCTTGCAAGTCAGACATAATGATGGATACCGCGATTCAAATCCTGGCAACTTATGCCGTCGGGAAGGGCATCCGGCTAGATCATGTAATGACGATCGCGCAGGCCCCCTCGCCTAGCATTTACGGCTTCCAGTTCGAACCCGCTATCTTCTGAAGTAGCGAGAATGATTGAAGAGTGTTGAGGGTGATTCATTTGTCGGATGGAGGCGTTAAGCTATGTGCAGGCTTCTTCTAGTCAGGGTACGCGATTCAAATCCTGGCAACTTATGCCGTCGGGAAGGGCATCTAGCTAGATCATGTTATGACGATCGCGCAGGTCCCTCGCCTAGCATTTGCGAGTTCGAACCCGCTATCTTCCGAAGTAGCGAGAATGATTGAAGAGTGTTTGAGGGTGATTCATTTGTTGGATGGAGGCGTTAAGCTGTGCGCAGGCTTCTTCGGTAGGAGTAGGCTATGTCGGGATATCGATTTAAAATCCTAGTCAGGAAGGGCAACCGGTCGTATAAAACTATGGTGTGAGGCGGGGTGTGCAAAAAAGCCAGCATTAAGTAAGGGCTGTTGATAGGGGGTGTTAAACCTTGTGCAGGCTCCTTCGAAAATGATTTTTGAGTACAAGACGTTGATGGTGATTCATTTGTCGGATGGAGGCAATAAGCCCTGTGCAGGCTTCTTCAGTAGGAGTAGGCTATGTCGGGATATGGATTTAAAATCCTAGTCAGGAAGGGCAACCGGTCGTGTAAAACTACTAAGCGGCGGGGTGTGCAAAAAAGCCAGCATTAAGTAAGGGCTGTTGATGGGGACGTTAAACCTTGTGCAGGCTCCTTCATCAGGAGAAGCCTACATGCCGGCACCGCGCAGGCTCTTTCGATAGGAGTGGACACTGTGTGTGTTTTAACCTCTCCGTACAATCATGATAGTTTACGTTAGGAACTTACATAGGCTAAATGCTACACATTCCGTGGCAGAGCCGGGAATCGAACTCGGACCTGCGGGGGTAGCAGCTAATCACACTAACTACTACACTACAGAGGAGGACTATTTCAGAATATTTTACAACCTTAATTAGTACTGTGTTTTAAGAGCTTATATGGGCTGAATGGTACTCAGCTAAGAAGACGTTCGTGAGTTACAAGTCGCTTATCAGCACACCGTGTCTTCGTCCAAGGTTACTACTACAGCCGGAAGATACGTGTACAATTTCAGCCAACACATGCATTCCGCTGCTCGCTCTGCGCTGATACGACTTCAAGGACAGTAAAACAAACCCATAGCCTACAGTATGCATGCCTCTCACCCGGTAGTCTCGGGTTCGATTCTCTTCGGAATAAAAATGTGTTTAAATCGCAAGAATTTGTTGAGTTGTCCTTCCTGACACAAAACTAGCAGTATCTAACCTCTTACACTATAGTTTTCAACCGGTTGCCCTTCCTGACGCCAAAGAACTCGGATTAAGAATCTGTTTTGTTTCAAGACTAGTTGTCCTTCCTGATGCAAAATTGGCAGTATCTAAGCTCTTACATCATACGCTATTGTTTTCGACGAGTTGCCCTTCCTGACAACTCGGATTAAGAATCTGTCGAGAATCGGGGGTTTAACAGCTAGATTTTAAATCGCAGTATCACGAACTATTGTTTTACTACCGGATGCCCTTCCTGACTAAGATTTTAAATCGCAAGAATTTGTTTTAAGACTCAAGTCTTGTTATGTTTCTTTCGTAATCTGCAAGTCTAAACAAGCATATCGCTGCACACTCTTGCCTTCACGATGCGTGTTCGATAATTGTTTTCAACCAGTTGCCCTTCCTAACGTCAAAGAACTCGGATTAAGAATCTGTCGAGAATCGGGGGTTTTACAGCTAGATTTTAAATCGCAGTATCACGAACTATTGTTTTACTGCCGGATGCCCTTCCTGACTAAGATTTTAAATCGCAAGAATTTGTTTTAAGACTCAAGTCTTGTTATGTTTCTTTCGTAATCTGCAAGTCTAAACAAGCATATCGCTGCACACTCGTGCCTTTACGATGCGTGTTCGATAATTGTTTTCAACCGGTTGCCCTTCCTGACGTCAAAGAACTCGGATTAAGAATCTGTCGAGAATCGGGGGTTTTACTGCTAGATTTAAAATCGCAGTATCACGAACTATTGTTTTACTGCCGGATGCCCTTCCTGACTAAGATTTTAAATCGCAAGAATTTGTTTTAAGACTCAAGTCTTGTTATGTTTCTTTTATAATCTGCATGTCTAAAGGAGCATATCGCTGCACACTCTTGCCTTCGCGATGCGTGTTCGATAATTGTTTTCGACCGGTTGCCCTTCCTAACGTCAAAGAACTCGGATTAAGAATCTGTCGAGAATCGGGGGTTTTACAGCTAGATTTTAAATCGCAGTATCACGAACTATTGTTTTACTGCCGGATGCCCTTCTGACTAAGATTTTAAATCGCAAGAATTTGTTGAGTTGCCCTTCCTGACGCAAAACTGGCAGTATCTAGCCTCTTACATCATACACTATAGTTTTCAACCGGTTGCCCTTCCTGACGTCAAAGAACTCGGATTAAGAATCTGTCGAGAATCGGGGGTTTTACAGCTAGATTTTAAATCGCTGTATCACTACAGCTGGATGCCATTCCTGACTAAGATTTTAAATCGCAAGAATTTGTTGAGTTGCCCTTCCTGACGCAAAACTGGCAGTATCTAGCCTCTTACATCATACACTATAGTTTTCGACCGGTTGCCCTTCCTGACGTCAAAGAACTCGGATTAAGAATCTGTTTTGTTTTAAGACTAGTTGTCCTTCCTGACACAAAACTGGTAGTATCTAACCTCTTACATCATACACTATTGTTTTCAACCGGTTGCCCTTCCTGACGTCAAAGAACTCGGATTAAGAATCTGTCGAGAATCGGGGGTTTTACAGCTAGATTTTAAATCGCTGTATCACTACAGCCGGATGCCCTTCCTGACTAAGATTTTAAATCGCAAGAATTTGTTGAGTTGCCTTTCCTGACGCAAAACTGGCAGTATCTAGCCTCTTACATCATACACTATAGTTTTCGACCGGTTGCCCTTCCTGACAACTCGGATTAAGAAGCTGTCGAGAATCGGGGGTTTTACAGCTAGATTTTAAATCGCTGTATCACTACAGCCGGATGCCCTTCCTGACTAAGATTTTAAATCGCAAGAATTTGTTGAGTTGCCCTTCCTGACGCAAAACTAGCAGTATCTAGCCTCTTACATCATACACTATTGTTTTCGACCGGTTGCCCTTCCTGACGTCAAAGAACTGGGATTAAGAATCTGTCGAGAATCGGGGATTTACAGCTAGATGCTCGCCGGATAGCCTTCCCGACGGCATAAGTTGCCAGGATTTGAATCGCGGTATCCATCATTATGTCTGACTTGCATGCTCACGCGTATTATTTTTTGCTGAGATATCATGCTACTTCCGTTCGCCAGCTAGAGCGGAAACTCGCAGTACTGCGTCTATTTCATCTTACAACTTGGAAGAGACAACATGTGTACATATAATTTATGATCTTTCACCCCCCCTTAAAAAACATGTAAGTATCTCGGAACATTCTTATCCGTGTGTGTTGCAATTACTAAGCGAGTGAGCCGAGCGAGTTGGCTACGCAGTGTGCTTTCTTGATTTTCGTATGAGTGTATTCACAATTACTAAGCGTCTTAGCAGTGTGATGAACGAGTTAGCTACGCGGTATAGATTTTTTTATTTTCGTACTAAGCAAATCATTTGAAGTGTTAGGTATGCGATATGTGCACAGTGTGTTTTTAGCTATGTAATATGTGCACAGTGTGTGTTAATCATTGAAGTTGTACTGAACACATCAAACAATGTTCGATTCTAGGCTTGCTATGTTTCAATCTAAACAAAGGTATCCCCTAACATGTTGTATCGGATCACATGTAACGACATCGAGTGCAGTGTTCGATTCTAGTCTTGTTAGTTTCAATCTAAACAAAGGTATCCCCTAACACGTTGTACAGTGTTCGGTTCTTAGGATAAAGGTATCCCCTAACATGTTGTATCGGATCACATGTAACGACATCGAGTGCAGTGTTCGATTCTAGTCTTGTTAGTTTCAATCTAAACAAAGGTATCCCCTAACATGTTGTACAGTGTTCGGTTCTACTTGTTTCGTGATCTGAACACATCAATCAATGTTCTGATTACATGTTGTATCGAGTGCAGTGTTCAATTCTAGTCTTGTTATGTTTCAAGCTGATATTCTTAGAACAAAGGTATCCCCTAACATGTTGTACAGTGTTCGGTTCTACTTGTTTAGTGATCTGAACACATCAATCATTGTTCTGATCGCATGTAACGACATCGAGTGCAGTGTTCAATTCTAGTCTTGTTATGTTTCAATTTGATCTTCTTAGAACAAAGGTATCCCCTAACATGTTGTACAGCATTCGATTCTACTTATGTAGTGTTCTGAACACACCAGACAATGTTTTAATCACATGTTGAAGTTAACGACATCGAGTACAGTGTTCGATTCTACTTATTTTGTGTTCTGAACACATCAATCAATGTGCAGTGTTCAATTCTAGTCTTGTTATGTTTCAATCTAAACAAAGGTATCCCCTAACATGTTGTACAGCGTTCGATTCTACTTATGTAGTGTTCTGAACACACCACACAATGTTTTAATCACATGTTGTATCGAGTACAGTGTTCGATTCTACTTATTTTGTGTTCTGAACACATCAATCAATGTTCTGATCACATGTTGTATCGAGTACTGGCTGTCTCATAAGGAGCTATGTATAGCCGCCATCTTGCATCCGCCATCTTGCGCAAGCATCCTTAGGGCGTCTCTAGCCATGGATCCTTAAGCCGCCTCATAAGAGCAACCACCATCTCGCGCAAGCATCCCTCATAAGGAGCCTTGTATAACCGCCATCTTGCGCAAGCATCCCAAGGGCGTCTATGTATAGCGATCATCTTGCATAAGCACCTTTAAGGAGTCATGTATAGCCACCATCTTGTGCAATTAGCATCGAGAGATGGCTGCTGTAGAATTTTTCTTTTTAAAATTATTCGCCACCACATAGAGTGTAGCACTGAGGTTTGCGATGTAAGATGGCGGATGACAGCTGCGCGTAGCACGTGGAATTTGCTGTCACCGGGCAGCACGGTGCTCAAAGATGGCGGATGACAGCTAACAGAACTTTTCAAATTACCCGCTACTACAGAGAGCAGCACGGTGCTCTGTTCATTAAAAGATGGCGGATGATAGCTAACGAAATTACCCCGCATGAGGGCAGCACGGTGCTCTGTTCATTAAAGATGTCGGATGACAGTTAACGAAATTGCCCGCAGCATAGTGCTCTGTTGGTTAAAGATGGCGGGTGACAGCTGTCAAAAGAGCATGTGGCTTTGTAGAGCACGTGGAATTTGCTGCCACAACAAAGAGGGCAGCACTGTACTCTGTTGCTTAAAGATGGCTGTCAAAAAAGCGCGTGGGTTTGTAAAGCATGTAGAATTTGCCGCCACCACATAGAGGGTAGCACGGTGCTCAAAGATAACCGCTGTCAAAAAGCATTTTTTCAAATTATCCGCCGCCACATTTCAACTAAAGATGGCAGCACGGCGCTCAAAGATGACGGATGATAGCTAACAGAACTTTTCAAATTGCCCGCTACTACATGCTTAAGGTAGTAGCCATAAAGAGGGCAGCACTGTTCTCTCTGGATTAAAGATGGCGGATGACAGCTGTCAGAAAATCACATGGGTTTGTAAAGCACGTGGAATTTACCGCCACCACAAAGAGGGTAGCACGGTGCTCAAAGATAGCTGCTGTCAAAAAGCATTTTTCAAATTAACCGCCACCACATTTCAACTAAAGATGGCAGCACGGTGCTCAAAGATGGCGAATGATAGCTAACAGAACTTTTCAAATTGTCCGCTACTACGTGCTTAAGGTAGTAGCCATAAAGAGGGCAGCACTGTTCTCTCTGGATTAAAGATGGCGGATGACAGCTGTCAGAAAATCACATGGGTTTGTAAAGCACGTGGAATTTACCGCCACCGGGCAGCACGGTGATTAAAGATGGCTGCTGTCAAAAAAGCACATGGCTTTGTTTCCAAACAAGAGCACGTGGAATTTGCCGCCACCGGGTAGCACTGTTCTCTCTGGCGGATGACAGCTGTCAGAAAAGCACATGGGTTTGTAAAGCGTGTAGAATTTACCACCACCACATAGAGGGCAGCACGGTGCTCTCTAGATTAAAGATGGCGGATGATAGCTGACAAAAAAGCGCATAGGTTTGTTTCCAAACAAGAGCACGTGGAATTTGTCTTCACTACATAGAGTGCAGCACTGAGGTTTGCGATGCAAGATGGCGGATGACGTACCACATTTCAAAGGTAAGTAGCTAAAGAGGGCAGCACGGTGCTCAAAGATGGCGGATGACAGCTGCACGTGGCTTTGTTTCCAAACAAGAGCACGTGGAATTTGCCGCCACTACATAGAGGGCAGTATTGTTCTCTCTAGATTAAAGATGGCGGATGACAGCTGTCAAAAAGCACGTGGCTTTGTTTACCACGCGCTAGTTAGGTTAAGTTGGTACCACTAAGGTTTAGACCTGTCAATATGGCAGTACTGAGGTTAGCGATGCGTTGTTGTCTGTCAAAACGCACGTGGCTTTGTTTACAAATCTGTGAAAAAGCACGTGGCTGTCAAAAAACACGTGGCTTTGTTTACCTCATGCTAGTTAGGTTAAGTTGGCACTACTGAGGTTTAGGCCCGTCAAGATGGCAGTACTGAGGTTAGCGATGCGTTGTTGTCTGTCAAAAAGCACGTGGCTGTCAAAAAGCACGTGGATTTGTTTACCTCACGCTAGTTAGATTAAGTTGGCACTAGTGAGGTTTAGGCCCGTCAAGATGGCAGCAGTGAAGTTAGCGATGCGTTGTTGTCGATGACAGCTGTCAAATAGCACATGGCTTTGTTTACAAATTCAAATCTCGCGCCAAAATTCAAATCTCCCGCCAAAATTCAAATTTCCCGCCAGAATTCAAATTTCCCGCGCCGCGGGCGGAGGAGGAGGCGGCAGAACCACCCAATTATACTACTGAAGTGTTATAAGCAGGTTTATTCAGGGAAAAGGGGTGGCCTAGGGTGCGGTGTTTTAAGCGAACAGGGAACTGGATATCAAGTAGAGATGACATAAAACTGTTAGTGCTCAATTGTAGAAGCATTGTAAACAAAGGAATCGAATTAAGTAATTTAATAGATATATACTTACCAGATATTGTAATAGGTGTTGAATCATGGCTGAGAAATGATATAATGGATGCAGAAATATTCTCACGGAACTGGGGTGTGTATCGTAGAAATAGGATGGGAATGGTAGGAGGGGAGTATTCATTCTGGTGAAAGAAGAATTTATTAGCCACGAAACAGTTAAGGATGAAAAACGAAATTCTGTGTGTAAGGCTCATCTCTAAAGATAATAGGCAACTTGATGTCCTTGGAGTGTACAGACCGGGAAAGGGTAGCGCTGACGCTGATTCAGAATAATTTGATAAGATAATCAGGTATGTGGGAAACGATAAGGAAAGGAACGGGATTGTAGCAGGTGATCTCAATTTACCAAATGTCAATTGGGAAGGTAATGCGAACGACAGGAAGCATGAACAACAAATTGCAAATAAGTTATATGGGAAGGGCAGCTGATTCAGAAAGTGATGGAACCAACTAGAGGGAAGAATATTTTGGATATGGTGCTGATAAAACCAGATGAGCTCTATAGAGAAACCTAAGTAATAGATGGTATTAGTGATCACGAAGCTGTTTTTGCCGTAGTTAAAAATAAATGTGAAAGAAAGGAAGGTATTAAATGAAGACTGTTAGGCAGTATCATATGGCTGATATAACAGGCATGAGGGAGTTTTAAAAAAGTAACTATGATCGCTGGAAAATGGTAAATAAAAATGTAAACAGACTCTGGGATGGGTTTAAAGCAATTGTTGAGGAATGTGAAAATAGGTCTGTACCGTTAAAAGTGGTAAGGAATAGTAAAGATCCACTATATTATAACAGAGAATTAAAGAGACTAAGAAGGAGGTGCAGTATAGAGTTAGAAATGGTTATGGAAGTAAGGAGAAATTGAAGGAACTTACTAGGAAATTGAATCTAGCAAAGAAGTAAGCTAAGGATAACATGATGGCAAGCATAATTGGTGGTCATACAAATATTAGTGAAAAAATGGAAGGTATCTGTAGGTACTTTAAGGCAGAAACAGATTCAAAGAAGGACATTCAAGGAATCATTAATGAACAAGGGGAGTGTGTATGCGAGGATCTTCAAAAGGCAGAAGTATTCACTCAGCAGTATGTAAAGATTGTTGGTTACAAGGATAATGTCCAGATAGGGGATGTGAGTAATACTAAGGAAGTATTAAAATTTACCTATGATAACAATGACATTTACAGTAAGATACAAAAGTTGAAAACTAGAAAAGCAGCTCGAATTGACACGATTTCTGGGGATATACTAAAGGCAATGTTTTGGGATATAGTACCATATCTGAAATACTTACTTGATTATTGTTTGCTTGAAGGAGCTATACCAAATGAATGGAGAGTTGCTATAGTAGCCCCTGTGTATAAAGGAAAGGGTGATAGACATAAAGCTGAAAATTACAGGCCAGTCAGTTTGACATGCATTGCATGTAAGCTATGGGAAATAATTCTTTCTGATTATATTAGACATGTTTGCGAAATTAATAACTGGTTTGACAAAAGGCAGTTTGGGTTTGGGAAAGGTTATTCCACTGAAGCTAAGCTTGTAGGATTTCAGCAAGATATAGCCGATATCCTGGATTCAGGAGGCCAAATGGACTGTATGCGATTAACCTATCTAAGGCATTTGATAGGGTAAATCATGGAAGACTACCGGAAAAAATGAGTGCTATTTGACTAGAAAAATGAGTGACTGAATGGGTGGCTATATTTCTAGAAAATAGAACTCGGAGAATTGGAATAGGCGAAGCTTTATCTGACCCTGTAATAATTAAGAGGGGAATTCCTCAAGGCAGTATTATTGGACCTTTATGTTTTATATATATATCAATAATATGTGTAAAGAAGTGGAATCAGAGATAAGGCTGTTTGCAGATGATATTATTTTGTACAGAGTAATAAATAAGTTACAAGGTTGTGAGCCGCTGCAGGGTGACCTCGATAGTGTTGTGAGATGGACGGTGGACAATGGTACGAGGGCAGATCAGAAAATAAGTTGCACTTCCCAGTTATGGCCATTTATTACACCACATATACAACAGCAACACGACTATAACGACATACACTGCAACGTCACTTTTCCACATAGTTTCCAAGAGACTCCAAACATTTCTGCGAACGCACAACCAACTTGTCGATGCCGGATGCATAGAAATTTCCTCCAGCGTTCTGCAACCACTCGGAGAAAGCAGCCTTCACCTCCTCATCGGTCTGGAAACGTCGACCACCGAGTTCCGTTTTGAGCTTACCGAACAGATGAAAGTCACATGGCACTATGTTGGGACTGTAGGGTGGATGTTGCCAGACCTCCCACTTGAAACGCTGCAGCAGTTCTCTCGTTTGGCGGGCCTTGTGAGGTGTTGTGTTATCGTGCAACAAAATCACACCGGCGCTCAATTTCCCCCGGCGCTTCTCTTTATTCGCTTTACGCAACCGGTGCAACGATTGACAATACGACGCCGAGTTGATCCTCGTTCCTTTCGGCATGAATTCCACGTGCACCAAACCCTCCATGTCAAAGAACACTGTCGCCATAACCTTACCGGCTGAAGGTTGAACCTTGGCCTTCTTTCGTTGTGTTGATGAGGGGTGCACCCATTCCATTGCTGTTCGTTTCGTTTCGGGGGTGAAGTGGTGGACCCACGTTTCGTCGCCTGTGACGATTCGCCACAGAAACCCGTTGCCATCTGCGGCATAGCGTTGCAAAAATGCCAGGGAGGATTGGAAACGTAGTCCCTTGTGCTCATCGGT
Organism: Anabrus simplex; assembly: GCF_040414725.1. NCBI lineage: Eukaryota > Metazoa > Arthropoda > Insecta > Orthoptera > Tettigoniidae > Anabrus > Anabrus simplex. Next base: position 1,544,152,033 of record NC_090265.1, read on the forward strand.
GAGAAGACATGGGACCCATCTTTGACACAGCTTACGATATCCAAGGAACTCGTGAACAATGGCGAACACACTCCCATACGACATGTTCAGCTGCGTCGCGATTTCTGTCAGTTTAATGCTCCGGTTCTGTCTAATGATCGCATTCACACTGTTGACCTTTGCATGGGTCCTGGACGTTGCGGGCCTGTCTTCGCGATGGTTGTCCGTGATATCCGTGCGTCCGGCTTCGAATTGCTGCCACCACTTTACGATACCTTGCCGGGAAATGGCCCGCTACCCATTCACAGCACTAATTTCATGATGAATGTCCGTGCAATTCATCCTTTTGGCCCATAGGAATCGGATTGTCGCACGCACCTCATATTTGGAGTGAGCGTCCAGTAGACGCGCCATTGCATTTGGCCGCTATTCACACAATACTAGACGAGACACTACAGCAACCTTTCTAACAGACGTGTGGGCAATGTCTGTCCCTTTCTCCGCGGTGCCCACGTTTGCGACACACAGCGCGCTGCTGCGGCGCGTTAGTGCAACTAACCTTTTGATCCACCTACGTATGATGATAAACGGGGTTAAAAGTCAAGTTGTGAGGTTCACAAATAGGAAAAGTCTTCTCAGTTTTAATTACTGTGTTGATGGGGTGAAAGTTCCTTTTGGGGATCATTGTAAGTACCTAGGTGCTAATATAAGAAAAGACCTTCAATGGGGTAATCACATAAATATGATTGCTAATAAAGGGTACAGATCTCTGCACATGGTTATGAGGCTATTTAGGGGTTGTAGTATGGATGTAAAGGAGAGGGCATATAAGTCTCTGGGAAGACCCCAACCTGAGTATGATTCCAATGTATGGGAACCTCACCAGGATTACTTGATTCAAGAACTGGAAAAAATCCAAAGATAAGCAGCTCGATTTGTTCTGGGTGATTTCCGAAGAAAGAGTAGCGTTACAAAAATGTTGCAAAGTTTGGGCTGGGAAGACTTAGGAGAAAGGAGACGAGCTGCTCGATTAAGTGGTATGTTCCGAGCTGTCAGTGGAGAGATGGCTTGGGAGGACATCAGTAGACGAATAAGTTTGAGCGGTGTCTTTAAAAGTAGGAAAGATCACAATATGAAGATAAAGTTGCAATTCAAGAGGACAATTTGGGGCAAATATTCGTTTATAGGAAGGGGAGTTAGGGATTGGACAAACTTACTAAGGGAAATGTTCAATAATTTTCCAATTTCTTTGCGATCATTTAAGAAAAGGCCAGGAAAACAAGAGATAGAGAATCTGCCACTTGGGCGACTGCCCTAAATGCAGATCAGTAGTGATTGATTGTTTTGATTGATTGATTGATTGATTGATTGATTGATTGATTGATTGATTGATTGATTGATTGACTCTGACACTGACTGCCACACCCTGTTGAATACATCGATTCTTGGACGATCACCGCAGTTCAGCAACATTGGGCGTGGTGTGCACTAGGAAGAGTGATCACCTGAGAACATTACTTGCCGTTAGTTCAAATTGTTTTTGACAGCCCAAAACGTACCTGTCTTTTACTTGTAGCTTCCTTATTCAATTCTCAGTCAGTACCAAGATTGTAATTCTGGGATGAGGGCTGGAACGGAGTTCATTCATCCTCATGAGACCAGCTGAGGTACTGTTAAAATGCAGAGACCCCAATAACGAAATCTGAGCTATTTGGCTGAGGATGTCATTACACTGACCACGTGCACTCCGAAAACTTCAGGCCATCTGACTGGGCAGCGGTCGTTTGGCAGGCCAAGGCCCGTAAAGACTGTGTGCCACGATTTTCTTTCCTCTCACTTAAGCATAGTTCTTTCATTGCTGAAGTGAGAAAGTAGGAGCAGTACTGTCATTCTCCAACTCCTTCGATCTAAACATTTTGGGAAGTGACGTGTTTTTGGCACCTGCCTCAAGGAGGGATATCATTGTAGGCGCCTTCTGTAGTTGATCATTGAATTTGTCACGCTCTTTGTAGGTAGCAGCAGTGGCTGTATTCCGTCACGCAGTTGGGATGTGGGAGCGCCATAATACGAGCAAATATAACGAAGGCGACCGTGAAATGACTAGTGCCAATTGTAAGTTGGGAGTTATATTGTTAGCCTTCAGAATGTGTGATGCGAATGATTTGTGGTGCATTGTACACACATTGCGAAAATACAGGAGAGTTATTCTGGACCTCGTCTAAAAGGGAAATCTATTCCACATAATTTTTTTCTCTCTCTTTTGCTGCACATTAATATTGTCGACGCCCTGGTCCAGTGGCTAGACTGCGAGATTGCTGTATGTGTGTGGGTTCTGTCAGCCTCAAGAGGACAATCAAGGAACTATCCGGTACGATGTCCTGATCTCTGACTCGATAAAGCTACGTTAACAAGGATACAATTTTGGATGAATTATGTTCAGTGTTTGGAATCTACGTGGCTTGTGATTTTGAAAGAATGTTCTTACGTTTATACGATAAGAAACTGACTTTCTGCCTGTTATTTAAGTCTGGGGAAGAAATGCATAGGAAAAAATGTATTGGAAATGATACAGTTCTTAAGTAATGTTAAGTAAATACAAAAAAAAACAACTAAATAATTGTTTATGACTTCCAGTAGATCCGTGTTTTCTTCTTTAAAAAAGTAATATGTGCATTATTGTCTACTCCTGGTTTAGGTTGTTCTACGTACGAATTTTGGTCAAAGATGTTCAAGTGTTTAGAGATTTATGAGGACTAAGCAAACAAACAAACAAACAAACAAACAAACAAACAAACAAACAAACAAACAAACAAACAAACAAACAAAAAACAAACTGCAAACACACAACTAACAACGTACAAACATACAAACACACAACACACAGATAAACAAAAGAACAAACAGACAGGCAATCTAGCACAAAAGCAAACAAGCTAACAAACTATCCGTTAAGACTGTAGAATGGATAGAAATGGGCACAAATAGAAGCATTCGGAGAAACACACTTTTAGAGTTCTATATATAGAAATAAGCATATTAACAACTAACTCATTCATCATATATCGACTGAGAATTGCGAAATATCGGATAAACTTAATGTCACACTGTAATATGCGTACAGGAGTTGTGAAATTCAGTTTCTCTTATAACAAATGTTAGATTTTCGGAGCAGTAGTTTTATACCTTGATATGTAGGTGCTATCTTGTCTAATGAAATATGTAGGTCCCTAATATAGTATATTTTTAACTTATTAAGGTATTTATTCGATAGTGTAAAAATTGTACTTCCTTACAGGACTGCGTATTAGTAGTCTTAGCCTTAATTAAGGTTTAGCCAGGTGTGAATGGGAAACTAACAAAAATGATGTTTAGGACTGCAAACGGTGGAATTCGTACCTACAATCTCCCAAATGCAAGCTTGCAGCTACACATTGTTATTATTTTACGTCGTATCGAAACAGAAAGGTCTTAGTGTGACGATGAGATAGTGCGGCGTTAGGACTGGAAACGAAGCAACCACGGCCTTAATTAATGTATACAGCCCCAGCATTTTCCTGGTGTGAAAATGGAGAAACCACGGAAAACCATTTTCAGTGCTGACGACAGCTACGTGACCCAAACCGTGTAGCCAACTCGTTATATAATAATAATAATAATAATAATAATAATAATAATAATAATAATAATAATAATAATAATAATCGCCCTAATAATTAGCGTGTTGGAAGAATGAACTCAGCAAGTTATCAGCCATAAAATTTGATACGGAGCAGATTGTTCGGGTAACAGTGGCCTCGTCTTTACCGTGGCTTTATAGCTCTGCATTCGGGAGCCGGTGGGCTGGTCCCTACCGTTGGCTGCCCTGAGAAAGGTTTTCCGTAGTTTTGCATTCTCCTCACTAAGGCGAATGCCGGGTCAGTTCCTTTTAAAGGACAACGCCACTTCCTTCTCACGACAACACATCTTCTGGCTTGAGAGAGGGTGTCGCTCTCTAGGAGGTCCGCCCTACCCCATCAGGGCGCGGAATGAAGACATTCTAGTAGTATGTAATTTAAGATATCCGCCACTCTTACGGCATGCCTCTCAAGCGCGACCGAAGAACTCAAACCCCTTGTCAAGGAAGTGAAGGAGTGCTCTTGAGTTAAAGTAGCCCGAGGCGAGGTGTCTCGTCTTACACACGATAGCAGTGAACGTAGTGTTCACACCGTGGAGACAAGACAAGACCCCCACGCATGTTGCGTGTGTTCTGACAGGTTAAGTGCGACCAGGTTACTGTACTTCGTACTCGATACGTGTACTGCACGACCTGAAGAGGATGAAGAAGAGTGAGCAAATAAGACAGTGAAAGGACTCCCATCCGTCGCTCAATGTCTGATAGGCATTCGTCACGATAGTTTTATTAAATATATGAGTAATCTTTCCCTTTATCGCTTTCGGAAGTCCTCGCAGTTTCCAGCTCAGCGTCTACTCACACAATTTGTGTGAATTTTGACGGGGCTAATCACAAATAATAGTTTATTTCATATTGTGACGAATTATATATTCCATAATTCTTCGAAATAATGTGGAAAGTTGAACGTTAAGGTACTGTAGTTACTTGCTGCACTGAACTTCTATCAACGTAAAAACATACCATCTGAAAATTTTTTCAGTGCATGCAAAACAGTAACTTACATACCAGATGGCTATACTTCGTCACATGTGCCATTCAGTTTCATCTATTGGATTTTTCTCAATGTTATCGAATCTTTCCCGAATGACGTCAACTGTCTGAAGGGTGCGCCCTGAACTGAGCTTGATGTGTTCATCTTAGCATTATTTCAATTAAAATAAAGACATGCAACATAATATGATATTATACGCTACAAGGGTTGACGTGTTTCATGTAGGTATTCGTTTCGAAATTCCTGCCGAGCCGCCCTTGGGTGCCGATCATTTTGACAAATTATGAATAACTAGCAGAAGTACCTGCTCTTCGTACGGGTTATCAGAAACTGGCTTTAGTTACTCATGCTATCGGTGTGAGCGACTTCATGAGATATTTATATCATTGGTGTATTTGCTTAAGCACGTAGAAATTATTTGTCATGTTTTGAATTATAGTGTATGTTCTTCTTCTTTTCTTCATGGGGCCTCTAAATATTAGTTCGTAATTAGCATCGACCTCTAAAATCTTTTGCTACCACGTTTTTCCTTCATACCCACCTAGATATACCTGCACCCTTCACAAAGCTGCAGGTTTAGTGTAAGTATACTTCCGCTAGATAGTACCACAAATATAAATATTATTGAATGTATTTGTTTGATCCGACATTTCGTAACTATTACAAATGATCATGGAAATACGCGATGCATAAAATAAACTACTATAATTATCGAGAATTATAATTCTCAGGGCTTGTCACTCATGTCGCACATCATGTAATGAATCAGAGTACAAATATTGATAAATTTTTTCAAGTCATGGGCGCACCATCTTGACAATTGTGTACAGTATATAGATTGTTTTCATGGTTACAATGATCGTAAAAGTGGACCAAAATATCGGCACTAATAACATCAGTGATCCTACTACATGATTTGATAGAAAATACTTTAAATTATAGGCAACAGACTCCGCAAAATGCTGAAACCTAAGCCAGTACTAAAAACGGAGGCCCGTCGGCAACCGCTGGTCGCTGTACTACGGAGATCTCCGGGGCTATTATTTTTACACTTCACTCCCTTTTCCAGATATTTGTTCCAGATAATAAGTCATATGTGTATCAGTTTTGGTTGGCAGCTATGCCCAAACGCACATGCATAATCTAGCTGCTGTAGAATCCTGGAGCTGACGTTGCCATGGTTACGGCCGTTCGTTTCTTTATCCGATTCCTAGAGCAGGGGTAGTGTGGTTTGTGGTCCCAGTATTTCCATAACGGTTGGTTTTAGGGCCCGAAGGGTTTACCGAGTTTTGTTCTTTGCGCCAAGGGGCTTAAAAGGAGCTTTGTCTCGTCCTTTACGACAAATTCGATTTCGCCTATATTAGCTATTATTTTAATATTTTTATAACTCCCCCCGTCGCCCCCCCTCGACTTATTTTGAAAATAAAATACAGCCCATGTTACCCACTGGCAATGTAACTTTCTATAGGTGAAGTCATTTTTAAAATCAGTTCAGTAGTTTTTGAGCCTATTCGTTACAAACAAACAAATTTTTCCTCTATCCCTACACATGCGGTTGCCGTCAGGAAGGGCATCCAGCCGTAAAAAGGGTCAAATCCACATGTGCGACACAGTTCGCACTCGCAACCCCATAGGTGTGGGTAAAGATAGAAGAAGAAGATACTCATTTTAAAAACTCACCCGCTTTTTATTCTTTTCACTCCCTTAAGGGGATTTTCCAAAAAAGAGTGTGTTCATTTTTAAAGGAGATTCCAAGTACCAATTTTAAAGTCTGTAACATCTTCATTTTTTTGCGATATTTGTATCCTCACATAAATAATTCAACTCCTTCCTCAATTCTTTTCACCCCGTCCCCTTAAGTGGATTTTCTGAAAACGAATATTTGTGTTCTTTTATTTTTAAGGGAGATTCCAAATATCAATTTTTATGTCTGTAACATGTTAGGTTTCTTGATTTATTGTAGATAATTTCGCTGCTATAGAATCCTGGAGCTGACGTTTCCATGGTTACGGCAGTTCATTACTTTATCCAATTCCTAGAGCAGGGGTAGTGCGATGCCAATATCTCCGTAATGGTTGGTTTTAGGGCCTTAAAACATGGTTTTCGGGCCCGTAGGGCTTACCGTGTTTTGTTCTTTGCGTCAAGAGGATTACATTGAACTTTGTCTCGTCCTTATACGACAAATTCGATATTTTGCCTATATTAGCCTATTATTTTTATATGTCCCCCCGTGCCCCCTCCTCGAATTGTTTTGAAAATAAAATACAGCCCATGTTACCCACTGGCAATGTAGCTTTCTATAGGTGAAGTAATTTTTAAAATCGGTTCAGTAGTTTTTGAGCCTATTCGTTACAAACAAACACATTTTTCCTCTATAATATTAGTATAGATTTGGGCGCACTTAAAATTTTTCTGTCAAATAGGCATATAAATAGATTTTTTAACACAAATGTAGAATACTTGTACTTACCTAAGCTCGGTTTCCGATGCATACGAGGTATTGAGCACGTGTCTGTTCCCTGATACTACTGTATGATCATTTTTGCCTTATTCTTTTCTGCAATACTATCACTTGACTGCAGTTCGCGAATTTTCAACAAAGTAATAGCATGTTCTACTTTTAAAACCTTAGTTATAGAGAAAATGGGAGATTGCCATCAGCCGCATTTGTAGTCCTCACATCACGAAATTCAGGTGCTGCGGCCCATAGAATCGGCGAAAAGATTGACATGTAATTGTGAGTTGGCAAGATTTTATTTGATAATTTAATTACTTAATAATTAATAATAATTAATAATTTAATTTAATAATTTAGTCTGGATGCATCGGGAGTGAGTTTTATGAAGGCATCAGTTATTTCTTTTGGAGATAAATAAGATAAACTAAAAATCTCTTCTGGCCACTTCTGAACTTCAGATTTTCATTTCGAAATCCTTCGTTAAGGTTAGGAAAAGCTTGAATTATTCTACGCCGACTCTGGCCCAAGTGCAACCTGCATACTATAATATTTGCTTCGGAAAGTGAATTACAGCAGCTTTATGTGCCGTTACTTTCAAGTCCAAAAGGAAGCATCCAGATACAAAGTTCTGTCGCATTTACTTCTAAGCAAAGTCTTTGAAAGTATTCCCACATACAACTACATGTCTCTATTTTATACCATCTGGCGAAAATCATGTAACTAAGGGGACATTAGATTCATTGACTAAAGAATGGTTTACATCTGATGGAAATGGTCGGGAGCATATTTAAATGTGCCGTCAGTGAAACTATATAACTATTCATAATCACATTCTTTGAATCTTCCAATTTATTTGAGATCTGCCTTCTTGCAATATTTCCTACACTTCAGTTGGTCCATTGCGTCCCAGTTGTTGAGTTTTTGTGCCGCATGTCATCTCTCACCTGGTCCAGCCAGCATGTTTGAAGTCACACTCGAGGGCGGTGATTCTCCACCTTCAGTTGAAGGGCAATCTTTGCAACTGAGTTTTCACTGCTTCGGAGTACACGTCTGTACCATCCCAGTCGTGATTCACGCATTTTATGTGTGATTGGGGTAACCTTGAACTTCTTCCGCACATCATTGTTCCTGATATGGTCTAGTCGAGTCGAGCCATTGGAGCATCACAGCATCTTCATTTCCATTGCATGAAGTGCTTGTTCATGCTTAGATGTTGTAGGTCAGAATTAAGCTCCCTAAGGGGCCACCGATCTGACCACTGTGCGGTAGACTTTAGATTTTAGAGGCAATGGAATTTTCTTATCGCACAGAGTTCCAATAACGTGGAGCTTTTTTGTCCATGCGGCATTGACTTGTCTTGATGTCGGGAATGGTACTGCAGTCCGAGGTGATACATGACTCTAGGTATTTGAACTGGGCCAGTTTATTAACCTGAACCCGTCACACAGTGATAGTGCCTTTAGTTTGATCGCCACATTCTAGGTACTCCGTGTTCTTCAGATTTAATTTCACCCCAGATTCTTCGAGACGCATTTTCCTCTCTTGTACGTGTTGTTCGAGGCCCTTGCGCTTCTCCTTAGCCAGCATGACATAGTCACAGTATAATAACGTCCACGGGTGCCTCGTCTGGATGTAATTTGTAACTGGGTTTGTGTAGAATATCAAGAGCAATCGGAGCAAGGCTGATCCTTGATGGACACCAACATTGGTTTGGAAGGTAACCGATATTCGTGCTGCATATCATACTGAGCTTGTAGACTTTTGGTACAGAAGTTTCACCCAGTTGACATAGATTTCAGGTAAATTTTGTAGTCTCACTGCTAGCCAAATGAGATCGTATGGTGCACTGTTAAACACCCTTTCTAGGTCAAGGAAGGCCAAAAGAACTGTCTTCCTTTCCTCATGATGTCTTTCCATCAAAAGACGAATTGAATGGATTGCGCCTTTTGTTCCGCTGCTTTTAAGAAAGCCTCACTAGTTAGATGGTACAGTGAAGAGGTTCCGTAATCTCGCATCGAAACACGTTCAAAAATGTTCATAGTATGCCCCAGGAGGCAATCATATATCTCTCTTTTTCCTTTCTAAGTTCAAATTGTGATACTGGTCTGCCAGGCCACGGGTACTGTATCCCCCTTAGTAATATTTTTGAAGAAGTCAGTACGCTATAGTACACCTTGTTCTTAAAGAGAATTCCATAATTCGGCTGGGATATCATCTGCACCAGGTGCTTTCCCAGGCTTCATTTTGTTGATGCCAGTGGACACTTCTTTCGTAGCGATAGTGGGCGCAGGGCCGTGAATGGGATCGGCTGTAGATAATAGTGGATGAAGGAACACCTTATTGCATTTATCCTCAAAATACTCCTTCCAGCGACGTAGTAGCTTTTGTAGCAGTGGCCCATTTTCTTCTTTGATGTTGATAACATGACCTCGACCTGCATGGCGCGATCGCGAGCGCGGACAAGTTTGTAGATGTTATTCGTGCTAGCAGGCTCATCCAGCTGGTCGTAGATTACTTGGTAAGAGTGCTGCTTTTGTAGTTGCTACAGCTCGTTTTGCAGTGGACTTAAGAGTCCGGTACTGTTCTACATAACCGATTACTTATGAGGAAATACAAGTTCGTTTTACATGTTATAAAAAAAACTTATTTTACTTAATACCTCGTATGGAAACTATTCTCCATTAAAAGACAGCAAAACCTGAGATGCATGTTCCAATGCATTTTGGGTAGAATGGGCAACAGGAGGAAGAATATCTCGACGTTCCCCGTACATGGATGGTGTAAAAAGATCGGTACAAGAAATTGTCATTTCACTATTTATAGTTTTGTCATTCCTGACTGACGTTATAGGTTTGCAGTATTGAAACATACATATGATTCAATTTATTATTTACAACTGTAGCATAATTTTATGCAAGCACTCAATATAGTCGCGAGGAATAAAGGAAGGAACCTGGATGGCCGTGCCATAGGCTGGGAGCACCCCGTGGCGCTCCGGTAGGAACGAATTCCTCTAGTTGGACCTGAGCCGCAAACCGTGATTTCTATCATGAAGACGCCATAGCCGCGTCCCTACGCGAATAACAAACTTTGGTGGGGGGTGAGATTCGAACGAGGGGATGCATCAAACATTTGTCACAGGTTGACAAACTTCTCTTTTCCAGGGATGGAATCACCTGAATTCTAGTCAAATAATCCGCCACTAAGATGAATTCTACAGATCTGACACCACACGTAGTCAAGGTGACGATTATAAAGTAACAGGAGCTCATAAAACCATTTACTTGTGCCATGCAGATATACCAGGTGGCTCAAGAACGCCGTACTTTCTACTTACAAATGTCCTGCATGCACAAATGAGGAATGGGATATCTACCAACTGGTTTTCACAGGCGCACTACTGCCAGCGGGTAGGTTACGTCAGAATATGAAGAGATAAGAACCAGCCTCTCGCTCGCAGCATGTTACTCAGCGCTACAGGTCTAATGCACCCCTTGCAATAGTAAACATTGTTTTCCACCGCATATTTCTAGGCTGGTGTATGGTACAGGCGCACTATATTTCCTGTCAGCATATCGGCAATGGATAGTGTGTTCAGCAGCGACAAATACACAGACATTATTTTAATCTGGACAACCTGGTCGGAATGCAGCCGAAGCTCCAAAAAAACGTAGGCCAATGCCCCCTACACACGTATTTCACCAAACAGTATTAGTTTTTGTTTCATACAAGCAACTCTATTATCGAGCGGAATGTCTACACGTGTATAAATTAATATGTTATTAAATTTCCTTTTCTGCATCTTTGGTGTGTTTACAAACAGTAGCGGTGATTAGAGGGTGGGGCGAGGAGGGACAGTGGCACCCTCCCCCAACTTTTTGGAGTAAACATTACACTGAGTTATAATTCACCCGCTTGCCACGCGCATCCATCTGTCTGGCACTCTCTTGTAGTGCCAATTAGAATCTTATTGTTTATTCAAATACTAAATGATTTTTAATTGCATAATCATGCCGTACTTCTATTTCATTATACCGGACGAGCTGGCCGTGTGGTTAGGGGCGCGCAAATGTGAGCTTGCACGCGGGAGATAGTTTCGAATCCCATTGTCGGCAGCCCTGAAAATGGATTTCCGTGGTCTCCCATTTTCACACCAGGCAAGTGCTGGGGCTGTACCTCAATTAAGGCCACGGCCTCTTCCTTTCCACGCGTAGCCCTTTCCTGTTTCATCGTTGCCATAAGTCCTATCTGTGTCGCTGCGACGTAAAGTCAATTAAAAAAAGAAACTATTTAATTGTAATTTCAACGGGAGATAATACCAAACTTTACTTCTACCGGACTAAATTCTTTTGTTTGTGTTATATTCTTTATTATGCAAATGTAATTAACCTGCCCCGTGGTTTATTTGTAATAATACTTTTTTGAGATTGTGATTAAATGCTTTATACTAAAATTTTCACCAGGTATCACAAACAAACCACGGGACAGGTTAAATAGATTTACTTATTAAATAACATAACACTAAACAAATAATTTAGCCCAGTGAAAGGAACGTTGGTATTATCTCCCGTTGAAATTACAATTGAATTTATTTTACAATTGGCTTTACGTCCGCCTCTGTGGTGTAGTGGTTAGTGTGATTAGCTGCCACCCCCGGAGGCCCGGGTTCGATTCTCGATTCTGCCACGTTTTGAAAAGTGGTACGAGGGCTGGAACGGGGTCTACTCAGCCTCGGGAGGTTGACTGGGTAGAGGTGGGTTCGATTACCACCTCAGCACTCCTCGAAGTGGTTTTCCGTGGTTTCCCACTTCTCCTCCGGGAGAAACGCCGGGATGGTCCCTAACTTAAGGCCACGGCCGCTACCTTCCCTCTTAGTTGTCTAACCCTTCCAAACTTCCCATCCCCACCAAGGCCCCTGTTCAGCATAGCAGGTGAGGCCGCCTGGGCGGGGTACTGGTCATCCTCGCCAGTTGTATACCGACCCAATGCCTCACCCTCCAGGACACTGACCTTGAGGCAGTAGAGGTGGGATCCCCCGTTGAGTCTGAGGAAAAATCAACCCTGGAGGTAAGCAGATTAAGAAGAAGAAGAAGAAGAAGAAGAAGAAGAAGAAGAATTGGCTTTACGACGCACCGACACAGGTACGACTTATGGCGACGATGGGACAGGAAAGGGCTACGCGTGGAAATGAAGGGGCCGTGGCCTTAATTAAGGTACAGCCCTAGCACTTGCCTGGTGTGAAAATGGGAAACCACGGGAATCCATCTTCAGGCCTGCCGACAGTAGGATTCGAAACTACTATCTCCCGCGTGCAAGCTCACAGCTGCGCGCCCCTAGCCCCACGGCCTGCTCGCCCGGTACAATTAAATAGAAGTACGGCATGATTATGCAATTAAAATAATTTAGTATTTGAATACACACTAAGAAACTAACAGAAATAAAGAGACTGCCAGACTGACGAATGCGCGCGGCAGGCGGGTGAATTATAACTCAGTGGCTACGATCTTGTCAAAAAATATGTACCCCTACTACCCTTCCTCACAGCACATGCAAAGTCTCCACTACTTGCCGCAGCGCTATACAAATCGTTTAGCCGCGACGAACGGCATTTCGTGCGTATTTCCGACAATAATTCTGTTAATAATTAAAAAATAAAGGAAAGAATTAGCAGATAAGACAACAAGGCTTGTACAAATATCTTTTTTTTAATAATTCCTAGTTCCAACTGGCTAAAGTGAGAAAAAATGTAATGTTAACTCCAAAACGTTGGGGGGGGGGGGGTGCCACTGTCCTTCCTCGCCCCACCCTCTAATCACCGCTACTGTTCGTAAACACGCCAAAGATGCAGAAAAGGAAATTTAATAACATATTAATTTATACACGTGTAGACATTCCACTCGATAATAGAGTTGCTTGTATGAAACAAAAACTAATACTGTTTGGTGAAATACGTGTGTAGGGGGCATTGGCCTACGTCTGTTTGGAGCTTCGGCTGCATTCCGACCAGGTTGTCCAGATTAAAATAATGTCTGTGTATTTGTCGCTGCTGAACACACTATCCATTGCCGATATGCTGACAGGAAATATAGTGCGCCTGTACCATACACCAGCCTAGAAATATGCGGTGGAAAACAATGTTTACTATTGCAGGGGGTGCATTAGACCTGTAGCGCTGAGTAACATGCTGCGAGCGAAAGGCTGGTTCTTATCTCTTCATATTCTGACGGTAACCTACCCGCTGGCAGTAGTGCGCCTGTGAAAATCAGTTGGTAGACATCCCATTCATTATTTGTGCATGCAGGACATTTGTAAGTAGAAAGTACGGCGTTCTTGAGCCACCTGGTATATGCGTATTAACGTGAACAGTCGTTAGCATCTGGGGAGCTCTCACAAAGGAAGAGGGTATGTTTGGCGGTACTTCCCCTTGGAGCCCGAGACCTTGTGAAGCTCTGAAAGCTGAGTAGACACGGGAAGCGTTCTCCTATTGTATTTTGAACTGTGAGAGTGATGTGTCGTGACCGCGAGCAGATGAGACGGTAACTTTGTGAAGTTTATGTTAAACTTGAACTAAAATCGTTGTGATTTAGCTCACAAGAGCTAGTGACGGTCTATATATATAAAGAACATACGGTGCGTACGCGAAGTGTGAGGTTAACGAGTGCGATTCGTTAATAAATAATCGCTAACAAGGATAGATAGCAACCGGGTCCAGTTTCCTTAATTTAGTGCCGCGTAGATCGGACTAATATCTAAGCCGCAGCTATAGTTAATTGTTAGCCAATACTAAGGTTGCGATCTTGCATTCGAGCACACTAAGCGGAGAAGTAGATGATGCTAATTTAATTCAACAGTTCCAGATACAGCCAACTGGGCGAGTTGGTCGTGCGGTTAGAGGCGCGCGGCCTTGAGCTTGCATACGGGAGTCCGGGAGATAGTGGGTTCGAATCCCACTGTCGGCAGCCCTGAAGATGGTTTTCCATGGTTTCCCATTTTCATACCAGGCAAATGCTGGCTGGGGCTGTACCTTAATTAAGACCACGGCCACTTCCTTTTAACTCCTAGGCCTTTCCTATCCCATCGTCGCCATAAGACCTATCTGTGTCGGTGCGACGTAAAGCCACTAGCAAAAACAGATACAGCCAAACATCAAGAAGACAGCAACCATGAACTACCCAGGAGTCGACAAGAGGACCTTCATATTAGTGATGTGTGTCGTAATCATGGGCTAAGCCCGCATGACAAAATGGTATGTGATTCGCCTCTGATGGAGAGATTGCCGCCAAATTAAGTCCTTTTGTTCTTTAAGCATGTGAAGTGTTAGCTAGATTCACTAGGAAAGGCCATTTTATATATGTTAATCAACTCTTAAATGTAAGCCGTAGTGGCATTTGTATTGCTCATTTCAGTAAATTTAAATACGTTTAGGGCTGCGTGCATGCTAATTCCCCGAGCTGTGCATTGTAAATAATTATATGGAAAATAAGGGAAAGAATCGGTTAGATGTAGGTGTGTGTTACTGTTATTTGTGTTTTATTCCAGTTGATGTTGAGTTAAGACAGAAGTATGGGTAGATTCTAATCTAATGGAGTGTACGCCGCCAGTATCGAATCGGGAGAGCGGATCAGATTAGAGCCAGTGTAGGCTAGGACGTTATGTTGCATGTTGCATGAATTTCTGCTGTTAGAAGGCGCAAGGTGAGACTTTCCAACGTCGAGAGTAGAGTAGGGTCTTTAAGTATGGTGGCAGGAACATTCATGGATATGTACCGGTCGTCGAACCGAGGTTTATTTATATGTGAGTCTAGAGAGTTGCGTGTGGATATTTATTGGGACTGAGATGCTAAGAGATAGGCCATGAAAGCCGTGATGTTATATTTGGAGCCGTGATGATGATGGAATAATGAACCGGTCTGTTAAATGTGAAATTATGTAAGGCTGTCAGGCATGTATGCTGGCTAGATTTTATGTGCTTATTTGTAGCACTGAGAATGTTTTCAAGGCCAGATGTGCCGTTCGTTCTTGCCCCAGGTAGCTGGCGAACCTCGAATCAGTTGTACGCTGGTCAGAGAGGGGTAGTGAAGTTTTACAAGTAGTCCCGTTACTTTTGTGAATCCCCTAGCTACAAAGACCTAGTTGGTTGTTTATTTCTGTCGCCCATCAGCTGATTTCCCTGTCGTGTTACATGCAACTACTATGCTGTATCTACATGAGATACGCGACGTCCAGTGTCCGGATATGTTTGGTTCTTGACCCGATAGTTCTATCCACTTTAGTGGATATATTTCGTGTGTTTTATTTTCCAGGTTTTGTCTATTTTCATATTGTGCTTTTGTAATTTGTATCCAGTGTGTTATTTCTTTATTGCTATGTTGTCATTTGTTCGATACTTGGGATACATAGCCCGATGGCTATTTTTGGGAAGAGAGGTTCTGACCGCATCTGTGATCATGGGTTCGGATCTATAAAGTAGAATCTGTGATGATTTTGAAAGGGTGATTCAGATGCAGTCCTGAACAAGTATTTTTTATGTTTGTGTCCGAGTGTTCGGAATATGTGTGTAATTTAGACCATTACTGGCGCATATCATGAACGGTTTAGGAAATCGAGCCCTCGGGCAAACAACTAGGAACTTAACAAAGTGCGCAACCACAATATGTAAACTTCTCCATATTCTATTCCATGTGAAACTCACTTAATATCTCGGGTTCGATACCCTCATCGTTTGTAAACGATTTGTTTGATGATTGTAATTTATGTAAAAATTCGGGTGATTCTCTTTGATTGACACAGCCAATGGTCGGTTGTTTTATTTGATTTGTTGTTTAGTATGGTTTCTTTTTATGTTTTTATTACAATAAATCCATTTTACCCGATTTCTCGAGTTCTCATTCACTAGATATACAGTATGTACGTATTACCTATCCATGTATATTAGTGTATTTAATCAGTTATATATATGTATATTTGCTGCTGACCCTATTCGGACGCACCACGCGCTTCTGCTCCTGGCATAGGCCGAAATTAGGAAAGGATACGATACAGTATGAATCTTCGTAAGTTTTACTTTTTAAGCTTTTCAATTAAATCTGAAGTTATATTTTCATGAAAATTATTTCTACGTTTATGGTTCATGTTTGTGGGTTACTGTAGTCACGTCCTAGTTCGTGAACCATGGGCAACGGCTGAGTGGCCTAGTAAGTGGTCCTGAGAGTCGGGATACCAGTTGCTATGGAATGGGAGTGGGCATCTCGGACATATTGTGAGTCATGGCCCTCCTTGTGCTCAGGCGGCTAGGACTATACAATTCACCGGTAGTCCATAACCCGTTAGAGGAGAGATCCTCACTTGGACTATGTGCAAGTAGGGCAGCATCCTGCTTCATGAATTAACCGAGCTCAGAACACTTTAAGCAAGCCTCGGACCTATGGGAGTAATGGAGTCCCACTTCCATTTGACAGGCGAGGGACTCCTTGGAAACAACTTGGCGAACGAAATGGAATTCGATGGGGAGCTATCAATATTAATGGGGCTTATGGAAGAAAGAAGGTAGAACTGGCTGAGTCAGCAAGGAGGATGAATCTGGATGTGCTAGGAGTAAGTGATACTCAGGTAAGGGGAGATAATGAGGAAGAGATAGGAGATTATAAGGTGTACTTGACGGGTGTTAGAAAGGGAAGGGCAGAGTCTGGGGTAGGGCTCTTTATCAGGAATACCATTGCACGCAACATAGTTTCTGTTAGGCACGTAAATGAGCGAATGATGTGGGGAGATTTGTCAGTGGGAGGAATTAGGACAAGAATTGTGTCTGTATATTCACCATGTGAGGGTGCAGATGAGGATGAAGTTGACAAGTTTTATGAAGCATTGAGTGACGTCGTGGTCAGGGTGAACAGCAAGGATAGAATAGTGCTAATGGGCGATTTCAATGCGAGAGTTGGGAATAGAACTGAAGGATACGAAAGGGTGATTGGTAAATGTGGGGAAGATACGGAAGCTAATGGGAATGGGAAGCGTTTGCTCGACTTCTGTACTAGTATGGGTTTAGCTGTTACGAATACATTCTTCAAGCATAAGGCTATTCACCGCTACACATGGGAGGCTAGGGGCACCAGATCCATAATAGACTATATCTTAACGGACTTTGAATTCAGGAAATCTGTTAGGAATGTAAGAGTTTTTCGGGGATTTTTCGATGATACAGACCACTATCTGATCTGTAGTGAAATAAGTATCTCTAGGCCTAGGGTAGAGAAAGTGAAATCTGTCTGCAAACGAATAAGGGTAGAAAATCTCCAGGACGAGGAAATTAGACAGAAGTACATGGATATGATTAGTGAGAAGTTTCGAACAGTAGACAGTAAGCAGGTTCAGGATATAGAAAGTGAATGGGTGGCATACAGGGATGCTGTAGTAGAAACAGCAAGGGAATGCCTAAGAACAACTGTGTGTAAAGATGGGAAAAGGCGAACATCTTGGTGGAATGATGAAGTGAGAGCAGCCTGTAAACGTAAAAAGAAGGCTTATCAGAAATGGCTCCAAACAAGGGCCGAGGCAGACAGGGATTTGTACGTAAATGAAAGAAACAGAGCGAAACAAATAGTTGTTGAATCGAAAAAGAAGTCATGGGAAGATTTTGGTAATAACCTGGAAAGGCTAGGTCAAGCAGCAGGGAAACCTTTCTGGACAGTAATAAAAAATCTTAGGAAGGGAGGGAAAAAGGAAATGAACAGTGTTTTGAGTAATTCAGGTGAACTCATAATAGATCCGAGGGAATCACTGGAGAGGTGGAGGGAATATTTTGAACATCTTCTCAATGTAAAAGGAAATCATCCTGGTGGTGTTGCAAACAGCCAAGCTCATGGGGAGGAGGAAAATGATGTTGGTGAAATTATGCTTGAGGAAGTGGAAAGGATAGTAAATAAACTCCATTGTCCTAAGGCAGCAGGAATAGATGAAATTAGACCTGAAATGATGAAGTATAGTGGGAAGGCAGGGATGAAATGGCTTCATAGAGTAGTAAAATTAGCGTGGAGTGTTGGTAAGGTACCCTCAGATTGGACAAAAGCATTAATTGCACCTATCTATAAGCAAGGGAACAGGAAGGATCGCAACAACTATCGAGGTATCTCATTGATTAGTATACCAGGCAAAGTATTCACTGGCATCTTGGAAGGGAGGGTGCGATCAGTCATTGAGAGGAAGTTGGATGAAAACCAGTGTGGTTTCAGACCACAGAGAGGCTGTCAGGATCAGATTTTCAGTATGCGCCAGGTAATTGAAAAAAACTACGGGAGGAATAGGAAGTTGTGCTTATGTTTCGTAGATCTAGAGAAAGCATATGACAGGGTACCGAGGGAAAAGATGTTCGCCATACTGGGGGACTATGGAATTAAAGGTAGATTATTAAAATCAATCAAAGGCATTTATGTTGACAATTGGGCTTCAGTGAGAATTGATGGTAGAATGAGTTCTTGGTTCAGGGTACTTACAGGAGTTAGACAAGTCTGTAATCTTTCACCTTTGCTGTTCGTAGTTTATGTGGATCATCTGCTGAAAGGTATAAAATGGCAGGAGGGGCTTCAGTTAGGTGGAAATGTAGTAAGCAGTTTGGCCTATGCTGACGACTTGGTCTTAATGGCAGACTGTGCCGAAAGCCTGCAATCTAATATCTTGGAACTTGAAAATAGGTGCAATGAGTATGGTATGAAAATTAGCCTCTCGAAGACTAAATTGATGTCAGTAGGTAAGAAATTCAACAGAATTGAATGTCAGATTGGTGATAAAAAGCTAGAACAGGTCGATAATTTCAAGTATTTAGGTTGTGTGTTCTCCCAGGATGGTAATATAGTAAGTGAGATTGAATCAAGGTGTAGTAAAGCTAATGCAGTGAGCTCGCAGTTGCGATCAGCAGTATTCTGTAACAAGGAAGTCAGCTCCCAGACGAAACTATCTTTACATCGGTCTGTTTTCAGACCAACTTTGCTTTACGGGAGCGAAAGCTGGGTGGACTCAGGATATCTTATTCATAAGTTAGAAGTAACAGACATGAAAGTAGCAAGAATGATTGTTGGTACAAACAGGTGGGAACAATGGCAGGAGGGTACTTGGAATGAGGAGATAAAGGCTAATTTAGGAATGAATTCGATGGATGAAGCTGTACGCATAAACCGGCTTCGGTGGTGGGGTAATGTGAGGCGAATGGAGGAGGATAGGTTACCTAGGAGAATAATGGACTCTGGTTTTTTTTTTCAATTTGCTTTACGTCGCACAGACACAGATATGTCTTACGGCGACGATCGGATAGGAAAGGCCTTGGAATTGGAAGGAAGCGGCCGTGGCCTTAATTAAGGTACAGCCCCGGCATTTGCCTGGTGTGAAAATGGGAAACCACGGAAAACCATCTTCAGGGCTGCCGACAGTGGGGCTCGAACCCACTATCTCCCGATTACTGGATACTGGCCGCAATTAAGCGCCTGCAGCTATCGTGCTCGGTAATGGACTCTGTTATGGAGGGTAAGAGAAGTAGAGGGAGACCAAGACGACGATGGTTAGACTCGGTTTCTAACGATTTAAAGATAAAGGGTATAGAACTAAATGAGGCCACAACACTAGTTGCAAATCGAGGATTGTGGCGACGTTTAATAAATTCTCAGAGGCTTGCAGACTGAACGCTGAAAGGCATAACAGTCTATAATGATAATGTATGTATGTATGTATGTTTGTTTACGATTGTCCAGCAATGCCTGTTGTTGTTATCTGTTTTCAAAGTAACATAAATCATTTCCTTGAAACAACGTCATGAAATATCATATTTTATTACGAAATTTCTTATACGTATTCCCTTCGTAAAATGTAATGTTATGACCACCATTACTTTTAATTATTTCGAAGTACATTGTTCTGATATAAGAGTTAAAAAGTCGAACCGTGCTGTGTTGGGGTCAAGGCTGCAAGTTTTGACGTAAATGATGTACTGAGTAACATGTGTTATCTCTAGTAATATAACAAGCGTTCCACTCGAGGGTACCTGGATCTCGAGTTGTATTTATTTTGACTGGTTAGCGAATAAATACAAAATTAAGCAATACTAAATAATACTGTAAAAACGCATACATATAAAACAAGACAAATCCATACGTATTCATGACTTATAAAAAGAACAACACTTTCAGCACAGAAATATACTGTATTGTTTTTGCATTTCAACCCTGTGAGCCTTATTCTCCCAATATGTCGGGTGTCGGCTTCCTCAGAATAACATTAGTTACGTTCTGTTGATTGTGTGGTCTGTGGTCATGTGTGTTAATGACGGGGTTTCATTCCGCTATTATGATGAATTTATATAATGACAAGTACAGCAAGGGACAATAAAATGGAAGTGATAACACGATAACATTTTGGCTGTGAAGTTCCTGATATTATTCCAGCCATGGGCTATATAGTCGAAATAAAATACCTATAGTGCGTCTCTACCTTAGAAGAGAGTAGGGTGGAGTTAGGTGTAGTATTTGCCTCTCACTCGCACTCGTACTTCCTGCTTCGTCCTTTTCTATCCTGCGATGTTACCTATTCCAACAAACTAATAAAACGACCGCGTGAACATTGTTTCGCTCTTTCTGGTGATGCCAAATATAAAGTCATATAATTAATACAGGGCCTATTTTTCACAACTACGTTATTTTTCTTTGATTGCCCGAAGTCGATAGAAAATACAATCTTAAATCGGACAATAAATTTTACATAAGAAGAAAGCTATATATTTTTAAATTACTACTTGGAAAATCTCGGATGTTATTACAGAGAAGTTAGGTAGCGACTAACCTACTGTAACGTAGGTGACTAATCGAGAAGAAATGTTTATAAATGTCTGAAATAGTTTTAAACCCGAACTCCTCGGTGTCAAATAGCACTGCTACCCAGCGCTGCGATTAGCAGTCATGACTCTGTGGAAAGTTTTGCTTGATCGGGTGTTCCTTGTCTTGTCTTCCGACTGGAAAGGTAAAGTTGAGTACTTCATCAGAGTTCTATATTATAATATTAGTTATGGTACGGTATTAAGTCCATCTGTGAAGTGAAGTGGTTCTTGTGTTCATTATAAATTGCTTAAATTTTTTATTTACTACTAACAAAATAATGTACCCGTGCTTCGCTACGGTATTCTACATTGTATATGGATATCGAAGTAAATTACTGTACATGCAGTGAATAAGGTTTTTATAAAACTGCATGTCTCATAGCGTTATCCGAGAAACAGCATGAGGAAGTACACATACGCTGTTTCCAAAGTAAAGTGTGAATTGCGGAGTTGTGATGATAATGGCAGGCTCACTTGCCTACTGCCATTCACATTGGAGTTGTGAAGTTTACATTATAATAGCAGGCCCCATTACCTAATGCGGGGTCACAATCGATTTGGAAAGATTTCGTTACAATCGCAGCCTCCCTTTCCTACTTCCAGACAGACTACAGTTGAGGAAATTTTATTATAATGGCGGGCAACTTCCCTACTGCCAGTCAAAATTGAGTTGTGCTGTTATCACTATAATGACAGGCTCCTTTTCCTAATGTCAGCCAGCTTACTGCCAGTCACACCGAACTGGTGAGTTTCCATTAAAATAGCAGGCCACTATGCCTATTGCCAGTCACATTTTAGATGGGTACATTTCTTCATAATGGCGGGCAACCTTGCCTACAGCCAAACACAATCGGGTAGGGTTTTTAAAAACAAAATTGCACGCTCCCGTGTGTTTTGCAAGTGAAATCGAGAAGGAAATTATTCTTTACAATGGTGGGCCCTCCTTACTAATGCCACTTACTCCGGAGTTGGAAAAGGACTCCATGTCTACTGTCCGTCAAAGTCGATGTGGGGAGTACTGATTACAATAGCAGACACACCCTCTCTTGATCGCCACAAATCGACATCAATGTATATATCGACATACAAAAGTATATACATATGCATGTTTAACATATTGCAGACCTTCATTTACAGATTAACTGCTGCCAAACCATTGTTGTTGTTAGTCGTTTAGTCGCTTTCGACTCTCCGTGACCCCATAGACCAAAGTGCGCCATTTCTTCCTGTCATGAACTATTTTCCGAAGTCTTTCTGAATTGAGAGCCGTGGCTTCCTTGATGCCATCAATCCACCTCATCCGTTGTCGCCCTCTTCTCCTGTTACCATCAGTCTTGCCCAGCATTAAGGTCTTTTCCAGTGAATCATGTTTTCTCATAATATGACCGAAGTACTTTAGCTTTTGTCTGAGTATTTTACCTTCCAGTGAACATCCTGGGTTGATTTCCTGTAATATGGACTTATTAGATCTCTTCGCAGTCCACGGAACTCTAAGGAGTTTTCTCCAACACCATAGTTCAAATGCGTCTATTCTTCGACGCTCAGCCTTTCTTACTGTCCAGGTTTCGCTTCCGTACATTGCTACTGGAAAGACCATAGCCTTCACTATACGAATCTTCGTTCTTAAAGTTACGGCTCTACTCTTGAAAATGTTATCAAGGTTGGCCATTGCCTTCCTCCCAAGGAGCAAGCGTCTCTTAATTTCATGGCTGCAATCGCCGTCAGCAGTTATTTTAGAGCCCAAGTAGATGAAACTAGGAACAACCTGATTGTTTCACCATTTATATGCCAGGAGGTGACAGGTTTAATTGCCATGATCTTTGTTTTCTTGACATTCAACCTTATTCCAGCTTTTGCACTTTCTTCTTTCACCTTCATTAGATACTTAAGTTGTTCTTCACTTTCTGCCAACAGGGTGGTGTCATCAGCATATCTAAGGTTATTTATATCTATCCCACCAATTTTAGCTCCAGTTTCTGTTTCATCTAATTTGGCATTCCTCATCACATACTCTGCATATAAGTTGAATAAGTAAGGTGACAATATGCATCCTTGACGTACACCTTTCTCAATCTTGATCCATTCAGTTGTTCCATATAGGGTTCTCACCGTAGCTCCCCGATCAGAGTAGAGATTTCTCATAAGGCAAATAAGATGATCTGGTACTCCCATAGTCTTGAGTACTTGCCACAATTTATTGTGATCGACACAGTCAAAGGCTTGAGCATAATCAATAAAGCATAAGTATAGGTGTTTCTGGAATTCTCTTGCTTTCTCCATAATCCAGCGAATATTAGCAATTTGATCTCTGGTTCCTCTGCCTTTGCGGAAACCGGCTTGTTCTTCAGGTAGTTCTCGATCTACATACTGCCGAAGCCTATTTTGCAGGATCTTGAGCATAACCTTACTAGCATGCGATATAAGTACGATTGTTCGGTAGTTTGAACATTCTTTAGCGCTGCCCTTCTTTGGAATTGGGATGAACACTGAGTTTTTCCAATCTTTTGGCCACTGCTGGGTTTTCCATATTTGCTGACATATTGAATGTAGCACTTTCACAGCATCCTCTCCTAGGATTTTGAACAGTTCTGCTGGGATTCCATCATAACCACTTGCCTTATTGTTTGCAATACTTTCTAGGGCCCACTTGACCTCACTTTCTAGGACATCTGGTTCTGGCTCTGACAACAAAGTAACTTCATCATCAGGAGTATTCCGCTCTTTCCTATACAAATTGCCTACATATTCCCTCCACCTTTCTTTAATCTCCTCTGCTTCAGTAAGATCTTTTCCATTTTTATCTTTTATCATTCCAATCTTCGCCTGGAATTTTCCTCTGATGTCTCCAATTATGTAAAGATCTCTTGTCTTACCCAGTCTGTTATTTTCCTCAACTTCCTTGCATTGTTCATTCAAAAACGCATTCTTATCTCTTCTAGCTAGTTTCTGAAACTCTGCATTAAATTTAGACATCTTCGATCTTTCCCCTTTGATTTTTGCATTCCTTCTTTCTTCTGCTATTTCTAGTGCTTCACCCGATAACCATTTGGCCTTCTTCTTGTTATTTTTCTTGGGAATATGCTTTTCCGCTGTCTCCTTAACAACACAGCGTACTTCTGACCATAGCTCTTCTGGAACTCTATCTGTTAAATCTAATCCATTAAATCTGTTTCTAACTTCTACTGTATATTCAAGAGGTATGCCATTTAGGTCATATCTGCTTGATGGTTTGGCTCTGTCAATCCTTTTTAATTTGAGCCGGAATTTGGAAATTAAGAGCTCGTGATCTGATCCACAATCAGCCCCAGGCCTTGTTTTGGATGACTGCACAGCGCTCCTCCACCTCTGACTACAGAGTATGTAGTTGATCTGATTCCGACATTTACCATCTGGCAAGGTCCAGGTGTATAGGCGTCGTTTGGGCAATTGAAACAGTGTGTTGGTAATGACCAGTGAGTTGTCTTGACATAATTCTAGGAGTCTCTGTCCAGCTTCATTTGTTGTGCCAAGGCCAAATTTTCCCGTTACTCCATCTACAGTTTGATTTCCTACTTTGGCATTCCAGTCGCCAATAATGAAGACGACATCCTTCTTTGGTGTTAACTGTAGCAATTCTCGTAAGTCTTCAGAGAACTGATAATATCTTCCTCTTCAGCTTCTGTGGTTGGTGCGTAAATTTGTATGACTGTGATGTTAAAAGGTTGGCCTTGAAAACGTACAGACATCATTCTATCAGTTTTAAAATTGCACCCAATTATAGTGTTACGCACCTTGTTGCTAACTATGAGGGCAACTCCATTTTTCCTTTGGTTTTCATGTCCAGAATAGTAGACCATGTACTCATCTGTAGCAAATTCACCCATACCAATCCATCTCACTTCGCTTATTCCCAGTATATCGATGCACAGTCTCTTCATTTCTCGTTTGACTATATCCAGCTTTCCTTGATACATGGATCTTACGTTCCAAGTTCCTAAACAGTACTGTTCCTTGCAGCATCGCACATTTCTTGAGGCTTCTCTCAACGTAGTTCCCCCCGGAGATCCGACTGGGGAACTTGAAACTCCGGAATATTTTGAATTGAGCAAAGCCATGGGGTTTTCTTGGAAAAATTACAGTGGTGGTTTCCCGTTGCCTTCCACTGTCCTCCACTCCTGTTGGCTCACTGACCCAGTTTCCCGCTGGGGTTGTAAACCCAACCTTCCACTGGGTTGCTCAGCATAACAGGGGCACCACGCGTAGGTAGGATTTGGAGAATTGAGGTGTGAGAGGCTAAGTGAACTCTCTTGGTGAGTTCATATATTCGCATCACACCCCCGTTTCTAGCCAGAGTCTCAAGATGTTCGTAGAGACTCCCCCAGGTCGTTTCCTGGGCCCGCCAAACCATACGTCACATCAACAAACGGATTGTATCATAAGACGCCGCATTTAGCGGTCTAAGTGGCTGGTTCAATGATATTTTCTCGTATCTCATCTATTCGTGATTCAGATTGTGTTAGAAACGGTGAATAGGGCGAAATTTGGGTAAGATTGTCTCACAGTACTTACTTTTCGGATAATTATGCGACAGCTACAAAGATAGCATTTGCTCACATATGGCTACTGTGCGGACCAATGATCGTGTAGAATTTGATGATTCTATTTTTCCTATAAGTGATTCAAAGTACGAATTATGCGTGCAAATAGTGCAAAATTTACTTAAAATTGAGAAATAGAGACAAATCTAACACGTAAGGGATAAAGATACGACAAAAATTCATAGGACCAAAGTTGTAGATCACTCCAATTTGAATGGAGATTGTGCCATCCGTTTTGTGATAGGACTTACCGTTTAGCCACGAAATACCTCGAAACGAAGATTTGCACTGTCATTAGAAGTTTAAAGATCTTGGAAGTTTTAGAAATTGATTTCCATTAAGGATGGCAAATTTCCATTAATTTTGGATGTGCATATTTTGCGGGAGTGCAAAATCATGGTTTCGGTTTCGAACAAACCCCAAGTAAATTTAGGTATTCAGAAATAATATTGTCCCTAAAACCTACCCAAGGACAGGTGGATTCTAAATATCATGTTTGGTAGAAATATATCCAGTAGTTTTCAAGTAATAAGAACTCAAACAAACAAACAAACAAGAGACAAACCGACAGACACCAACGCTAAAAATATGCAGATAGTCATTGTTACACCTGAAACGGATAACTGTAAGGAAATTTCGCTAAAATAGTCAATGTACAGACAGACGGTCGTTACGATTTTATTTATATAGATTATATTCATTATGGGTGAGGAAAGCAATGGCAAACTACCTCACACCTCATCTTGTCTATAGAGCATCCAGAGTTAAGAAAAGACTACAGGCCTTATGGGCCTGCTGCCTTCCACTGTTGCCATACTCGCTCACTCACCGCGGCTCGGACACTGCTTGTGAAATACAGTGATGACATAAAATTATACATCGCTTGGTATAGCTGTTGTAAATGCCAGATTATCTCCAGTCATTAATGAATTAATGAAATTACAGTCATGACATTTCGTTTTGCCATAACGTTTCTAAGGATAATAGCCACTGACTGTATCATTCGAAATAGAGTAAGAGTTTGAACATGCAGGGATGCAAACTAAATAATAATAATAATAATAATAATAATAATAATAATAATAATAATAATAATAATAATAATAATAATAATAATAATAATAATAATAATAATAATAATAATAATAATAATAATAATAAATATTATTATTATAAGCAAGCCCAGAAACCGAAATGATAGTCTTGTTTCTTGTATCTGAGAACGTTTCATGATCGTTGTTGCTTTAAGGGAGCGCAGTGCTGAGTCTATTAGCCGCCAGAAATATTTCATTATTAAGGGAAATACTGTGTGGTTACAACACAGGAAGCTGACGGCGAGATATCTCTATCTCGGTGATGTATCCTTCAGCTCATTTCAGATAAATTTACTCGTAAGTGACAACAGATGCAAGGGCTTCATGTTTATCACAAAATACGATAAATATTCTTCCGCAACATACAATACAGAATGCTGAATGACCTATTCGTATGATTTCTTAAAATCAGGTAGTTCGGGGTTGCTGTTTACGGAAGTGAGGATTGTGTTCAGAGTTGGCGGTTCATCTCTAAAATAGAATTCATGAACAGTGCGCCGTATTCCACTTCTGACAAAATCATCGTATTTAATGAGTCTGGAATTACTGCGTTCCTTTCCCGCTTCTTGCTGGGACTCTGGAATGGCCCTTCGCTGGCTTCCTTCCTTATTTTGAAGACAGAAGACCTCGAAATTCCTAAAAACTTTGCGGCTTTATCTACTACCCAGTTTACACTTCGTCCTGGATGCTTTGTTTTCAAATATGAAAATGAATTAAGCACCATTTGCCGTCCCTTTCTCCTGACAACTTCACTACTTCTCCTTTTCACATGTTCAGCTATAATTTAAATGTATTACTCGCTGATTGATTATATAAAATACTAAACAGAAAGAAAAAGACAATACACGATACACACAACAAAAATCAATGCAATACACGAAAAATGAAACACAATATACTGTATTTATAACAAAACACTATGCGCCCCAGGAAGACGATCACTTCACTCTGCCGAATATCTTCCTTACATAAGCAATCACTGTAATGAGTGACACACACAAAAAGGGAAACATGCCGCACTGACCTCACCAATGATGATTCGCAGTGGTTAAGCTGAGTTATTACACGTGTTGACTACTGTACACACTTCCGCACTACACGCTGAAATGTGGCGCGCAATGCGACAAGCATGGCCGGCTGTTTCGTGTACTGAACCGCATATACGATATTTAAAAGGATAAACTCAAAGATATCAAAATGATTTTACGTCTTCTTTAGTATTGTATAGCACAACCAATGCTTGTTTCATAAGAAAAATTATACATTTTGATAGGAATTCATTATAATTTTTATATACATGTAGAACTAAAGTGGGTAACACCAATAGAAGTAAAAGCCCATAAGGCCTGTAGTCTTTTCTTAACGCTGGATGCTCTATAGCAAGACTCATTTTAGCGCCGCCATCGGTTTTTGTGGTTTCCCTGTAACAATATTATCTCTGATGGTGCTATTTGAGGATCCAACCAGCCTCAGGGCTGATGACTCAACAGACATTAATTATGACTACGGAAATTAGAAATCGTAGTATTGGCGCAGTAAAAATGGTTTTTTAGCACTAAATATATTAAATTATTTCTTAAAGAAAATTAACGTCATCCAGGCAATTAAAGAGGCAGCACAAGCTACCGGGTGTTCAAAAAATGCAATATATAGAATAAGAAAGGAGAAAATGAAAGAGGAACCTAAACGAGCGAGCAAGTAAAAGAAATGCTAGATTAATTATGATGGAATAGTACAAGGCATAGTCCGACGTATCGCTCATTCCTTGTTCTCTGAGAACATACCACCAACATTAAGCATACTTTTAAACAGGGTCAATTATTATTATTATTATTATTATTATTATTATTATTATTATTATTATTATTATTATTATTATTATTATTATTATTATTATTATTATTATGATAACAGGTACATCATAATTGGGGACTATCTCGGTGGCAATAGTGTTGATACTCTACAAAAAAAAATTCGAGGTCTACTTTAGAAAGATGTCTCATTATATAGGGTTTGAATATGGAAGAGGAGCCTACAAATGCTTCTTTATTGAAAGGGATGATATAATTAGGTTGCGTCATTGTATCTCAAGGACATGAAAAAATAGGAATGAAGGGAAAACTATTGTTTTTACAGAAGAATCTTGGGTGAACATAGGCCATACCGTGAGAAAATAATGGGGAGACACCAAAGTTATTGCACGTCCGCAACAATTGAGGGTATTAGTACAGGGATCGTGGATCAAAGTTTGCCTTTGTTCCTGCCGGGAATGAACATTTCTTTGCCGAAAGAACACGGCAGAGGCACGTAATGAAATGGCAGGTGAAGTGTATGAAAAATTGTTCGCCGAGCAAATGGTAAGTGCCCCATGTTTCCGAAGGATCTGTCCTAGTGATAGTCAATGCAGGCTATCACGGTCGAAAAATCGAACTTTTACCTTCAACTTCATGGAAAAAAGACTAGATTATGAACAGGCTCACTCAAAGATTGTCACTCAAAACAGAGACATATATGATAAATATGTCATTGATCAGATGGCTAATTCGGCAGGAAAACGTGTTCTTCGCTTGCCACCACACTACTGCGAACTTAATCCTATCGAAGTGGTATGGGAGCAAGTGAAGAACTGAACATCGCCTCATTCAGAAAAGAAGAAATGAGGAATTTAATTTCGGGACAATACAACATTGCGCAAGCTACGTCGACGACACAAAGAAAATCAAAAATGATCCCTGGAAAGCAGACAAGTTTCGAGATGACGAGGAACTATTTTTGTTAACCATTTTCACTCAGTTCGAATGTCCGACTCGTTGGCTGAATGGTCAGCGTACTGGCCTTCGGTTCAGAGGGTCCCGGGTTCTATTCCCGACCTGGTCGGGGATTTTAACCTTCATTGGTTAATTTCAATGGCCCGGGGGCTGGGTGTTTGTGCTGTCCCCAACATTCCTGCAACTCACACACCACACATAACACTATCGTCCACCACAATAACACGCAATTACCTACACATGGCAGATGCCGCCCACCCTCATCGGAGGATCTGCCTTACAAGGGCTGCACTCGGCTAGAAATAGCCACACGAAATTATTATATTCTGAGAAATATATATAATGCTCATTATTGCAACTATCGCAAGCAATAATATGATGCACGGGGCTACAAAAGCATAAAATTATTAATTCTAAAAACCCTTTTTCAAAATTAATTATATTTGAGACCATGAACATAACACAAATTGAAATAACAAAGAAAAGTACTGTTTCTAAACATCTCTTCTTCAAAGTGGATTATATTTTATATTCATTAATTAATGTATTTGTTCATTTATTTTTATATTTATTCCCACAGCCTCCGTGGCTCAGACGGCAGCGCGTTGGCCTCTCACCGCTGGATGTCGTGGTTCAAATCCCGGTCACTCCATGTGAGATAGGCCTATGTGCTGGACAAAGCGGAGGCGGGCCAGGTTTTTCTCCGGTACTCCGGTTTTCCCTGTCATCTTTTATTCCAGCAACATTCTCCATTCTCATTTCATAGCATCTATCAGTAATTAATGAATCTCTTTAGGAGTGGCGAGCCCATCGTACTAATAGCCTATATATATGATTCATTCATTACATCCCTGACCCGGACAATGACAGGAAAACAGGTTGTAGGTTTTCATTTTCATATTTATTCACATTTTCGCACCAGGCAAATGCTGATACTGTACTTTAATTAAGGCCACGGCCGCTTTCTTCCCACTCCCAGGCCTTTCATATCCCATCGTCGGAATAAGACCTATCTGTGTCGGTGCGACGTAAAGCAAATTTTAGAATAAAATAAAATAAAATAAAACAAAAAAATTAAAATAAAATGAAATAATGTATTGTGCTTCAGAAAGGTGGAAACCTAATTATGTAAAACACATATACATATACTATTATATGAAATGAACGTAAAACGTAGTTTTCTTTTACGCTTTACGTCGTATCTTACGGTGACGATGGGATAGGAAAGGGCGTGACCATTATTAAGCTACAAATCCAGCCTTTGCCTGGTGTGAAAATAGGAAAACCCGGAAAGCCATCTTCAGGGCTCGGGTTCGAACCCACTATCTCCCGAATGCAAGCTGACAGCTACGTGACCCAAATCGTGCAGCCGTTGGCTCGGTATCAAACGTATCATTCTTTGCAGAGTTATAACCACAGACACCTGCGTGTCCAGAGAAGAGGACATCATGAAAATATTGGTAAGCTCTTAGAGGTAGTGCCTCACCCCCAGTTGATTCTTAGTTCTCATCCTGCTCGCATTTTGATATTAATCAACGCTAGTTGGTTGATTGACGCGTTTGTCTACGCACGACATCGTTAAAGTAGAGCTTGGGACACTCATTGGAGGAAGTCAAGATATGTTTGTAATATAACCGGTTGTTATCAAGAATTATGTAGGAAACTGAAAATACTATGTTGCACATAATATTAGAACAGATTCTGTTTTAAGTGTATGAATTGTTTGCAACGAAATTGTACGATACACAGCCACCACCACCCATCCAGATCTTGAAGGCGAGTGTTTCTTATGTGGAAATAGGAGTGATAATTACGCGTGTATGTGGACGTGCCATTAACTTTAGTACTTCAGTTTCAGGTTTATGGCGGAGGAGTCGAAATATTTGTTATTAAAGGCAAACGATAGGATAT
This sequence comes from Anabrus simplex, assembly GCF_040414725.1. Lineage (NCBI taxonomy): Eukaryota > Metazoa > Arthropoda > Insecta > Orthoptera > Tettigoniidae > Anabrus > Anabrus simplex. The sequence goes on from NC_090265.1 coordinate 1,544,183,338, forward strand.
TATAATGGCTAATGAGCGGAGACTTGGAAACTGAGATGAGGAACATTTAGACCATCAAATAGCCATAGTAGTTGATTTTGTTAAGAAAATTCCTCTTCTTCTGCTGTTATTATTTACTTACTTTTGATATCCGTATAGTATATTAGCTAGACTTAATTACGTTGAATCAATATTTAATTTGAAAGAAAAGTTGAGTCTTCGGAAAACGTGAACGATGTGTTAAAGTTTTAAGTTAGTTAGAAATATTATTATTATTATTTCAGTGTGAATTTTAGGAATTTGGATAATAGAGTCTTGTTAGTAAGTTATTACAACGGGTAAATAACTAGTTATCTATGGTAGAATATAAAGTATTCATGAAGAAATTATAGTGGATGGGAATGATCTTCCGGATTTATTTCCTTGGGTTAGAGTGATGTACTACTGGCATAAGAATCTTCGATATGTCCGAGGAAAAATTTTAGAATGAGGTCATACAGATTTGTTTTAGGCTAGAATTTATGAATAATACGGGAAGACAATTCTTTGCGAAGAGTTTCATTTATATATAAGGATTTTAACAATGTTCTTCGACGATGTTGTTGTTTTGGCCATCAGTCTATAGACTTGTTTGATGCAGCTCTCCATCCTGTGCTAACCTTTTCAATTCTACGTAACTACTTCATCCTACATCTACTCTAATATGTTGGTCATGTTCATACCTTGGTCTACCCAAGCTGTTTACACCGCCTACACTTCTCTCAAAAACTAAGTCCTGGGTGTCTTAAGATGTGTCCTATCATTCTGTCTCTTCTTCTCGTCAAAATCGTTCTCCTCCCGCCATTTCGATCCAATGTCTCTTCATTCTATCTTCTGAGATAGTTATAGTCCATGTTTCACTTCCATACAATACGGAAAACGTGAACGATGTGTTAAAGTTTTAAGTCAGTTAGAAATATTATTATTATTATTTCAGACGGAAGTCTTCAACAACTTCGAAGTGTGCAAATTTCTTTTCTTAAGAAATCTCTTCATTGCTTGAGCTAGTCTGCATTTTATGTCCTCCTTACTTCTGCCATCATTAGTTATTTATCTTCCCAAGTAAGAATATTCTTCTACTTCATTTCCTAATCTAATATTTCCTGCGTACCTGGCTTTGTTCGACTGCACTACTTTTGTTTTGGACTCATTAATTTTCATCTTGCACTCCTTCTTCAAAACCGTGTCCTTACCATTCAGCAATTCCTCCAGATCGTCTGTAGACTCAGATAAAATAACAGCATCATCGGCAAATATCAAGAGTTTCTCTTCCCTCTCCTTATATTCTGATTCCTTTTCAAAATATTCCTCTTTGTTTTCCTTTACCGCCGGTTATAAACATTGAAGCGGAGAGGGGACAAACTGCAGCCTCGCCTCTCCTTTCTGGATTGCTGCTTCTTTTTTCATAGCCTTCGATTCTTATCACTGCAGAGTGATTTTTGTACAGATTCTTGTACAGATTCTTCTTTCTTGGTAACTGATCCCGATCACCTTCAGAGTATCAAATAGCTTGATCTAACCAACGTTATCGAATGCGTTTTCTAGATCTGCGAATGCCGTGTTCATGGGCTTGTATTTTTAATTCGATCCTCTAAGATCAGACGTAAAGTCAGGATTCCTTCACGTTCCTACATTTTTCTGAATACAAACTGATCTTCTCCCAACTCAGTTCCAGATTGTTTTTCCATTATTCTGTATATAATACATGTAAAAATTTTGCAAGCGTGAGATACTAAACTAATGGTAAGGTAATTTTCACACTTGTCAGCACCTGATATCTTGGGAATACGTATAACAATATTCTGTCTAAAACTGGATGGCAATTTTCCATACCATACATCTTACACACTAAATGCAATAACTTCCCCATGCTGGTTTCTGCTAAGGCGGTCAGTAGTTCTGAAGGTATGTCATCAATTCCAGGTGCCTTGTTCCTATTTAGGCCCCTCAAAGCTCTGCCAAATTTTGACCTCAAAATTGGGCCTCCCATTTCATCATTATCAACAGCCTTCCAGAACCTTATCATCTAGGTACTTCTGTTCCTTGATACAATTGTATAAGATGTTCTCTCCTTCTTTCTGCCTTGTCTCCTTGTCCTAGAAGTGGCTTTCTATCTGATCTCTTAATATTCACACACCTAGTTTTCCTTTCATCATTGTTTCCTTCATTGTTCTATATGAAGCATCTATCTTCCCTACAGCTATACAACCTTAAACGTCTTTTCCCTTCTCATTCAGCCATTCTTTCTTAGCTGACCTGCACTTTCTATCTACATTTGTTAATCACCTGTACTATTTTCAGCCATCCTTATTTCTTTTTTGCATTCTTGTACTTTCGCCGTTCGTCAGTCGGGTCTAATATCTCCTGAGTTATCCACCGATAACCTTTCTTCAGCAACCCTAATGATCTCATTCCTCACGACTGTCCAATTTTCACTATTGTGTTCCCTTCAGCTTTTTCATTCACTCCTTGTGCAACATGTTCCTTGAAAAAATCCCTCGCATTCTGTTCTCTCAACATCTAGATCCGATTTCCTTGCATTTCTTTCTTACATTTCTTCAAATTCACATAACATTCATGACCACCAAGTTGTGGTCAGTATCCACGTCTGCTCCTGGGAATACTGTATCTTGCAATCCAACATCTGGTTTCTGAATCTCTGTCTGAAAACCGCTGAAAATATTAAAGAGCTCTCTATAGTGCTCTGTATTCTGATTTAAGATTCTAAGGCCTTGGGCATTTTAAAGCAACCTGGGAAGTGCATCTGCAACGAATAAGCGTATGCAACGCTCTTCGCCGAGCAAGCAACGCATTGTTTACAGGCTCTCAACATATATCGCAACATAGATCACAGATATCAATAGATTCTCCAACAAAGGCAGCGACCTTCCAAATCCAAGGAAAATCCGTCAAGACCTAAAAAGTCGTGAAATGATAATGTGATGCTATCTGCCTCGGAAGGGGTTCGGTGTAGAGCTCTATAAAGAGTACACTCGAGCCAGAAATTGGATTAGGCATCATCAAAGACTTTCTTGTGGCAAATGGCGGGAGGCAATCAAGATGACATCAAATGTTTCTGCAGTACGAACTATTCGAGTAGAACTGAGAACGGAAACCTCTGTCACAGATGCACCAGAGAGAAAGAAACACTGGCTCACGTTCTGGATTCTTTCCCCTAAGGCGAAGTACTGGGAAGCTCACGTCACCACGAGGTAAGGTCATTGCTTGCAGAAGAATTCCACAGTAAAAACTTTCGTGTACATGAAGAAGTCCATGGTTTGTCCATAACAGGCAGTACAAGGCGAATTGACATAATTGCCTTTAAAGATAATGACAAAAAAGGATTCATTATCGATCCGAACATCTGATACGGGCACTATGTCAGCCAGCTTACTGAAGTCCATCTTGAGAAGCTAAAACGCGCCCATCATACCCTTCTACGGAAACTATTACCAGCTGAACGAAGTAGAGATTATCGGCCCAATGGTTGGTGCTCGTGGAAAACTACCTGCCTTGTTCATGGAATTCTGTGAAAAGTTCGAGCTGGCTAAAAAAATTGAAAGCATAGTTACCACCATACATGGATGTGTACACATTCTGAGATCTAATTTGTTTGGTCCTCCATAGTTAAAAAAACCATATTACAATATTTCTGTAAGAAAACATTTCTGTGACCTGATACGCTTTACTTTGTCTATTGTCGCAACCCGTAATTGCGGGAATTCGTTGTTCAATATATATACCTTCCTGAATCTCCAGGTCTCGTCCACGTTCACAGCCGTTGTTTGTAGTGTTTGAACCAAGTATTAGCAAGGACTAAATTACGGTCAGTGCAGAATTCAACTAGCCGACTTTCTCTTTCATTACTTCGTCCCAGTCAAAATTCTCCTACGGCATTACCTTCTCTTTCTTGGAGTACCACTGCTTTCCAGTCTCCCATCACAATTAGAATCTCATCACCTTTTACATATTGTATTACATCTTCCATATCTTCATATATTCTTTCGATTTCTTCATCATTTGCTGAACTAGTAGGCATATTGTGGTGGGCATTGGATTGGTGTCTATCTTAAGAGTAATCCTGCGGCTCGCGCGTAAAATATCACTTTCCTGCATAAATAACCATTCACCGCTCGGGAATATTATGCCATGGATGCTTCCTTCCTATTCCTGGCCCTTTCCTATCCTATCGTCACCATATGACCTATCTGTGTCGGTGCGACGTAAAACAAATTGCAAAATATTTTTTTAAAAATATGCCGTAGTTTATTAGATTAGGAATGTTCAAGTGTAAGAAGGGAATATATCCTTAACTTTGTAAGGATATATAAAACTTTATTCGTAGTTAACACTATTATTATTATTATTATTATTATTATTATTATTATTATTATTATTATTATTATTATTATTGAAGCTTGTGGGCTTTATGCCGAACGTCATACTCTTTTAGAATTGGCTTTACATCGCACCGACACAGATAAGTCTTATGGCGACGATGGGATAGGAAAGACCTAGGAGTGGAAAGGAAGCGGTCGTGGCCTTAATTAAGGTACATCCCCAGCATTTGCCTGGTGTGAAAATGGGAAACCAAAGAAAACCATCTTCAGGGCTGCCGACAGTGGGGCTTGAACTCACTATCTTCCGGATGCAAGCTCACAGCTGCCCGCCCCTAACCGCACGGCCAGCTCGCCCGGTGAACGTCATACTAGTCTATGATAAAATAAATAGCTATGCAATAATAATTAATCATCTAAGCGATGATCTCAAAGTTTGGCCTCTCGAGGTAATCACCATCTTTGTTGAGAGAAGTGTAGTGTTCTCCCCTTCTTGCTCGGAGAATACCTGGGATGCTTACGTACCTGATCTTCTTTCCCCAACACCGTAGTGTAGCCCTTGATCCAAGCCGCCAGCAACCACTGCTCTTTATCAGTATGTACCCATTCATATTTCTCTCATAATCGAGATGTCGGGATGTCACCTTTCGGCTGAATATACATGTACATGTGTCTTCATTCCATGTCGGGATGTTATGTAAAAAGTAAAGAGGCGTGCGCCCACACCACGGGCCTGTGTTTGATCCTCGACCCCAGTGGGTGTTAAGTGGCTCAGAACTCACGCCGCCGTTACACGAGACACTTAGTCGTGACCATGTACAAGACCAAACTGTGATGCTGAAGTAGCACGACTTTGTACAACACACGTGTCTTCTTGTGAGGGCTCTTAAGTTAAAGAATTGTCGACTGAACAGGGTATGTCGAAACTTACCTTCCAATTTCGCCCACGGTCAGATATGCTATATCTATCTGAGAGGTCTACCGCTGAAAGTATGCACTGCAAGCGAGAAGCAAAACAGACTAGGAGAAGAGTATGGTTCCAATGTATAGAGCTCTCACCAGGATTACTTGAATTGAGAAATGTAAAAGATCCAAAGGAAAGCAGCGCGACGTTTTTTATTAAGTTAGTTTAGAGTCACTTTAACCCTAAGGTATTATCGTGACTTCTAATTGTAGAATTTACATTAAATTAGAGTAGAGTGAAATATGAGAGGAATATAAAAAAAATCGGTATTTTAAACTGAACAGTTAAATTTTTGAATACAGATCAGTGTCTTTGAAAAACTTGATAATTTGTTTGCACACTGGCGCCATTCGTCGTACAGTGAACCGTATGTAATGAACCCGACAGGGGCATGATCCAAGGACCTTAGGTTGATATCGATATCTGTAATTACGCACGCAATGCTATTAAAGGGAAAGAACGCTGAAAATGATTAATATTCATATCATTAATAGAGGTCATACCGGAACTAATTAATATTCATACCATTGAGATAGATAAATTGTGTATTTTAAAATTATTTTGCGAGATTTCTTTGTCTGCGACTTATTGCGCAGTATTATCCTTTGTGTAGCGGGGGCCCCGCAGATGAAGCCAAGCCAACTTAGACCCGGGAGGGGTTACGAATGGGGATTCCCTGTGACATCACTCGAGAGAAGACATCCCTCCTCAAGGCTCACAGAATGAGGGGAAACTAACTTTTTCGAAACGGAATATAGGAGCCATCTTGGAATCGGACTGGCCAACTGAATTACCTACGAGATAGAAAATTAATAAAACTCGAATTAGGGGCTCATCTCCCGAATTAAAAGGGATAAATGTTACTGGGACATTTATTTAGAGTGTTTAATGTCCTCTTCCGTGATAACTTTCAGCAGAAGAAAGAATACTGTGTTGTTTTTGCGTGGAAAAGTACTGGGGCCATCTGGTTAGTCTCATGACACGTCCTCGACGGAGGGAATTCACCCCGTGTGGTAGGGGAAGCAGAACATATTTTAATTAATTTAAAGAGATTCACCGAAGGATAATTGAGTGGTTATGTCTCAATCGCACCAACTAGATACTGGTCACCGACCACCCGTACTATTTTACCTCGAGTACGCCGGGAATAGGCGCTACACAAATTAGTGGAAGGGGTATCGCTCCCTAGTAAAAACTACTGCAGGAAGGGAGAACAGTCAGTCGGGATTTGTGGCTTACAGACGGCGAAGCTACGTGCCGTCGAGCTTCCAGCGATCTTTTGTTTGAGTGAATTTCAATTTAATTTACAAGTGAAATCGCGTACTGTGCGTAAATATTGCAGAGATTGGATAGACGCGATGCTAGTGTCTAAACTTTAAAGATCAGGGACGTGTCGCGAACATTAAATATAATTTGTAATAATATTATTATTATTATTACTACGGCGCTACTGTGTCGAGTAGTAACAAAGGTACGCGGAATCCGATACTGAATCGCGGATTGCGGAGTGAGGTCCGATATCGTGGCTGGACGTTCACACTGAATGTAACTAAACAAATCTTGGAATAAATAGTGACGTGTTGTGTGCCTCAGGAATACTGCCAGCGGTTTCGTCAACCTAGAACAATGGACTCCCGGTTGGAAAGAAGAATGGTGCCTCCAGTAACTGCTTTGGTGCCTATGGGTCAGCACTAAACCAGCAATGGACTCCCTGAGCTGACAACGGGTCATCGAGATGGAGATGAGTATCAATCATAATTAATATGACGTAATCAGATTGGGCGGGGAACAGTTATCATTACCTGACGCTATAATGTTAGAGATTGTAACTCTAGATGTAGATGTGCTACCATGATACACGTAGCTTCTATTTACTTTATTTAATTAGTAACACGCCTGAGCAATCAATTGTAAATAAAAGGGGTAATACGATAAGTTTGCATGCAGTAGTAGATTGACTTAATCATTTTATTTGGGGAAACTTGTAATTATTGATGCGTCAGGAGACCAATTTTTTAGTAATTCAGAGTAATTCAAGTTAGGCTGTAGTTAGTCCAGCGATGATAATGCATGGCTGGTAAATAGTGTAATTTTATTCCGTGAGCACCCAGAACTACGAGATGTGACTTCGGAACTGACACCCAGGCCTCCACTGACATATATTTAGATAGGAAGTGTAAAATTTTAATTGGCAGGCTTATCACAATTTAAGTGCAAATTGAGGAATATTTAATTCATAATTGTATTACCGTGTGACGATTTTATCAGAAATCACAATTTAGATATGGATTAATTACACCGTTATTACGAGGAAGTTAATTATGATCACGCAGTATGGTCTAAGTTCCAGGTAAGTCGTGTAGGGAGATAGTGTAATGATGAACCCAATAATAATAATAATAATAATAATAATAATAATAATAATAATAATAAATTGTAGTTATGGTAATCATGCAAGTATTGGTATCAGAGAAACCGGTGTCGCGTCGCGGGATCATGATATTGTAAACGAATGTGTGTGTTGAATTGAAGTGAAGTATTGAGAGCCGATGTAATTTTGTTTAATGAACAATGAAGTTCAGTTTATTAGTGAACGATCCCCGAGATAGGGTGTTTTGTTAAGAAAGGGCGTTATGCCTGTGAAGGCCGAGGCCATTGACCACCCGCCCTGCAGGGGCTGGGGGCAGTTGACCTAGTGAGGAGAAGTGTTGGTTTTTTTTTGTATGCTCGTCCGCTCGTGTAAGGGGAGCCTTGAGTTGAAGAGAATGAGGGCGGAAGAATCGCCTAATAATGAAATATTCAACACGCCAGAAGGATGTAGTCGCTAATAAATGACACGGCGATTGTTACCAGTACTTGTTAGTTTACTGTCATTACACACTTGAGTATAATGTAGCTTAGGGTTTTCAGAGTCCCACTTCCATCCCAAGGGGTGTCAGTTCAGTTCCCGACAGCGGCATTGGTACCCCAATGCTCAACCGAAGGCTGGATGTCTCACGTGTTTACTGTATATAATTTGTGTTCTTTAAGGGTTTATGTATCTTGTTGTGATTATAATTGAGTTGCCGATGGTGGTGACCATCGGGTGGTGAATTGTATATAAGTGAGGGTCGGTTCAAACCCGGGCGTTTGTTCCACCTTTTATGAGTTCCTTCGTGGTACTTCGTTGGGGAATAGTTGTGTGTTTAGTATAGGGATTGCTCAGATTCGTTGCATGCATGTTAATCCTATTGGTCAATGATATCACATAGCCTCAGTGTCTATGATAAGTGTTTTCCCGTTCGAATCTCGTCATAATGGATCGCTCTGCGATAGATAATACTCGGATCCATCACATACGACTAAAAGTCGATAACAAACAACAACAATTGTTAATAATCCATGTAATTCATTTGTATATAAATGCGTCATTACCATCATCATCATTAAGGCCTAATAAACCACTTGTATTAATCTAAACTTTAACCCGAATGTGTTCTCATTGTAATTAGGTATGATCCGTCTCCTACCCTGTATGCCTTTAAGCTTAGTCTAGTTAAGCGCCTATTTGTTTTATTCCAACCCGTTAACGCCCTGTAGATATCATGCCGGAGCCATTATGTGTAGGGACGGGTGCATACTAAAGATGGCGCATCCAACGTGTGGCTCGAGTTATTTAACAGTGGGGCCTAAGTCACGATAGCGAGGAGGATAATTGTACACGTTGGGCACATACTAAAAATGTCGGCCCAACGTGGGACGTGTTCTAATGTTAAATAGGCGCGTATATTTATTTTACCTGACATTTACACGTTGCGCACCATACTAAAATATCAGTCCAACGTGGTGCGAGATAAAAGGGCGTAAGTGAACTGTGGGGGCTCGATATGTCCGTAAATAAGGGCTACCCAGATTTAGGAAATTTAGCGCCATATAGAATGACATCCAATGTCTGGCTATATAAATACGACCCAAGGTGGGACATATTCTACGGTTTAATAGGCGTATTTTGATGTTTAATAGGCGCATAATTATCCCACCTATTGCATACCATTAATGCAAAGATAGGGGCGTGTTGTGTTGTGTATTAGGCAAGGCATACTTGTGCGGCTTCCAGGAGTGGGCACGATTATTTTGGTAACCCATGTCTGCTTCTGACATTTCCACGCGAGGCCCAGTTTATTATGATTGAATAAGTGATACCTTGATGTCAATATTAAATCGTTTTATGAATGAGAACACAGTCATGGTCCAATGATATGGGCAGAGCCATGACATTCGAGTAAGCAGGGGCGTATCCAAAATTCAAGGGGATTAGTTCGAATCCCGGGAAACAATAAAATGAATTTCCCATAAGTGAGGTTTGAAGTGAATAGTGGCTTTTTCTTAGTGCATATCTATTCACGGATATTAGCCAGTGGTGCGTGTTTCTTCACCAAACAACCTGCTATTAGGAAATATATTTTACGTTAGTATAACCGTGGATGAGAAGAGGTAACCTCACGCCTACTTTTCTTTTTCGAGTGGCAGTAGGTTGATTTCATGGGTTCAGTTTGAGATTCTGATGACTTTGTGTGTTTGAAGGACCTCAATGCTGAGGGCATGGGTTGATTTACTGGCACTATACCACATGTGTTGGTATTTAAAATCGAGCCCAATTTTAGAATCACAGGTCAACCGGCAACTTTATTAACTGAATCTGAGGGCTAATATTATAATCATTTTCGGAAATTTCCCGTTGCTTTTCATATAAATTTCATGAACCTTAATGATATTAGGCGGTTAGGCAGCTTCAATGATAGCCGTTTTTGAGGCTTAATTTGCAATAATGATTAAAGTAAATATTTTTATTTGAAGCTGGAAGAACGTAAAGTTGGATAGAGGAATCCTTTCTTTTAAAATAAATAATAATTATCAATTGTTGTGGGTTGTTGACGCCGACGTTAGCGAGGGGGGTCCTATCATCTCAAAGGATAGCGACATGGATAGTGAAGCCAGCGGGGCTTTGATGGCGGAGATTAGGGAGAACAGGAAGGCGATGGAAGAGAATTGTGCGCAGATTAGGGAGGAAATGAAGGATGATTTAAAGGCGAATCGGGAGGAAATGAAGGACGATATTAGGACACTTGAAAATAAGATGGAGGAGAATAGTGCGCAGATTAGGAGTAGCGTGAAGGACGATATTAAGACGCTTGAAAATGAATGCAAACAGGGGCGTGCAGAGGTCAGAGAACAACTAGAGAACTTTGACGGTAAATTAACACATTTTGAGGTTAAATTGGAAGAAAACCGAACCGAGACTAGTCAGATGATCGAGGAGAAATGCAGTAGTTTAATGAACAAAATTCAGGAGGTTCAACAACAATGCGAAAAGGGGGCTAAGGAACTAAGCGATAAAATAGACGCGGTTTCTCAGCTCAATGCCGTTGTTGAAATAAAGGTCGAGGGAATAGTTGAGCGGCTTGATCAGGTTGAGACCAGTATCGAGAGAGACATAACTCGCGTGAATGACGAAATCGTGGATGTCAAAGGGAAAATCGATCAGCTGAATGGTGAAATGGAACAGGTCAGGTCCAAAGCGAATGACCGCGACACGAAGATCGAAGAAATAAGGGAGCAGGTCAGACAAATATCAGGATCGTTGAAGAAAGGACGGAGAAAGCCTTGGCGGTAATTGAGGCCCTGGACGAAAAGATTACGTCGGTATCGCAAGCAGCGCAGTCCGATACGAAACTGACTTTTGCCAGGTTACGGAAGGAAGTGTCAGGGCAAATAGTAGGAGAGACTGCTAAACAGATCCACGAATGGAGCGAAGAGAAAGGCTCGAAAATGATGGTGAAATTGGGGATCCACGAAGAACAAATTAACGCGCTTCGCGAAGAAATAGAGGGAATGAAGAAATTAGACATTCGGGATGAACCACATTTCAAAATGGAAACGGCCGGAATGAAGAAAATGGAATTAGGTAGCGGATCACATCAGTTGGGCTACAGTCTGTTCAAGGAGCAACTACCCGGCAATGAAGAGTATAAATTACCGACGATGGACGAGAGAACGTCGACCTTGCTTGGCCAAAATTCAATACCGATGTATAGCCTCTTACGTTCGGCGGATGATAAGCCAAAGAAGTTCAAACCAGGCACTAGGACTACGCCAAAAAGTTTCCTCCGCGAGGTGGATGATTATATGGCGGATCATCGGGTACCAGCGGATAGGAAGTTACGAGTCGTTGAAAAATTTTTGGAAGACCAGGCTCTCGAATGGTTTAAAGCGTTCCGCTATTGTTTTGATAGCTATGAAGGCTTTAAGAAGCTATTTTTGGAAAAATACTGGGGTTTGGACACGCAGCAAGGGCTTAGGTTAGAGCTTTACTCGAGGAGGTACGCTTCGGGAGGTCCCACAAGGTTCTGCGATTATTTCACGTCCCAGCTGGTGAAGATGCGCGAACTGGACAGCCCACCGACTGAAAATGAATTAATAACCGCTATCACAAAGCAGTTCCCAGCTGACGTCCAGCGCATGTTGATTGCGGCAAACATTCGTACGGCAGTGGAAGCCAAGCACGTGTTAAGACAGTTGGATCAGACATCTCATGTCGGGCACGGTCGAGCTAGAAACGTAGAAGCCATCAACACGTTAAATGTTCGAGAGGGAGATCAGTCGGTAAACCGGAGTACTCAGGTGATAAGTACTCAGACTGACGCTCAGATAGGCAACCAGAACAGGAATAATAGGGATTGGAGGTCTCAGAAGTGGGAAAACCACCAATGGAAGTGTCGAAATGACCAGGATAGGAGTCAATGGTATCAGTCAGGGAGGTACAACCACGGACAGAGCGGCGCACGAGGGCGACGACCTTACGAGAGAACACCCAATTTCTACTGGGGTAACCGTGGTCGACAGAACAACAGACCGCGAGAATACTATCGGGGTGACCTCAACGACAGAAGGAATGAGTCACGCCGTTACGTCAGAGATCTGCAAGATACCCAGGCCGGAAACGATCGGTGGAAAGATTCGATGCAGCAGTTTGCTAAGTCGGATGAATGTCGAGGGGCAGAGGGCCTCGAACTACAGGCACATAATGCTGCAAACCGTGCCAGTAATCTTGATCCCCGCGCACCACCATATTCAAGTGGAGGCGGAGGTCAGCTAAAAAAATTAGGAAAACCGAGTGAGGAGATAGTCGGATTTTCGAGGACTACCGACGCGAAGGGGGAACCGTGGACGTCCGTGACCATCGCATCTTGGATAGTTCAGCCCGATGACCTCGTTGAAGATCCCGTTCAGGCATGTCCAAAACCAATCAGAGCGTTACCCGTCATTTTTGTCCGTGTCAACCAGTTGCTGGTTCGTTGCCTCGTAGACACAGGCGCGAGCGTCAGCGTGGTATCTAAAGTATTAGTCAAAGAACTGGAATCGAAGCAATGTATTCCAATCATTCCGATTTCCAATATTAAGGTTAGAGGAATAATTCCGGACCGCACAACTACATGCAATAGCCAGGCCTATCTAGATTTGGAAATTGGGAACAACCTCATATCACATCCATTTATAATTTTGACTAGAATGGAATATAATATCATCATTGGAGCTGATTTTCTTCGGGAATTCAAAGCGGTCATTGACATGGATAAGAATGAAATTAGATTCAGGAACGATTCAATTCAGGGAGATGTAAGGTTAAACGACTTCGAGGGACAACACGGGGAGGAGAAAATTTGGACCATGAAGATAGAACAATTGAAACATGAAGGAGGAGATTGCTTCCCAAACTGGGATGCCTATCGGGACGAGATGATCAAGGAGTTTGAAGGGATGATTTTCAAGTTGGAAGCGGAGAATGAAGGACCATCATTGGCGGAGGTAGTCCAAGAAAAGATCGACGAAGCGAAGATAGGGGAGGAAGACAAAGGCACATTACAGAAAGTCATAGAGAGACACGAAAATGTATTTGGTTCACGTCCAGGGAAAATTCCAAATTTCAAATATTCCTTAGTCGTCAACAATTGGGAGCCATTTCGGCAAAGACCATATCCGATACCTGAAAAGTTTCACGCTGGGGTGAAGAAAATTATACAGGAGATGGAAGATAACGGAATTATATCAAAATCACCCACACCATTTTTGAATCCGTTGGTCGTGGTGGAGAAGGGCAACGGTTCGTTGCGGGTTTGCCTCGACGCGCGAGCAATAAACAAGCGATTAATCCCAGAGTATGACCAGGCCCCGTGTATAAAAGAGGTCCTTAAGAAATTCCGGGGAATGAAATTATTTAGTGGAGTTGATCTGACATCATCATTTCATCACGTTGAACTTGACCCAGCCACCAAAATTTTGACCGGGTTTCTGTTTGATGGGCAAACCTACGTTTTTAACCGGTTACCCTTTGGATTGAAAACAGCAGGGTCAGCGCTCATTAGGGCACTAGATCGTAACCTCAGTGACGAAGTTAAACAGTTTACGGTGAGGTACGTGGATGACATCCTTATTGCATCTGAAACTTTGCCAGAGCACCTGGAGAAACTTGATAAACTATTAGCTGATTTAGAAAGGAACAACTTCAAGGTAAACCTACCCAAGTCTAATTTCTGCCAAAGGAGTATCCTATTTTTAGGTCATGTGATCGACTCAGAAGGAATCATGCCCAATCCTGTTAAATTAAAGGCAATTCAAAATTTTCCAAAGCCGACGAAGGTGAAACATGTCAGGCAATTTTTAGGAGTTTGTAACTTTTTCGCGGATCATTGTCCGAACTACACCAGTATAGTTGCACCATTACAAGATCTCCTCAAGAAAAACAATAGGTGGAAATGGGACCTTGCTTGCGATGAAGCATTTGCTAAAGCAAAGGATCTGTTGGCCCATAGTGTGAAATTAGGATATCCGAACTATACACAAAAGTTTATTGTGCAAACTGATGCGTCGATTATAGGAGTCGGGGCAGTACTGTATCAAGAGACGCCCGAACCCGAACAGAGGATCACCTATTTGGCTTTCATGAGTCGCAAATTAAGATCGCATGAGTTGAAATACATCCGTGACCGAACTAGAGATGCTCGCGATCGTGACCGCTCTTAACCATTGGAAGAAATACATTTATGGGTACCCAATTGTGTTGAGAACGGATCACAAAGCTCTGACGTTCATGATGAAATCTGCATTAACAAGCGAGAGAGTCAGCCGGTGGTGCTTGTTTGTGCAGCAATTCGACATTACAGTCGAGCACTGCGCCGGAAAGGCAAATGTAATTGCAGACGCCCTCAGTAGAAATCCAGATCCGGAACCTATCGTGGTTAACCAAATACAGTTGATAGAACAAGGGGACCGCGAAATCATAGAAAGGCTGCGGACTATTGGTGAAGAACAGCAGAAATGTCCGGAAATGAAGAAGTTGATCGATTTCCTCCAACGTAGAATACAGCCAGGGACGGATGAATACCGTGAACTTCAGAAAAGATCCGAGAAGTACCAATTTTTTAATGGCATGCTGCATAAATTCGTGGACGAGGACCACACGCAATTCAGGATCGTGGTTCCAACGACGTTGCAGGTTGATTTAGTTTGGCTCGCTCATCACGTTACAGGTCACGCAGGGAGAGATAAAGTGATTGCTACGCTTCGGGAAACTTTTATCTGGAAAAATTTGAGGAAAACTGTTCAGCAGGTACTCCTTACTTGCGACATTTGCCAACGGGTAAAACCTAATCCGTACCTACTTAAGCAAAAACCGAAGCCGTTGTTGCCTAGTAAACCTCGGGAACTGTTCGCTTTAGACTTTTACGGACCACTTCCCAAGGGAAAGAGAGGGCTTCAATACATTTTGGTATGCGTGGATGTGTTTTCAAAATTCGTCACTCTCTGTCCAATCCAGAAGGCAAATACTAGAGCCGTTATAAATCAGTTGAAGACTAAAATCATACCACGTATGGGCAAGCCCGAATGCGTCCTTACTGATCATGGGTCGCAGTTCACATCGGGAAACTTCAAGCGAGACATCGACAACTTAAACATCAAACATCACCTAAGTTCAATTAGGCATCCGGAGTCGAATCCCGCAGAACGGATAATGCGAGAAATCGCAAAATTTTGCCGCATCTACTGTCCTAGACAACATTGGCGTTGGGTGGACGTGATTCCGGTTATCACAGAAAGTATCAACGGCACTATCCACGAATCCACCGGCCAAATTCCGTCAGTGATTCATTTCGACAGTTTTCCAAAGAGACCATGGCACGAGGTCTTAAAATGTCCGCAGGATCCTAGGCTATCGGTTGAGCTATGCATACAGGAGACAGCAAAACATTTGAAGGCCCAAGCAGAACGGAGATTACGTCGTCTCGGTAACAAGAGGTACCATCGACCACTGCGCGTAGGGGAACTTGTTCTCGTTAAACGACCAACAGTATCCGACCCACCTAGCAAGTTCTACCACAAGTTCGCTGAACTGTACATCGGTCCTTACCGAGTCATCCAGAACCTCGACAACAACGCGTACAAGGTGCAAAGCATGGACGGCGCGACCGAAACCATCTATAACGCGGCAAATCTGAAGTTGTACCATACGTCCGGAGGCAACTTAGAAGACGTGGACAACGCTGAAGAACTTGGGGCAACGGAAGAAGAAGACGATGAGGAAGACGGAGAAGAAGATCGACGCGACGTGTCAGATGAAGAGTCGGGACCAAATGAGGAAGCGGAAGAAGTCAATTATTTGGAGAATTTGTTTTCACAGAGAGATCTTGGGGATGAAGAATGTAAAGAATGTCAGTACCTGGAGAACTACAGAGAAGCATTGCGTCAGATAGCATATTATTTGGAAAGAGAGAACCAGGAACTTCGCCAGAAAGCAAAGGTTTGGAAAGAGTTGTAAATCGATATTGCCAATTGAATATTTAGCGACGAAATGTGTCCAGTGCCTGTACCCATTTCTTCTCGGGGAGAGGGGAATATGAACCCGACAGGGGCATGATCCAAGGACCTTAGGTTGATATCGATATCCGTAATTACGCACGCAATGCTATTAAAGGGAAAGAACGCTGAAAATGATTAATATTCATATCATTAATAGAGGTCATACCGGAACTAATTAATATTCATACCATTGAGATAGATAAATTGTGTATTTTAAAATTATTTTGCGAGATTTCTTTGTCTGCGACTTATTGCGCAGTATTATCCTTTGTGTAGCGGGGGCCCCGCAGATGAAGCCAAGCCAACTTAGACCCGGGAGGGGTTACGAATGGGGATTCCCTGTGACATCACTCGAGAGAAGACATCCCTCCTCAAGGCTCACAGAATGAGGGGAAACTAACTTTTTCGAAACGGAATATAGGAGCCATCTTGGAATCGGACTGGCCAACTGAATTACCTACGAGATAGAAAATTAATAAAACTCGAATTAGGGGCTCATCTCCCGAATTAAAAGGGATAAATGTTACTGGGACATTTATTTAGAGTGTTTAATGTCCTCTTCCGTGATAACTTTCAGCAGAAGAAAGAATACTGTGTTGTTTTTGCGTGGAAAAGTACTGGGGCCATCTGGTTAGTCTCATGACACGTCCTCGACGGAGGGAATTCACCCCGTGTGGTAGGGGAAGCAGAACATATTTTAATTAATTTAAAGAGATTCACCGAAGGATAATTGAGTGGTTATGTCTCAATCGCACCAACTAGATACTGGTCACCGACCACCCGTACTATTTTACCTCGAGTACGCCGGGAATAGGCGCTACACAAATTAGTGGAAGGGGTATCGCTCCCTAGTAAAAACTACTGCAGGAAGGGAGAACAGTCAGTCGGGATTTGTGGCTTACAGACGGCGAAGCTACGTGCCGTCGAGCTTCCAGCGATCTTTTGTTTGAGTGAATTTCAATTTAATTTACAAGTGAAATCGCGTACTGTGCGTAAATATTGCAGAGATTGGATAGACGCGATGCTAGTGTCTAAACTTTAAAGATCAGGGACGTGTCGCGAACATTAAATATAATTTGTAATAATATTATTATTATTATTACTACGGCGCTACTGTGTCGAGTAGTAACAAAGGTACGCGGAATCCGATACTGAATCGCGGATTGCGGAGTGAGGTCCGATATCGTGGCTGGACGTTCACACTGAATGTAACTAAACAAATCTTGGAATAAATAGTGACGTGTTGTGTGCCTCAGGAATACTGCCAGCGGTTTCGTCAACCTAGAACAATGGACTCCCGGTTGGAAAGAAGAATGGTGCCTCCAGTAACTGCTTTGGTGCCTATGGGTCAGCACTAAACCAGCAATGGACTCCCTGAGCTGACAACGGGTCATCGAGATGGAGATGAGTATCAATCATAATTAATATGACGTAATCAGATTGGGCGGGGAACAGTTATCATTACCTGACGCTATAATGTTAGAGATTGTAACTCTAGATGTAGATGTGCTACCATGATACACGTAGCTTCTATTTACTTTATTTAATTAGTAACACGCCTGAGCAATCAATTGTAAATAAAAGGGGTAATACGATAAGTTTGCATGCAGTAGTAGATTGACTTAATCATTTTATTTGGGGAAACTTGTAATTATTGATGCGTCAGGAGACCAATTTTTTAGTAATTCAGAGTAATTCAAGTTAGGCTGTAGTTAGTCCAGCGATGATAATGCATGGCTGGTAAATAGTGTAATTTTATTCCGTGAGCACCCAGAACTACGAGATGTGACTTCGGAACTGACACCCAGGCCTCCACTGACATATATTTAGATAGGAAGTGTAAAATTTTAATTGGCAGGCTTATCACAATTTAAGTGCAAATTGAGGAATATTTAATTCATAATTGTATTACCGTGTGACGATTTTATCAGAAATCACAATTTAGATATGGATTAATTACACCGTTATTACGAGGAAGTTAATTATGATCACGCAGTATGGTCTAAGTTCCAGGTAAGTCGTGTAGGGAGATAGTGTAATGATGAACCCAATAATAATAATAATAATAATAATAATAATAATAATAATAATAATAAATTGTAGTTATGGTAATCATGCAAGTATTGGTATCAGAGAAACCGGTGTCGCGTCGCGGGATCATGATATTGTAAACGAATGTGTGTGTTGAATTGAAGTGAAGTATTGAGAGCCGATGTAATTTTGTTTAATGAACAATGAAGTTCAGTTTATTAGTGAACGATCCCCGAGATAGGGTGTTTTGTTAAGAAAGGGCGTTATGCCTGTGAAGGCCGAGGCCATTGACCACCCGCCCTGCAGGGGCTGGGGGCAGTTGACCTAGTGAGGAGAAGTGTTGGTTTTTTTTTGTATGCTCGTCCGCTCGTGTAAGGGGAGCCTTGAGTTGAAGAGAATGAGGGCGGAAGAATCGCCTAATAATGAAATATTCAACACGCCAGAAGGATGTAGTCGCTAATAAATGACACGGCGATTGTTACCAGTACTTGTTAGTTTACTGTCATTACACACTTGAGTATAATGTAGCTTAGGGTTTTCAGAGTCCCACTTCCATCCCAAGGGGTGTCAGTTCAGTTCCCGACAGCGGCATTGGTACCCCAATGCTCAACCGAAGGCTGGATGTCTCACGTGTTTACTGTATATAATTTGTGTTCTTTAAGGGTTTATGTATCTTGTTGTGATTATAATTGAGTTGCCGATGGTGGTGACCATCGGGTGGTGAATTGTATATAAGTGAGGGTCGGTTCAAACCCGGGCGTTTGTTCCACCTTTTATGAGTTCCTTCGTGGTACTTCGTTGGGGAATAGTTGTGTGTTTAGTATAGGGATTGCTCAGATTCGTTGCATGCATGTTAATCCTATTGGTCAATGATATCACATAGCCTCAGTGTCTATGATAAGTGTTTTCCCGTTCGAATCTCGTCATAATGGATCGCTCTGCGATAGATAATACTCGGATCCATCACATACGACTAAAAGTCGATAACAAACAACAACAATTGTTAATAATCCATGTAATTCATTTGTATATAAATGCGTCATTACCATCATCATCATTAAGGCCTAATAAACCACTTGTATTAATCTAAACTTTAACCCGAATGTGTTCTCATTGTAATTAGGTATGATCCGTCTCCTACCCTGTATGCCTTTAAGCTTAGTCTAGTTAAGCGCCTATTTGTTTTATTCCAACCCGTTAACGCCCTGTAGATATCATGCCGGAGCCATTATGTGTAGGGACGGGTGCATACTAAAGATGGCGCATCCAACGTGTGGCTCGAGTTATTTAACAGTGGGGCCTAAGTCACGATAGCGAGGAGGATAATTGTACACGTTGGGCACATACTAAAAATGTCGGCCCAACGTGGGACGTGTTCTAATGTTAAATAGGCGCGTATATTTATTTTACCTGACATTTACACGTTGCGCACCATACTAAAATATCAGTCCAACGTGGTGCGAGATAAAAGGGCGTAAGTGAACTGTGGGGGCTCGATATGTCCGTAAATAAGGGCTACCCAGATTTAGGAAATTTAGCGCCATATAGAATGACATCCAATGTCTGGCTATATAAATACGGCCCAAGGTGGGACATATTCTACGGTTTAATAGGCGTATTTTGATGTTTAATAGGCGCATAATTATCCCACCTATTGCATACCATTAATGCAAAGATAGGGGCGTGTTGTGTTGTGTATTAGGCAAGGCATACTTGTGCGGCTCCCAGGAGTGGGCACGATTATTTTGGTAACCCATGTCTGCTTCTGACATTTCCACGCGAGGCCCAGTTTATTATGATTGAATAAGTGATACCTTGATGTCAATATTAAATCGTTTTATGAATGAGAACACAGTCATGGTCCAATGATATGGGCAGAGCCATGACATTCGAGTAAGCAGGGGCGTATCCAAAATTCAAGGGGATTAGTTCGAATCCCGGGAAACAATAAAATGAATTTCCCATAAGTGAGGTTTGAAGTGAATAGTGGCTTTTTCTTAGTGCATATCTATTCACGGATATTAGCCAGTGGTGCGTGTTTCTTCACCAAACAACCTGCTATTAGGAAATATATTTTACGTTAGTATAACCGTGGATGAGAAGAGGTAACCTCACGCCTACTTTTCTTTTTCGAGTGGCAGTAGGTTGATTTCATGGGTTCAGTTTGAGATTCTGATGACTTTGTGTGTTTGAAGGACCTCAATGCTGAGGGCATGGGTTGATTTACTGGCACTATACCACATGTGTTGGTATTTAAAATCGAGCCCAATTTTAGAATCACAGGTCAACCGGCAACTTTATTAACTGAATCTGAGGGCTAATATTATAATCATTTTCGGAAATTTCCCGTTGCTTTTCATATAAATTTCATGAACCTTAATGATATTAGGCGGTTAGGCAGCTTCAATGATAGCCGTTTTTGAGGCTTAATTTGCAATAATGATTAAAGTAAATATTTTTATTTGAAGCTGGAAGAACGTAAAGTTGGATAGAGGAATCCTTTCTTTTAAAATAAATAATAATTATCAATTGTTGTGGGTTGTTGACGCCGACGTTAGCGAGGGGGGTCCTATCATCTCAAAGGATAGCGACATGGATAGTGAAGCCATGCGGGCTTTGATGGCGGAGATTAGGGAGAACAGGAAGGCGATGGAAGAGAATTGTGCGCAGATTAGGGAGGAAATGAAGGATGATTTAAAGGCGAATCGGGAGGAAATGAAGGACGATATTAGGACACTTGAAAATAAGATGGAGGAGAATAGTGCGCAGATTAGGAGTAGCGTGAAGGACGATATTAAGACGCTTGAAAATGAATGCAAACAGGGGCGTGCAGAGGTCAGAGAACAACTAGAGAACTTTGACGGTAAATTAACACATTTTGAGGTTAAATTGGAAGAAAACCGAACCGAGACTAGTCAGATGATCGAGGAGAAATGCAGTAGTTTAATGAACAAAATTCAGGAGGTTCAACAACAATGCGAAAAGGGGGCTAAGGAACTAAGCGATAAAATAGACGCGGTTTCTCAG
This sequence comes from Anabrus simplex, assembly GCF_040414725.1. NCBI lineage: Eukaryota > Metazoa > Arthropoda > Insecta > Orthoptera > Tettigoniidae > Anabrus > Anabrus simplex. The sequence goes on from NC_090265.1 coordinate 1,544,204,608, forward strand.
CTCAATGCCGTTGTTGAAATAAAGGTCGAGGGAATAGTTGAGCGGCTTGATCAGGTTGAGACCAGTATCGAGAGAGACATAACTCGCGTGAATGACGAAATCGTGGATGTCAAAGGGAAAATCGATCAGCTGAATGGTGAAATGGAACAGGTCAGGTCCAAAGCGAATGACCGCAACACGAAGATCGAAGAAATAAGGGAGCAGGTCAGACAAATATCAGGATCGTTGAAGAAAGGACGGAGAAAGCCTGGGCGGTAATTGAGGCCCTGGACGAAAAGATTACGTCGGTATCGCAAGCAGCGCAGTCCGATACGAAACTGACTTTTGCCAGGTTACGGAAGGAAGTGTCAGGGCAAATAGTAGGAGAGACTGCTAAACAGATCCACGAATGGAGCGAAGAGAAAGGCTCGAAAATGATGGTGAAATTGGAGATCCACGAAGAACAAATTAACGCGCTTCGCGAAGAAATAGAGGGAATGAAGAAATTAGACATTCGGGATGAACCACATTTCAAAATGGAAACGGCCGGAATGAAGAAAATGGAATTAGGTAGCGGATCACATCAGTTGGGCTACAGTCTGTTCAAGGAGCAACTACCCGGCAATGAAGAGTATAAATTACCGACGATGGACGAGAGAACGTCGACCTTGCTTGGCCAAAATTCAATACCGATGTATAGCCTCTTACGTTCGGCGGATGATAAGCCAAAGAAGTTCAAACCAGGCACTAGGACTACGCCAAAAAGTTTCCTCCGCGAGGTGGATGATTATATGGCGGATCATCGGGTACCAGCGGATAGGAAGTTACGAGTCGTTGAAAAATTTTTGGAAGACCAGGCTCTCGAATGGTTTAAAGCGTTCCGCTATTGTTTTGATAGCTATGAAGGCTTTAAGAAGCTATTTTTGGAAAAATACTGGGGTTTGGACACGCAGCAAGGGCTTAGGTTAGAGCTTTACTCGAGGAGGTACGCTTCGGGAGGTCCCACAAGGTTCTGCGATTATTTCACGTCCCAGCTGGTGAAGATGCGCGAACTGGACAGCCCACCGACTGAAAATGAATTAATAACCGCTATCACAAAGCAGTTCCCAGCTGACGTCCAGCGCATGTTGATTGCGGCAAACATTCGTACGGCAGTGGAAGCCAAGCACGTGTTAAGACAGTTGGATCAGACATCTCATGTCGGGCACGGTCGAGCTAGAAACGTAGAAGCCATCAACACGTTAAATGTTCGAGAGGGAGATCAGTCGGTAAACCGGAGTACTCAGGTGATAAGTACTCAGACTGACGCTCAGATAGGCAACCAGAACAGGAATAATAGGGATTGGAGGTCTCAGAAGTGGGAAAACCACCAATGGAAGTGTCGAAATGACCAGGATAGGAGTCAATGGTATCAGTCAGGGAGGTACAACCACGGACAGAGCGGCGCACGAGGGCGACGACCTTACGAGAGAACACCCAATTTCTACTGGGGTAACCGTGGTCGACAGAACAACAGACCGCGAGAATACTATCGGGGTGACCTCAACGACAGAAGGAATGAGTCACGCCGTTACGTCAGAGATCTGCAAGATACCCAGGCCGGAAACGATCGGTGGAAAGATTCGATGCAGCAGTTTGCTAAGTCGGATGAATGTCGAGGGGCAGAGGGCCTCGAACTACAGGCACATAATGCTGCAAACCGTGCCAGTAATCTTGATCCCCGCGCACCACCATATTCAAGTGGAGGCGGAGGTCAGCTAAAAAAATTAGGAAAACCGAGTGAGGAGATAGTCGGATTTTCGAGGACTACCGACGCGAAGGGGGAACCGTGGACGTCCGTGACCATCGCATCTTGGATAGTTCAGCCCGATGACCTCGTTGAAGATCCCGTTCAGGCATGTCCAAAACCAATCAGAGCGTTACCCGTCATTTTTGTCCGTGTCAACCAGTTGCTGGTTCGTTGCCTCGTAGACACAGGCGCGAGCGTCAGCGTGGTATCTAAAGTATTAGTCAAAGAACTGGAATCGAAGCAATGTATTCCAATCATTCCGATTTCCAATATTAAGGTTAGAGGAATAATTCCGGACCGCACAACTACATGCAATAGCCAGGCCTATCTAGATTTGGAAATTGGGAACAACCTCATATCACATCCATTTATAATTTTGACTAGAATGGAATATAATATCATCATTGGAGCTGATTTTCTTCGGGAATTCAAAGCGGTCATTGACATGGATAAGAATGAAATTAGATTCAGGAACGATTCAATTCAGGGAGATGTAAGGTTAAACGACTTCGAGGGACAACACGGGGAGGAGAAAATTTGGACCATGAAGATAGAACAATTGAAACATGAAGGAGGAGATTGCTTCCCAAACTGGGATGCCTATCGGGACGAGATGATCAAGGAGTTTGAAGGGATGATTTTCAAGTTGGAAGCGGAGAATGAAGGACCATCATTGGCGGAGGTAGTCCAAGAAAAGATCGACGAAGCGAAGATAGGGGAGGAAGACAAAGGCACATTACAGAAAGTCATAGAGAGACACGAAAATGTATTTGGTTCACGTCCAGGGAAAATTCCAAATTTCAAATATTCCTTAGTCGTCAACAATTGGGAGCCATTTCGGCAAAGACCATATCCGATACCTGAAAAGTTTCACGCTGGGGTGAAGAAAATTATACAGGAGATGGAAGATAACGGAATTATATCAAAATCACCCACACCATTTTTGAATCCGTTGGTCGTGGTGGAGAAGGGCAACGGTTCGTTGCGGGTTTGCCTCGACGCGCGAGCAATAAACAAGCGATTAATCCCAGAGTATGACCAGGCCCCGTGTATAAAAGAGGTCCTTAAGAAATTCCGGGGAATGAAATTATTTAGTGGAGTTGATCTGACATCATCATTTCATCACGTTGAACTTGACCCAGCCACCAAAATTTTGACCGGGTTTCTGTTTGATGGGCAAACCTACGTTTTTAACCGGTTACCCTTTGGATTGAAAACAGCAGGGTCAGCGCTCATTAGGGCACTAGATCGTAACCTCAGTGACGAAGTTAAACAGTTTACGGTGAGGTACGTGGATGACATCCTTATTGCATCTGAAACTTTGCCAGAGCACCTGGAGAAACTTGATAAACTATTAGCTGATTTAGAAAGGAACAACTTCAAGGTAAACCTACCCAAGTCTAATTTCTGCCAAAGGAGTATCCTATTTTTAGGTCATGTGATCGACTCAGAAGGAATCATGCCCAATCCTGTTAAATTAAAGGCAATTCAAAATTTTCCAAAGCCGACGAAGGTGAAACATGTCAGGCAATTTTTAGGAGTTTGTAACTTTTTCGCGGATCATTGTCCGAACTACACCAGTATAGTTGCACCATTACAAGATCTCCTCAAGAAAAACAATAGGTGGAAATGGGACCTTGCTTGCGATGAAGCATTTGCTAAAGCAAAGGATCTGTTGGCCCATAGTGTGAAATTAGGATATCCGAACTATACACAAAAGTTTATTGTGCAAACTGATGCGTCGATTATAGGAGTCGGGGCAGTACTGTATCAAGAGACGCCCGAACCCGAACAGAGGATCACCTATTTGGCTTTCATGAGTCGCAAATTAAGATCGCATGAGTTGAAATACATCCGTGACCGAACTAGAGATGCTCGCGATCGTGACCGCTCTTAACCATTGGAAGAAATACATTTATGGGTACCCAATTGTGTTGAGAACGGATCACAAAGCTCTGACGTTCATGATGAAATCTGCATTAACAAGCGAGAGAGTCAGCCGGTGGTGCTTGTTTGTGCAGCAATTCGACATTACAGTCGAGCACTGCGCCGGAAAGGCAAATGTAATTGCAGACGCCCTCAGTAGAAATCCAGATCCGGAACCTATCGTGGTTAACCAAATACAGTTGATAGAACAAGGGGACCGCGAAATCATAGAAAGGCTGCGGACTATTGGTGAAGAACAGCAGAAATGTCCGGAAATGAAGAAGTTGATCGATTTCCTCCAACGTAGAATACAGCCAGGGACGGATGAATACCGTGAACTTCAGAAAAGATCCGAGAAGTACCAATTTTTTAATGGCATGCTGCATAAATTCGTGGACGAGGACCACACGCAATTCAGGATCGTGGTTCCAACGACGTTGCAGGTTGATTTAGTTTGGCTCGCTCATCACGTTACAGGTCACGCAGGGAGAGATAAAGTGATTGCTACGCTTCGGGAAACTTTTATCTGGAAAAATTTGAGGAAAACTGTTCAGCAGGTACTCCTTACTTGCGACATTTGCCAACGGGTAAAACCTAATCCGTACCTACTTAAGCAAAAACCGAAGCCGTTGTTGCCTAGTAAACCTCGGGAACTGTTCGCTTTAGACTTTTACGGACCACTTCCCAAGGGAAAGAGAGGGCTTCAATACATTTTGGTATGCGTGGATGTGTTTTCAAAATTCGTCACTCTCTGTCCAATCCAGAAGGCAAATACTAGAGCCGTTATAAATCAGTTGAAGACTAAAATCATACCACGTATGGGCAAGCCCGAATGCGTCCTTACTGATCATGGGTCGCAGTTCACATCGGGAAACTTCAAGCGAGACATCGACAACTTAAACATCAAACATCACCTAAGTTCAATTAGGCATCCGGAGTCGAATCCCGCAGAACGGATAATGCGAGAAATCGCAAAATTTTGCCGCATCTACTGTCCTAGACAACATTGGCGTTGGGTGGACGTGATTCCGGTTATCACAGAAAGTATCAACGGCACTATCCACGAATCCACCGGCCAAATTCCGTCAGTGATTCATTTCGACAGTTTTCCAAAGAGACCATGGCACGAGGTCTTAAAATGTCCGCAGGATCCTAGGCTATCGGTTGAGCTATGCATACAGGAGACAGCAAAACATTTGAAGGCCCAAGCAGAACGGAGATTACGTCGTCTCGGTAACAAGAGGTACCATCGACCACTGCGCGTAGGGGAACTTGTTCTCGTTAAACGACCAACAGTATCCGACCCACCTAGCAAGTTCTACCACAAGTTCGCTGAACTGTACATCGGTCCTTACCGAGTCATCCAGAACCTCGACAACAACGCGTACAAGGTGCAAAGCATGGACGGCGCGACCGAAACCATCTATAACGCGGCAAATCTGAAGTTGTACCATACGTCCGGAGGCAACTTAGAAGACGTGGACAACGCTGAAGAACTTGGGGCAACGGAAGAAGAAGACGATGAGGAAGACGGAGAAGAAGATCGACGCGACGTGTCAGATGAAGAGTCGGGACCAAATGAGAAAGCCGAAGAAGTCAATTATTTGGAGAATTTGTTTTCACAGAGAGATCTTGGGGATGAAGAATGTCCAGAATGTCAGTACCTGGAGAACTACAGAGAAGCATTGCGTCAGATAGCATATTATTTGGAAAGAGAGAACCAGGAACTTCGCCAGAAAGCAAAGGTTTGGAAAGAGTTGTAAATCGATATTGCCAATTGAATATTTAGCGACGAAATGTGTCCAGTGCCTGTACCCATTTCTTCTCGGGGAGAGGGGAATATGAACCCGACAGGGGCATGATCCAAGGACCTTAGGTTGATATCGATATCCGTAATTACGCACGCAATGCTATTAAAGGGAAAGAACGCTGAAAATGATTAATATTCATATCATTAATAGAGGTCATACCGGAACTAATTAATATTCATACCATTGAGATAGATAAATTGTGTATTTTAAAATTATTTTGCGAGATTTCTTTGTCTGCGACTTATTGCGCAGTATTATCCTTTGTGTAGCGGGGGCCCCGCAGATGAAGCCAAGCCAACTTAGACCCGGGAGGGGTTACGAATGGGGATTCCCTGTGACATCACTCGAGAGAAGACATCCCTCCTCAAGGCTCACAGAATGAGGGGAAACTAACTTTTTCGAAACGGAATATAGGAGCCATCTTGGAATCGGACTGGCCAACTGAATTACCTACGAGATAGAAAATTAATAAAACTCGAATTAGGGGCTCATCTCCCGATTTAAAAGGGATAAATGTTACTGGGACATTTATTTAGAGTGTTTAATGTCCTCTTCCGTGATAACTTTCAGCAGAAGAAAGAATACTGTGTTGTTTTTGCGTGGAAAAGTACTGGGGCCATCTGGTTAGTCTCATGACACGTCCTCGACGGAGGGAATTCACCCCGTGTGGTAGGGAAAGCAGAACATATTTTAATTAATTTAAAGAGATTCACCGAAGGATAATTGAGTGGTTATGTCTCAATCGCACCAACTAGATACTGGTCACCGACCACCCGTACTATTTTACCTCGAGTACGCCGGGAATAGGCGCTACACAAATTAGTGGAAGGGGTATCGCTCCCTAGTAAAAACTACTGCAGGAAGGGAGAACAGTCAGTCGGGATTTGTGGCTTACAGACGGCGAAGCTACGTGCCGTCGAGCTTCCAGCGATCTTTTGTTTGAGTGAATTTCAATTTAATTTACAAGTGAAATCGCGTACTGTGCGTAAATATTGCAGAGATTGGATAGACGCGATGCTAGTGTCTAAACTTTAAAGATCAGGGACGTGTCGCGAACATTAAATATAATTTGTAATAATATTATTATTATTATTACTACGGCGCTACTGTGTCGAGTAGTAACAAAGGTACGCGGAATCCGATACTGAATCGCGGATTGCGGAGTGAGGTCCGATATCGTGGCTGGACGTTCACACTGAATGTAACTAAACAAATCTTGGAATAAATAGTGACGTGTTGTGTGCCTCAGGAATACTGCCAGCGGTTTCGTCAACCTAGAACAATGGACTCCCGGTTGGAAAGAAGAATGGTGCCTCCAGTAACTGCTTTGGTGCCTATGGGTCAGCACTAAACCAGCAATGGACTCCCTGAGCTGACAACGGGTCATCGAGATGGAGATGAGTATCAATCATAATTAATATGACGTAATCAGATTGGGCGGGGAACAGTTATCATTACCTGACGCTATAATGTTAGAGATTGTAACTCTAGATGTAGATGTGCTACCATGATACACGTAGCTTCTATTTACTTTATTTAATTAGTAACACGCCTGAGCAATCAATTGTAAATAAAAGGGGTAATACGATAAGTTTGCATGCAGTAGTAGATTGACTTAATCATTTTATTTGGGGAAACTTGTAATTATTGATGCGTCAGGAGACCAATTTTTTAGTAATTCAGAGTAATTCAAGTTAGGCTGTAGTTAGTCCAGCGATGATAATGCATGGCTGGTAAATAGTGTAATTTTATTCCGTGAGCACCCAGAACTACGAGATGTGACTTCGGAACTGACACCCAGGCCTCCACTGACATATATTTAGATAGGAAGTGTAAAATTTTAATTGGCAGGCTTATCACAATTTAAGTGCAAATTGAGGAATATTTAATTCATAATTGTATTACCGTGTGACGATTTTATCAGAAATCACAATTTAGATATGGATTAATTACACCGTTATTACGAGGAAGTTAATTATGATCACGCAGTATGGTCTAAGTTCCAGGTAAGTCGTGTAGGGAGATAGTGTAATGATGAACCCAATAATAATAATAATAATAATAATAATAATAATAATAATAAATTGTAGTTATGGTAATCATGCAAGTATTGGTATCAGAGAAACCGGTGTCGCGTCGCGGGATCATGATATTGTAAACGAATGTGTGTGTTGAATTGAAGTGAAGTATTGAGAGCCGATGTAATTTTGTTTAATGAACAATGAAGTTCAGTTTATTAGTGAACGATCCCCGAGATAGGGTGTTTTGTTAAGAAAGGGCGTTATGCCTGTGAAGGCCGAGGCCATTGACCACCCGCCCTGCAGGGGCTGGGGGCAGTTGACCTAGTGAGGAGAAGTGTTGGTTTTTTTTTGTATGCTCGTCCGCTCGTGTAAGGGGAGCCTTGAGTTGAAGAGAATGAGGGCGGAAGAATCGCCTAATAATGAAATATTCAACACGCCAGAAGGATGTAGTCGCTAATAAATGACACGGCGATTGTTACCAGTACTTGTTAGTTTACTGTCATTACACACTTGAGTATAATGTAGCTTAGGGTTTTCAGAGTCCCACTTCCATCCCAAGGGGTGTCAGTTCAGTTCCCGACAGCGGCATTGGTACCCCAATGCTCAACCGAAGGCTGGATGTCTCACGTGTTTACTGTATATAATTTGTGTTCTTTAAGGGTTTATGTATCTTGTTGTGATTATAATTGAGTTGCCGATGGTGGTGACCATCGGGTGGTGAATTGTATATAAGTGAGGGTCGGTTCAAACCCGGGCGTTTGTTCCACCTTTTATGAGTTCCTTCGTGGTACTTCGTTGGGGAATAGTTGTGTGTTTAGTATAGGGATTGCTCAGATTCGTTGCATGCATGTTAATCCTATTGGTCAATGATATCACATAGCCTCAGTGTCTATGATAAGTGTTTTCCCGTTCGAATCTCGTCATAATGGATCGCTCTGCGATAGATAATACTCGGATCCATCACATACGACTAAAAGTCGATAACAAACAACAACAATTGTTAATAATCCATGTAATTCATTTGTATATAAATGCGTCATTACCATCATCATCATTAAGGCCTAATAAACCACTTGTATTAATCTAAACTTTAACCCGAATGTGTTCTCATTGTAATTAGGTATGATCCGTCTCCTACCCTGTATGCCTTTAAGCTTAGTCTAGTTAAGCGCCTATTTGTTTTATTCCAACCCGTTAACGCCCTGTAGATATCATGCCGGAGCCATTATGTGTAGGGACGGGTGCATACTAAAGATGGCGCATCCAACGTGTGGCTCGAGTTATTTAACAGTGGGGCCTAAGTCACGATAGCGAGGAGGATAATTGTACACGTTGGGCACATACTAAAAATGTCGGCCCAACGTGGGACGTGTTCTAATGTTAAATAGGCGCGTATATTTATTTTACCTGACATTTACACGTTGCGCACCATACTAAAATATCAGTCCAACGTGGTGCGAGATAAAAGGGCGTAAGTGAACTGTGGGGGCTCGATATGTCCGTAAATAAGGGCTACCCAGATTTAGGAAATTTAGCGCCATATAGAATGACATCCAATGTCTGGCTATATAAATACGGCCCAAGGTGGGACATATTCTACGGTTTAATAGGCGTATTTTGATGTTTAATAGGCGCATAATTATCCCACCTATTGCATACCATTAATGCAAAGATAGGGGCGTGTTGTGTTGTGTATTAGGCAAGGCATACTTGTGCGGCTCCCAGGAGTGGGCACGATTATTTTGGTAACCCATGTCTGCTTCTGACATTTCCACGCGAGGCCCAGTTTATTATGATTGAATAAGTGATACCTTGATGTCAATATTAAATCGTTTTATGAATGAGAACACAGTCATGGTCCAATGATATGGGCAGAGCCATGACATTCGAGTAAGCAGGGGCGTATCCAAAATTCAAGGGGATTAGTTCGAATCCCGGGAAACAATAAAATGAATTTCCCATAAGTGAGGTTTGAAGTGAATAGTGGCTTTTTCTTAGTGCATATCTATTCACGGATATTAGCCAGTGGTGCGTGTTTCTTCACCAAACAACCTGCTATTAGGAAATATATTTTACGTTAGTATAACCGTGGATGAGAAGAGGTAACCTCACGCCTACTTTTCTTTTTCGAGTGGCAGTAGGTTGATTTCATGGGTTCAGTTTGAGATTCTGATGACTTTGTGTGTTTGAAGGACCTCAATGCTGAGGGCATGGGTTGATTTACTGGCACTATACCACATGTGTTGGTATTTAAAATCGAGCCCAATTTTAGAATCACAGGTCAACCGGCAACTTTATTAACTGAATCTGAGGGCTAATATTATAATCATTTTCGGAAATTTCCCGTTGCTTTTCATATAAATTTCATGAACCTTAATGATATTAGGCGGTTAGGCAGCTTCAATGATAGCCGTTTTTGAGGCTTAATTTGCAATAATGATTAAAGTAAATATTTTTATTTGAAGCTGGAAGAACGTAAAGTTGGATAGAGGAATCCTTTCTTTTAAAATAAATAATAATTATCAATTGTTGTGGGTTGTTGACGCCGACGTTAGCGAGGGGGGTCCTATCATCTCAAAGGATAGCGACATGGATAGTGAAGCCATGCGGGCTTTGATGGCGGAGATTAGGGAGAACAGGAAGGCGATGGAAGAGAATTGTGCGCAGATTAGGGAGGAAATGAAGGATGATTTAAAGGCGAATCGGGAGGAAATGAAGGACGATATTAGGACACTTGAAAATAAGATGGAGGAGAATAGTGCGCAGATTAGGAGTAGCGTGAAGGACGATATTAAGACGCTTGAAAATGAATGCAAACAGGGGCGTGCAGAGGTCAGAGAACAACTAGAGAACTTTGACGGTAAATTAACACATTTTGAGGTTAAATTGGAAGAAAACCGAACCGAGACTAGTCAGATGATCGAGGAGAAATGCAGTAGTTTAATGAACAAAATTCAGGAGGTTCAACAACAATGCGAAAAGGGGGCTAAGGAACTAAGCGATAAAATAGACGCGGTTTCTCAGCTCAATGCCGTTGTTGAAATAAAGGTCGAGGGAATAGTTGAGCGGCTTGATCAGGTTGAGACCAGTATCGAGAGAGACATAACTCGCGTGAATGACGAAATCGTGGATGTCAAAGGGAAAATCGATCAGCTGAATGGTGAAATGGAACAGGTCAGGTCCAAAGCGAATGACCGCAACACGAAGATCGAAGAAATAAGGGAGCAGGTCAGACAAATATCAGGATCGTTGAAGAAAGGACGGAGAAAGCCTGGGCGGTAATTGAGGCCCTGGACGAAAAGATTACGTCGGTATCGCAAGCAGCGCAGTCCGATACGAAACTGACTTTTGCCAGGTTACGGAAGGAAGTGTCAGGGCAAATAGTAGGAGAGACTGCTAAACAGATCCACGAATGGAGCGAAGAGAAAGGCTCGAAAATGATGGTGAAATTGGAGATCCACGAAGAACAAATTAACGCGCTTCGCGAAGAAATAGAGGGAATGAAGAAATTAGACATTCGGGATGAACCACATTTCAAAATGGAAACGGCCGGAATGAAGAAAATGGAATTAGGTAGCGGATCACATCAGTTGGGCTACAGTCTGTTCAAGGAGCAACTACCCGGCAATGAAGAGTATAAATTACCGACGATGGACGAGAGAACGTCGACCTTGCTTGGCCAAAATTCAATACCGATGTATAGCCTCTTACGTTCGGCGGATGATAAGCCAAAGAAGTTCAAACCAGGCACTAGGACTACGCCAAAAAGTTTCCTCCGCGAGGTGGATGATTATATGGCGGATCATCGGGTACCAGCGGATAGGAAGTTACGAGTCGTTGAAAAATTTTTGGAAGACCAGGCTCTCGAATGGTTTAAAGCGTTCCGCTATTGTTTTGATAGCTATGAAGGCTTTAAGAAGCTATTTTTGGAAAAATACTGGGGTTTGGACACGCAGCAAGGGCTTAGGTTAGAGCTTTACTCGAGGAGGTACGCTTCGGGAGGTCCCACAAGGTTCTGCGATTATTTCACGTCCCAGCTGGTGAAGATGCGCGAACTGGACAGCCCACCGACTGAAAATGAATTAATAACCGCTATCACAAAGCAGTTCCCAGCTGACGTCCAGCGCATGTTGATTGCGGCAAACATTCGTACGGCAGTGGAAGCCAAGCACGTGTTAAGACAGTTGGATCAGACATCTCATGTCGGGCACGGTCGAGCTAGAAACGTAGAAGCCATCAACACGTTAAATGTTCGAGAGGGAGATCAGTCGGTAAACCGGAGTACTCAGGTGATAAGTACTCAGACTGACGCTCAGATAGGCAACCAGAACAGGAATAATAGGGATTGGAGGTCTCAGAAGTGGGAAAACCACCAATGGAAGTGTCGAAATGACCAGGATAGGAGTCAATGGTATCAGTCAGGGAGGTACAACCACGGACAGAGCGGCGCACGAGGGCGACGACCTTACGAGAGAACACCCAATTTCTACTGGGGTAACCGTGGTCGACAGAACAACAGACCGCGAGAATACTATCGGGGTGACCTCAACGACAGAAGGAATGAGTCACGCCGTTACGTCAGAGATCTGCAAGATACCCAGGCCGGAAACGATCGGTGGAAAGATTCGATGCAGCAGTTTGCTAAGTCGGATGAATGTCGAGGGGCAGAGGGCCTCGAACTACAGGCACATAATGCTGCAAACCGTGCCAGTAATCTTGATCCCCGCGCACCACCATATTCAAGTGGAGGCGGAGGTCAGCTAAAAAAATTAGGGAAACCGAGTGAGGAGATAGTCGGATTTTCGAGGACTACCGACGCGAAGGGGGAACCGTGGACGTCCGTGACCATCGCATCTTGGATAGTTCAGCCCGATGACCTCGTTGAAGATCCCGTTCAGGCATGTCCAAAACCAATCAGAGCGTTACCCGTCATTTTTGTCCGTGTCAACCAGTTGCTGGTTCGTTGCCTCGTAGACACAGGCGCGAGCGTCAGCGTGGTATCTAAAGTATTAGTCAAAGAACTGGAATCGAAGCAATGTATTCCAATCATTCCGATTTCCAATATTAAGGTTAGAGGAATAATTCCGGACCGCACAACTACATGCAATAGCCAGGCCTATCTAGATTTGGAAATTGGGAACAACCTCATATCACATCCATTTATAATTTTGACTAGAATGGAATATAATATCATCATTGGAGCTGATTTTCTTCGGGAATTCAAAGCGGTCATTGACATGGATAAGAATGAAATTAGATTCAGGAACGATTCAATTCAGGGAGATGTAAGGTTAAACGACTTCGAGGGACAACACGGGGAGGAGAAAATTTGGACCATGAAGATAGAACAATTGAAACATGAAGGAGGAGATTGCTTCCCAAACTGGGATGCCTATCGGGACGAGATGATCAAGGAGTTTGAAGGGATGATTTTCAAGTTGGAAGCGGAGAATGAAGGACCATCATTGGCGGAGGTAGTCCAAGAAAAGATCGACGAAGCGAAGATAGGGGAGGAAGACAAAGGCACATTACAGAAAGTCATAGAGAGACACGAAAATGTATTTGGTTCACGTCCAGGGAAAATTCCAAATTTCAAATATTCCTTAGTCGTCAACAATTGGGAGCCATTTCGGCAAAGACCATATCCGATACCTGAAAAGTTTCACGCTGGGGTGAAGAAAATTATACAGGAGATGGAAGATAACGGAATTATATCAAAATCACCCACACCATTTTTGAATCCGTTGGTCGTGGTGGAGAAGGGCAACGGTTCGTTGCGGGTTTGCCTCGACGCGCGAGCAATAAACAAGCGATTAATCCCAGAGTATGACCAGGCCCCGTGTATAAAAGAGGTCCTTAAGAAATTCCGGGGAATGAAATTATTTAGTGGAGTTGATCTGACATCATCATTTCATCACGTTGAACTTGACCCAGCCACCAAAATTTTGACCGGGTTTCTGTTTGATGGGCAAACCTACGTTTTTAACCGGTTACCCTTTGGATTGAAAACAGCAGGGTCAGCGCTCATTAGGGCACTAGATCGTAACCTCAGTGACGAAGTTAAACAGTTTACGGTGAGGTACGTGGATGACATCCTTATTGCATCTGAAACTTTGCCAGAGCACCTGGAGAAACTTGATAAACTATTAGCTGATTTAGAAAGGAACAACTTCAAGGTAAACCTACCCAAGTCTAATTTCTGCCAAAGGAGTATCCTATTTTTAGGTCATGTGATCGACTCAGAAGGAATCATGCCCAATCCTGTTAAATTAAAGGCAATTCAAAATTTTCCAAAGCCGACGAAGGTGAAACATGTCAGGCAATTTTTAGGAGTTTGTAACTTTTTCGCGGATCATTGTCCGAACTACACCAGTATAGTTGCACCATTACAAGATCTCCTCAAGAAAAACAATAGGTGGAAATGGGACCTTGCTTGCGATGAAGCATTTGCTAAAGCAAAGGATCTGTTGGCCCATAGTGTGAAATTAGGATATCCGAACTATACACAAAAGTTTATTGTGCAAACTGATGCGTCGATTATAGGAGTCGGGGCAGTACTGTATCAAGAGACGCCCGAACCCGAACAGAGGATCACCTATTTGGCTTTCATGAGTCGCAAATTAAGATCGCATGAGTTGAAATACATCCGTGACCGAACTAGAGATGCTCGCGATCGTGACCGCTCTTAACCATTGGAAGAAATACATTTATGGGTACCCAATTGTGTTGAGAACGGATCACAAAGCTCTGACGTTCATGATGAAATCTGCATTAACAAGCGAGAGAGTCAGCCGGTGGTGCTTGTTTGTGCAGCAATTCGACATTACAGTCGAGCACTGCGCCGGAAAGGCAAATGTAATTGCAGACGCCCTCAGTAGAAATCCAGATCCGGAACCTATCGTGGTTAACCAAATACAGTTGATAGAACAAGGGGACCGCGAAATCATAGAAAGGCTGCGGACTATTGGTGAAGAACAGCAGAAATGTCCGGAAATGAAGAAGTTGATCGATTTCCTCCAACGTAGAATACAGCCAGGGACGGATGAATACCGTGAACTTCAGAAAAGATCCGAGAAGTACCAATTTTTTAATGGCATGCTGCATAAATTCGTGGACGAGGACCACACGCAATTCAGGATCGTGGTTCCAACGACGTTGCAGGTTGATTTAGTTTGGCTCGCTCATCACGTTACAGGTCACGCAGGGAGAGATAAAGTGATTGCTACGCTTCGGGAAACTTTTATCTGGAAAAATTTGAGGAAAACTGTTCAGCAGGTACTCCTTACTTGCGACATTTGCCAACGGGTAAAACCTAATCCGTACCTACTTAAGCAAAAACCGAAGCCGTTGTTGCCTAGTAAACCTCGGGAACTGTTCGCTTTAGACTTTTACGGACCACTTCCCAAGGGAAAGAGAGGGCTTCAATACATTTTGGTATGCGTGGATGTGTTTTCAAAATTCGTCACTCTCTGTCCAATCCAGAAGGCAAATACTAGAGCCGTTATAAATCAGTTGAAGACTAAAATCATACCACGTATGGGCAAGCCCGAATGCGTCCTTACTGATCATGGGTCGCAGTTCACATCGGGAAACTTCAAGCGAGACATCGACAACTTAAACATCAAACATCACCTAAGTTCAATTAGGCATCCGGAGTCGAATCCCGCAGAACGGATAATGCGAGAAATCGCAAAATTTTGCCGCATCTACTGTCCTAGACAACATTGGCGTTGGGTGGACGTGATTCCGGTTATCACAGAAAGTATCAACGGCACTATCCACGAATCCACCGGCCAAATTCCGTCAGTGATTCATTTCGACAGTTTTCCAAAGAGACCATGGCACGAGGTCTTAAAATGTCCGCAGGATCCTAGGCTATCGGTTGAGCTATGCATACAGGAGACAGCAAAACATTTGAAGGCCCAAGCAGAACGGAGATTACGTCGTCTCGGTAACAAGAGGTACCATCGACCACTGCGCGTAGGGGAACTTGTTCTCGTTAAACGACCAACAGTATCCGACCCACCTAGCAAGTTCTACCACAAGTTCGCTGAACTGTACATCGGTCCTTACCGAGTCATCCAGAACCTCGACAACAACGCGTACAAGGTGCAAAGCATGGACGGCGCGACCGAAACCATCTATAACGCGGCAAATCTGAAGTTGTACCATACGTCCGGAGGCAACTTAGAAGACGTGGACAACGCTGAAGAACTTGGGGCAACGGAAGAAGAAGACGATGAGGAAGACGGAGAAGAAGATCGACGCGACGTGTCAGATGAAGAGTCGGGACCAAATGAGAAAGCCGAAGAAGTCAATTATTTGGAGAATTTGTTTTCACAGAGAGATCTTGGGGATGAAGAATGTCCAGAATGTCAGTACCTGGAGAACTACAGAGAAGCATTGCGTCAGATAGCATATTATTTGGAAAGAGAGAACCAGGAACTTCGCCAGAAAGCAAAGGTTTGGAAAGAGTTGTAAATCGATATTGCCAATTGAATATTTAGCGACGAAATGTGTCCAGTGCCTGTACCCATTTCTTCTCGGGGAGAGGGGAATATGAACCCGACAGGGGCATGATCCAAGGACCTTAGGTTGATATCGATATCCGTAATTACGCACGCAATGCTATTAAAGGGAAAGAACGCTGAAAATGATTAATATTCATATCATTAATAGAGGTCATACCGGAACTAATTAATATTCATACCATTGAGATAGATAAATTGTGTATTTTAAAATTATTTTGCGAGATTTCTTTGTCTGCGACTTATTGCGCAGTATTATCCTTTGTGTAGCGGGGGCCCCGCAGATGAAGCCAAGCCAACTTAGACCCGGGAGGGGTTACGAATGGGGATTCCCTGTGACATCACTCGAGAGAAGACATCCCTCCTCAAGGCTCACAGAATGAGGGGAAACTAACTTTTTCGAAACGGAATATAGGAGCCATCTTGGAATCGGACTGGCCAACTGAATTACCTACGAGATAGAAAATTAATAAAACTCGAATTAGGGGCTCATCTCCCGATTTAAAAGGGATAAATGTTACTGGGACATTTATTTAGAGTGTTTAATGTCCTCTTCCGTGATAACTTTCAGCAGAAGAAAGAATACTGTGTTGTTTTTGCGTGGAAAAGTACTGGGGCCATCTGGTTAGTCTCATGACACGTCCTCGACGGAGGGAATTCACCCCGTGTGGTAGGGAAAGCAGAACATATTTTAATTAATTTAAAGAGATTCACCGAAGGATAATTGAGTGGTTATGTCTCAATCGCACCAACTAGATACTGGTCACCGACCACCCGTACTATTTTACCTCGAGTACGCCGGGAATAGGCGCTACACAAATTAGTGGAAGGGGTATCGCTCCCTAGTAAAAACTACTGCAGGAAGGGAGAACAGTCAGTCGGGATTTGTGGCTTACAGACGGCGAAGCTACGTGCCGTCGAGCTTCCAGCGATCTTTTGTTTGAGTGAATTTCAATTTAATTTACAAGTGAAATCGCGTACTGTGCGTAAATATTGCAGAGATTGGATAGACGCGATGCTAGTGTCTAAACTTTAAAGATCAGGGACGTGTCGCGAACATTAAATATAATTTGTAATAATATTATTATTATTATTACTACGGCGCTACTGTGTCGAGTAGTAACAAAGGTACGCGGAATCCGATACTGAATCGCGGATTGCGGAGTGAGGTCCGATATCGTGGCTGGACGTTCACACTGAATGTAACTAAACAAATCTTGGAATAAATAGTGACGTGTTGTGTGCCTCAGGAATACTGCCAGCGGTTTCGTCAACCTAGAACAATGGACTCCCGGTTGGAAAGAAGAATGGTGCCTCCAGTAACTGCTTTGGTGCCTATGGGTCAGCACTAAACCAGCAATGGACTCCCTGAGCTGACAACGGGTCATCGAGATGGAGATGAGTATCAATCATAATTAATATGACGTAATCAGATTGGGCGGGGAACAGTTATCATTACCTGACGCTATAATGTTAGAGATTGTAACTCTAGATGTAGATGTGCTACCATGATACACGTAGCTTCTATTTACTTTATTTAATTAGTAACACGCCTGAGCAATCAATTGTAAATAAAAGGGGTAATACGATAAGTTTGCATGCAGTAGTAGATTGACTTAATCATTTTATTTGGGGAAACTTGTAATTATTGATGCGTCAGGAGACCAATTTTTTAGTAATTCAGAGTAATTCAAGTTAGGCTGTAGTTAGTCCAGCGATGATAATGCATGGCTGGTAAATAGTGTAATTTTATTCCGTGAGCACCCAGAACTACGAGATGTGACTTCGGAACTGACACCCAGGCCTCCACTGACATATATTTAGATAGGAAGTGTAAAATTTTAATTGGCAGGCTTATCACAATTTAAGTGCAAATTGAGGAATATTTAATTCATAATTGTATTACCGTGTGACGATTTTATCAGAAATCACAATTTAGATATGGATTAATTACACCGTTATTACGAGGAAGTTAATTATGATCACGCAGTATGGTCTAAGTTCCAGGTAAGTCGTGTAGGGAGATAGTGTAATGATGAACCCAATAATAATAATAATAATAATAATAATAATAATAATAATAATAATAATAATAATAATAAATTGTAGTTATGGTAATCATGCAAGTATTGGTATCAGAGAAACCGGTGTCGCGTCGCGGGATCATGATATTGTAAACGAATGTGTGTGTTGAATTGAAGTGAAGTATTGAGAGCCGATGTAATTTTGTTTAATGAACAATGAAGTTCAGTTTATTAGTGAACGATCCCCGAGATAGGGTGTTTTGTTAAGAAAGGGCGTTATGCCTGTGAAGGCCGAGGCCATTGACCACCCGCCCTGCAGGGGCTGGGCGCAGTTGACCTAGTGAGGAGAAGTGTTGGTTTTTTTTTTGTATGCTCGTCCGCTCGTGTAAGGGGAGCCTTGAGTTGAAGAGAATGAGGGCGGAAGAATCGCCTAATAATGAAATATTCAACACGCCAGAAGGATGTAGTCGCTAATAAATGACACGGCGATTGTTACCAGTACTTGTTAGTTTACTGTCATTACACACTTGAGTATAATGTAGCTTAGGGTTTTCAGAGTCCCACTTCCATCCCAAGGGGTGTCAGTTCAGTTCCCGACAGCGGCATTGGTACCCCAATGCTCAACCGAAGGCTGGATGTCTCACGTGTTTACTGTATATAATTTGTGTTCTTTAAGGGTTTATGTATCTTGTTGTGATTATAATTGAGTTGCCGATGGTGGTGACCATCGGGGTGGTGAATTGTATATAAGTGAGGGTCGGTTCAAACCCGGGCGTTTGTTCCACCTTTTATGAGTTCCTTCGTGGTACTTCGTTGGGGAATAGTTGTGTGTTTAGTATAGGGATTGCTCAGATTCGTTGCATGCATGTTAATCCTATTGGTCAATGATATCACATAGCCTCAGTGTCTATGATAAGTGTTTTCCCGTTCGAATCTCGTCATAATGGATCGCTCTGCGATAGATAATACTCGGATCCATCACATACGACTAAAAGTCGATAACAAACAACAACAATTGTTAATAATCCATGTAATTCATTTGTATATAAATGCGTCATTACCATCATCATCATTAAGGCCTAATAAACCACTTGTATTAATCTAAACTTTAACCCGAATGTGTTCTCATTGTAATTAGGTATGATCCGTCTCCTACCCTGTATGCCTTTAAGCTTAGTCTAGTTAAGCGCCTATTTGTTTTATTCCAACCCGTTAACGCCCTGTAGATATCATGCCGGAGCCATTATGTGTAGGGACGGGTGCAGTAATGACATGCTTCACAGTCAACACACTATTGCATGTTGTACAGATGGGAGGTTGTTTCTTCTCAAGGAGGTAGCTGTGACTTATCTTGGAGTGGCCGATTCGTATTCTAGATGTTAGGACTTGATCTTGCCTGTGAAGGTTGTTGAAGATAGTATTGTACTGTAAGATTCCGTTGTTAATTTATGGAGTTTACTGTTTGAAATTTGAAGCACTTTTATCTTCCACTGTTGGTATAATTTCGTTTTAGCGTAGGTAATAATGTCATTGTGAGGAGTAGCTATTGTTAGGTCGCTTAGCGGGATGTATGTGGCGTATTTAGCTGCCTGATCAGTAGATTCAATGATTTGAATACCTCTCTGTGAGGGTACTTACACAAGGATGACTTGTTTGCCTTCTTTCATTATGTTGTTAAACAACAGTTGTACTTCTTGTACAATGATGTGTTTCGATGATGAACTTTCTGCTGGGTTTAATGCACTTTTTGAATCAGAAAAAATCACGAAGGAGTTATTGCATGTGCTGGTTTACAGAATGTGTAGCAAAACCTGCTTTATTGCGTACAGCTCATTAGATACGACTGTATAGTACCTAGATAGTGAGGCAATCGGTATAGCATGGTACGTGCAGGATATATAATCAATCAATCAATCAATCAATCAATCAATCAATCAATCAATCAATCAATCAATCAATCAATCAATCAATCAATCAATCAATCAATCAATCAATCAATCAATCAATCAATCAATCAATCAATCAATCAATCAATCAATCAATCAATCAATCAATCAATCAATCAATCAATCAATTCTGATCTGCATTTAGGGCAGTCGCCCAGGTGGCAGATTCCCTATCGGTTGCTTTCCTAGCCTTTTCCTAAATGATTTCAAAGAAATTGGAAATTTATTGAACATCTCCCTTGATAAGTTATTCCAATCCCTAACTCTCCTTCTTATAAATGAATATTTGCCCCAGTTTGTCCTCTTGAATTCCAACTTTATCTTCATATTGTGATCTTTCCTACTTTTATAAACGCCACTCAAACTTATTCGTCTACTAATGTCATTCCACGCCATCACTCCGCTGACAGCTCGGAATATACCACTTATTCGAGCAGCTCTTCTTCTTTCTCTCAATTCTTCCCAACCCAAACTTTGCAACATTTTTGTAACGCTACTCTTTTGTCGGAAATCATCCAGAACAAATTGAGCTGCTTTTCTTTGGATTTTTTCCAATTCTTGAATCAGGTAATCCTGGTGAGGGTTCCATACACTGAAACCATACTCTAGTACGGGTCTTACCAGAGACTTATATGCCCTCTCCTTTACATCCTTACTACAACCTCTAAACACCCTCATAACCATGTGCAGAGATCTGTACCCTTTATTTACAATCCCACATCCATTACTTTCCTCACATTTTGATCCATCACTATAGATTGCAGAGTGCCTTGGGTATTTATTAAGAAATTTCGAGAAATAATTGATGGTTCGAAGTTAATTGTTGTAAGAGTAATAGTCCATGGTGGAACATAAAGAGAATGGTCTGAGAGGAGTATTGGAGGGATATTTAGATTTAATTCTTCAAGGAACTTAGCTATTCTGACATTGAAGGGCTGTGGTTGTGATCCTAATTTACAGTAATGTGTATACCTTGGTGTTTGTTAGGAAAAGCATACAACTTAATTCGTGATTCACTCATAGTTGCTACCTTGACTGCGTAAGTCAAACTTAGTTGTCTACGTCTAATTGCGAGTGGTGGTTCATTTGCTTCTATTTGAATGCTGGCTGCTGGACTGGTGCGGAAGGCTCCTAGAGCAATTCGAAGAGCTGTGGACTGGATGGAATCAAGGATTTTGAGTGAAGACATTCTTGCGGAATTGTATACAATGCTGCCATAGTATAATTTGGCCCTAATAATGGCTTTGTACGTGTTCATTAGCATTTGTTAGTCTGTCCCCAATTCTTTGCTGCCAGGATCTTCATTATGTTCAGCCTTCGAAAGCAGTCATCTTTAAGGTTTTTCAGGCGATGTATCCAACTTAACGTAGTATCGAATAAAACTCCTAAGATTTTCATAGTTGTTACTGTTTCACTTTTGTGATTGTCCATGTACAGCTCAGGGTCTTGTACAGTATGTTTACATTTGGACAAGCGTATGCATTTGGAAAACTTGAACCCTGTAACTTTAGCCCTTTTTTTATGTTATCAATTGTTTCTTGAAGTAACTGTTGATTAGTCAACTTATTTCTTCCTGCACTTAATATAGTCAAATCATCGACAAAAAGGCAAGCCTTTACTGGTAGGTGAATGTTGGTGACAATGCCATTTATTGCGACGAGGAATAATGTGACACTCATGGGTGATGACTGATCCTTGGGGAACTCTATTATCAATGGTTACTCCATGTGAAAGAATTCCATTTGTCCTGACTTGAATTCGACGATCTTTAAGGAAATTATAAATGAAGCAGAGCATGTTTCATGAAATATTATGTTTCATCAATGTTTCAATTAGATAGTCTTTCTACACCAAGTCATATGCCTTTTCAATGTCTAAACTAACAGGTATGAGGTGCTAATTATTCAGGAAAGCTTCTCGGATTTCTGATTCTGAACATATCAGAGCATCTGTTGTTTAACGTGCCTTACGAAAACCATTTTGTGCATCACTAAAGAGTGTATATGTTCCAAATACCAGCGTAATATCTTGCCACCAATATTCTCCATTAACTAACACATTGTATTTGTCAAGGCGATGGGACGATAATTACTGGGATCAACATGTCCTTTCCTGGTTTGAGTATAAGCACTACAATAGCACAACGCCATTGATCTGGAAATAGTTTGAAAGTCCAATATAGTTGAAAATTGCAAGTAGATAATTGAGTGCACTATGTAGAAGCAGTTTTAAAAATTCATATGGAATGGTGGCTGGGCCGGGACTAGATCTGCCTCTGCCGCATTTATTGAGTCCAGTAACAATTTCTTGTAACTGTAAAGTATCCTCATACGCATAGTTCGGTACAGGTACAGTTTCACTTCAGCCTCTTTTTTGCTACTTGCTTTACGTCGCGCCGACACAGATAGGTCTTATGGCGACGATGGGATAGGAAAGGGCTAGGAGTGGGAAGGAAACGGCCGTTGCCTTAATTAAGGTACAGTCCCAGCATTTTCTTCGCGTGAAAATGGAAAACCACGGAAAACCATTTTCAGGCTGTTGATAGTGGGGTTTGAATCCACTATCTTCCGGATGCAAGTTCACAGCTGCGCGCCCCTAACCGCACGACCAACTCGTCCGGTCACTTAAGTCTATTGGATCTCGAGTTATTTCCATGTGAAGAAATTCAGGTTCATAATTGTTATCGCTAGAGATTTCTACAAATGAGTTAGTCAGTTAATCAGCTATTTTTTGAGGTTCATTTATAATTGATCCAGCGACTGGATCTCTTAGAGAAGTAATACAGAATTTATTGTATTTACCACTTATTCTTTGGATTTTGTACCACATAACTCTTTGTGAAGTTTGGGAGGTTAAGGAGGAGACGAATGTTAACCAAGAGGTTTTCTTACTTAATTTTATTTCTAGATATTGCTCGGAATTTCTGACAATTGATTTTATTTTCAGGCGTAGGATTTCTTTTGTACGGGTCGTAAGCACGGTTTTTATTTTTGTTAGTCCCGTTACAGGTGTCATTCCACCAGGGAACCGTTTTCTTGAAGGGCATATGAGTAGTTTTCGGGATACTCTGGTCAGCTGATTTAATTGTTACTTCAGTGAAGTCTTGAACAATATCATTGATGTGATTAGAAAGAAATTTATTTGTTGGAGTTAGATCATTTAAATAGTTATTTACATACAGTCTTTCTAAATGATTCCCAATTAGCCTTATTTAAATTTCATTTAGAGTATTGGGGTTTTGATGTATTGTCTGGAGAACTTTGATCATCGTTAATTATGACGGGGGAGTGGTCACTTTCTTGTAGAGTTGAATAAATGGATCAGTTAAACAGTGCAGCTATGTCTGGCGTACATATAGTTAAATCTATGCTACTGTATATTCCGGGTGCTATATCAAAACGGGTTGGAGCAGTTGAGTTCAATAATATAAATTCATCTAGTCTCTATTTCTTTCCCCCTTGCATCAGTATTGCGGCTACCCCATAAACTGTTGTGGCTATTAAAATGAAGGTTTGGGGAGTTGGTGTATTAGGTTTCTTAAATCATCAGTGTGAGATGTACTACTATTCGTAAGAAAATAAACATTGCATACGCATATTGTTTACGGTAGATATAATATAACTGTGACTGCTTCTAAAATAGTAGTTAAGGGAACCTCTTGATGGTGTAAATTATTTTAAACTTAGGTAGTTACGCCTCCACTTGCATGATTTGGATTAATTCGGTTTTTATAATGTACGTTGAACTGTTCTAAATGGGAAATAAAGTTGTCTTGAAAGTTAGTTTCTTGTAGACAGACAATGGAGGCTGATGTTTATCTGGTCAAAGTTGTAAATACTCTCGCTGTGATCGAAAACTCTTGAGGTTCCATTGAAGTAATGTTATAATCATAAGAATGACAAACAGGTGTAGAGGGAATATCATCACCATTATGTGAGGGAAGTAGAGTCATCGCTGGAGTAATCTGGAACTAAGCTGGTAATTGCTTCAACTCGGTTTTGACTGCTAGCCTTGAGCAGTTTCTTGACTATTCGAGTACTCGTATTCTTTATGGATTTTTCAGTGTAATATGGATATAGTTTTTGAAGGGCTTTGGTTAAATCCTCTGGATCTTGGGTGTATTTGGAAGCTATTGCTGTTATGTCTTTAACTCGAGTACTGTTTTCAAAAAAGAATTGGAGTTGTAAGTAACTGAGGGGAAAGGACTGAGGGTTGGCTTCTAGAACTTGCTTAATTGGCTTGAGCATATCACTAATAGTTGTGCTTTCCTTCCCTCTTTAGTTTCTTATAAGTTTATTTTGTCTTATAGTTTCCCTGCCAGTTCACTTGTTGTAGGTTCAGTTGTTAGGGTAGATTTCTTAAAATCAAGGTGGTGGTGATCGTTGTTTTAAGAGGAAGTACAACTAGGCAACCATCCTCTATATAACACTAATCAGAGAAGAAAATGGAAGGGAACCGACACTTCGAAAAATGAAGATATCGGTCAAAAGAAGACAAGGGCCACGAAGGGTATGAAAATGAAAGACTCCCTAGCTCTCGCAAACCTAATAGCGTCGGGGTCGGAAAAGAACAAGAGTTGACCAACGGAGGTCGGATAGGATAGATGAAAGTGAGGAGCCTGGCACAAGTAAGTGGAAGCAATGCCAGAACTCAGCTGAGGGCCCCATGGTCGCCAACCCACGCTCCAAAGTTCAGAGCCCCTGGGACCCCCTCTTAGTCGCCTCTTACGACAGGCAGGGGATACCGTGGGTGTTATTCTACCGCCCCACCCACAGGGGGGTTAAAATCAAGTTCTTTTCTGTTCGTAGTTTCACTGCTAGATAGTGATATTGGTCTCTTTGATCCAGCAAGATGAATATATGAGGGACTTTGAGGACATTCCATAGGAGAGGTTAGAGTAGTTTCGACTGAGGGTAAAGGACCATAGTTTTGGTCTTGGGAACACTGAAGAGTTGTAGAAGTAGCAGTTGTCTGAAGAGTGGTTTGTGAGGGAGTACAGGTAATATTTTCTTGACAGTTTGTTTTCATTTTTTGTGTATCCTCTACTAGTTGAGGAAATTCCGTTAGATTGATCTTGCCACGAGAATAATTGTTTTGATTTAATGAGGGATCTTCATTTATTATTTCATCATTATCAGGACAGTTTCTAATTAAGTGCCGTTCAGTTTTACAAAGAGAGCAGATGGGTGTGACGGAGGATAAATATATCCGTTAACTGGTACCCTCATATTCGATTTGGAGTGAGTCTGGAAGTTTGTTAAAGTCTTCATTTTCAACATAAATCTGCCTCCGAAAACCGATAATGTAAGAAAATCCAGGGATTGTTAGACCTGCTCTAATAGGAGAGATCTTTGACATGGGTATAATGTCGAGTTTGAGAAATTATTCTTCAATAACAATATTAGGAATCACAGGGCAAACATTAGATAGAATAACTCGTTTTTTTAGATGGAGAGGTCTTATTTCCAAGGAAACACTATTTATGAGGATCTTGGGGTGTTTTCAAATTAATTCTCCAACACACTTCTGACGAGTGAGATGTCGCAGTTTCGAAACGAATAACGTAAAATATCACTTACCGTGACAGTTGCGACACCGCTTGGGAATATTATACAAGATTCCGAGCTGTTTCAGCATTACCAGCATTTCACCCCAGAGTAGCATCGTGCTCACAAACATTCATAGCAAGTGGATGTACATAGTTGTGCATCAAATTAGACTTGCGTTAGCCGCCAAGTGATGAGGCCAATGCCATGTTGAGGCGAAACGCTGGTAATTACTTATCACTTTACCGGCTGTTGTGTACGATAGTTTAGTTCATATTACGCTGAATTTACTTAAATTAAATTAAACGAATTAAACATACATACATACATACATACATTATCATTATAGACTCTTATGCCTTTCAGCGTTCAGTCTGCAAGCCTCTGAGAATTTACTAAACGTCGCCAAAATCCTCGATTTGCAACTAGTGTTGTGGCCTCATTTAGTTCTATACCTCTTATCTTTAAAACGTTAGAAACCGAGTCTAACCATCGTCGTCTAGGCCTCCCTCAACTTCTCTTACCCTCCATAACAGAGTCCATTATTCTTCTAGGTAACCTATCCTCCTCCATTCGCCTCACATGACCCCACCACCGAAGCCGGTTTATGCGCACAGCTTCATCCATCAAGTTCATTCCTAAATTAGCCTGTATCTCCTCATTCCGAGTACCCTCCTGCCATTGTTCCCACCTGTTTGTACCAGCAATCATTCTCGCTACTTTCATGTCTGTTACTTCTAACTTATGAATAAGATATCCTGAGTCCACCCAGCTTTCGCTCCCGTAAAGCAAAGTTGGTCTGAAAACAGACCGATGTAAAGATAGTTTCGTCTGGGAGCTGACTTCCTTCTTACAGAATACTGCTGATCGCAACTGCGAGCTCACTGCATTAGCTTTACTACACCTTGATTCAATCTCTCTTACTATATTACCATCCTGGGAGAACACACAACCTAAATACTTGAAATTATCGATCTGTTCTAGCTTTGTATCACCAATCTGACATTCGATTCTGTTGAATTTCTTACCTACTGACATCAATTTAGTCTTCGAGAGGCTAATTTTCATGCCATACTCATTGCACCTATTTTCAAGTTCCAAGATATTAGACTGCAGGCTTTCGGCACAGTCTGGCATTAAGACCAAGTCGTCAGGATAGGCCAAACTGCTTACTACATTTCCACCTAACTGAATCCCTCCCTGCCATTTTATACCTTTCAGCAGATGATCCATGTAAACTGCAAACAGCAAAGGTGAAAGATTACAGCCTTGTCTAACTCCTGTAAGTACCCTGAACCAAGAACTCATTCTACCATCAATTCTCACTGAAGCCCAATTGTCAACATAAATGCCTTTGATTGATTTTAATAATCTACCTTTAATTCCATAGTCCCGCAGTATGGCGAACATCTTTTCCCTCGGTACCCTATCATATGCTTTCTCTAGATCTACGAAACATAAACACAACTGCCTATTCGTCTCGTAGCATTTTTCAATTACCTGGCGCATACTGAAAATCTGATCCTGACAGCCTCTGTGTGGTCTGAAAGCACACTAGTTTTCATCCAACTTCCTCTCAACGACTGATCGCACCCTCCCTTCCAAGATGCCAGTGAATACTTTGCCTGGTATATACTAATCAATGAGATACCTCGATAGTTGTTGCAATCCTTCCTGTTCCCTTGCTTATAGATAGGTGCAATTACTGCTTTTGTCCAATCTGAAGGTACCTTACCAACACTCCACGCTAATTTTACTACTCTATGAAGCCATTTCATCCCTGCCTTCCCACTATACTTCACCATTTCAGGTCTAATTTCATCTATTCCTGCTGCCTTATGACAATGGAGTTTATTTACTATCCTTTCCACTTCCTCAAGCATAATTTCACCAACATCATTTTCCTCCTCCCCATGAGCTTGGCTGTTTGCAACACCACCAGGATGATTTCCTTTTACATTGAGAAGATGTTCAAAATATTCCCTCCACCTCTCCAGTGATTCCATGGGATCTATTATGAGCTCACCTGAATTACTCAAAACACTGTTCATTTCCTTTTTCCCTCCCTTCCTTTATTACTGTCCAGAAAGGTTTCCCTGCTGCTTGACCTAGCCTTTCCAGGTTATTACCAAAATCTTCCCATGACTTCTTTTTGGATTCAACAACTATTTGTTTCGCTCTGTTTCTTTCATCTACGTACCAATCCCTGTCTGCCTTGGCCCTTGTTTGGAGCCATTTCTGATAAGCCTTCTTTTTACGTTTACAGGCTGCTCTCACTTCATCATTCCACCAAGATGTTCGCCTTTTCCCATCTTTACACACAGTTGTTCCTAGGCATTCCCTTGCTGTTTCTACTACAGCATCCCTGTATGCCACCCATTCACTTTCTATATCCTGAACCTGCTTACTGTCTACTGTTCGAAACTTCTCACTAATCATATCCATGTACTTCTGTCTAATTTCCTCGTCCTGGAGACTTTCTACCCTTATTCGTTTGCTGACAGATTTCACTTTCTCTCTACCCGAATTAAATTATTAACAATTTTGATTCGTCACGTTAGTGTCATCAAATGATGATATCGCCTGCGTTAAGAAAGTCGGCTTCGAAAGTTGTATACAGTTCTCAGAACTTCTGTGAATATGGGTATGTCGATACTAGATGTAAATTGTTTTCGGCAAGGTACCTTTTTAACCGTTATTGTTTTTTCAAGTCAACTGTTTATACAGTCGAAGTCACTCGAAAACAGGAAGACTTACAAACTGAGACACATGTCAACCTGTATTTTTTCTGTAAATTTTTGGAAACCTTAAAACTGATAGAACGTGGAGAGAGAGGGACACATAAGGGGTTTGTGCGAGGTTGGAGGTTGGAGGTTGGATGCACACGAGCTCAGATGACACTTCTTGTTTGCAATATGAATTTATATTTTTCTTACTGTAATGGACTGGGCGTCACAGCGCAGAACCACCAATATACTTCGGCACGAGCCAACACTGAATGTAATGGTATGAATGTAAATGGGATGTAAAGTCAAGTGGTAAGTTTTACCAAGAGGAAAAGTCCTCTTAGTTTGTGTTGATCGGGAGATATTGCCTCATGGGGAAGCCTGTAAGTACCTAGGTATTAATATAAGGGATGATATTCATTGGGGTAATCATATTAACTAGGTTGTTAAGATAGGTTACAGATCTCTTCACATGGTTATGAGAGTATTCAGGGGTTGTAGTAAGGATGTAAAGGAGAGGGCATTAAGTCTCTGGTAAGGCTGCGGTTGGAGTATGGCTCCAGTGTATCGGATCGTCATCAGGACTACTTGACACGAGAACTGGAAAAAAATTCAAAGGAAAGCAGCACGATTTGTTCTGGGCGATTTCCGACAAAGGTTTTTCGATGTACCGGTAACTAATATTAACGAATAAATATGACATTATCTGTTTTGGTCCCCTTAATTTTAGGGTGACCGGATTACAAGCATGAAAATACGGGACACTTCGACTACCGTTGATTAGTAGCCCTATTTAAGATTAACATTTCTTAACAGGGGCCACAGACCTCACAATGCGTACCATTTATTTATAGAAAACAAGTTCTGATTATTATTATTATTATTATTATTATTATTATTATTATTATTATTATTATTATTATTATTATTATTAAGAAGTGGAAGAGGCCCAATTCCAGTACATAAAGTCTTGCAAGAAAGAAAAGCTAATGATCATGAATATATCTTTCAGTAAATGAAACTCAAACATTGATAACGAACGATATATTTGCATCCTTTCACAGAGCAACTTTGGCGACGAAGGCCTACGGTAACGACAAATGTGACGTCACTTCTGTCACACATTTTGTGACGTTACACAAATGTTGGGATGACCCCAGCCATAGGCCATATTCGTGCCAAAACAGGGTTCACTGTGCATGATAATAAGTTGCCATGTTTACATTTTATATACGTCTGCCTCACTGGTTTGTGACAACCAAATTACTTTACACAATAAGTAATATACATCAGAGCTTTGTGATAAATATAGTTTTAACACGGCATTTTAAAATATACGGGACGGTTCACGAAAAACCGGGACAATATGCGTTCCGTATAGTTTTCTTTCCGGGACAATGGAACACTAGAGGAATAAAGGGCAATCCTTTAAAATATCGGACGTCTGGTCACTGTACCTTAATGCAATATTGTTCTGCCACTGTGAACTAATCAAATAATATAGGCCTACTGGTTAGACTAGTCCACTCTCCGGATATCAAACCAAACCCAAATCCCATGGCGCAACAGCCTTGAAGGGCCTTGCCCTACAAAGCGACCGCTGCACAGCCTGAAGGCCTGCAGATTACGGGGTGTCGTGTTGTCAGCATGACGAAACTTCACGGCCATTATTCTTGGCTCTCTAGACCGGGACCGCCATCTCACCATCAGATAGCTCCTCAATTCTAATCGCGTAGGCTGAGTGGACCTCGAACCAGCCCTCAGATCCAGGTAAAAATCCCTGACCTGCCCGGGAATCGAAACCGGGGCCTCCAGGTAAGACGCAGGCATGCCACCCCTACGCCGCCGGGCCGGCTCTCCGGATATCCCTGAACTTAAATACAGAGTTTCAAGAAATTCTGTCGGGTCGTTTTCGTATGATGTCCAGACAGACAGACAGACAGACAGACAGACAGACAGACAGACAGACAGACAGACAGACAGACAGACAGACAGACAGACAGACAGACAGACAGACAGACAGACAGACAGACGTGAACTGATCCTATTTTCGAATTTTGTATACCTAATCGGCATTTGAAGACAAAATTATAATTTTTGTGTGTGCATGTGTGGAGGGAATCATAATATAAGACAGCACTGTCCGCCTGATCCATCTCCGATATATCTTTGTGGAATTCCAGGGCAAGAGGAGCAGGTAAAGAACCCTGCCGAGCAGTTCCCTCATACATGACAAAATAAATATTGTTCTTTCTGAAAGTCACTTCATTATGTTATATTTAACTTTTTTTTTTTTTTGTTTTTTTTTTTTTTTGCTAATTGCTTTACGTCGCACCGACACAGATAGGTCTTATGGCGACGATGGGACAGGAAATGGCTAGGAGTGGGAAGGAAGCGGCCGTGGCCTTAATTAAGGTACAGCCCCAGCATTGGCTGGTGTGAAAATGGGAAACCACGGAGAACCATTTTCAGGGCTGCCGATAGTGGGGTTCGAACCTACTATCTCCCGAATACTGGGTACTGGCCGCAATTAAGCGACTGCAGCTATCGAGCTCGGTATATTTAACTAAAATATGTTAGATTTGTAGGGAAAGTGCTTCTGTAACCTCTGTGGATGTGGTAGAGTGTCTGCTTGTGGATCCCAAGATCAGGGTTTGAATGAAGGCAGAGGTATTCGGAGTTTCAAAGGCCACTCGATGTCGAACGATATCGGGATGATGAAAATGTCTAGTGACGCATTTTGATGTTTTTCCAACAAAAACTTAGCTATAAATTGTCCAACCCCTACTGTCTGGTAGAGAAGTAGTTCCAAATCGTCGCAGATGAATGATATACAGTAGAACCTCTGTTAGCCAGAACGAGGAGGGGGGAGGGGGGGTTGTCGCTTTCGGATTACCGACATTTTGGATAACCATTAAAACGTCATTTTTTAAAGATTAAGAAACGTTTTAAACGCTTTAAGTGAAAATACACATACAATGTTAACAATGAAAATATTTGGAAACAAATGATGGCTGACTAACTAGGTCTTGGAAAATGTCTTTTACTTTCCTTTTTCTTTTTCATATCATTTTCTAGCCGCTATGTTACGCTACCGTTCCATTAGCAAAACGACAGAAGGCTTTAAATTCGTCACATTACAAACTGAGTTGGAAATAAAGAAGCGAAGGAGACGGTCAAGTCCACGCATTCTATTAACTACTCGTCCCCTTTGTCACAACGTAACATGATACACGATGTTTATTTAATGCGTTTTAGCTTTTAATAAAATTAATGTTATTGGCTTTAGGTCCCACTAACTACTTTAACGGATTTCGGAGACGTCGAGATGCCGGAATTTAGTGCCGCACGAGTTCTTTTACGTGCCAGTAAATCTACCGACACGAAACTGACGTATTTGAGCATCTTCAAATACCTCCGGACTGCTTCAGGATCGAACCTGCCAAATTGGGGTCAGAAGGCCTGAGCCACAACCGTCCGAAGCACTCAGCCCGGCTTCGTTCTAACTTTCGTTTCGGTTAAACGGTATTTCGTTTAAAAGTGTTTCGGATAACAGAGGTTCCATTGTACTCTGAATACTACTCACTCGACAAAGTGTGAGGTTCGTACCGTCGTGAGCTGTAAACTGTGAGCTCAGACTCTACTGTCAGTGCTCACGAAATAACAAGAGAAAGAAGTAATGTGAGTTATGACTGTATTTGTTTAATCTATACTGACATTTTCTTTGTCGCACTGAAACATGTTTCTCGCCTGACTAGGCTTTCAAAATTACGTGTTACGTCATAAGTAGTCACTGTTTATTGTGCATGATGGCTGACATCTCTTAACCGGGTTCTCCTTAGTGATTTTAGGATGTTCAATATGAAGATAAATTCAATATGATAAATTCAATATAAAGATAAAGTTGGAATTCAAGAGGACAAATTGGGGCAAATATTCGTGTATAGGAAGGGGAGTTAGGGATTGGAATAACTTACCAAGGGAGATGTTCAATAAATTTCCAATTAATTTGCAATAATTTAATGAAAAGGCTAGAAAAACCACACATAGGAAATATGCTATCTGGGCGATTGTCCTAAATGCAGATCAGTAGTGATTGAAATGTATTCATTTTTGAAAAGAAACTGTTTACTAATGGAGGTAGATCCGAACATAACTGTGATTCTGGTATCAATTGACCTGAGAAGTGGGTTCTTAGAAAGGTCAATATTTTAAAAAAATACAATATTTACACTTACTTTAGCAAAGATGCGTGTTTTACAAGGGAACGACTTCCAATTGTAAGTTTAGTCTTACTTTCAGCACGTCTTTAGAAGAAAGTTTTACATAATGTACGAATTCATTTTCCATTTGTTTGATGTCACCAAATCATCTGTCTTTAAACTTTGTGATTAATATTTTCAGGCCGTCGAAGTATTTATTTAATCCTGATTCAGAAATCTTTGAAAGTGACTTGAGACAAAATATGATGAAAGTCGTTGAGCGAGGAAAAGCATGTTGTGACGTCTTCCTTCCGCTTGTCTGTGTTCAGCCATGACGGTTCGGCTACATCTCTCTTAAGACTACATTTTACGAACACTATGGTAGAGTAAATTGACATGCAGGTAACCTAAATGGCGTCAAGTTAAAATGTCTGCACGCACTAGCTGACACCGTACGATTATTATTATTATTATTATTATTATTATTATTATTATTATTATTATTATTATTATTATTATTATCATTGGCATGTTAAGTACAGTACATGTTAATAAAAAGTATAATTATTTCTTATAATTTACTGTGCTTTGTGACTGCATAAATCTTGGATATACTCGTTTGGATCCGCACAATTCTGGTGAACCTACTTTTAAAATTTTCCAGGAAACAGTCGTCTCCTGTGCCTCTTTATGGTGATTTTCATTACATAATCCTTGAAAGGTCTGACCATCACATCATTATGCAAACAGAATTCACAGAGTTTAACATTCACACTGTATTTACATTGTTAGAGTGTAAGGGTATGTTATAACCGGTCAAACATAATATTTGCAACTCGAAAATACGGAGACTGGCTGTATAATTGGTTCATTTCTCATGTTACTCGCACAATGACAGTGATGCAGAACGTTTTTGCATAGGTGCTTATTTGCATACGTAACTGGCAGTGGTGTGATAACTAAATCAAACACTCGCAGAGAGTTCAAACAGTGCCGGCTTGGGCGCACATTTTCTTAAATACCGTTATGCAAGCGGTAAGGAAATGTGGAGGAGTTACCTAATAGACTGGTGATGAACTGATATCAGTGACGTTCGCAAGCCCTGCAGCTATTTCACCTGTTCGCACTCCGTGAAACTGTCCCCTCCACTGTTAAAACGTCTCGTAAGACAGGCAACTTGAAGGAGAGAGAAAAAGAATGCTCGACTAGCATGGAGGATTTATCAGTGAGTTTTTTATTCTGTTTGCGTGATATCGAGGAAATTACGTAAGTTGAAGAAGAAACTAGCTTTTACTCGTAGCTTTGCACACATGGAATTCAATGAACTGATGAGCACTGCACTAGTTTTTTTTGTTGTTGTTGTTGTGAAAACAACAGAACGTGAAGGTAATCTCTGCAGGGAAAGAGATTTCGGGCGCAACAATTTCGCCTAACTGAATACAGACTTTAAGAGGGACATCAGTGCACTATGCGAACATTGTACGTACTTACTTGGATGAGCTGTGGGGGTGGAATCTGCCATGATAACAATGATAACACCAAATTCTCCCATCAGTATGGATCGCGTAAGTTCAAGGTATATGGCTCTTTTAACTTTTTCGGATCGAGAGGAACAGTTTCTACTACTATCCTTAACTTTCTTTACAAATTTTTTGTCTGGATGAGCGAGAAATTGTACCCTTTTGTAGAGATATACTGGTGGATTCAATCAAAATCATCACCACTATATATATTTTTTTTAATATTTGCTTTACGTCGCACCGACACAGATTAGGTCTTACGGCGACGATGGGATAGGAAAGGGCTAGGACTGGAAAGGAAGCGGCCGTGGCCTTAATTAAGGTAATGGGAAACCACGAAAAACCATCTTCAGGGCTGCCGACAGTGGGGTTCGAACCCACTATTTCCCGAATACTGGGGACTGGTTGCACTTAAGCGACTGCAGCTATCGAGCTCGGTATCACCATATTTAAGGTAACGGGAATATTTTGTGACAAAAAATGCTGTAATAACTTTTGATCTATATTAATTTAATAACTACGCTCGTTATTGCTATACTTTATAAATGTGTACTACTGCATCTCCTGCACTTGTGTAATACTCGGCACGTAAGGCTAAACACTCAAAAGCAAATGTTACCACCCAATTGTCGTTTTTTAATGTCTAATCGGTGCTGCCAACTTGACTAGTTACATATTGAAATCACGATACATAACCATCAACAAATTAACCTGAATGTAACAATAATGGAGGCTCCCTTACTCAAGTAAATAATCAATCAAGATATTCATAATTAAGTAGATTTTCTAGCTCAATGAGGTATTAATGAAATAAAGACTCTCACCATCACTCAATTTAATGTTATATATTTCTGACATAATTCACTATTACCGTATTATTCGGTGTTCGCTTGTGTAAATATCAATCAATACTGATCTGCATTTAGGGCAGTCGTCCAGCTGGCAGATTCCCTATCTGTTGTTTTCCTAGCCTTTTCTTAAATGATTTCAAAGAAATTGGAAATTTATTGAACATCTTCCTTGGTAAGTTATTCCAAACCTTAACTCCCCTTCCTATAAATGAATATTTGCCCCAGTTTGTCCTCTTAAATTCCAACTTTATCTTCATATTGTGATCTTTCCTACTTTTAAAGACGCCACCTTATTAAAATTTGCTGTTGCTTGTCTGACTGAAGTGAAATCACGCTGCAATGATACACACAAGTAAATATATTACATTCACATATGCCGTCAGTCAATAAGAATATACAAAGGCTAAGTCTACAAACCCTACAATAGTCATGACAAGACGAGGTTAAGTTAGGTTAGGTTGACAACGAAATTTCCTTCCATTTCAACTGAATTGGGGAGCCTCCGTGGCTCAGACAGCAGCGCGTCGGCCTCTCACCGCTGGATACCGTGGTTCAAATCCCGGTCACTCCATGTGAGATTTGTGCTGGACAAAGCGGAGGCGGGACAGGGTTTTCTCCGGGTACTCCGATTTTCGCTGTCATTTTTCATTCCAGCAACACTCTCCATTCTCATTTCATAGCATTTATCACTCATTAATAAATCACCTTGGGAGTGGCGACCCCATTGTAATAACAGCCTCTATATGTTTCATTCATTACATCCCTGACCCGGCCAATGACTGGAAAACAGGTTGTAGGTTTTCATTTTTTTTTTTCAACTGAATTGATCTTTGGAGAGGAGGTAACGTTGCTTTCCTTTTCGGGGGAGTTCTTAAAGATTCTTCTTGCTTCTTATACATCCTAATTGAATTCTACACATACGAACTGGACAAAATAAAATCGTATTAATAAACTGCTGCGTTCGTCATTTACCACCAATTGCATTATTAAACGTATTTTTCGAACGTGCCACAGTTCTACTTACCTGGTATTACTTTTTTTTGCTAGTTGCTTTACGTCGCACCGACACAGATAGGTCTTATGGCGACGATGGGACAGGAAAGGGCTAGGAGTGGGAAGGAAGCGGCCGTGGCCTTAATGAAGGTACAGCCCCAGCATTTTCCTGGTGTGAAAATGGGAAACCACGGAAAACCATTTTCAGGGCTGCCGACAGTGGGGTTCGAACCTACTATCTCCCGAATACTAGATACTGACCGCACTTTAGCGATTGCAGCTATCGAGGTTGGTCCTGGTATTACTCGAACTGATTTACAGTCCTACAGAAAAAGAAAATATGCTTTACTTATATCCGCAAATGTAACACTGGTGAGTTTCATAATACGACAGTGGCAGTATCGCTTAACCTCCCATGTCATTGACTACATGGTGCCAACCTGCAAAATTAACAGTGACTGTAAGACGTCGTATCGGCAAGTAGCGACACTGAATCGAGCCCAACAGTTAGAAAATAACTATAAATCACTACCTTCACTATTAACAGGGGAGAAAGAGTTTACATGGCAGGGACTATATATACCGTCGTTGCGCCTACGAAAACCGCCATGTGAAATATTGTCAGCTTAGAACTCTCCGGCTCCGTGGCTAAATGGTTAGCATGCTGGCCTTTGGTCCAGTGGGTCCCGGGTTCAATTCCCAGCCGGATCGGGGATTTTGCCTTCATTGGTTAATTCCAATGGCTCGGGGGCTGGGTGTGTGTGCCGTCTCCAGCATTAGAATTCATCATAGGTATGGCCCCATTCTCACAGACACGCAGGTCGCCTAGACGGCGTCAGCTCGAAAGACCTGCACCAGGCCTCTTCGGAGGCCACACGCCATTATTATTAGCTTACAGCTTTGGCTGGAAAGGTCTGTGATCTAAGGTACCTAATATGTCACAGAATTCTCCTGGTTTTTCCAGGCGCAACGACGATATAATTATAAAATCGTCTTTCTGTCTGTAGTTTTTTAATATTAACCTGATAGGCCACAAAAATAGCCTACTAGCCTATATCATATTCCGTTTGGTTTTGTGTCTTTGTTTGTTTGTTCGTGTCTCTGTTTATTACTGCATCACGGGAAAATGGATTGGTAGATTAAACTTGGTATTTAAGTTTACGATAAGGGTGAGAAGGATCTTAGCTATAATTTGTTGAAAAATTCAGCAAGAGGGGCTTCAGTGGGGGCCTTAAAAGTAAAACACGGTATTTCTTTTTCTTTCACGGTTGATTTTAGAGGAAAATTACTGTTGACAATATGTATTTACAAACGTTAGTTCTATGTCTTTAACTGATAAAATGAAAAAGTAAGGGAAATATTAGTATCGGTCGTGAGGAATTCCAAGTCCAAAAGCCGTTAACTGAAAAGTAGTAAAGACATCTATGTATATTCTACCCTTCCAGACTATGATTTTGGGCGCAGACTATAATCCCAGGGTCGTACATGGGTGATCCCCGGTGATACCTTCGAATAAAATAAACTAATATTAAATTACTAAGCAGGAAGGATAAGAGATAAGGTACGGGCTATTCTGCCCGAAGGCAGGTCCGAACTTCCGCAGAGGTGTTCCTGAGCCGGAGTTTACGTGCGGTAGGGTGACCAGTTCCTTTCCGCTTCTCCATTCCCTTACCCCCCACCAACAGCGCGTGGCAACCCATCCGACTCCTGACCACGCCAAATGTTGCTTAACTTCGGAGATCTCACAGGATCCGGTGTTTCAACACGGCTACGACCGTTGAAGGATAAGAGATAGGAAAAATAATAAAAAGATTACGAATAAGGACCTTTTTAAACACATTTATTGAAAAGATAACTTTGGCAGGGCAATTGCGAAAATAAAAAATGATAATTCAAAAATAAAAATAAAAAATAAAATAAAAAATAAAAATAAAAATAAAAATAAAAATAAAAATAAAAATAAAAATAATAAAATAAAAATAAATAAATAAATAAAATAAAAATAAAAATAAAAATTAAAATAAAAACACTCTCACTAGGTCATGTTTTTGCTGGCGAGATGCAGTATTTACAGTGTACACTGTCTTCTGGTATGGGCTACAGTAATTTTGTTACTTTCATTGATCAGTCTTATCCTTGACTTTGACAACATGAAAGTGACTGAGGTATGAGCGATGCTAGTAATGCCATTCCTTCTGCAGCCAGTCCCTGCTATGAATGGTGTGAAAATGTTACTCATAGGATTGGTTTGTGCATGCATTTCAGTGGGCTTGGCAGACTGATATGTAATAGCTACTTCTGGCTCGGTGAGGAAAACAGCTGATGGCAGAGCTGTTGAGGATCCAACCAGCCTTAGGGCTGAAGACTGAACAAACACATACAAGTCTTCTGGTATGGGATATCCAATTTGTTACTTTCATTGACCTGTCTCAGTCTCATCATTGGCTTTGACGATATGAAAGTGACTGAGGTATGAGTGATGCTCGTAATATCAGCCAGTCCCTGTTATGAATGGTGTGAAAATATCGCTCATAGGGTCGGTTGGTGCATGCATTTCAGTGGGCTTGACAGACTGATATGTATAGCAACGGCTGGCTTGGTGAGGAAAGCAACGGGAAACTACCTCACTCCTCATTTCCCTAGTACGCCTCTTCAGTGACGCCTAGGAGATTTATGACAGTTGTTGGCGGAGCTACAGAGGATCAAACCAGCCTTCGGGCTGAATACTCAACATACATACATCTCACTATGTCAACTGAAATCTATTATAATTGACCAATGTTACAAATCAATTATATCCATGTAATATTATTTTCCATTAAGCACCAATGCTTTATTTGTTAAGTTTAATAAGTTGGCCTGTTTCAAATTTAATCCAATTCCACTCATTAAATTACTGACAGAAAACAATACTCTTCATAAACTCCAACTCCAAAGAAAGACATATTGGGTAGTTGAAACATCATTACATTATTCGTTAATTCCATATTTACGACTTCGTTACAACAAGATTATGCCGACGCCAATTTAATTAATTCATTTTATTCTAATTACCTCTTATTGGGTTTCGTTATTCATTTATTAAACATTCTTTCAAAAAATATCGTTAACCTGTGCCATCTTTATCAATTTATTTGAGTTATATATCATTAAAATCATTAAGTTACATTTATTCAATGTACATTAATGCATTAATCGTTGTTCATTAAATCATTATCTATCGTGGCTTACTACATTCCATCTACAACAACTATCATGAAACAAACACGGACTGACGAGTACATCGGATACGACTGCTACGTGAGAATATGTTTAGTAAAGAAAATACTAACTTCACACATACATAACCAGCTGTTTTATATTTATCGTCACAATAAATAAAATACAATCTGTAGCGAAGGGCCCTACGTAATACGAATAACACAAAATCCCCAAAAACTTACATCTGCACTGACTCTACTGCAGCGGGAACAGAACTCCTGCCTCAAACATAACAACCATATGGAACTGAATCCACAAATCAAAATTTACTACAACCGCAAATCAAACTTTGAATTGCCAAAATACACAATAAACATAATTCATATATATCAACAAAATAAATCCAGCAGTGATCATCATCAGGAAATCCCAAGTCTATTGACCTGGTCGAGAGTCGAAGTTGCATCCATCAAGGCGTTTCATTACAGTAACCTGAAAATCCCTACCTTTAACTAGAGTGGTACAAATGACGTTAACTGTTTAAATATCTATGTGCTGTGGTCGACCTGATCAATTAGAATTATATAATAAATGACATCGTAACTAGTCTTTGATGACCCTATTTCAACATGAGAACTCAGTACTGTGGAGATGTCTCGACTTGTAACATCAACACATCTATTTCCTTCGCACCTCGGCTATATAACTGTCATCACTTGATGATATCTCCGTGCTCTCGGCAAGCTCATTCAACCTCTTCCAAATAAACCAGCCTTCACTGGGCTTGTAACAAAATATTCCTTGCAATCTAGATTTCGGAATGCACAATACCTTGCCTTCAATTATCACATCCACTGGTTCAAACCTCACCAGGATCCACAACTATTATGTATCGAGAAAACTTAATCGCTTTACATTCAAATCAACTTCGACATATTCCGTTCCACATTGGCATTGGTTTTCTTCCTCTCACTAGCGTTCTGAAAGTTAAAGCAACCTAACTCAAACAAGGCACAAAATAAATTCAATAATGAAATATTGAAAAATATGAATTAACACACAGCACACATCATTAACATGACAAAAATCAAATAACTTATCGACGAACAAAGACTCTAAATATACCCTGTAATGTTCACTGATGATCACTGGTTCAAATCCGTAGCACAATATAAAGGAATTCCTCTCGAAGATTGAAAATAATCATGCAACATGCCACTAATACTATCATGCACCAGGAACTACTTAAATGTACTAAATGCCATCTATCCTTATTAAAATATTAACACACGCTGATATTATTTCAGAAGATCATCCACACGCTTAGATCATTTCAGAAGATCGTATAACACACGCACGCTTAGGAATATATTCTAAGGATCAAAATAACATTAACACACGCAGATTATATATAAAAATACACACCCCAAGGCATTAGTACTAAAAAATTAACTATCTAAATCTAGCTGACCCTTGGTACATTTTTAAATCAAACAAAACTTAACCATTACATGCAAGAAGTGATTATTTACAAATTCACACAACAAGCTGATGATGCATAGTGAAATTAGATAAAATCAGATGTACTCATCTTAGTCCGGTTCGCTCCATGGTTCAGCCACGCACCTCCTCAGCCATCGGGTCGGCCCATCGATGCAGTGCTCACTCCATCATGACGGAAACACAACTGTCAGTAAAAATGATCTTATTGAAGTCCATTTTCTTGTCACAATTTACGTACGGCACACTTGGTACACACGTGCCAGCACACACTTGATAATCACTGAGCATACAAAAAATAAAAATTAATTATGGTACAAATTACAAACACAAAAGTGCATTCTTTTCACTCGCGTTCAATTCCCGGAACAGTCTGATTAATATCCTATTTCAGCAAGAATCCGCTATTCAATGGTAAATCAAGCTCCAACGTGCCCCGCACCTTCATCTATAACTAGGTTTAATGCTGCTCGACGAACAAGTCTGTCGGCACTTTACACATAATGATTCAAATCTGTGACGATTTAATGTAATTAATTCCCTTATGGGAAAAATCCCTGAGGTTTAAGTCCAAGATGAGACAAGTTATTGTTCATTTAGATCGATAAATGCTCAGTGTACACGTTTTATAGCGACGATCACAATACGCGTCCGAACCATTCAGTCCTGAAGTTAAGAGTAGAGTGCCTCTCTTCACCGCGTGCCTCGTGGAACAAAGTCTCAGTTTCATCATATCCTGTATCCAGTAGCCACATATCTAATCATAAAGGTTACGTGAAAGTCTTATTTGTCTTAAATAATCACTTCTTCTAGATGTAACTTTATGTCACAGCGCCTTCACATTGGTGTGCCTGCTACTGCCTCATTTCTTCCCTCGTGCGCTATCTTGTGATTCGTTGGTTTGAAAGTTCTGCCAACTTAATTTAATGTCTCTGTCGAATGTTGATCTCACGTTTCTCTCTCTAGAGCGAAAATTCCCATTACCCTTTTTCTGGTGCAATATCCGCTGCTTCCTTACACGTGCGCTGTTCAAGATATAATTTAGTAAGCTGGATTGCGACATACATCCTGCTTCACATAAGCTGTACCTCATATAATATTACTTTTGTCCAACTACAACATTTATATGCCAATGACATGAACCAGTTTTGTTCATCATAAAATATGAGTTTTGTCTGTACATTGCTCAGAATTTAAAAAGAATTGTATTTCTATATCGGTCGTGTGCACAGCAATAAGGAAATGCACATTTTAATTTTCGGTAATTTCTGTCTGTCTGCCTGTCTGTCTGTCTGTCTGTCTGTCTGTCTGTCTGTCTGTCTGTCTGTATGTATGTATGCATGTATGTACGCGCATCACGACAAAACGGCTGAAGATAATTTAATGAAAATCGATATGTAAAGTCGGGGAATAAGTCGCTATAATCTAGGCCATAAATATTTTATTAACGCTGAGTGAAATGGTAGTTTAGGGGAAGGCCTAACATTTAATTCACAAATATTTATGTTATTAGTGGTCCTATCGTTAAATACTACATAACTAAAGTTATATAGTGTTACATTTCCGATCATTTATGTCATATATTTTACCGTACCGGTTATGATAACAGTGATATTCATGAATTTGGACTTTTATTGCTAAGTCCATATCAGCGCCGAGTCACGAGAAAGTGGGCAAACAGAATTCAATGAAATTCGGTATGAAACGTCGGGGAATAAGGAACTACAGTCTACCTATAAATAATTTTATAAGATGCCCTAATATCACAGAGGTTTCTGCACGAATTTTTTTTTTTTGCTAGGGGCTTTACGTCGCATCGACACAGGTCTTATGGCGACGATGGAATGGGAAAGGCCTAGGAGTTGGAGGGAAGCGGCCGTGGCCTTAATTAAGGTGCAGCCCCAGCATTTGCCTGGTGTGAAAATGGGAAACCACGGAAAACCATCTTCAGGGCATGACGTGTCTAGGCGTAACCTCACAGATCGTGAGTTTGACCCCCGGCTTAAGGGAGTTAACCTTACAGACCTAAGTTCGATGCCGAGGCAAACCGCATAACAGTGCAGGCTTAATCTTACATGATGTTAATGGCTAAGAGTATGGCTTAACCTCACGCTGACCAGGCGTTAATCTAACCGGTTGCCCTGCCCTACACCCTGGTTAAAAGTACAGGGTTAATAATCCGCTGACCACGCGTTAACCCAGCTTAACCTCCCCGGACTTGGAGCTGAACTTGGAACATGTTGTGTCGATAGACTTATAAATTTGTAATACCGGGTAATTCTTGTAAATGTTGCTTGTTGATGACATTGGCAGCTTTATTTCTTGGAGCAAGAATTGTTCTTGGACACAGCCATGCTTGATCGGTTAAATGCTTTGCCCACCTATGACAACAATTTCAGATCTCTGCTTGCCGTAAATTTGGCTGGACATCGCATGCATCTGAATCACGGGCCGAACGAAAATGGCTTCCTATGCCATGGACTTAAAATGGCATCTTGACTGATAGATATATAACTATTCTTTGTTTGTTATCTCTCTTATGTACTACTAGCAAATGTACCCGTGCTTCAATACGGTATTCTACATTGTATACGGATTTCTCCGTAAATTACTGTAAAAACAGTGAGTAAGATTATATTAAATTGCATGCCTCTTAGCGCTATCCTAGAAACAAAGCAGGGAGGACGCAATACATTGTTACCGATGTAAGGTAGGCATCGGGGAAGTTTTGAGGATCATGGCAGGCCACATTTCCTACTGCCAATCAAAATCGAGTTCGGGAGTTTCTACTATAACGGCAAGCTCACTTGGCAACTGCCATTCACAATAGAGATTGGGAGTTTTCTTTATAAAGACAGGCCCTTTTTCCTAATGCAAGTCAAAATCAAGTTCGAAATATTTGATTATAAACGAGAAATGCAGCGCTATCTAACGTTGAAGTACAAAGAAAAGCAGCTCGATTTGTTCTGGGTGATTTCCGACAAAAGAGTAGCGTTACAAAAATGTTGCAAAGTTTGGGCTGGGAAGACTTGGGAGAAAGGAGACGAGCTGCTCGACTAAGTGGTATGTTCCAAACTGTCAGTGGGGATATGGCGTGGAATGACATCAGTAGACGATTAAGTTTGAGTGGTGTCTTTAAAAGTAGGAATGATCACAATATGAAGATAAAGCTGGAATTCAAGAGGACAAATTGGGGCAAATGTTCGTTTATAGGAAGGGGAGTTAGGGATTGGAATAACTTACCAAGGGAGATGTTCAATAACTTTTTCAATTTCTTTGCAATCGTTTATGAAAAGGCCAGGAAAACAACATATAGGCAATCTGATACT
Source organism: Anabrus simplex (assembly GCF_040414725.1). Taxonomy (NCBI): domain Eukaryota; kingdom Metazoa; phylum Arthropoda; class Insecta; order Orthoptera; family Tettigoniidae; genus Anabrus; species Anabrus simplex. Next base: position 1,544,248,500 of record NC_090265.1, read on the forward strand.
TGGGTGACCGCCCTAAGTGCAGATCAGTAGTGATTGATTGATTGATTGATTGATTGATTGATTGATTGATTGATTGATTGATTGATTGATTGATTGATTGATTGATTGATTGAGCCTACAGCGATGGCCTCATATAAGAACAAACGACATTGAAAATCATACAACTATTACTTCTCTCATCATCCAACATTATTCAATAACATTTTGATAGTTACTAAAACTTGTACAAATGACAATTTAAATGAATATGTAAAAATATGTAAAAATGTCTACTTGTTTATTATTTATGTTTTCCATCTGCCTAAAGTGAGAACTATAGCTCGGGGACACTCATGGCTGCTGAGGGCACTAACACTGAATGAGACGGGTGAATCAGTGGATCACTTTCACTCACCCCAGTCTAACAGTAGACGTACACAAACGACCTCAAGAATGTGAGGTCCTCTCTGTAATATCAATATGTGTATGTAAATGCCTCTAGATTTAGTTTAATCTTGTCAGTTATTTAAGGAGATTCGTGTTTTTATTTATTTAAGGTGTTGTACTCTGGTCGTCTGACGAGGGGTAAGCGTGGCTGCCGCACATGCGGCCATCTCAAGTCTCAAGGCCTGATAATAAACATCTGTGCCGTCCGCGGCGTCTCTTGCGATTTGAGATGCTGTCGTGAGGTTTCAAACTTGTAGTGCCATTGTACCTTAGTCAAATGTTTACTGTATGTACTGCATTATTCTTTTTACTATTTGCTTTACGTCGCACCGACACCGATAGGTCTTATGGCGACGACGGGATAGGAAAGGTTTACGGGTTGGAAGGAAGCGGCCGTGGCCTTTATTAAGGTACAGCCCCAGAATTTGCCTGGTGTGAAAATGGGAAACCACGGAAAACCATCTTCAGGGCTTCCGACAGTGGGATTCGAACCCACTATCTCCCGGATGAAAGCTCACAGCCGCGCGGCCCTAACCGCACGGCCTACTCGCCCGGTGTACCGCATAATGGAGAGTTTGATAAGCAATATGCATTGATTCAGAGAGTTCGCATGTCAGGACTAACGTTTGTAGTTTAGAGCTCAGTATCTGTTACTCCAGCCGTACCTACATGCTTCCGTGAATTTTTGTCAGACGCAGATAGTAAATATGTGTATATAAACGTCTCTAGATTTAGCTTAACCATGGTAATTATTTTAGCAAATTCGTTTTATTTATTATTTAAAGTGCATTTGTTTTATATATTGTTTTACTGAATCATCTATGGCCTAATTGGGTAAAACCTGTTGATGATAAATGTATCTATCTATTATAATAAATTACATTTCGCAACACGATGTAAATTACGCTAACGGCTACCGGGCGAGTTGGCCATGCGGTTAGGGGCGGGCATCTGTGAGCTTACATCCGAAAGATAGCGGATTCGAGCCCCACTGTCGGCAGCCTTGAAGATGATTTTCCGTGGTTTCCCATTTTCACACCAGGCAAATGCTGGGGGTGTACCTTAATAAAGGCCACGGCTGCTTCCTTCCAACCCGTAGACCTTTCCTATCCCATCGTCGCCATAAGACCTATCTGTGTCGGTGCGACGCAAAGCAAATAGTAAAAAAAGAAACCTCTAATGGCTGTACATAATACTTGTACTTGTATTTTTTCCTTCTTACGTTTCAAGACATCATTTAAAGTTGATAGGGAGCCAAAAGTTGCCAAATGAACTATCGTAAGATACTAATCTGAAGGTAGTAGAAGGGGAAATGTCAGAATATTGGTAATCTCTTAGGTCACACGTCTCTTATCCACTCAACCGGAAACGAAACACAATAAATCAGCTCAATAACGGAGTTTCACGAATATGGTTGTAAAGCAATAAATGAAATCGTCGACTCGTGGACCTCCCAGGGTGTGATGTAACGATCTGCAGGTTAACAGGGTTCACGTGACGTGTGAATTATGACATGGTCCACTGAGTCCAGCTCGGAATCGAACACACACTCCACCGAGATTTAATTACACTTTTACAATAAGCCGGTGGACTTATATGGAACTTGACATGTGTTCATGGGTCAAACGAGTAGGTGCGTTCCAATCACTGTCCTGTTATGAGAATACAGTACAACGTGAACTGCCACGCCAGACATATGAAGTAATCACACTAAACAGGTGGTCAGATACATTGTGTCTCTTCCTGGTACTGGAGACTTTCCCACATACATTAAAAACAAGTGTGTATTATGTGTATTACACTGGCTGTTCACTGCAATGCGAGGGAGAGACAATACGTGCTTCATGAATACTTCGACCTAATACCATTATAAATGGTCCGTTATTGAACATTATAAATTTTCCAGCTAACTCATTCCTGGTTGCCAGCGTTTCGCCCTCGTGTGCTAGGCTGGGCTCATCAGTTGGTACCTAGCACACCTACCAAGACTCATTCGGAACAAATATTTCAGATTCACTATGGGAATCAACATCTATATCATACTTCAACCTAGTCAAAACGATTTCTGACAAGTCCGCATCTCTAAGTCTGTGCCGAGATTCAAGATTATACCGGATGATGGTATCGAGACAGAGATAGTGTAGGAGTACGGCGAATGTCAACAACGAGGGAAGTTTTCATTTTTACAATTTGTTTTACGACGTACCGGCACAGATAGGTCTTACGGCGACGGTGGGATAGGAAAGGCCTAGGTGTGGGAAGGAAGCGCCCGTGGCCTTAATTAAGATGCAGCCCCAGCATTTTCCTGGCGTGACAATGGGAAACCACGGAAAACCATCTTCAGGGCTGCCGACAGTGGGGTTTGAACCCCCTATCCCCCGGATGCAAGCTCACAGCTGCGCGCCCCTAACCGCACGGCCAACTCACCCGGTACGGGGAAGCTGGACCATAAGAGGAATACTAACTCATCTTTACCGAATTCAAATTCCATAAGCAACCGTCTTGACTTCATAAAACTCAAAATTCTTATATAGTCATCTTAGGTGAAACGCTGAATGAAATAATGGGTACCAAACAAGTGGCTGTGCGGTTTGGGTCACGTAGCTATCAGCGTGCATTCGGGAGGTAGTGGGTTCGAACCCCACTGTCGGCAGCCCTGAAGATGGTTTTCCGTGGTTTCCCATTTTCGCACCAGGCAAATGATAGGGCTATACCTTAATTTAGGCCACGGTCGCTTCCTTCCCACGCCTAGACCTTTCTTATTCCATCGTCGCCATAAGACCTATCTGTGTCGGTGCGACGTAAAACAGATTTAAAAAATAATATTAATCGGTATAAAATGGTTAGGTCCGCCTCTGTGGTGTAGTGGTTAGCGTGATTAGCTGCCACCCCCGGAGGTCCGGGTTCTATTCCCGGCTCTGCCACGAAATTTGAAAAGTGGTACGAGGGCTGGAACGGGGTCCACTCAGCCTCGGGAGGTCAACTGAGTAGAGGTGGGTTCGATTCCTACCTCAGCCTTCCTGGAAGTGGTTTTCCGTGGTTTCCCACTTCTCCTCCAGGCAAATGCCGGGATGGTACCTAACTTAAGGCCACGGCCGCTTCCTTCCATCTTCCTTGCCTGTCCCATCCAATCTTCCCACCCCTCCACAAGGCCCCTGTTCAGCATAGCAGGTGAGGCCGCCTGGGCGAGGTACTGGTCATTCTCCCAGTTGTATCCCCGACCCAAAGTCTGAATCTCCAGGACACTGCCCTTGAGGCGGTAGAGGTGGTATCTCTCGCTGAGTCCGAGGGAAAAACCGACCCAGATTACGAACGAACGAATAAAATGGTTAGACTGGCAGATGGACAGAGTTGATTTTTCACAGATGAGGAGTTCATGTGAGTTCAAGATCCGCTAAGATCCTAGCTCCAGTTCACTGCACTGCTTAACAACCTTTACAGAAGATATTGTGGCTGAATTTTTATTTATGCCCACATATTTGGGTAAAGTCACGAAATTGATTGAGAATAATGAACAACGGGCCTTAACTTCTGATAACGAAAATTACTAAGCAGAAGTACCAGAATCTCGTAGTTTGGAAAAAGTAGGCAGGAGGCTTATGCCAAAAATAATTAAACCAGTTGTGGAATCTTCTGTGAATGGTAATTTAGAAACTTGCTACCAATGAATTTGATAAAAATATAGGTTATAGCCTAGCCCAATGTGATGTCCTTTAAAGCCTCGGCAGTTTGCCGGATCTAGCGAATGAGACTTGTTCTATTTCTTGTCGCTAGGAGCTCCGAGAGCCGTACCCACCTAGAAGCGCGCGCCAGTGCATTACGATGAGGTTTTCTGTGATGTGTTCCTTGTTCGTGAAGCAGAACTGTCAATGCTTGGGAGTTAAATATAATTACAACTATGTTTTACAATATAAATATTCTAGATCCTTCGTATTGAAATTTTCAGACAGTTATCTGTACTCATAGTGATTAGCGTGATTACCATATATTATGTCACAATGAAGACATACAACCTCATTCTTTTCAGATGGTGTACTGTTGGGTTCCATTCCATAAAAAGACGAAAACTAACGGTACTGGTATAAGTTACCACATATTTTTTGAAAAGGAAATGGCTAAAAGTGATTTTACGAGATGCTTGAGCCAAACACAAAGTCTAACTCATCTGCAGTTTGTAGCGAACATTTTTCAGAATACGATTACAAGCCAAATCTTAAAATTCGAGTTTTAAAACCAGGCATTGAGCCAAGTTTTCTCTAAACTATCCACCGTACAATGTTACTACAGTAGTAACACCAAAATGGGAATTAATTAAACAACATGTGCCGTGAGGAACGGAAAACTAAAGCGCAGTCCTGCCCAGGTTGTTAGCTAAACGAAACTGCAATCCTACATGGGAATGGCCAACCTAACTTCAATTCACTTGCTGTACAGACGAAGGGAACTTTTATTTCGCGACTGCAGAAATTAGAAAGGGAAAAGAGTGCCCTATGATGCAAGCTTTATCGGGCCAATAACAAGCTGAGAGACATTTTAATAATGCATATGGAATCAGCTAAGAAAATGAAGTATTTCGAAGAGAATGGGTATTACAAGACTGTCGCATTCTCACTTTCTGAAGAAAATTCCAAATGTTTATTTTATTGGACGAGAAAATGAATTTGAGAAAACTAATCCAAGATGGTCAGAAACTTACATATAAAATGCGTGCTATGTAAATACAGTATTCTTCGCCGAAAGGATATAAATTTGCAAGAGCCATATCACTAAACTGCCAAGTAAAAGAACTCTTTCTCGCTTCGAAGGAGATATCTGTCTTAAAACTAGAGCTATGCCTGTAATTAAAGCTAAACACACTACAAAAGCTGAACATCTCATTAAGGTCGAATTATTATGCAGTCTAGTTGTTGATGAAATGTCGATAAAATAGCAGCGTCTTGTATTTTTTGGAGAAGAAGACACTTCGAGCCACATTCAGACACTAAACAACTCTAAATTTCAATGGAGACATTGAAGAAAGCGCATCATTTACCAAGGACCGTCTGTTTTACTAATTACAGACTACTTGTAGCGTATTTCCTTACGAAAAGATTATCAGGCCTCCAACTTCACACCTTAACCAAGCATGTCATCAAAGAAGTTGAAGGCTGTGGTTTCTTTATACCGAAGACCAATGTAGCTATGACGAAACAAGTTTCTACAGGCAAGCGAATGAAGAGTAACTCCAAGTCTGCTGCTCTTTTATCCTTTTACCCATGTCATCTTCTTAAGAATCTAAGGTCACAGTTTCTCGAAAGAACTATGTTTGATGGACAGGAAGATATAACGGAAGCACACATTAGAAGTCTGGGCGAGCTTCAGGCTACAGATGTGAAGCTTGCCGACTTTTTGAGTAGTAAACATGTTCTTCTACAAATTTTGAGACAATGAACATCAAACGCGAAAGGACAACTTGTAGCTGCTCCGACATTTTTAAAGGACCGACAGCCATCATCCTCGAATTCACAGCAGGGGCTACCGCAACATATATGGAAAATATGTTCACGTTCCATGATGTAACTAGCACTACTCATCATGTTATAGCAGGGAATTAAGACCTTATGCCGTTTTCTCCGTTAGCAACGAAAGGCTTAAATGGTTAGCAACCCAATTTATCGAATATCTCAATAATATCAAGATACAAAGTGAAGACTAAGGAAAGGATTTCATAAGTTCAGAAACATATGAAGCGGTCATGGTTACGACAGCATCAGCAGTAAGCTATGTAAGGTGTCTCATCAAGAACGGCTTTCGCTGTTTTAACAAGGGGATTTAATTCCGATTTCGCAGAACTGTTCTTCAGACAACTGAGAAAAATGTCAGGAGAAAATGCCATGCTGGACTACAGAGCTGGTATTTTAATATGAGTAAAGCTATAAAAGAAATAGGTAGTATTTCCCCCTGTTCTCTTCCACAAATGTCGAAATTACAGAGAAGACAGTACCAATATGAACTCAACAATTAAGAGAAGGTAGTGCTTGCGAGATTCCTGAATTCCACGGTACTATCTTGGATGGCCTGTATGATATCTAGGATATGTAGAAAAAATAAATAACATTTATCATTTCATTAAATTCCTTTTTTGGTGTAACTCGAAAATTAGTGGAAGTATTTTACTTGTTTCAGTTCCTACGCAGATTACCATACAGCTATCTTCCCTTGCATACGTAGGAGGTTTCGTGGTGAAGAAGTTCGTGGCTGAGGTATTTTGTTGCTATTTGCAAAGCAAGCTGATCAATATAAACTGCCATTCTGCCCTTGCGGACCTCATTTTTAAGTGCAACGAGAATTCCACATTCTATTACCCAACCTAGAGGTTTATAGCACTTGTGTGTGTGTGTGTGGAATACAAAGGTTCATACATAGGGCAGTCTCTAAGTTACCAAAGACACAAAAGAGAAAGAACTTGGAGAAATATTTACTACCTGCTTTGAAGGTAACTTCCTCAAGTGCACTTAATGAACTTAATGAACCAAACTGCAAGAACTTCATTCCACTTTTGAGACGTATAGCTTCAGCAACAACGGAAGTGTTCGAGAAATCGAAATACTTAGATAAGAATGTCTTAACCTGCAAAGTTTTGTATATGTTAAGTTGCTGGTTCCAGTCAAGATATGCTGGGGTCAGCTGTCAGCGCCAAACTGAGAAATCCGCAACTACTACCTACAACAAGCGAGCAGGCACATTGCCGAGGCTTATAGGACATCGTAACGGGCTGTTGTTATAGTGAACTCTCACAACCGGTAGGGGTATTACGAGTGAATTCAGGCCCGCAATAAAAGAAAATGAGAATATAAAAACAGAGAGTTGTACTAATTTAGGACCACTGAAATTTTGGTCATATGTGAATGGAAGTAGGCCGAAGGAAGACATACAGGGAAAATGAGAGAAAATCCAAAACCTGTGAGTAATATCACTATCAAGTAGGGGTCCTATGGTTATCATTGACGTCTTGTAAGTTACTTGGACAGTGTGGTTTTATGTATCTTATGTACAAGTTGCAGAAGTTTATAATACATTGCAATAATATTAATAATAATAATAATAATAATAATAATAATAATAATAATAATAATAATAATAATAATAATAATACCATGCCCAGTGGGTAAGATCACGTACAATGGTGCTGCGTCTTATGTCGGCTTATACAGAAAACTGTACTTTGTTTGCGGCTTCCGAGGAATAATGGTGGTTTAACTTTTGGTGCTAAAAGTGTGTTAGTGTTATCTTGTGATTTTGTTCTTGTATAATAGTGTTTTTGGGATAATATTTTACATGAATTTTGTGCCATAAATTTCCGCTACCTTGGAAATTGCTGCAATTATTCCATAGATAACACTATCTAGAGGTCACTCCGTATATCTTAATAAGACTTTGTTTCCCTTTGTCTATATAAAATTATTTAAGATCACACAGGACTTTCTCAGAAAGAATCCGAGGATACACCCAACATAATTCATGCTTCCGAAAACAAAACGGAAAACTCGCGCTGTCTAACCAGGATAATTGTAAGGAGTTGGCTCGATATTAATTCTCTGAATTACTCAATTGCCAGGAGCCAACATTACGATGGCCGAAAGAAACTCCTCTACACGTAAACCCTGAATCTCCACCACCTACCAAAGAAGAAATCCAGAGACACATCTTTAGACTCAAAAATAACAGGGCGTCTGGAGAAGATGACATAGTTGCAGAACGCTTAAAGAACTCTAATACACTTGAGGAGCTCACACTAATAATCATGGACATCTGGAAAAAAAGAAAAGCTACCTGAAGAATGGGAATGTGCACTTATCCATCCGTTACACAAGAAAGGTGACAGAATGGATGTAAATAACTACAGAGGGATTTTTCTCGTTCAAATCACCCACAAGATTCTTTCCTCGTGTCTACTTCAAAGAGCACAAGAACAGCTTGAACACAAAATTGGAGACTATAAAGCCGGTTTCCGACATGTCTTGTGTTGAACAAGTTTTTAACTTGAAGACGATATTGAAATATAGAGCAACCCGAAGCTCTCCGATTATTTGTGGTTTCGTCGACTTCAAGAAAGCGTACGATCGGTCGATCGACAGTCTCTCTTTAACATCTTAGAAGAACAAGGACTTGATACAAAGACATTAAGACTCATCAAGAAAACACTCACGAACACGAAGTCAAAAGTGAAATTCATGGGTGAAGTATCGGAGCCCTTTGCGATTAAGACCGGCGTGCGACAGGGTGGCGGATTGTCACCACTGTTTTTCAATCTTGTCCTAGACAAAGTCATTCTAGAATGGGAGAAGGAATTGAAAGCTCAGAAACACTGGAAACCCATTCAACTTGGACGAAAGAACGACGACATAAATGTCAGTTGTTTAGCTTTAGCAGACGACCTAGCGATCCTAACAGACAGTGATATTTCAGCGATCAAGATTGAAGTCCTCAAGGACTGCGCTGAGAAAACTTGACTACAAATATCATTCGAGAAGACCAAGTTTGTTTGCACTAAATTCAACATTTAGGAATTACAAACAAAATATGGGCAGATCAAACGAGTTCCATACTTTAAATATCTCGGTGAGATCGTAGAAACAACAGGGTTGGGAAAGGAAGCACAGAAAGCCCAATTAAAAGAAAACAACTCAAAAGGGCATATTGGAGAACCCGTGACATCTACAACAAGAAATGCATGTCCGTACATACAAAAATCAATTATTATAATACACTGATTAAACCTGAAGTGCTGTATGCAAGTGAAATCTTGGTAAGTTACTTAATAATAAAGGTGATCTGGAAAACATCTTGAAGGAGGAAAGGAAGATCTTGAGGAAAATTCTGGGCCCAGAGAAATAAGAAGAAGGGTATAGACTCAAATCACGCAAAGCTACGGAAAGACTGTCCAACATTGCCGCAGACATCAGGAAACGAAGATTGAAATTCTATGGACACGTTCACAGACTATCGTCTTCAAAGCTAACCCACAAGATTTTGACATATACTGAAAACTGAAGAACGTACCATGGATACAAGATGTTAAAAATGATCTGGAAAAGGTCCAGATAGAAACATCAGAAATACTGGACAGAAACATTTACCGTCAGACGATAAATAGATGGGCAGTAAAGCCAAAGAATGAAGTCGCTAAAAGATCGGAGATTAAGTGGTCAGAGGAAAGAAAACAGGCACACAGTGAAAATGAAATGAATATGGTTTGTTAGAAAGGCGAATCATAAATGTTATGTGCGATCCAACAGTGCCCATACGCAAATAATAATAATAATAATAATAATAATAATAATAATAATAATAATAATAATAATAATAATAATAATAATAAGGCCCGGGTTCGATTTCCGGCTCTGCCACGAAATTTAAAATTTGGTACGACGGCGGGAACGGGGTCCACTCAGCCTCGGGAGGTCAACTGAGTAGAGGGGGCACCGATTCCTTCCCCAGACATCCTCAAAGTGCTGTTCTGTGGTTTCCCACTTCTCCAGGCAAATGCCGGGATTGTACCTAACTTAAGGCTACGGCCGCTTCCTTCCCTCCTCCTTGTCTATCCCTTCCAATCTTCTCATCTTCCAACAAGGCCCCTCTTCAGCATATCAGGTGAGGTCGCCTTGACGAGGTACTGGTCCATTCAAGTTGTATCGCCCGATCCAAAGTCTCACTCTCCAGGACACTGCCCTTGAGGCGGTAGAAGTGGGATCCTTCGCTGAGTCCGAAGGAAAAACCAACCCTGGAGGGTAAACGGATTAAGAAAGAAAGAAAGAAAGAATAATAATAATAATAATAATAATAATAATAATAATAATAATAATAATAATAATAATAATGATAATAATAATGTTGTTGGCTTTACGTCCTACTAACTACATTTACAGTTCAAGGAGACGCCGAGATGCCGGAATTTAGTCTCACAGGAGTTCTTTTAGTGCCAGTAAATCTAGCGGCACGAAGCTGACGTATTTCAGCTCCTTCAAATATCACCGGACTGAGCCAGGATCGAACCTGCCAAGTTGGGGCCAGAAGGCCAGTGCCTCAATCGTCTGAGCCACTCAGCCCGGCTATTCGTTTATCGAGGTGACTGATGTAACCCTAGTCGAACCGAGGATCCAGGCAGCCTTCCAACTCCTTCAGCCTGAAATTATTCAATGGTGTTCCTTTGTAATAGTGCATATGTAACGGGTAATACGGGAATAATAACACGATGTTAACAAAATCATTCTTATGTATTCTTGTTTAGTACGAAATAAAACATAATATACGTACATTTCCCTCCCAGGAATTTCACACAGATTTCCTAAATGCCGTGTGTGTTGTTGAAAATGACTCGTCCTTTGCCAAGAACGCCTCCAGTTGGATTTGCTTCTTATAATTCGGGATCTATCTGAAGACCTCGCATTACATCAGACAATTTGTGTTTTAAAATTCAACCTTCTTTTCCCTGCTCGAATATAAGGAATTTCAACGCCTGTTTTGACCTGACCTGGAGTATTGTTACCTTATAAGGCAGATAAGAAGCGTGTTCGTGAGCGACAGAAATCTTGTGTTTCACAGAGAGTAGTACTTCACCCAATTTTAGTAGATTTGAATGGTTTTCATGAGGTATTTTACTAAGAACCGAAATATTTAAGAGGTGTCATGAATGGTAGGCTAATTGTCAATTATTACACTTATCTAATATGAAGTAAAACTTAATGTGTTTTACCACCCTGGAATTCTGCAGAGCTTTCCCATACGCCATGTGTGTTGCTTAAGAGCGCCTACTGCTGTTCTGATTACATCTTGTACGTGAACTATAAATCCTCCAAAATGACTGTGCCATAGGAGATGAGTTGAAAGTTCATACTTGAGGCTTTTGGGGTCCATGTTGCAAGGATGTGCCCTTGTTATTATCTGAGTGTTCGTTCAGTCCATAATATTTGAAGATCTGTGAATACTGGAGAAGCATGTATTCTGCTTCCGTGTCTGCTTTCCTGCCTTAGAATAAAAGCATTTTAAAAGCTTGTTCCATATGAAAATCAGTATTACCCAATCACAACCAAATCTACCGTGCATGAATCTAATGCGTATGTATGTCGTAATTTTGATTCTAAAATGACACGCTTTTGATAATTATGAACAGTTTCCACGACCTTCAAATAATTATTTCAATCAACTTGTACTTTTCTTTTTATTGATAAATTTTCTGCCTATTTTTCTGCAAGAAATTTTATCTTAAATGCGTATGTAGCGTAAGGCTTTATTTGGATGTGCTTCTTTCATCTTATCTCTACGATTTACTTATATCCAAGTTTTCGCCTCTCTCTGTCTGAAGGTAGTTACAAGATTGTCAGCAACTGTAGCATGACCTCGATAATATTGTGAGATGGCAATGGCATGATGATAAACGGGGTTAAATTCAGGTTGTGAGTTTCACAAATAGGAAAAGTCCTCTCAGTTTTAATTACTGCGTTGATGGGGGTGAAAGTTCCTTATGGGGATCACTGTAAGTACCTAGGTGTTAATATAAGGAAAGATAATAATAATAATAATAATAATAATAATAATAATAATAATAATAATAATAATAATAATAATAATAATAATAATTATAATAATGTTATTTGCTTTACGTCCCACTAACTACTCTTACGGTCTTCTGAGACGCCGAGGTGCCGGAATTTAGTCCCGCAGGAGTTCTTTTATGTGCCAATCTACCGACACGAGGCTGTCGTATTTGAGCACCTTCAAATACCACCGGACTGAGCCAGGATCGAACCTGCCAAATTGGGGTTAGAAGGCCAGCGCTTTAACCGTCTGAGCCACTCAGCCCGGCAGGAAAGATCTTCATTGGGGTAATCACATAAATGGGATTGTAAATAAAGGGTACAGATCTCTGCGCATGGTCATGACGGTATTTAGGGGCTGTAGTAAGGATGTAAAGGAGAGGGCATGTAAGTCTCTGGTAAGACCCCAACTAGAGTATGGTTCCAGTGTATGGGACCCTCACCAGGATTACCTGATTCAAGAACTGGAAAAAATCCAAAGAAAAGCAGCTCGATTTGTTCTGAATGATATACGACAAAAGAGTAACGTTACAAGAATGTTGCAAGGTTTAGGCCGGGAAGACTTGGGAGAAAGGAGACGAGCGTGCTCGAATAAGCGGTATGTTCCGAACTGTGAAGAGATGGCGTGGAATGACATTAATAGACGAATAAGTGTGAGTGGTGTCTTTAAAAGTAGGAAAAATCACAATATGAAGATAAAGTTGGAATTCAAGAGGACAAATTGGGGCAAACATTTGTTTATGGGATGGGGAGTTAGGGATTGGGATAACTTACCAAGGGAGATGTTCAATAAATTTCCAGTTTCTTTACAATCATTTAAGAAAAGTCTTGAAAAACAACAGGTAGGCAATCTGATACCTGGGCGACTGCCCTAAATGCAGATCAGTAGTGATTAATTGGCGTGTAGGCTGCCTTTACACCAACCACAAAACGTAAATTTAATAGCCAATGATCTAATTACGTTTTTTTATAAGTAGGTATCTTTATTTCTTTAGTTTTGTGTTATTCACTGACAGCATGTTAACTCAGCAACTAGATGGTACTTCTCTCATAATTTAACTGTTACTGGAACCAGTGAGCTCTTCTGTGTGGACTTAACAGATATATTTCCCAGAAGAACAACTGCAGTTGCAAACTTCAGAGCTGAGAAAGGAAATGGGATCAGATTAGCTGCTAGATTTCTGTAGGGCCGATGACCTTCGATGTTAGGCCCCTTGAAACAACAAGCATCATCATCAGCATCAGATTTCTGTAAATCAGAGTGGACGTGTTGGTGTACTCGTTTTACGTCATGTCTGATGAATGAGCATGTTACTGCACCTAGTCCAGGATTTATTGCCCGCAACTTGTGGGAGGCAAACATTAAATCTGCTTTAAGTGTTCATAAGGAGACATGTTAAGTTTTATATATATATTACAGTCTTACATCACATTTAGTGCAATACGATACCAAGCTGTACTTTGTGTTAAAACGTGAAAAGCAGCGAGCCGAGCTGGTCTTGATTGAGTGAAATCCGCGCCATATTTGGATACAGAGCGGACCGTATTGTTATCGGGCAAGGTTTAGCAGCGTGTCGAGTTTCGATTTTGACTTTACCAACCATTCCTGTTACCCTCAGGTTATCACTAAAATGCTCCATATCAACGTTTCTGAACCAGTGTTTTCCGGCACCATGGCTAAATGGTTAGCGTGCTGGCCTTTGGTCACAGGGGTCCCTGGTTCGGTTCCCGGCAGCGTCGGGAATTTTAACCATCATTGTTTAATTTCGCTAGCGTGGGGGCTGGGTGTATGCGTTATCTTTAATATCATTCATCTTCATCACGATGCGCAGGTCGCCTACGGAAGTCAAATCAAAAGACCTGCACCTGGCGAGTCGAATATGTCGTCGGCCACTCCCGGCACTAAAAGCAATGCGCAATTTCATTTCAACCAGTGGTACGCGTACCCTCGCTGGTGCTTGAGGTGTTGTCGGAGGTACGAAACGAGGCGGCTAGGTTATTTAAAAACTAAAATCACATCTTAAAACGAAGTTTCACTTGGAATAAGTAACTGTTGCATGTCTCTTATAAATTTCCGACCTGAATTTAAGCGCGATTTATCTATCCCCAAGCCGGGAGGGCAATCAAGTTCCTAGTGCCCTTTCCAACGACATATTCATATGAGAAGGAATGTTCAAGAATTGTGTCTATCAAAGAAAAAATCGTAGAAGACTGCATGCGGAGGCTGAGCTGAGACGAAAGTGATCTCTATTGCACCTTTCCCATGTCCCAGATGGCCTAGCTCAGCGGAGACGCTGCGTGGTGCGTCCGAAAACTCATATGTCTAACAAACTTATAATACCAAATTGGGACAGGATCTGCAATACATATTCGTGAATGAGAACCGAGCAAGATAAAGGAGGTAAAATCTTAATGATAACTCCAAATTATATACAACAGAGAAAATTTACAATATAAAATTCGACACTGAAGGTCGTTCAAAGTATACGGGTCAAGAACCCGGGCATATAAATTTCAATAACTTCGGAAACGTGAAATCTACCTATTTGTAACGGAGATCGAGATAAGTCGACTGTGATTAGCCCGCAGGCTGCGATTAAGAACCGCCTCTTCCATGAATACACAATGATCGATTCAAATATTGGCTTAACTACAATAATTCCGAATTTGTCTGACATAAACATCATAAAAAGGAACACTTTGTTTGGGACTGGCCCTAAATTTAAACTAGCAAAAGAACACTGATTCTAAAACACGATATCCGGATCGTGGGCATAAGACAGAGGTTTGGATACCTCGCAATCCAACTACAGCCAACGGACTCTGGAACACTAATCAGCACAAATAATTGACAACACTATCACACACATAAAAACATATAAACATTGAACACAAATACACCACATCTAGAAAGGCATATATGGTACTCGTTCAGCATCTCGGATTGAGTGGCAATCGTACTGAGGATCTGCGGAATTCTCGTAAATAATCAGTCACAGAGTCCGCTACATGTTCTCAAACAGGTGGTCAGCTGGTTGGCAAGGGAACAAACAATCACAACCTTGGTTTGTGTGGCTCAAGCAATCCCCAAATAGGATCCTTTAAAGTTAACGAGAAAATAAGGCCTCGAACGGGATACGCATTCTTCGCTCTTTACCTGGGAAACAAATCTTGCCCGGTGGAAGGACCAGCTCGGCTTATAGTCCATTAAATATATCATTCATTACAACATTTGGTCTGTGGTGTACACTCTCACAAATCAGGTACATCTCATTACGTCAGCCACAATACTATTTCCAATTCTAGGCCTCAACACAATAATCATGGCTCATCACGGCCTCATATTAAATAGTCCCCGGTTCAATTTTGGAGCGCAGGTAGGGTTTGCCTGCCACTTTTTATAAATGACCCTCACTAAATTCAACGATAGGGATAACCCTATGCGTGGATCGTCAGCTGAAAAACAACACATGCAATAATACTACTTCATGCATAGCCTGTCTATAGATTAGTTCTACTCATCTCTAAGTTCCCGTTCAATCCTCGGGAGGTCCGGTGCCCTCCAATTTGCATAGATGACTTTGACATCGCTTATACGTTAGTGTCTGTATGACACGAGTACACTTAAGACGTATAATAATAATAATAATAATAATAATAATAATAATAATAATAATAATAATAATAATAATAATAATAATAATAATAATAATAATAATACAACTACACTACATCCTAAAATAGCTCTCGTATCCCAACTCTAAATAACACTGAAATAAAACCAGAGTATAGCATGCATCCAAGCCCCAAACGTTATATACACACTAAATGGAAACAAACCAATACCACTCTGGCTTACATTACAATTACTATTTACATTTAACGAAAGGGTCACATATGAACCTGATCACTACATTTCATGCTTGTAAACGGCTCAACTTATGTTTATCTCCATTTCTGCCGTTAGCGGTATCCAGTTAGCGGTATCGTTGGAACCGCTGCATTAGCGTAATTTATTCATGACAGCGTTGTTGTCGACGGATCTAGGAGTCTGCTGGTTCGGCCCTTCTGGTCCCATGGTGTGCTGCCTTCGGTCACGTACTGCAGATGTGCCCCTGTAACCTGATAACGGTTGTCAATCTCAATTCTCTTCACCGCTTCGTTCGTGCACGAATACACTGTCGTAACCCATATAATGATTCAATTGACAATATCCTCTATCGAGACATTCGTCCGGTCAAACGATAGTTACCAAATTGAGGGATACTTGCCGGTTCCGATCAAGTCCTTTTCAGCGGTTAGCCGTCATTAGTGACCCGCGGAATTATTACACAGCGCGGACATGTGTTAAAACATTTATTAACGGAGTAAATGTTGCTCGGGTGAGCTTAACCACATCGTTACTAAGTCTGCTCCATCACTGGTTTGTTGATCTCGTTGAAAATACGCAATCCTCGAATATCAATCAGCTACTGCTGGCACTGAAGTACTGGAGACAAATGAGACCGTTGCGCTAACGCTTCCGTCTTTTATATACAGAGTAGAGGGACGCGCCTTTCAGTACATTCCCGAGATACACTCGGCTCGCTTTGTGTTCGGCCAGTTACCCCTCAACGGATATTTCAAACAAGTTGAAATGAACAAAAGAGACACAGTGACATCATTTTTAAGTCTTAATCTACTTCAAAACTACCAAAAGAAAATGTCCTTTTCTTGGATCTGTGGGACATGGCTCTGTGACTTATACCCGAGATCGAACTGAAATGATTCCAGACCTGGATATTTCGTATTAGAGGAAACCCTGGCGTTGTTCGGTAGTTCCCCGCTTTCAAGTCTCTCGCTCTGTCTCTTGCATGCTGTTTGCCGACTCTTTCTTCTCCCCGCGAGCCCAAGCCATTGACGGGGTTTACAATAGTAACCATACGGCATCCTGCCTTGGTCCGTCCGTGGGAACAGCGCCGCACCCTGTTTGCTACGGGTTCGACACGTATATACACACGGTCACCCAGCGTTCCTACGCTCGTTCCTCAGCGCTAAATTCAAAATGTTCCACAGTGTTAAACCAATTTAATTGGGCCGTGATTTGATACGGTTCGCTATATTGTTATTTTTATTTTTTGTTCATGCAATAAATTTTTAAGTTTTTAATTTGATCTGCCCTCGTAAATTAGTTTCAGTGATGCAAGCTCACGTACCGCATCTCATTAGTATAACTTATAGTTATATCTATTCTACTAACCTTTTTAAAATTGCAGTCTTCCTCTTGGTCCTTTCCCCAATTTCTGGGGGTCGGCAATGGATGATAATTTGGTCCAGTTTTACTGTACGATGCCCTCCATGATGCCAACGCTATGGGGAGGGACGTATTCGCTGTTCTAAGAAGATTGACTGTCAGTAGGGAAAGACAATAGGTAAATTATTTCAAGTACTTAGGAAGAGCTATTTTCCAGGACAGAGCCGGGCTGAGAGGCTCAAACGGTTGAGGTGCTGGTCTCCTGACCGCAACTTGGCAGGTTCGATCCTGGATCAGCCTGGTGGTATTTGAAGGTGCTCAAATACTTCGGCCTCGTGTCGGTCGATTTACTGGCACATAAAAGAACTCCTATGGGACTAAATTCCGGCACCTCGGCGTCTCCGAAAACCGTAAAAGTTATTAATGGGACGTAAGGCAAATAAAATCATTATTATTCGAGTATAGTAGTATAGTAAGTTATATCAATTTAAGGTATAGCATAGCTATTGCAGAATTCGCTATTGCGATCAACGGTATTCTGTACGAAAGAAGTGAGCTATCAGACGAAATTTCCTTTACATCGTTCTGGGAATAGGCTGGAAGATATTAGAAGCAGGGGACGAGTTTAGGAGTAAGAGGTGTGGAACTTCAGTATGCAAATGTAACCACGGAACTGGTTGAAAATGAGGATTCTGGAAGAGCTTAGCTCGTTCTCAGAGGCTTATGATATAGCCTACTAATATAATGAAGATGTATGGTATTAATTATCATCACCATTCTCCTTATTATTCTTATTATTATTATTTGATAAGAATTTCCTTACAAGCTGCATGTCGTCTCGAGGAAAATACTGAGAAGCCGTAATGCGAAGGAAGTTGCGATATACCTTGAAATGTTATGAGGTGTCGTTTTAATTTGCCATTTAAAAATTTATTAAACGAGGAAGTGACAGAAGTAATATCAGTTAGTGATAGGAAAGAAATTGGTTAAGTTTTATGTGTTTAATAAACAACTATTTGTGAAGATCCATAGCTACTTTATCTCAGACCTTGTATCATCGGCGGGTCACCCGTTCTCGTATTCAGCACACGTTATATAAGATAATATGTAGGTCAAAATGAGCCCCGTACGTGCCTAGATTATCCAAAAATGGAGCGAGACTATTAATATCACACTTAATATTCTGTTGTCATATAAAAAAATACGTGATCGTTCATAAAAATAATTATCTGTTTCCGGCGGTACTTTTTCCAGGAAATACCCAAGGGGCTACTACAGGGCTGGTACGTAAGAATATGTTACCATTATACACATTCTTATATTTAAAATGTTTCTACTCAATCATTATTTCCTCTAGTACTGCAATTTATTGTCTTCTTCTTCTTCTTCTTCTTCTTCTTCTTCTTCTTCTTCTTCTTATTCTTCTTCATCTTCGTGTCCCGTGCCTGCCCCCTCCCCCCCCCAGACGTTGGTGGTCACTATGGCATACGTTCTTAAGTCCTGTGCCATTTGAACAAGTTTCTGGGCGTTGTAGATGTCTGTCCATTCCTCGATGTCTTTGACCCACGACTTCCTTCTACGTACAGCTCCGTTTTCTTTTACGAAAAGATATAAAAGATGACGGAAATATTACACTTCCCGACATTTTATCAACTCTCGCTCAGTTACTGCTCTTCGTAATACTTCAGCGTTTGAATTTTCGTCCGGCTCCTCGACTGAATGGTCAGGGTAGTCACCTTCGGTTCAGAGGACCCCGGGTTCGATTCCCGGTCGGATTGGAGATTTTAACCTTGAGTGATTAATTCATATGGCTCGGGGGTTGGGTGTTTGTGCTGCTCCCAATATTCCTATAACTCACACACCACACACAACACTATCTTCCACCACAATAACACGCGGATTCCTATACACGGCAGATGCCGCCCACGCTCGTCGGAGGGTCTGCCATATAATAGTTGCACCAGACTCAATAGCCGTACGAAATTATGTACATATATATTTGAAATTTCAAAACTATAACTTAATTGTACTGTACATAATGCTTCTATGTCTGTCCTCCACTAGCCGACCCTGCTCTCTACCTATCTCTCTTGTTCCTCGGAGTACATCAATGTTGTATATTTATAGGTTCCGATGGTCGGATAATAATAATTTCGTGTGGCTATTTCTAGCAGAGTGCAGCTCTCATAAGGCAGACCCTCCGACGAGCGTGGGCGGCATCTTCCGTGGAGGACAGTGTTATGTGTGAGTTGCAGTGATGTTGGGGACAGAACAAACACCCAGCCCCCGGACCATTGGAGTTAGCGAATGAAGGTTAAAATCCCCGACCCGGCCTGGAATCGAACCCGGTACCGAAGGCCAGTACGCTGACCATTCACCCAACGAGTCGGACGATGGTCGGATGAGTAGCGCATTTGGTTGGGCGCTTGCTTCCTATCCTGAAGCTTCAGGTCGAATGCAGGCATTCAGGACTGATATTAATGAATAGGCTACTTATTTGTGCGAGTCCCATATCCGTTGATTTACTGACACGTTAAAGAGCTAATTTTCAGAGCAAAAATCTTGCGCTTTGGCCTTCCTCAAGGCGGATATTATTCAGTCAAGGAAGGAATCCAGCTTGACTGATGAGCACGAGTCTTCCAGTTTTTACATGGAATTCGAACTACGAGGATGCGACTTTTCATACCAAAACCTGCATTTCTGCATTTCCAGTAATTCGAACCGAGAGCTCCTTGGAGTAAATCTAATCACGATGTCACTCACTATCACGTTCCCATCCAATATTATCCAGTGAACCGGTAAGTTTATCTTCTTTTTTATGTGACTACTGAAACACGCACCTATGGCAGCCCTGGGAACAACATTTCTCGGGCACTCATTTACAGGCTCAGCGGAATAAAATAAACGCGTGGTACGTACAGCCCATTAAGGGGCTTGGCCTGCCAAGACGACTGCTGTCCATCCGGGTGGGGGACCACGCGGTCAGCGTGAAGACATCTTCAGCCATATTACTCTGCTTTCGTGACCGGATCTGCTGTCTCTCATACCAGACAGCTCCTTAAGTGGTCTCACGAGACTGATCAATCCCTTTTCAACTCTCAATCCAGAATTAAAATACAGGGACTAGGAATCGAAACCAGGATCTCCGGATAAGAGGCAGGCACGCTTCTCCTACCGTACTCTCAGGAAACTAACAAATCGAGAAAATGGCCGTAAGTTATTGCGGTGATTTTCTGGTTGAAATAACAAATACTGACCTCCCAAATTTCGACTCGCGTTTACTAGAGTGAGCTGACTGCCCCTTTTACCGTTTCACTCCACATTTGTTCTAGAAACAATTATATCCCGTGACGAGCCTCTGACAGGAAAACAGAAGATGGAGGTGTGTCACAGCCCTAACGCAGACAGTTGTTAGTTGACGGTGGGACTGGAAAAGAAGAAGTCGCTCGGTATGTGTTACTTCGTCGAATGTCTTACGTATTTGATTCTACTCGTTATGTTGGACCGTCTCTTCCTTTTAGTCCATTGTTATATCAGTGTCAGATCCTTGTAAAGGAGTAGCTCTCGTACACTTCACGGGCTCATTTCCGTTCTAGATTGAGCCTTTCACACGTGGAGATAACTCTTCTTTTTTGCCTTCTCTGCTATTAATTTCCCCTTTACAGTTGACTCGTTGTAAGGACGATTGCCTCCTCCAGATTCATGCTAACAAGTAATAACAACACTGCTGCAATTTATTGTTGGCCTTCCTGGCCGACGAAAGACTAGTTGTATTCTTCTCCCAGTCTTTTGCTGAACTTTTGAACTCTAATGATTATCACTTTGTAACTCTTACATCTTATAGATCATTTTACCGTTCGGTGTCAGATGATTTCCATATCAACCATCCGAAGGAGACTTCCCGTCGTTGTTCCTGGGCTCAATCAGCTAATATTACACATGCGAACTATACATTGGGTGCGATATCAACAACATTGTGTCTTCCCGACCTCGAAGTGAGATAGGTTTCTCCTGAGTGCGGGATGAAGGTGGTGTTTGAAGAACTGGCCGTAGCGGGCTGTAAGAAGCCGTCATCGTGGTCGAGGGCGGTCTCTGCGGGATATCACCTGACGGTGTTCGGCGCCCTCGACACATGTAGCAGAAACTTCTCCTTCGGCATTGTTTCTCTTCACACTGTCGTACGATGCAACTGACATAATACAGGATATGGCCGAGCGAGTTGG
Organism: Anabrus simplex; assembly: GCF_040414725.1. Taxonomy (NCBI): domain Eukaryota; kingdom Metazoa; phylum Arthropoda; class Insecta; order Orthoptera; family Tettigoniidae; genus Anabrus; species Anabrus simplex. Next base: position 1,544,269,958 of record NC_090265.1, read on the forward strand.
CTGTGCGGTTAGCATCGCGTAGCTGTCAGCTTCCATTCGGGAAATGGTGAGTTCGAATCCCACTGTTGACAGCTCTGAAGATTGTTTTTCGTAGTTTCCCAGTTTCATACAGGCTGTACCGTAATTAATGCCATGGTCGCTACCTTCCCAGTTCTAGGGTCTTTCTCATCCTTGCATCACCGGAAACCTTTGATGTATTAGTGCGACGTTAAACCCCTAGCAAAATAAATAAATAAATAAATAAATAAATAAATAAATAAATAAATAAATAAATAAATAAATAAATAAATAAATAAATAAATAAATAAATAAATAAATAAATAAATAAATAAATAAATAAATAAATAAATAAATAAATAAATAAATAAATAAATAAATAAATAAATAAATTTTCGTTGGAACATTCAGAATGACTGCTAAATTAAGCGTTGACTAGAAGCCTACCATTTCTTTAATTTGGTGTTGTTGCTTTATATATAACGCTCTTTGTATTTTTCTTTACTTTCTCTGGTAATTTAGCTCAGCAGAAGTAAGGATGACATAAAATATAAGCTGGTTTCAGCATCGAAAACGTTTCTGATATTTATTTTCATTTGATGGATATGAGACTCGGAGGACAACTGATGGAGAGTGCAGGAGAAATAAGTTCACTAAATATGTTGTTATAGTACATAGAAGGCTACGTGACTGAGTAGGAAATCGAACTCGAACTACCGGAATAGGATACTAAGTGTTGGCTGATCGTTTATCAAAAAAGACAGTGCTGGGATTTGAACTGTTACTCTAAATTTTGAAACATCCATCAAAATGTTTTATTTAGCTTCCGGGGAAAATCCATAGTAAGAAAGATGAGAAAAATACGGTAGATCTAGCGTAGAGTAGCTAAGTAGAGATGGAAGTGCTGGGATAGGATATGATGGTATGGAAGAGCCAGTTCAAGAATGAGCTTCACTCGCTGAACCCCTGCGTTATATTTTATCCCATTTTAAAAATATTTTCAAGGTCTTAATTAATGGATGTGTAACTGAATTGTGTAAATTAAGGTGTTGTGCTAATTATAGCTGGAAATATGTTCGTTTATCGATATATTGAGTCTGCACAGCTTTCAGAACGCTTACAGTAAAGCCGGTCTCAAAACAGACCAATACAAAGATAGCTTCGTCCAAGAGCTGACTTGTTTCTTCCAAACTACCGTTGAGCACAACAGTGAGCTCGTTGCTTTAGCTTTGGTGCACCTTGATTCAGTTTTACTTAATATACTACCTTCTTGGGTGAGTACACATCTTAAATACTAAAAACAATCCAGCTGTTTCAGTTTTGTACCTCCGACCTGGCTAGGTTATTTTCCTAATGATATCATAAAGTGATGTCTTGAAAATGCTAATTTTCATATCATACTCGCAGCCTCTCCTGTCAAGCTTCAATATAATAGATTATAGGCTTTCAGCACAGTCTGGTATTAATACCAAGTCGTCGTTATAGGTCAAACTGATTGCTACATTTCGTCCCAACTTAATTCCTCCTGCCTTTTTATATGCTACAGTAAATGATCCATGTGGAATATATTATGAGCTACAGAGGCGAGAGAGATTACAGCCTTGCCTATTCCCTGTAACTACTTGGAACCATTAACCCACACTACCATAAATTCTCACCGCTGCCTGTTTGCCTGTAATAACCTACCCATAATCCCCCAGTACAGCTAACGTATTTTAGCGAGACGTAAAACCAATAAGTATATTATTAATAAATAATAATGTTATTGATTTTACGTCCCATTAAATACTTTTCGACGGCTTTCGGAGACTCGAGATGCCAGGATTTTGTCCCGCAGGGGTTCTTTTACGTGCCAGTAAATCTACCGACACAAGGCTGACGTATTTGAGCACCTTCAAATACCATCGGACTGAGCCAAGATCGAACCTGCCAAGTTAGGCTCAGAAGGCCAGCGCCTCAACCGTCTGAACCACTCAACCTGGCAGCATATTATTATTATTATTATTATTATTATTATTATTATTATTATTATTATTATTATTATTATTATTATTATTATTATTATTTTAATTCACATTCATGATATTTTAAGCTTGTTATTTTTAGTTGTAAATATTCTTAATTTTTGTAATTTCAAAATACCATTTCATATCTTAGTAATTTTATTGTGAGCTTTATCAATCTAACAACATGTAATGGTGTGGAAAGCGGGATAAAGTTCATTCGAAATCAATTAGAAATGAATAAAACTTTTGATATTGAGTAAAGTACTGTGTGTTTCAAGTGTCCGACACCATAGAACAACTCCACTGTTAGTGGTAACGACAAAAAAATGGAAATAGGGTAAAATTGTTGGAAACGTGTGGTTATTCATTCTACTGTCTGTTTGATCATGAGCCTAGAGGCTAGCACCACCAGAGACTGTATGATCTTTGCCAACCGAGAAGAGCGATAGTGACACCAAAGTGAGGTGTATTAGATAAGGTGAGGAGTGAAGTAGTTTGCCATTGCTTTCCTCTTTAGGTCGCTATGAGTAACGCCTTTCCTAACACACAGACTCAGCGTACACTGTTCCACGTGTTCGGATGTGTCGGCTGCAGGGCAGAGTCAATTTGAACACCTCCCTTAGTGTAAAGACTACATGCGGAGCAAATCATGGGACACGCGTTTCAGTTTCTCATCGTACGCATACCTGTAGTGTTAACTAGTACTGTTGAAAAGGTAAACGTACCCTTGTGGGGGACAGGGGTGGCAATATCTCCACGGTACCCCCTGCCAGTTGTAAAAGGCAAGCAAAGGGGACAATACCCTGTGGCTCTGATATTGGGAGCGCGGATAGATCACTACGAGGTCCCTAGCTTAGTCTGACACTGCTTACACTTGCAGATGACAGTCTCCTTACTTGATTCTTGCTTGTTTCATCTTGCTTGCACAACTCATCTCCTTTTCCGACTCCGACGGTGTTGGCTTTGTGAGGCCTAGACAGTCCATTTTCAAGCTCTTCCCTTTCTTTTAGTGATACCTTCATTCTTCGAAAGATCGGAACACTTTCTTCTTCCTCTCTGATTAGAGGATGGTTGACAAGTTGTATTTCCCCTTAAAACAATGATCACCCCTACCAGTGGTAAATGTTCGCCATTGTTCGCTTGCCCATACTGTCAACCTGCACTGTTACTTGACATTCTTTGCCTTTTTGTACGATGGTTGCCCGTTCTCGAAATAGGTCACTGGACCTTCTGAGAAGCAATATATACAGGGTGATTCAAACGTACGGTACCGTAGTACAACCAGTGCAGATACCAAAACATTCAAGTACAGCAAACTCCCGAATATCCGGTTTGCGGATTATCCGTACGAAGTCCAGCGATTTTTAAAAATAAAAACGAAGTCCGAAGTATTGCATTTTGTTATTATTAGAACGAACGTGCACTGTTGTGCATGCGACTCACGTTATACCGCCGGAAGACGCTACGGACACTATTCCCACCGCCATCCCTAAAATATTTTCCGTTGTTTCCTCATTTTATCTTTAGGTAAATGCCGTGACTCTAACCTCGTAATATGTCCGTGGCCGATTTCCTGTCTATATATTAGCCGAACCATTTCCCCAGTAGCTAAATGCAGACCATTTCAAACGCCCCTAAAACCGAAAGTTTAAAAAAAAAAATCTTCTGGGATGGTTTCGTTCAGAATGTGTGCCCTGTATTGATGCGAAGTGAAAGCATGCACTTAAACATCGCCAAGAGGAATGCACTGTTGATTGTAGCATTTTTCAAGCCGCCGCTGACAGATCTCGACAATAGCCTCTAAAATAAATAATTGACAATGAGTATCACATTTCTAGTTGTGAATGAAAACCTGAAAAAAATGAACGTTTATTTCCTGAAAGTGAGCTGAAAGCAAGACATTCGGAATTCAGTGTGTTTTTAAATGTAATTTTGTAAATAAATTGTCAGTTTGTGGCGAGCTACACGTAATAATACAGTGGGCTATCAAATGTGATATGCAGCTTGTTTTGCCTGCTTTCGGATAGGAACACGTGTATTTTGGATTATCCGTGTTTTTCGGAAATCCGTGCAGTCTCGGGATAATCGAGAGTTTGCTTTATTTGGAATTTCATTTTCAGCACAACCTGGAGCATATCACAATAATTTATGGATAATACGTAATTGATAAGAATGCTGATTCTACCGGTCGTAATGTGGAGCCGAATTGATATGTGACCCCTAATAATTGACACATTCGATAAGAATGATGTCTCTACTGGTCACAGGGTGGCGCCGAACTGATAAAGTCAACTCTGAATATAGTGAACTCTGTTATAATGAACATTCGGCTATAGTGAACCTAAATCTCTGGTCCCGATTCAGTCTTTTTTTTACAACTTGCTTTGCGTTCCACCGACACAGATAGGTCTTATGGCGAGGATGGGATGGGGAAGGGCTAGGATTGGGAAGGAAGCGGTAGTGGCCTTAATTAAGGTACAGCCTCAGTATTTGCCTGACGTGAAAATGGGAAACCACGTAAAATCATCTTCAGCGCTGCCGACAGTGGGGTTTGAAAAACCCTATCTCCTGAATGCAAGCACACAGCTGCGCGCCCCTAACCGCACGAACACATCGCTCGGTGGTCCCGATTCACATATATTATAATGCATAATAATAATTTCGATTATGGTGAACTCCCACCTCGCTTATGGTGAGCACGAAAAAAAAACTTTCAAGGAAAGGATCTTTATAGCATATTGCTATCTAAAATAATGTCTTTTCGTCTGCATTAACTTAGTTTAAAGAAAAACATTCTCGTCTTCCTTCTTTTGCTAAAATTAAGAACAAATGGAGCTTCAGGAGGTGAACGACCCATCTATTAATCTCCGAACAAAAGAAAATCTGTCTGTGGCATGAAGAAGGAGAGCTTTTGCCTGTGTCCTTCAGGTTTGTCTTCTAAGCAGATGAAGGCCAATGAATGTCAGGTAAAACCGAAGGCCACGAAGTATACGGGAATGAAGAAACTGCTTCATCACTGAAAGATAATTTTGAGGGTATAAATAATGTTTTAAGATGTTTAGGAATTGTGAATAATGTGGATTATACTGTAGAGAAAGCACAAGCCACAGAGAAGGATTTATAGAATATTTTAATTAAAAACAAAGTACAGTATGCATATGCAAATAACAGACTTCTTCAGGCCAAAATAACCGCGAGTCAGTGCATGAAAATATGTTTTTTCCGTATTGAAAAATATACAGTATGTAATTAACAGAACTTTTTCTACAGGATTCAAGAGTTTCAGGCCAGAAGTCAACATCCAAATGAGTGGCTGATATCTGGTGAACAGCTCCCTCCTGGCCATATGGCAGATTAGGTGACTTGAAAGTCATCTAATAGACTGCGTTCAGGTGTCACGAGATGTACAACAAACCTGAAGAAGTGGAGCTACTGTGTGAATTCCTATTTATATAAATGTGAAGAAATGCAGACCATAACAGTTAAGTATCACAACTGGCGTACAGCGATTTTGATAACGTTGTCTTAATAAGCGTAGATGGGAAGAAATGCATCGATGAGCAATCACTCAACCTTGTCATCGTAGTTACCAGTCCACTCAAGCTGAAATGTACGACTTCCCTGCAGGAGTAGGAGCAGTCTGTTTATCTCGAGTTCTGACATAGTACATGTGGTACAAACAGCGAAGTTATGAGTATTACATTCAGACTTATTGTTTAATACAGTCTTGTATACAGATGTGAGTCCTATATTTTTACGTGGTATCCGCTTATAGCTCCAAGCGTTTCAGTCTGCCTTCCGATATGCTCTCCTCAAAATCTGATCTGATTTCTTCACCAGCTTCAAAATATCTGACGAGAAGGATACAACAAATGTGTCTGTTAGATTATCACCCCAGAGGCTGGTTGGATTCTCAAACACAGCCAATACCGCAAAAGCCGATGGCAACGCCAAAATGAGGCATTCTAGGAAAGATGATGAGTGTGGCAGTTTCCCATTGCTTTCCTCACTGGGTCAGATAGTGCTATTGCAGCACTGAGTAACACCTTTTATAACACTCAGACACACCAGTCGTGCTCTGAATGTCATGGCTTAGCACCATGCATACCCCAGCAGCTTCCATATTGTCACACCCATGAATGAGACTGGGACTTCGATGGAAGCTACACTTTGTTATGGCCTGTGCCAAGAGACAGATGTTAAAGTACTGCATCCATCAAGGAATGGAAACAGGCCGAAATAATACATATGGTTCGTCAATCCAGTGGCTATATATGTACTGCAACGGTGAAGCTATTCTCAATGTGGTAGATGTCCAGCCGTTTGCAGAGCGGAAGACCTGCTTAAGGCAACAACAAATACACCTGAAGTGGCCAGTGTCTGGTCCACCGAAGTGTAATACAGCGACGTACTCTGGTCTAAGTACATGTAATATATTACTACGACGACTGGGCTGTGAACGTGGACATTTTTATGGTTTTCGATTCGGGCAGTTGTTATAAAATAGGCTGTGTCCCTGATCTTGCTAATAATTTGTTATGTATGTTTTATTACAAAAGTTGACAGTACATATTGTGATGTGCTCCGTGTAGCTGTACCCTGTGCTTTGTGAATAAATAAATACGGTAAATAAAAATGTGAGTATGTATTCTTTTTTAAATGTATTGTACCGTATCACCAGATTACGGTCCAAATAGCATCATTTTATAGAAGCAGCATATTCAAATTTAGCACTATGCAGAGCCCGAACTCCGTGCATTAGGAGGAGGCGACCCCATAGCGCGAGATCCAGTCCTCGCGATTACTTGTAGGGACCCCGAACGGGAAGGAAGCTTTATTTCAAACTTACTCATGAAGACCCCATAGATAGCGTTACCCAGCCAGGGAGAGAGAGAGAGAGAGAGAGAAAGGAGATCGCGAGAGGGGGACAGAAAGGTTCAAATTTATCACGTGGAGAGAGTTGTGCCAACTACACGTAGCCCAATATGAGCATTCCAGGCCTGGCATCAAGCTATTATATCAAGCTATTTCCGTACGAGTGCCAGTTCTATCATTTGTTGTACACTAAAACATATTGATTCAATTTGTGGAGAGCTACTTGCGCCATTTCGGCGACAAGCATGCAACTTCAGGGTTCCCTCACTCAAATTCAAACGGCCGTTGACGGCACGCGGACGGTACACAAAGACAGTCTGTAGAGAGAACGGGGATGCACCAACCCTAACGGACACGGACAGTTTCTATAAAGAGGAGCCAGCAGAGGAGCTGGGGGCTTGTGATTGAAAGACCGGTGCGGAGTGCGTGGCGCTCGTATAGAACCTCGAGACAATGTACCTATAACAACGTGCCTTAAACAAAGTAATTATAGTGTTTTAATAGGACATAAACTAGCTCGCCCGAGCGTGTACTGTGAGTAGGTGATATCTGAATTAGATCAAGTTCGTCATTATAGTGTGGTTCGCGGAAAGTTAGCTCTGCCTATTGAACTAGCTGTGACTGGGTATTCATACCATAATAGGCTCTACCCATGACGAAATTAATATGATAAGTAGGAGATTTGCCTAAACAATCTCGCCGAGGTCGCAAAACTGTGCGCATGCGCACAAAGCATTGAAGAAGAATATTTAGTTACTGCATCCAGTTTTCTGGACGTACAGAGAATATAAGAGAAAAGAAGACGACAGCAGTGATGGCGTTCCCAGGAGTCAAGTACCAGGCTTCCAGATTCAACGTCCGCAGCTCTAGGATTGACTAACTCTACAACAGAGCCCCGGATGGTGGCCTGAAGCAATGGCGAAGGATATCAGATAAGTTAAACTGCAATTTTTGAGCATGACTAATAGTTGTAGATTTGATTCAGGGCCTTTTCCTTTTCAGTTATGTGAATATTTTAATTACGTAAGTTCAATGCCTTAAGCTTCAAGTGTAGATTAATTTATCTTGATGCTGACGACACGCGCCAGCCATGTGTTTAATTTTTTTTGGCTAGTTGCTTTACGTCGCACCGACACAGAGAGGTGTTATGGCAACAATGGGATAGGAAAGGCCTAGGAGTTGGAAGGAAGCGGCCGTGACCTTAATTAAGGTACAGCCCCAGCATTTGCCTGGTGTGAAAAGTAGGATACCCCGGAAAACCATCTTCAGGCCTGCCGACAGTGGGATTCGAACCCACTATCACCCGGATGCAAGCCTATGTGTTTTACTAGCTTTGCTTAAGATGGTATGAGGGTAATAATAGTTTAGCGGTTTTTACGTGTTTTATATGTAGTTCTTTAAGCGTCATTTGTGTGCTAGGGTTATTGATGTCATTGTCTTCAATTAGATTTGGAGGTCAGATCACATCTAGAGTTTCGAACGGGGAACTCGGTATCCAATACCATATAGTTAATGCCAGGATGTGCATGATTTGCATGAAGCACGTTTTTCAGCTTGGTGCAAGACCAGCGAAATATTTCCACCGTTGTAATGAGCCGGGATCTTTTAGAAACATATGCAACAGACCGACCCGTAGCCGAGGGTGAGCTTTGAACCCAGAGAGGGTAGACGCAAGGCCAGAATGAGCCTAGATTTGTGTGTGTACTACCGCCATATTAATGGAATTAGCCGAAAGAAGGCTTACATAATGAGCTGAGAGCGAGCCGAGATATTAATGGAATTATCCGTGAGATGGCTTAGATAATGGGCCGAGAGCGAGCCGAGATATTAATGGAATTAGCCGTGAGAAGGCTTAGATAATGGGCCGAGAGCGATTCGAGATAATAGTGGAATTAGCCCTGAGAATGCTTAGATAATGGGCGAGAGCGAGCCAATATATTAACAGAATTAGCCGTGAGAAGGCTTAGATAATGTGCCGAGAGTGAGCCGAGATATTCATGGAATTAGCCGAGAGAAGGCTTAGATAATGGGCCGAGAGCGAGCCGAGATATTAATAGAATTAGCCGTGAGAAGGCTTAGATAATGGGCCAAAAGCGAGTCGAGATAATAGTGGAATTAGCCGTGAGGAGGCTTAGAAAATGGTCGACATCGAGCCGAGATATTCATGGAATTAGCCGAGAGAAGGCTTAGATAATGGGCCGAGAGCGATCCCAGATAATAGTGGAATTAGCCGTGAGAAGGCTTAGATAATGGGCCGAGAGCGAGCCGAGATAATAGTGGAATTAGCCGTGAGAAGGCTTAGAAAATGGCCGAGATTGAGCCGAGATATTCATGGAATTAGCCGTGAGAAGGCTTAGTAAATGGGCCGAGAGCGAGCCGAGATAATAGTGGAATTAGCTGTGAGAAGGCTTAGATTATGGGCCGAGATCGAGCCGAGATATTAATAGAATTAGCCGTGAGAAGGCTTAGAAAATGGGCCGAGAGAGAGCCGAGATAATAGTGGAATTAGCCGTGAGGAGGCTTAGAAAATGGCCGAGATCGAGCCGAGATATTCATGGAATTAGCCAAGAGAAGGCTTAGATAATGGGCCGAGAGCGATCCCAGATAATAGTGGAATTAGCCGTGAGAAGGCTTAGATAATGGGCCGAGAGCGAGCCTAGATAATAGTGGAATTAGCCGTGAGAAGGCTTAGAAAATGGCCGAGATCGAGCCGAGATATTCACGGAATTAGCCGTGAGAAGGCTTAGATAATGGGCCGAGAGCGAGCCGAGATAATAGTGGAATTAGCCGTGAGAAGGCTTAGAAAATGGCCGAGATCGAGCCGAGATATTCATGGAATTAGCCGTGAGAAGGCTTAGATTATGGGCCGAGAGCGAGCCGAGATAATAGTGGAATTAGCCGAGAGAAGGCTTACATAAAGGGCTGAGAGCGAGCCGAGATATAAATGGAATTAGCCGTGAGAAAACTTAGATAATGGGCCGAGAGCGAGCCGAGATATTAATGGAATTAGCCGAGAGAAGGCTTACATAAAAGGCTCAGAGCGAGGCCAGATATTCATAGAATTAGCCGCGAGAAGGCTTAGATAATGGGCCGAGAGTGAGCCGAGATATTAATGGATTTACCCGAGAGATGGCTTAGATAATGGGCCGAGAGCGAGCCGAGATATTAATGGAATTAGCCGTGAGAAGGTTTAGATGACAGGCCGAGAGAGAGCCGAGATAATTGTGGGATTATCCGAGAGAAAGCTTAGATAATGGGCCGAGAGCGAGCCAAGATTCGAACCTGTATATTCGAGATGCGAGGTGCGAGAAGCGCTAATGAGTGTATGTGTGAAGTAAGGGTTACTGTGAGCTCTGACATGGCGTTTCATGTGACGCAAATTTATGGAATGCAAAGAGGGCTTACTTGTGTCACTTTGTGTAGTTGAATCTCGTCCCGTAAACCATGTGGATAAGGGTCTCTAAGGCATTCGGGTTGTTCCATGTCGACTTCCCGAGGCGTTGTAAATGAATGGGCGTTTACGCACAGTCCCGTTATGTTTCTGACGGTAGCAAGGTCTGTTCGCATTTAAAGTTCCATTCGTCGCTCACTTTCTCCCACAGCTCAGCTGATATTGCCAAGGCTAGTCGCGAACGCCTGCTATGTGCGCAGAACACAGCTGGTGATATCCCGAGCTCGAGACCAGGATATCAGACGACGACATCAATTGTATTTATGTGTTTTCTTTTTCAGGAAGTGTCTTATTGCACCTTATATTATTTGTTTCTATATTTATTGTCCTTTCTTATTGTGTGCAGCGTTGTATAATGGGATTACAGCGCGAGCTGGATGTTTGGTTGTGAGGCTCCACCCTCTTCAGTTTATCCGGGTGGATCCCGTGATATTAAATTCAGTGTTATTTTTGGGGAATATGTGTGTCCCAAATCTGTGTTCTGATAAACGTTTACCGACGAGATCGGATTTGTGAGATGAGCGAGTCTATAATTGTACATCATATGTAGTGACGATTAAATTCGAGGCTTCGTGCTACCCGTAGATTTAACTCATCTGTACACTCCGCAAAATACAATGATACCACCGTATTTCCACACACAATGTTAATAATTCGGGTTCGAGACCCGTGTTTCGACTTGCACTTGTGATGTCGAATTTTTTCTGTACATTTCTGTAAAAGCAATATTGTTAAATTTTATCTTGCAAATTTATCATGCTTTGTCATGCGATTTTATTAATAAATTTTTTCCACCCATTATTTCAACGATTTTTCATTTACGAAATATGTATTCTTAAACCTGTCCTATTGATTTAAGTTAATTTTAGATATACTTTGCCACCCACTTTCACCCGAACGCTCCACGCAGCTTCTCCGCTGAGCTAGGCCAAAATTTAGAGGATAGAGAAAGATGCAGTACCATACTTCGCTTCTGACATGATACATAAATAAATATATAAATAAAATAAATACATAGATAAATAAATAAAGTAAATAAAATAAACATATTCATTAGTGACATGTTGAGAACAAACATTCTACCATTCTACTATTACCATTCTACAGGTTTCAATACTTGAGCCTTAAATTCTGGGGGAATTTGCAAACTGGTCTTTTTGTTAAAACCGTTTTATGATGATTTTAATGGAGTTACTTAATTAACATTCAAATTAGCATAAATATAAATACTCTGAAAATTGAGAACTTTACTTAAGTACCGATATTATTACTATGAAACTTAGCACCGCATAGCGTCAACCAAATTGATGTATTCAGGAAAATAACTGGAGATCGCTGTACTGAAGCAGTTATCAAGATGAAAATCAAGATGCACTTACTCAGTGTTGCACGCGCAATGTTTATCATTTGGCTACTGAACGTAGTCTATACATAACACCGAAGTTAGTACTACAAAGGAACTGAGTTTCACATTACTCGGCTAATGAGCACTACGGAAAAAATGAAGTGTTATTTCAAACAGTACTCGACACCGACCCTGCTATTTATCAGAAAACAACTACAATGAAATGTGTACAATTACCAAATATAAAGCGGGCACATACAATTTGTGAAGGGGGTGACTTGGAGCCCTCTGGCACCACTTTGCCGACCTCTGGAATAGATCATTTGAGCCTTAATGGGTCAACAATTCTGATGTAGAGATTTTTTTCCCAGTAGAGTTATCTGCTGAAAACCCTGTACTTATTGCCCTTTATTAGGCAATGATACTCTTTATGAGCGGTCGAACGTTAAAATGTTTACATGTTTGATCAGCTGTGATCCATTTCCCACGGAGTCCTATGATAACCGATACATCCACAAGTAGCAATTGTACAAATACCACGTTGTCTTAACTGTGCTCCAGGCCATAAACCAGGTGGGCCATAAATTAAGATTTCAGAGTCGATTTAGAGTTCACTAATGGCTTGCCAAGTGGGCGAGACCTCCAAAAGAACGATACTCTAATTGTTAGAGGCGAGGCAGGAACGGAAATGCTGTAACAAGTTGTTTAGAAGGAAGTTTGTGTGTGATATACAGTACTCTCAGGTGAACCGGGGGAAGACAAGACGGTCACTTGCATAATAGAGCCCCCATCAATTATCGTACGCCCAGTCCTTATCATCATGGCGAGACTTGTTCGCCGCAGGTCATAAAAACTATAGAAACAAGTAGGCTCTTTTTTTCTCGGACGTCATTCAAATTGTGCAGCATCAGGATGTGAATTGCTCTCTATTCATGAACATATCTCGCGGCGAGATACAAAGAGCTTTGTAACTCAGGAATAAGAACTACTATCTAATTTACAACATGAGTGATCTGGACTCTGAACTACTTCTACTACTACTTCGAATGTCTTCCTCTACGAACCTCAAGCTTGGGGTTTTACTAGACTGTTCAGCATGTACTTAAAACTTTACAATAATAATAATAATAATAATAATAATAATAATAATAATAATAATAATAATAATAATAATAATAATAATAATAATAATAATAATAATACCAGGCGAGTTGGCCGTACGGTTAGGGGCGCGAAGCTGTGAGCTTGCATCCGGGAGATAGTGGGTTCTAACTTCACTGTCGGTAGCCCTGAAAATGGTTTTCCGTGGTTTCCCATTTTCACACCAGGCAAATGCTGGGGCTGTACTTTAATTAAGACACGGCCGCTTCCTTCCCAATCCTAGTCCTTTCCTGCCCATCGTCACCATACGACCTACCTGTGTCGGTGCGACGTAAAGCAACTAGCATAATAATAATAATAATAATAATAATAATAATAATAATAATAATAATAATAATAATAATAATAATAATAATTGTACCGGGCGGTACAGCTCCACGCCACTTATTTAAAATTTGCGCCAGTTGAAACTCCTCTGCTGGAGGAAGTCTGAACTTTATCTACGGTATTAATTTTCTACTTTCTCAGAAGATATCACTACCTGGAAATTTTGGAGTTTTTGAACTGTGTCATTTTCGACGTATTTTTGTTTTGCTTGTAGTAAGAAGTGTGAACTTTCTCTTCTAGAGGACACTACTGAAGATCAACAATAGTGCACCCTAGTGCGGAGTGAAAGAACTGGTTTTTTTTGGAGAAAATTTAATTTCAAAAGTTTGTTCTTTGCTAAATTTCTTTCAGTCATTGTTTAAGTTGGCAATATTAACCCTTTCTTTCCCCTTGTTTTGAATTTAGCCAATCCCGAATTTCTTAAATTAATTTTCCACCAATGATGTGTTTCTTCTTCATCTTGTGTAGGGGTTTTCTTTAACCACCAATAAAAGATTGTGGGCGGGTGTTTTCCTTCCTAAAACGCCTCGAACTTTCCGCGAGAGTATATAAACTGCTGATTTTAGGGTCTCTGCGCCACTTCTGTTCCATCTTTTCGTGTGTAAAGTACATAGCAGGGGGCGGGAAGCGCCTCTTTCTTCGGCGGCAGTCAACAACCAGGTAATGGCCGATTAATTACTTCTTTTCTTGCTTGCTCAGCAGTTTAACTCTCGGGGCGGGTCCGAAGTTTTTCCATTATGTAACCTTCCTTAAAATGTAAAGAAACTTGTATCTATTCTATCTTTTAAACTACATATTGGGATAGAGAGTGCTTAACCCTCTCGAGCTCCCACTCATATTGTTTTGAGGTGAACTTATTTTCTCAACCTATTCTTCCTTAACATTATGTAAATTTGTTTCTTTCTAAAGTCACCTCTTTAGTATGGGATTAGCCCTTGCATTTGTGGCCTAGAGCCAGATTAGGTTTTAAAAGCAAATGTATTAGGAGTGCAGTTCGCCTCCTCTCAATTTGGTATTTTAGAGGTCATGTAATTATCCCTTTTTCGCTTAATAGACCTCAGTAGGTTGGGTATTTTACCCCTGTGCTTACGTCCTTAGAGGACAGCTTGAAAGTAGAGTTAGGTGTGGCCTTGTGATAGGCTTAAAACTTTGAGAGCGGATCGCTCTTTTGCAATTTGTTTCTGCGTGCCTCTAGGAGGTATTACTGTGTAATTCGGAGCAAGTGCTCCTGGGCATGATTGGGGTTTTCTGCCCTTTTGCTAAACCTTATGTACATGTAAATTCGGGCTAACGGCTCGAGAATTGGAAGTTCGGGGCCCGAAGCCCAAAACTTGTAAATACTATTGTTGCTCTTTGTTGCCTTGCTACTCTGTACCTGCCATTCTTGTTATTTCTGAGTTTGAAAAGAAAATATAACCTTGTTAAATTTTAAATTAATTTTACTTTCGTAGCTTGAGACCTGTTCACCACCCCGCACCTTCTTTCACCTCTAACTACCGCAAAAACACGGTAACAAGTGGTAGCAGAGCGTGGTTGAATGGGTCTCAATTTAGCCCCTTTTGACGGCTAAACATTGTTTTGTTCCGAACTCTAACCATTTTCTCAGTTGCTGGAATTTTTTGAGTTTTTCAAAATTGTTCTGTCATCATGCCCGGTCCTCGCGATGTTCTCCATCTTAACTATTTGCGCAAAGAGGAGTTGATCTATGAGTTAACTATCAGAAATGTGCAATCTGGAGGCACGGTTGCAGTAGACACAAATAAGCTTAGAGAGTCCCTTGATTTGCCCATTTCCATCCCCACCTTGGGAGAAAAAGAAATTGACGATCGTCGAGAATATTACTGGGCTAGCATCTGTAGTTAGTTTTTTGATGAAAATGATCCTTCTCCTAATCAAATTAAGCGTGTGCAAGCCAGGCTGTTTCATTTTTCAAATAGAGTTAACGATCTGTTGTCTCTAAAGTTGAATGACGTTCAGAAGAAGGAAGCTAGAACGCTGCCTGAAAATATTTCTGAATTATCTAGCAAGGTCACTCAATTGTTAACTGGGGAGGTTCCTCCCAAAAGCGATCTACCCACCACAGTGAATGTAGGTAGCGAGGAAGAGCCTCCTAAGGGAGAAGTAAATAGGAAAACCATCGCTGCTCAAACAACCTCTACCCCATTGGACGAGTCTGAACGCCGTAACTCATTAAATAATGTACGTTCTGAATTAAGTTCCTTGTCACTGAAACCTTTACCTACTATGTCACCCGGGTTCAGCAGTTTGCCTCATCCATTGGCAATGTTGCTCAGAGGTATCTCTAAGTTTTCCGTTAATACCACCAGTGAAGTAATTTCCTTTTTAAGATTTTTAGTTGAATTTCAGGATCATGCCCTTGTGTTTTCTCTTTCTCCATGTCAAATTTTGCAAATTATCTATCCCTATGCAATTGGCATTCTCTCTGACAAAATAGTAAGAGCCATTGCCGAGCAATCATCCATTGAGGATTTCCACGCCCACTTGCTAGCTAACTTCATCCCGGCTAGGGCCAGGTCCTCCTTTATTCAGAAGTACTATTATCGTGTACAGCGTTTGGATGAAAACTTGGCAGACTTTATCCAAGATATTAAATTCTATACTAGGGTGTTTGCTCTTCATTTTCCTGAAGATCAGATTTTACAGGCTATTGTAGAAGGAATTTCACCATCCTATAGGTCATATTTGTGTTTCGCGGCGTGCCCGCAAACCTTCTCGGAACTTGAAGCATTGGCCGTTTCAGCGGAAGGGGTTAGATACGCCGATTCCTTGCGTGTCGCGAAAGAACCCCCACCTTCCTTTAGTAATACTCGGCCTCCACCTCGCCGATCAGTCACTCCTCGTAAATGTTACGCTTGCGGGTCGCCTGACCATCTTCGCAATAAGTGTCCATTGATCAAATCTAGTAGGGCAAATAATGGAGCTGGTTCATCACAAGGCTGTTTTAAATGTGGGGCTTTCTCACATATCGCCAAGAATTGCCCAAATTCAAATAGCACCCCCTCCTGCTCAACTTCCGGTGTAAATTCCACCAATGCCAATAATAAAAAATGACTAGTGGCTTCGGCTGAGTCGACTAATCCTTCTTCACGAGGCTCAGCCCCTGGTAAACAGGTCGAAAATTCAGGGAACGATCAGTCTTCAAATTCATCTTTTGAATGCCCTAAAGAGTGTCTTAGGATTGCGGCGGATACCCCCGCACCGGTCCCCTTTCTCAAAATTGAGGTAAATAACGAACCTATAACAGCTCTATTAGATTCAGGCAGTGTTTGTTCTATTATTTCGGCCGAATGGTATGCAAAATTGAAATCTGTTTGTAAACTACCTGACTATGACTCATCTCCTGTTCAATATGTTTCGGCTAATTCATCCCCATTAGAAATTCTAGGTTCTTTACAGGTCAAAATTCGTATTTTTAAATTTACATGGAAAATCAAATTGTTTGTGGCCAAGCACTTGTCTTGCCCCATTATATTGGGAGCTGACTTCATTTCCTACACTGGTCTTGTGCTCGATCTCCAGAGTAGGTCGTGCTCTTTCAAATTTGCGTTTAATTGTAAAATCCCATTATTGAAATGTAATTCTGTATCATGTTCATCTATTTCGCCTACCCAGGATGAGATGTTGTTAGACCTTAGACATCTACCTGAGGAGCAGGCTGATAGTATTCGTAAGTTGTGTCAGTCGTTTCCAGAGGTGTTCTCTGATACTCTTGGTGTTACTGACCTTATCGAATACAAAATTGAGGTCACGGATTCGATTATTGTCCGTTTTCCACCTTATAGGCTATCTCCACCTAAAATGAAGGCTCTGAAAGAAATCATCGATCAGATGTTGAAGGATGGTATTATTAGGCCCTCTAAGTCGGCGTATTCGTCGCCTATTTTTCTAGTCCCGAAACCCCAGGGGGGCTTCAGGCCTGTCATTGATTATAGGGCTCTCAATCGGAAGGTGGTGTTACAATCTATGCCGCTTTCCGACCTTCATTCTTGTTTTTCATGGTTCCGTAAGGCCAAGTTCTTCACCATCTTGGACTTGAATCAGGCCTACAATCAAATTCCTTTAGCCGAAGAGTCTAAACATCTTACAGCGTTTGCCACGGACTGGAATTTATACGAATACAACCGCGTGCCTTTCGGGCTCCCCACGGGAGCAGCTGTACTCACTAGGCTGCTAGATAGGGTCTTCTCCGACATCAAATTTGAGTACTTGTACCACTACTTGGATGATGTCGTATTTTCAGAGACTTTTGAAGAACATCTAGATCATCTGCGAGAAGTTCTCGATCGCCTTCGTAAGGCTGGGTTAACTGTCAAGTTGTCCAAGGTTGCCTTTGCTAAGCCCTCTATGTCATTCCTAGGGCATATTGTGTCACCTGATGGTGTAGCAGTCGATCATTCGAGAACACAGGCCATCCGTGATTTTAAACCACCTAAGGACATCAAAGGTATCGCCAGGTTCATTGGAATGGTGAATTTCTTCAGGAAGTTCATTCCTAACTTTGCTAATAGAGCGGCGCCCTTGAACCTTCTTCGTAGGAAAGGCATCAAATTCGAGTGGGGACCTTCTCAACAAGCCGCTTTTGAAGATCTTAAATTAGCTCTCTGTAATGCCCCTGTCCTTGCTATGCCTGATTTCTCAAAGAAATTCATTGTCCAAACCGACGCGTCGTCGTCAGCAGTAGCTGCAGTCCTTCTTCAAGAGACTGAACTAGGGAGGCGACCCATCGCCTATGCATCTAGGACCTTGTCGGCTCAAGAAGCCAAGTATTCTATCTATGAGCTCGAAGGTTTGGCAGTCTTATTTGCCTTAGAAAAGTTCCGTCTCTATCTTGAACATGTCAAATTCGACCTGGGGACAGATAATCAAGCCTTAAGCTGGGTCTTAGGTAGGCCGCGTCGTACTGGCCGTATAGCCCGTTGGGCCATCCGTATTTCTGCCTTCCAATTTGATGTCAGGCATATCCGAGGCACCGAAAATGTTGTTGCTGAAGGACTCAGCCGTATGTTTTCCAACGACGTCGAGACCCATGAACCGGTCGACAGTTCATCACCTTCCGAGTCCATACTATCTGATGTTAATGCCATCTTAACAGATGCTCCCATGCTCTTTAGGGATATCGAGAAATACCAAAGTGAAGATCCGACGCTGGCTCCGATAATGGAAACCCTTTCTTCTGGGGAACATGTGGTCCCTTATGTTCTGAGGAATGGTGTTTTATGTTGCCCATCGAGGCATGATAAGATGATGAAAGTTGTCGTTCCAGCTGTTCTTGTACCTATGATCTTCAAGTATTATCATGAGACCCCATTAGGAGGGCATCTTGGTATCTTTAAAACTCGTGAGAAGATTCGTGAAATGTTCATCTGGAAAGGTATGGACGGTGAAATCCGTGAACTAGTGAAGGCTTGTAAATCCTGTTTGCTTAGTAAACCAACCATGTCCACCAAGGTAGGCCTTTTGTCTTCTCATCAAGCGTCGCGCCCCATGGAACGCCTGTATATTGATTATGTAGGACCCTTCCCCCAGTCTAAGGGAAATGCTAACAAGTTTATCTTTGTATGCGTAGATGGCTTTACTAGATTTTCCTGGTTATTTCCGACTAAGCTGGATACCGCTCAGTCCACCATTACTTGCCTAAATTCTATTTTTGCTTCTTTTGGTCCGTGCCAATATATTGTGTCTGATAATGCTAAGGCGTTCACATCAAATCTTTTTCGTAAATTCTGTTTTGATTTGTCCATCTCTCATGTAACTACTTCTGCTTATTACCCTCAACCATCTCTGGCTGAACGGGTTAATCGTAATCTCAGGTCCGCGCTTATTGCCTATCATCATGAAGATCATTCCAGGTGGGACACGTCCCTGCATTGGTTAGCTTTTGCTTTGAATTCGGCGGTTCATGAATCTCACAAGTTTACTCCAGCTTCTTTGATGTTCAAGTTCGTTCCCAACACGCCGCTCTCTAACCTCTGGTCTCTGAGTGACATTCTACCCGAGACAATAGATCCGGATAATATTAAAGATCTTTGGAAGAAGGCTAAAGCCAATCTTAAAGTCTCTCATGAAAAGGTTAGGGAAAGATATGATCGTGGACGGAGACCCACCCATTTGAAGGTAGGTGACCAGGTGATGGTCAAGAATTTTGTTCCCGCGGGCAAGCTTGCCCCCAGATTTCATGGGCCGTGTATCATTCTAGATTTCCTTACGCCGGTCACATTATTATTAAGCAATCCAGCCACCGAGAGGATATTTAGGGTTCACCTGTCACAGGTGAAACCGGTGTAATTTCTGGGTTAACTTGCTTCATATAATCGTGAAAGGAATATGAAGGTTATATTTTTTTTGAGTTTTCACTTTTAAGGCATTCTGCCCCTTCTATAATATTTTGTTTCATATGTAAGTTTTTTATAAACCTTCCCCGCACGGTTAAACTGCCATCCTATCCTTGCCACGGCCATTACCACGCTCCCGTCTCCTGCTCCACTACACACAGTGGCTCGCATCTGAAATGAATTTCTGCACGCCGCTGGCCCCTCAACCTCTCCACAAAGCCTGTGTCCTCAAAAAATGATGATGGTCCAACAATTCTGCCGCCTAGCTTTAATGTTTCAGTGCCCCCGCAGCCGCGCGGCGCCGTGCAGCGACTGGGATAGAGGAAGGGCCCCCTCTTCCCCAGCGAGGACGACATGTGCACGGCGAGCCGGAGCCCTCCTCCCGGCCAAGGCTGATGTGCGGCGCACGATCTGCTACTGGCCCGCAGCCTGTATATGTTCACCGCGGGCGCGGCGTGCTTCAACTCCTCTACTCCTCTCATAGTGCGGGCGAGCGGTATCTCAGGGTACTTGAGGGGTCCGAGCGGCCTCCTCTGGACACAAGCTGTAGCGGCCGGTCTGGCCATCCAATTTAATTAACTACATGGACAATTACTATCAGCAATTACTACACCTGAGAATTCAACAACAATATCTGGTGGACTTAGAAAATTTTTCCTCAACTTTAAAACTGAAGTTTTCCTTCTCAATTCAACCTTCTACAAACATTAAGACAGTACTTCCGCTGTTACTACAAGAAATTTTGAAACTGAATCAAACTAAATTTTAGCCATTTCGATAAATGCTTCTGCAATCAATCTTCATATCCACATCATAACTTGGACCTTGTTTTCAAACAAATTTCATGTGTCACCCCTGGAGGAACCTTTGGGGGGGAGGGGGGGGGAGGTCTGTACCGGGCGGTACACCTCCACGCCACTTATTTAAAATTTGCGCCAGTTGAAACTCCTCTGCTGGAGGAAGTCTGAACTTTATCTACGGTATTAATTTTCTACTTTCTCACAAGATGTCACTACCTGGAAATTTTGGAGTTTTTGAACTGTGTCATTTTCGACGTATTTTTGTTTTGCTTGTAGTAAGAAGTGTGAACTTTCTCTTCTAGAGGACACTACTGAAGATCAACAATAGTGCACCCTAGTGCGGAGTGAAAGAACTGGTTTTTTTTGGAGAAAATTTAATTTCAAAAGTTTGTTCTTTGCTAAATTTCTTTCAGTCATTGTTTAAGTTGGCAATATTAACCCTTTCTTTCCCCTTGTTTTGAATTTAGCCAATCCCGAATTTCTTAAAAATTTTCCACCAATGATGTGTTTCTTCTTCATCTTGTGTAGGGGTTTTCTTTAACCACCAATAAAAGATTGTGGGCGGGTGTTTTCCTTCCTAAAACGCCTCGAACTTTCCGCGAGAGTATATAAACTGCTGATTTTAGGGTCTCTGCGCCACTTCTGTTCCATCTTTTCGTGTGTAAAGTACATAGCAGGGGGCGGGAAGCGCCTCTTTCTTCGGCGGCAGTCAACAACCAGGTAATGGCCGATTAATTACTTCTTTTCTTGCTTGCTCAGCAGTTTAACTCTCGGGGTGGGTCCGAAGTTTTCCCTTTATGTAACCTTCCTTAAAATGTAAAGAAACTTGTATCTATTCTATCTTTTAAACTACATATTGGGATAGAGAGTGCTTAACCCTCTCGAGCTCCCACTCATATTGTTTTGAGGTGAACTTATTTTCTCAACCTATTCTTCCTTAACATTATGTAAATTTGTTTCTTTCTAAAGTCACCTCTTTAGTATGGGATTAGCCCTTGCATTTGTGGCCTAGAGCCAGATTAGGTTTTAAAAGCAAATGTATTAGGAGTGCAGTTCGCCTCCTCTCAACTTGGTATTTTAGAGGTCATGTAATTATCCTTTTTTCGCTTAATAGACCTCAGTAGGTTGGGTATTTTACCCCTGTGCTTACGTCCTTAGAGGACAGCTTGAAAGTAGAGTTAGGTGTGGCCTTGTGATAGGCTTAAAACTTTGAGAGCGGATCGCTCTTTTGCAATTTGTTTCTGCGTGCCTCTAGGAGGTATTACTGTGTAATTCGGAGCAAGTGCTCCTGGGCATGATTGGGGTTTTCCGCCCCTTTGCTAAACCTTATGTACATGTAAATTCGGGCTAACTGCTCGAGAATTGGAAGTTCGGGGCCCGAAGCCCAAAACTTGTAAATACTATTGTTGCTCTTTGTTGCCTTGCTACTCTGTACCTGCCATTCTTGTTATTTCTGAGTTTGAAAAGAAAATATAACCTTGTTAAATTTTAAATTAATTTTACTTTCGTAGCTTGAGACCTGTTCATCACCCCGCACCTTCTTTCACCTCTAACTACCGCAAAAACACGGTAACAATAATAATAATGCGTTGCAGAGCCAGCCCGGGGGATTTAATAAGATGTAAGTAAAGAGATATAAAAATCATCCCGAAAGGCACTCAAAACCTAGGTTTCTAGCTGAGCAACACCGCACTCGATTATTTCCACACCATGGAGCATTACAAAATTCTGCTGCACACTTAGGCCTACCATCTGTTTCACATGGAGAATGACCTTCGATTTTGCCATGGGAATATTCATCGTCTTCTCTCATTCCTTTCTTTGGACTAGGATATGTTAAGAGAAGGTACCGCTTTGTTCTTCAACATATTACCATAGCATGTAGAAGAGAATGTGTGATCTCTCCTCTGGTTCATCAGTTCCTAAGCGAAGCTCTTTGTGTTTGACCTTATAAGTCAGCATACGCATAAAATACAATATTGCATGAACAACATTATGATTTTGCTTACCATTCTAGAATATAATGTAAAACACGTTTTGGGATAATATCCACTACAGGGTCATCATAGCACCCACATTTTTTGAAATTAATTGTGATACTGTGTAAACTGCCCAAACACTCGCCCTGTAGACTATGTTCACAGGAAAAGCTCGCCTCGTGGTCAGGCGTTAGCCGGAGGTTAGCCGGCTCAGATGTTGGCCCGCAGGGTAGGGGAGGTGGTGGTATACAATTTCTAATCACTAGATTGCGCGCCAAAAGCCTGGATTAAATTGCAAACCTCTCCGCAGTGCTCATATGGAGTGAGGGCATATGACGCTGTTGATGGTGATTTTTCCGTCGGATGGAGACGTTAAGCCTTGAGCAGACCCCTTGGTGCTATTCGACAGGAATAGGCTATGTGCCGGCACCAGGTTTCATCCTCTCCCTTCCTAGTATCATTTCATCTCATTAACTCCTCTGATGAGGTTGACGACAGGAAGGGTATCCGGTCATAAAAACCCGCCACGACAGATTCATGTCACCTCACCTCACCTCATACCCTACCCCGTAGAGAAAGGGGACAAAGGTTGGACAAACAAACAAGAGACTATGTTCACATTAACTACTTGTACGAATACATTTAAAGCGGCTCTTGGAGGATGGGCGTGGGCGAGGAAAGTATTTATTGCTATATACCCTATAGTTGGTATTAGTACGGTTTTGCCCACAGACGTTTCCGTAGATCCCCCACGCGGTTGGCTGAGACATGCGTAGCTCTTCCTCTTACAGTGACATCCAATACTCTCAAAACTCCTAACCCAATCGTAAATCATCTCTATAACTGACGCCATGTTGAGAACTAATGCCATCTGCAGCGGGGGAGTAGCTATTCATTTATTCATTCACGGGACATTTAAAGAAACCTTGAAAATTTCTCCATGGTTTATCTTAAAAAATGAATACATGTTGAATATATGAAAGTATTAGCTTCTTTATGAATAACCCCATATTTTAAGGGTAAGGAGGCACAAGTGTTTCAGCACTTGTGTTATAATTACGTGTATTCAAGCCTTGTGAATCACTTCGAGAATAATCATTGCAGTTTAATATGCAATAGGTCATAATGTTAGTACTTTTGGTAATGTACATTACATTCAGACATTAAAGCCAAACTGAAACACTTGGATACCACGTGAAATTGCAGGACTCACATCTGTATAGGCTACAATATACATACTTACATCATCAATATAGACCATTGTACCTTTCAGTGTTCAGTCTGCAAGCCTCTATGAATTTATTAAACGTCGCCAAAATCCTCTACTTGCATCTAGTGCTGTGGCCTCATTCAGTTCCATACCTCTTATCTTTAAATCGTTAGAAACTCTAACCATCGTCATCTTGGTCTCCCTCTACTTCTCTGACCTTCCATAACAGAGCCCATTATTCTCCTAGGTAACATATCGTCCTTCATTCGCCACACATGACCACACCGTAATCGGTTTTTGCGCACAACTTCATCCATCGAGTTCATTACTAACTTAGCCTTTATCTTCTCATTCCGAGTCCCCTCCTGCCATTGTTCCCACCCGTTTGTACCAGTAATCATTCTCGCTACTTTCGTGTCTGTTACTTCTAACTTACGAATAAGATAACCTTAGTCCACCTAACTTTTACTCCCATAAAGCAAAGTTGATCTGAAAACAGACCGATGTAAAGATAGTTTCGTCCGGGAGCTGACTTGTTTCTTACAGAATATTGTTGATCGCCACTGCGAGCTCACTGCATTAGCTTTACTGCACCTCCATTCAATCTCACTTACTATATTACCATCCTGGGAAAACACACAACCTAAATACTTGAAATAATTTACCTGTTCTAGCTTTGTATCACCAATCCGAAATTCAATTCTCTTGGATTTCTTACCTACTGACATCAATTTAGTCTTCGAAAGGCTAATTTTCCTACCATACTCATTGCACCAATATTCAAGTTCCAAGTTATTAGACTGCAGGCTTTCGGCACAATCCGCCATTAAGACCAAGTCGTCAGCATAAGCCAGACTGCTTACTATATTTCCACCTAACTGAATCCATCCCTGCCACTTTATACCTTTCAGTAGATGATCCATGTAAACTACGAACAACAACCCTCGTAAGTACCCTGAAGCAAGAACTCATTCTACCATCAATTTTCACTGAATCCCAATTGTCAACATAAATGCCTTTGATTGATTTTAATGGTCTACCCTTAATCCCATAGTCCCCAAGTATGGTGAACAACTTTTCTCTCGGTACCTTGTCGTTTACTTTCTCTAGACCTACGAAACATAAAAACATAACTGTCTATTCCTCTCGTAGCATTTATCATTCATCTGGTGCATACTGAAAATCTGATCCTGACAACCCCTCTGTGGTCTGAAACCAAACTGGTTTTTATCCAACTTCCTCTCAACCACTGATCGCACCATCGTTTCCAAGATGCCACTGAATACTTTGCCTGGTATAGTAATCAATGACATACTTCGATAGTTGTTGCAATCCATCCTGTTTCCTTGTTTATAGATAGGTGCAATTACTGTTTTGTCCAGTCTGAAGGTACCTTACCAACATTCCATGCTAATCTTATTACTCTATGAAGCCATTTCATCCCTGCCAACCCACTATACTTCACCATTTCGGGTCTAAGTTAATCTATTCCTGCTGCTTTATGACAGTAGAGTTTATTTACCATCCTTTCCAAGCGTAATTTCACCACATCATTTTCCTCCTCCCCATGAGCTCGGTTGTTCACGACACCACCAGGAAGATTTCCTTTTACGTTGAGAAGATTATCAAAATATTCCCTCCACCTGTCCAGTAATTTATTGGGATCTATTATGAGATCACCTGAATTACCCAAAGCACTGTTCATTTCCTTTTTCCCTCCCTTCCTACGATTCTTTATTACTGCCGTGAAAGGTTTCCCTGGTGCTTGACCTAGTCTTTCTAGGTTATTACCAAAATCTTCCCACGACTTCTTTTTAGATGCAACAACTATTTGTTACGCTCTGTTTCTTTCATCTACGTACAAATCCCTATCTGCCTCGGCCCATGTTTGGAGCCATTTCTGATAAGCCTTCTTTTTACGTTTACAAGCTGCTATCATTCCACCAAGATGTTAGCTTTTTCCTATCCTTACACACAGTTGTTCCGAGGCATTCCCTTTCTGTTTCTACTACAGCATCCCCGGATGTCACCCATTCTCTTTCTATATCCTGAACCTGCTTATTGTCCACTGCTGCAGAACTTTTCACTAATCATATCCATGTACTTCCGTCTAATTTCCTCATCCTGGAGATTTTCTACCGTTATTCATTTGCGGACAGATTTCACTTTCTAGGTATAGAGACAGCTAGTTCACTACAGATCATCGAAAAATCCCCGGAAGACCCGTACATTCCTAACAGATATCCTGAATTCAAAGTTGGTTAAGATATAGTCTATTATGGACCTGGTACCCCTACCCTCCCATGTGAAGCGGTGAATAGCCTTGTGCTAAAGAATGTATTCGTAACTGCTAAGCGCATACTAGCGCAGAAGTCCAGCAAACGCTTCCCATTCCTATTACACTGAGACAATTCTCGTCCTAATTCCTCCAACTGCCAAATCTACACACATCATTTGCTCATTTACGTGCCTAACAGAAACTATGTTGGGTGCAATAGTATTCCTGATGAACTGCCCTACCCCACACTTTGCCCTTCCCTTTTTAACACCCATCAAGTACACTTTATAGTCTCTTATCTCTTTTTCATTATCTCCGCTTACCCGAATAGCATTTACTCCTAGCACATCCAGATGCATCCTTTTTGCTGACTCAGCCAATTCTACTTTCTTTCTTCCATAAGCCCCATTAATATTGATAGCTTCCCATCGAATTCCATTTCGTTCGCCAAGTTGTTTCCAAGGAGTCCCTCGCCTGTCAAATGGGAGTGGGACTCCGTTACTCCCATAGACCCGAGGCTTGTTTAAGATGTTCTGAGATCGGTAAATTCGTGATGCAGGATGCTAACCTACTTGCACATAGTCCAAGTGAGGATCTCTCCTCTAACGGGTTAGGGATCACCAATGGATTGTATAGTCTTAGCTGCCTGAGCACAAGGAGGGTCATGACTCACAAAATGTCCGAGATGCCCACTCCCATTCCGTAGCAACTGTTATCCCGACTCTCAGGACCACTTACTAGGCCACTCAGCCGTTGCCCATGGTTCACGAACTAGGACGTGACTACAGTAACCCACACCATGAACCAAGACTGAAATAAACAATAAGTCGGAATTTAATTGTAATTTGTACAGAGATTCCTGACACCAATTTAATGTTAAATCTCTGTGCACTTTTCAAATGTCTACAGCTCATATTCATGCATATTTTGGAATCCTTTGAGTACATAACTATCTGAAGCCTAGATATATCATTACTTTCGAGGATAGCTCTGCATATTTCTTTCTTCTGGCTGTTTCCATTCCTTGATGGATGCGGTACAATAACATCTGTCTCTCGGCACAGGCAATAACTAAGTGTAGCTTCCGCCGAAGTCCCAGTCTCATTCATGGCTGTGACAATATGCAAGCTGTTGGGGGTATGGGTGATGCTGAGAGCACGACTGGTGTGTCTGAGTGTTATGAAAGATGTTACTCAGAGGGTCACTCGTGCTGCAATAGTAATTTCTAGCGCAGTGTGAGAAAGCAATGGAAAACTGTCACGCACATCATATTTCCTAGAATGCCTCATTTTGGCGTTGCTGTCGGCGTTTGGTGTATTGGTTGTTTTATTTGAGGACCGAACCAGCCTCTGGGCTGACAACTTGACAGACAATTTTATTGCTTCCCTCTCAGATATTTTGAAGCTGGTGAAGAAATGTGACCAGGTTTTGTCGATCACTCATCAATGATCTGCATTTAGGGCGGACACCCAAGTGGCTGATTCCCTATCAATTGTTTAACTCATATTTATTTATAATTGTATCCGTAGCTTTTTATTAAATATTTTCAACGAACTTGTGTATTTATCGTACATTTCTCTTGATAATTTATTCCAGTCTCTTACCCCTCGTCCTATAAATGTATATTTGCCCCAATCTGTCCCCTTGAATTCCAACTTTTTCTTCATTTTCTTCGTTACTTTAAAAAGTTCCACTCGAGCTTATTCTTCTACTAGTGCCATTCCATGCCAACTCACCAATGACAGCTCGCAGCATACCGCATAGTCGAGCGTCTCGTCTCCTTACTCCCAAGTCTTCCAAGCCCAAAGTTTGCAACATTGTCGGAAATCACCCAGAACAAATCATACTGCTTTCCTTCGAATTTTTGAGAAGAGCATGTCGGAAAGCTGACTGTAACGCGTGGACCTTTATGAGGATACCACGTGAAAACTGCAGGACTCTCATCTATATACAAGACTGAAATAAACAATAAATCTGAATGTAATACTCATAAGTAGTGAGTGTAAGTTCGCTTTATGTATCACATGTGCTACGTCAGAGCTCGAGATAAACAGGCTGCTACCGCTACCTGCAGGGAAGTCATACATTTCAACTTGAGTGGACTGGTAACTACGATTACAAGGTTGAGTGATTGCTCATCGATGCATTTCTTCCCATCTACGCTTATTAAGAACATTTTATCATAATTACTGTACGGCAGTTGTGGTCCTTAACGGTTGATATCACGCACTGGCAGATTTTCTTTAATTAGCCAAGTGAAACCAGAAATAACGAAGCTATCAACCTGTCAGATTTACTCCATTATCGCTTTTCACAACATTCTTGAAGATTTGCTTCAAGTAACAACTTGTACCCACCTCTTCTGAACCTAAAATGTATCTATTGCCTAAACTCACGGAAAAGTTAACACACTGAATAGAGTTTCCAAGGTGTAGATTTTATTTCTGTAAGTTTGTTCGTTATTTCATCAACGACATTAATGGTTTAGTTTCTGCCTGAATATCACTAAATGCCGATTTATAGTTTAATTATAGTTACCTTTCTTATTTCGTGATATAGCTAAGAAGGAATTTTTGTCCCATTGCATTACTTCATTCAAATGCAATACGGATCATTTCATATCCTTGGTAATCTTTCTGTAACCTTGTGGTGTGTACGCAGTCTCAGAAATAACGAGCCACCGGGCAATCACAGCAGGCCTTGAGGGATATGAGCTGATAAAATTATATTAGAGTCGAAACCATAGTATTCGGAGTCGCTGAGATGGTAACACTCCGGATGTCACCGTAGGTGTCAATTCTTCTGGGCTTTATCAGTTGGTCGCTAAGGAAGGCGTATTTGAGAGACTCTGCATCGGTTATGACTTCATCATTATTACAAATTTCTCGACATACATGATGTATTCTCGGGTTCAATATCCCTTTGATCAATCTCCATGATAACACCGGGAAGTAACCAAGTGTTTGTAAGCTGCATTTGTGAAAGGTACTGAACAATAAAAATTGCAAAAATCCTTTGAAGAATATCAACGACCAGTTTAAGTATCATTCTAAGAAATCTCGCAAAAATAAATTAAATTGTTTGTTGAACTGTTGTTTTCATTAGGCCTGTGTTGCAAGTGTTTATGTTCAAAAAATTAGTAAGTTTAAAAGAGTAGTATTTACAGTTAACTTCCCTGAAAATTGGCTGAAATGGTTTCGCATCACGCCGCAAAAAGGCCACAGTCACGACGTACCACATGTACTACGTCAGAACTCGAGATAAACAGGCTACTACCGCTACCTGAGGGAAGTCATACATTTCAACCTGACTGGACTGGTAACTACGATTACAAGGTTGAGTGATTGCTCATCGATGCATTTCTTCCAATCTGCACTTATTAAGAACATTTTATCATAATTAATGTACGGCAGTTGTGGTCCTTAACGGTTGATATCGCGCTCTGGCAGATTTTCTTTAATTAGCCAAGTGAAACCAGAAATAACGAATCTATAAATCTGTCAGATTTATTCCGTTATCGCTTTTCACAACATCCTTGAAGATTTGTTTCAAGTAACAACTTGTACCCACCTCTTCTGGGCCTAAAATGTATCTATTGCCTAAACTCACGGAAAAGTTAACAAACTGGATAGAGTTTCCAAGGTGTAGATTTTATTTCTGTAAGTTTGTTCGTTATTTCATCAGCGACATGAATGGTTTAGTTTCTGCAAGAATACCACTAAATGCCGATTTATAGTCTAATTATAGTTACCTTTCTTGTTTCGTGTTGTAGCTAAGAAGGAATTTTTGTCCCATTGCATTACTTCATTCAAATGCAATACGGATCATTTCATATCCTTGGTAATCTTTCTGTAACCTTGTGGTGTGTACGCAGTCTCAGAAATAACGAGCCACCGGGCAATCACAGCAGGCCTTGAGGGATATGAGCTGATAAAATTATATTAGAGTCAAAACCATAGTATTCGGAGTCGCTGAGATGGTAACACTCCGGATGTCACCGTAGGTGTCAATTCTTCTGGGCTTTATCAGTTGGTCGCTAAGGAAGGCGTATTTGAGAGACTCTGCATCGGTTATGACTTCATCATTATTACAAATTTCTCGACATACATGATGTATTCTCGGGTTCAATATCCCTTTGATCAATCTCCATGATAACACCGGGAAGTAACCAAGTGTTTGTAAGCTGCATTTGTGAAAGGTACTGAACAATAAAAATTGCAAAAATCCTTTGAAGAATATCAACGACCAGTTTAAGTATCATTCTAAGAAATCTCGCAAAAATAAATTAAATTGTTTGTTGAACTGTTGTTTTCATTAGGCCTGTGTTGCAAGTGTTTATGTTCAAAAAATTAGTAAGTTTAAAAGAGTAGTATTTACAGTTAACTTCCCTGAAAATTGGCTGAAATGGTTTCGCATCACGCCGCAAAAAGGCCACAGTCACGACGTATTGTGGTATTCTCTTAGCGTCACATACGTTGCGATCACTTTCTTTAACTACCACGACAAATGAAATTTTCACATCAAGTCAATCACTATTGATTGCCTAGGTGGAAGATTCCCAATTAGTTCTTTACATAGGCTATTCTCAAATAATTTCAAAGAATTTGGAAATTAATCCAATATTTCCCTTCGTAAATTATTCCAATCCCTAACTCCCCTTCCTATACGTGAATATTTGCTGCAATTTGTCCTCATGAATTGCAACTTTATCTTCAAACTGTGATCCTTCCTATTTCTAAAAACACCACTGAAACTTATTCGTCTACTAGTCTCATTCCACGCCACCTCACCACTGTCAGCTCGGAACATACAGTTTAGTCGGACAACTTTTCTCATTTCTCCAAAATCTTTCCAACATAAACTTTACAACATTTTCGTATCGCTACTCTTTCGTCGGAAATCGCCTAGAACAAATCGAGGTACTTTAATTCGGATTTTTTCCAGTTATCGAATCAAGTAATTCTGGTGAGGGCCCCGTACACTGGAGACAATTATTGTAGTCTTACCAGAGACTTATAAGCCCTCTCCCTTACACCCTTACTACAACGCCTAAATACCCTCATAATCGTGTGGAGAGATCTGTAATCTTTATATACAATCCTGCATCCGGGAGATAGTAGGTTCGAATCCCACTATCGGCAGCCCTGAAGATGGTTTTCCGTGGTTTCCCATTTTCACACCAGGCAAATGCTGGGGCTGTACCTTAATTAAGGCCACGGCCGCTTCCTTCCAACTCCTAGGCCTTTCCTATCCCATCGTCGCCATAAGACCTATCTGTGTCGGTGCGACGTAAAGCCTCTAGCAAAAAAAATATTTACAATCCCTTTTTTTGTGATTACCCCAATGAAGATATTTCCTTATATTATTACCTAGGCACTTAGAGTGATCCCCGTAAGGAACTTTCGCACCATCAACGCAGTAATTAAAACTGAGGGGACTTTTCCCGACGTTTCATACTGTTTATCATCATACCATTTCATTTTGCCTATCTCATAACATTACCGAAGTCGTTTTGCAGTCGCTTACAATCTTTTAACTTATTTATTACTCCATACAGTATGACATCATCCGCAAAAATGTCTTATCTCTTTTTATTATTTACAACTTATTTTTACGTCTCACCGACACAGATACGTCTTATGGCGACGATGGGATAGGAAAGGCCTAGGAGTGGGAAGGGAGCGGACGTGGCCTTAAATAAGATACAGCCCCAGCATCTGACTGGTGTGAAAATGGGAAACCACTTAAAACTATCTTCAGGAATGCCGACAGTGGAGTTCTAACCTACTATCTCCGAGATGCAAGCTCACAGCTGTGTGCCCCTAAACGCACGGCCAACTAAGTAAAGCCTTATCTTTGCTTCCATTTCATTACTCATATCATTTATCTGTATAAAAGAAAACATAATGGTCCAATAATACTGCCTTGAAGATTTCCCCTCTTAATAATTACAGGATCATCTAATTCACCTATTCTAATTCTCTGAGTTCTGCTTTCTAGAAATATAGCCACCCACTCAGTCACTCTTTTGATACGCCAATTGAATTCATTTTTGCTAGTAGTCTCCCATGATCTACCCCATCAATGCCTTGGATAGGTGAATCACGATACAGTCCACTTGACCTTCTGAATCTGCTTTATCTCGCTGGAATTCTACAAGTTGAGTTTTAGTGAAATAAATATTCCTAAACGCGAACTGCCTTCTATCAAACCAGTTAGTAAAGTCACGAACACGTGTAATGCAATCAGAAAGAATGATTTCCTAAAGCTTGCATGCAAGACATATCAAGCTTACTGGCCTGTAATTATCGACTTTATGTTTATCGGCCTTTCCTTTATACACAGGAGCTTTAACAGCAACATTACGTTCATTTGCTATAGGCCTAACTCCTTTATGCAAACAGTAATCAAATAAGTACTTCAGATATGGTACTAGTATGTCCCAGCTATATATAGTCCTTCTTATACAACCTTCCTTTCTGTCACATTATTGTTTTTAACTACGAAGAAAACAGCTTCCTGATCACCAATAATACATCCCTTTAGTATTGTATGTTTGCCTGTTCCCTAATTTTTGCCTAGCTCAGCGGGGAAGCTGCGTGGAGCGTTCGGGTGAAATAAATGGTAGCAAAGTCTATTTAAAATTAACTTAAATCAATAGGACAGGTTCTAGAATACATATTTCGTAAATGAGAAGTCGTGGAAGTAATGGCTGGAACAAATTTATTAATAAAATAGCATGATAAGAATGATAATTTCCCAAAATAAAAGATCAATATACAAAGTTTACAGGAAAATTCGACGCTACAAATTGTTAATCGAAACACGGGCCTCGAACCCAAATTACAAACATCGTGTGTGGAAATACGTTGGTATTATTGTATTGTACAGAGGGATCGTTTAAGTTAACTGCGGGTGACATGAAGCCTTGATCTTAATCGTCTATTCGCATGAAATATAATTATAGACTCGCGCATCTCGACCTGGTTAAACAAATCCGTTCTAGTCGGTACACAAATAATTAAACACTAACTTGGGACTGACACATATACTCCCAAAATAACACTGAATTTACTATCACGGTATCTGCCCGGATAAACTGAAGAGGAGTGGAACTTCCCAACCAACAATTCAGCTCGTGCTGTAACCTATTTGTACAACGCTGCACACAATAACATGGATAATAAATACACAAAACCAACACACAAGGTGCAACAAGACACTTCTTGAAAAAGAAAAACAAAAAAATACTGTTTTTGTCGTCGTCTGAGATCCTGGTCTCAAACGTAAGACCTCTAAGGCTTTGGATGTCACCAGCTGTGTTCCGCACGCAGTACAGGTATTTGCCGGCTAATATTTTGCAAGATCAGGTGAGCTGTGGAAAGAAAATAACCAGCGGAGATATCTTTAAATGCGAACAGATTCCCTCTGGCCCTTTCAGAAATAACGGGACCGAGTGCACGTGCCAATTCATTCACAGCGGCTCATGCAGCCGACATAGAAGGTCTCTAACTACATGTTTCCCTTAACAGACCTTTCTCCATTTGGCTTACGGAATGAGATTCAACTACCATCACAATGACAAAGAAAGCGGCAAAATAAGCCCCTGTTCTGACACACAAACAAAATTGTGTCACATGATATGCCGCATTCAGGGCTGACGTTAACCTGTACTTCACACATACATCGCATCCTTCTTGATGATGGGCTACGCTCATTAGGGCTCCTTGCGCCTCGCATCTAAAATACACAGGTTCGAATCTTGGCTCTCTCTTGATCTATTGTCTAAGCCTCCTCGCGGCTAATTCCACTAATTTCTCACGGCGGTTATACACGCACATATGTAGGCTCTTTCTGGCCTCACATCTACCTTCTCCGGGTTCTAATCTCACACACGGCTACGGGTCAGTCTGTTGCATAATGACCTAAAAGACTCTCGCTAATTTACAACGGTGAAAATATCTCTCTGGTCTCGGTGCAAGCTGAAAACTTGCTCCGTGCAAATCATGCACATCCTAACGGTATTAACTATCTGGTATTCGATACCGGGTTCTTCGTTCGAAATTCTAAAGGTGAACTGACCTCCAAATCTATCTGAAGACGATGACATCAATACAACCCTAGCATCCAAAATGGCGCTTAAGTAATCTACATATAAAACACGTAAACACTTCTAAACTATCATCTGGGCTGATGACCTTAGGTGTTAGGCACCTTCAAACAACAAGCATCATCATCATCATCATCATCATCATCATCATCATCATCATCATCATCATCATCAAACTATCATTAGCCTCAAACCATCTGCAAAGCTAATAAACACATGGCTGGTGCGTGCCGTCAGCCTCAAGTTAAATTAATTAATCTACACTTGAAATAAACATGCTTAAGGCATTGAAACTTACATAATTAAATATCTACATTACTGAAAAGGCTCTGAGTCGAATCTGCAACTATAAATCATGTTCAAATTACAGTTTAACTCATCTGATATCCTCCGCCATTGCCTCAGCATACTATCCGGGGCTACGGTGTGGAGTTTGCATATCCTAGAGCTGTGGACGTTGGAGCTTGAGGCTTGGCACTCGACTCCTGGGATCACCCCTTCTTTGTATCATCCGCAAGTACTGGAAACTGGATGCTGCAATCAAATATTCCTATTCAGTGCCTTTTATGTATAAGCACTTAATGCCACGACCTAGGCGATATTGTTGAGGTAATCTCCTACTTGTGATGTGAGTTCGATCACGAGTAGAGCCTATTAGGTGCATGACAACCCGGTCACAACAAGTTTATTTGGCAGCTAACTTTCCGCGAACCGCACGAAATTGACGAACTTGATCTAGTTCAGATATCATCTACGTACTCACAGTACACGCTCGGGCGAGCTAGTTTATTTCCTATCTAAAACTTTGTACTTGCTTTGTTTAAGGCATTACGTTATAGGCACATTGTCTCGAGGTTCGGTACGAGCGACACACACTCCGCACCGGTCTTTCAGTCACTATACTGCTAATAATAAGAGTTGGCGCCTGACATTTCTTAGAGGGAGGTCCGTTTACTGCCTGCCGAGGTGGGATAAAGGGAGTGGCTGTGTGGTTGCCATGGGAACGAGGGTGGGGCGACTGCGGTTGCCATGGAGATAAAACTTCAGGGCAGCTCGTCTTGCTGGGAGTTGCCAAACCTGTCACTGTCAAGAACCTGATTGTTTGTATAAGAGTGATCGCAAATGGGACGACACCGCCGGCCAGGTAGTCTACAACAGATCACAGCGGTCAGAATGAAGGAGGGAACAAGTGAGCCGGAAGCGAGGGGTAAGAGTATGTAGAAAGGAATGCTGGGATGTGGCAACATCGTGAAATGGCACGTGCAGTGCTCCTCCCTCCAACCTTACCTGTCAGACGCCAACTTTAGTTAAGTCTAGTATAGCCTCTTGCTCTCACGGCTGCCTCCTCCTTATAGTACATGTTCATGTCCGTTAGGGTTGGCACATCCCCGGCCTGTCTACAGGCTATCTTTATGTACCGGCCGCGCCTCCTTCAACGGATGTTTGAATTTGAGTGAGTAAACCAGTAACTTGCTTGCTTGTCACCGCAATTGTGCAGATAGTTCCCCATAAATCAATTTCATACATATTAGTGTTCAACAAATGATGGAACTGGCACTCATATGGAAATAACTTGATCTAATAGCTTGCTGCCAGGCCTGAAGTGCTCATGTTTGACTACGTGTATTTGGCACTACTCGCTTCACGTGACAAATTCAAACCTCCCTGTCACTGTCTCGCGATCTCCTTTCTCTTATTCTCCCAAGCGTGGTAACGCTATCTACGGGGTCTACACAAGTAAGTTTAAAATAAAACTTGCTTCCCGTTGGAGTCTACACAAGTAATGGCAAGGACTGCAGCTTGCGTTACGGGGTCACCTCCTGCTAAAGCACGGCTCTGCATGGTGCTATATTCGAATATTCCGATTATATAAATTGATGCTATCTTTACCGTGATCTAATGATAAGGTACAGTATTTCCACAGAAATCTTATCAATTCCAGCTGGTGTTCTAGTTATCAACTTTTGTATCTTATTGCAAATGTTCTTATTATTCTCGGTAAATTTCAACACTTAGTATTATTCACTTCCTCTACCTGGACATTGTCCTGGTAACCAACATACTGCTGACTGAATACTTCAGCCTTCTGTAGATCCTCACATATACCCTCCCCTTTCTCATTAATGATTTCTGGAATGTCCTTCTTCGAACTTGTGGGTGGGGGCGGTAGATAACACACGCGGTATCCCATGCCTGTTGTAAGAGGCGACTAAAAGGGGCCCAAGAGGCTCTTAACTTGGGAGCGTGGGTTGGCGACCACGGGGCCCTCAACTGAGTCCTGGCATTGCTTCCACTTACTTGTGCCAGGCTCCTCACTTTCATATGTCCTATCCGGTCTCTCTTGGTCGACTTTTGTTCTTTTCCAACCCCGACGGCATTAGAGCACTCGAGGCCTAGGGAGTCTTTAATTTTCACTCCCTTCGTGGCCCTTGTCTTTCTTTGGCCGATACCTTCATTTTCCGAAATATGGGATCCCTTCCGTTTCCTCTCTGATTAGTGTTATACAGAGGATGGTTGCCCAGTTGTTCTTCCTCTTAAAACAACAATCACCACCACCACCGAACCTGTTTCTGCCTTAAAGTACCTATACATATCCTTCTATTTTTCACCCAAAATTGTGTTACTGACATTTATGCTTGCCATAATGTTATTCTTTGCTGACTGCTTTGCTAGATTCAATTTCCTAGTAAGTTCCCTTAATTTCTCGTTTTCCATAACTATTTCTACTTCTCTCCAACCTGCACCTCCTTCTTAGTCTCTTTACTTCACTGTTTCAATATAGCGAGTCTTTACTATTCCTAATTACCTTTAGAGGTATGTTGTCACACTCCTCAACAATTACTTTAAACCCATCCCAGTTTACACTTTTATTTACCATTTTCCGCCGATCATAATTACATTTTGGAAACTCCTTCATGCCTATCTTACGAGCGTATAATGCGTATGGTAATGCCTAATAGTGCTTATTTTACAACCTTCCTGTCTATCGCATTATTGTTTTAACTACGAAGAAAACAGCTTCCTGATCACGTATAGAGCTCATCTGGTTTTACCAGAACCACGCCAGAATATTCTTCCTTCTAGTCAGTTCCATCATTTTCTGATTCTGCTACGTTTCCCAGATTAATTTATTTCCCATTTGTTGGCCATGCTTCCTGCCGTTCGCATTACTTTCCCTATTGACATTTAGTAAGTTGAGATCATCCGCTACAGTAACGTTCCTTTCCATGTCGTTTCCTGCATAGCTTATTATCTTATCAAAGAAATCCGCATGAGCGCCAGCAACACCCTTTCCAGGTCTGTACACTCCAAAAACCTCAAGTTGCTTATATTCTTTAGATATGAGCCTTCCACATAGAATTTCATGTTTATCATTCTTAACTTTTCTTAGTGTACAAAGTCTTCTTTCACCAGAATGTATACTCCCTCCTTCTACTTTCTTATCCTGTCTATACAGTAAGGATTCCACTCCGTGACAAAATTTCCACATCTATAATATTATTTCTCAGCCATGATTCAATTCCTAGTACAATATCTGGTAAATTTATATTAAATTACTTAATTCTGTTATTTTCTATTGATTTTTAACAGTACTTCTACGATTTAACACGAACTTTTTAATGTCATCCTTACCTGACTTTCAGATCCCTCTATTTCTTCCACCACTCCCTAGCCCAGCCCATTTCCCTGAATATACCTCGCTATAACCTTTCTGAACATACCTCCTAACTTGTACGTACCACTATGGTTCAATTGAAGGCCATCTCCTATCCACCCACTAAATTACAAATCCCACTCCCAGTTCCCAAGTACCCACTTCATAGTCTCATCTTCTAGTCAGTACACATTATTCCACTGATAACAATCTCTGCTTCCTTGAACTTCTTCGTAGAGAATTAACCAGATCCCACACTGTGTTGGTATATATAACTACCTGCTTGCCTTACATTGAGTTATCAACGTCAAAAACTACCACCTTCTGCTTACCCCCGTTTTCTTCTACTTTCCTCAACATCTGCCTTAACCTAATTCCTGTTAGCACTCTACCCTGGTTCCCTTTCCTCCACACACTTTCCTGACATGCCTAATAATGGGATCTCCCATGACCAGAGCCTCAACTCCACTCACTTGATTTGATACCCCTCCCCTCCTGGTATCCCTTATCTTTCCTGACGGTTGCTAAACCTATTTTATCCTCCCTTTTCTCTCTCCCATGATTCCCTTTTACCTCTCGTTTCTCTAGGGCCACAACGTATTCTGATCGTTTTTGGCTCATGGAGTGTTTTTTACCTTTCAGCTAACACACGCATTAGATGAGTGGGTTGAGGTTGAGGAGAAAGAGGCTGAGACTTTGAAAATGATGTCGTCCCGATATTTTCAAAACGGTTAACCGTTGGATTCAAACCCACCCACCTCCCACCTTCTGCTTACCCCCGTTTTCTTCTACTTTCCTCAACATCTGCCTTAACCTAATTCCTGTTAGCACTCTACCCTGGTTCCCTTTCCTCCACACTCTTTGAAAGGAAATTGTTTTAATAGTTTTGGTAATGTTAGTAGGATCCTTGTAACCGGTAGGAGAAAG
The DNA here is from genome assembly GCF_040414725.1 of Anabrus simplex. Taxonomy (NCBI): domain Eukaryota; kingdom Metazoa; phylum Arthropoda; class Insecta; order Orthoptera; family Tettigoniidae; genus Anabrus; species Anabrus simplex. The sequence continues at coordinate 1,544,308,432 of NC_090265.1, forward strand.
TGATTATTCTTTAACTTATAGTTCTTGCTTGCGATAATTTTCATCAGCAAAAAGGTAGCCTACTGCTGAATTTGAATATTAGAGGACGATGGTTTTCAGTTGAATGTCCTCGGAGTGTAGCTGTCACTGGAATCAACTTTCATTACCCCACAACAATAGTGGTAAGTGGACATTCCCATGTATAACAATACACATCCCGCGGAACGAGTTACAAGTACCAGTTCCCATTGTCTGTTGAAGCAATTCATTTCTCGATATCTCACCTATCGGTGTTGAAATAGCGAGCAAGCATTGTTCTGCGTGAGTCAGCTGCTTGCCTGGAGACAATTGTAAATCTCTCCATCTTCCTATAATGCCACGCAAGTTCATGTTTATTAACCCCTTCATCAGCGATTCTCAACTACGGTTTCGCTTTAAAATATTATAAGAACTCAACCATTGTCTTACTGCAGTGGACACTTATTATTCTACTTGCGGGCTTACTACCGTCACTGAAAGATATGTTCTGCAATATCGAAGAAAGCTTTAAACATATTACACCATTGCTATACATTTTATATGAATGTGGCTGGAATTAAAACCAAACTAAAGATTTAGCATTTGTCGTCGAAGAAGAAGAGTGAAGTTATTAGCATGGATAAACATGGCAAGAAATGCATAATATGATCTTCCCATCTATAAAATCAAATCACTGAGTCCACATAATGATCTACTCTCAATAAAATTTACTTGAAAATCAATAACAACTCTCGCTATTACGGGGGATCAATACCAAGGAACGAAAATTCACAAGATCACTTGAGATTTTCAAAACCATCTCGTGTGCCCTGTAGGCTAAGCCACGAATACAAATCGTGTGCACATAATCCAAAATTACAAGACAACACTTAACTCCGACAAAGGGGCTCACAGCTGGCTACATCCTGTTCCAAAATTGTCGTGTACACAACAGGGTTCTCACGCACACCCAGACAAAAATATTCCACTCACTGGAACAAAATACCACATTGCCTGAAATCAAATGGTTCCCCAACACGTAACAAAATATCGCCTATTCCAACTCTATCGACGTACAACTGCGTTTAAATCTTGGACTTTAAATATATCTCCAAACGTTACAAATACAGCATTCGCAACTCAGAAAATCCACGACAAGATTATAACCATGCAATAAAAAGAATGAATCGCTTTATTTACGTGACAGAATATATTATTATTATTATCATCGCAAATTTCTTACCTTTGAATTTACTTCGGATCTAGTCTCGAAAACAAAATGTGAATGCGCTTCCCGCACTGTGTCCATACATTGTTTTACATGCCAAGAAGTTGTTTTAATCTTCAAAACTGAGAAGTTGTTTTAATCTTCAAAACTAAGATCTGCTTTAACACACTAACACACACACACACACACACACACACACACACACACACACACACACACACACACACACACACACACACACACACACACACACACACACACACACACACACACACAAATGACATTGCTCAGACGGAAAAGAAACAATATACAACTTACAAAATATGAATTTTATTTCGTCACTTCACCCCTTTCGATGCAGCACTTCGACTCTGTTGGTCATCAGTCCAGCCGGCTACACCGTTGTGATATACTTCCTCATACTCTCCATTTCAATGAATATATTTGACACACGGAGTTTTGAATTTTCACTTCACATTTTTATCAAGAAACACTGTACACTTTTTTTATTAAATAAATTTACATATTGCACTCTGTCTAGCAAAACAATACCCACCTCTTCTGACACAAGGATTTGCATTGATATCGACCATGTATTTATTGCAGTTCTCTCCCGCACGGTCCGTAAAACCCACCGCCGTCTCGATCCTATACTGCCTGTTCTATGCGAGGATTTTTGGGAATAGCCTGCGACAAAAGTTCTCCGCTAGATGACAGGCATAGACGCACGAAGTTTTTAACGCTTTATTATGAAGACGTCTTACAAAACACCATGCAGTAGTGTCATATGATCACTGAAGCTCGCAAATTACTCCAGTAACATTAAATATCGGTAATATTATCTGTATGAAATCGCATTTAGCCTCTTCATGTCACAATTTAAATATTTTCCTGGACGAAGGCTTGGAGCGATACACTGGGCGGCTAACACTTTATGTTTTTGCCAATGCAATATTCGTTAATAGAGACGAACTTGATTAGAATAATATCATTATCAGTTTGCTGCTATTCTTTGACCTTACACTGTAACAGAACGCATTCTGAAATGGAAGAAGTAGCAAGTATTCGTATTACGTATTATGATCGTAAGTTTGAAAGACTTCCGACAGTAGGTCACAGCAGCTTCAACAAACTCCTTCAGATGCTTCATCATAGCAACAAAACAAGGTTTTGCTTATCGAACTCCTCCTCTGTCCTGATGCATAATCAGTTCCATTTAGTGGTGTCGAAGCTCTAGGCAGTGAGATGTTGCTGAGGCAAATGTCACACTCCATCCTCTCTTCAACAACAGGAACCAAATACCCGCAAATTAGGAGTTGATTTTCTGTTTCTAGATTGACTAGGGCATTATCATTTGGTTATTTGAGGTTGTCCAAATTGTCTAAACGTGAAGGCGTTTGTTTTGTGATTGTCCGCCACAATTCTTCTCACAAGGAATCCGCTATCCTCCACGACTTTAATCACCTCCTGAAATAAGGTGTAAAGGCTGCAGACTTGAGAGTAATCTAAGGATATCCAACTACTTCCTTTATGAGGACTTTGCCTAGATATAGCCGACTTTTCTCTTTAATTCCCTACTAGACGGCATTTCATGGAATCGTTTCTCTTCTGGCTGCGAACCACTTTGCTGAGATTTGCAAAATGGAACACAACAGTAGAATATTTCAGGGAGAATACCTGAAGATTCTGTTCTACAAAAAATATAACTTGCACAAACGGAAGAAAGCAACTACACTTTAAAATAACTTTTAAAATATTTGTTGTCATAGCATGATTAATTCATTTTACGGTTCTATACAAAATATCACTTATTCAAACGAAGTGAACAGGCAAGTTTACCCATTGTACGAAATAATTAAGCTTTTCATACATATGCATGCATAAATAATACAATGCTAACTAAACCCACAGTGACCGTGAAATTTGTGCATCTACGACTGCAATCTTACAGCGATTTGAAGAAATATTGGTATTCGCGCCTTCCTGTGTTAAACCAGTGGCATGGAGCAGGTGGTAGTGGCGGTGATTATTGTTTTAAGAGGAAGTACAACTAAGCAACCATCCTCTATATAACACTAATCAGAGAGAAAAAATGGGAGGGATCTGACACTTCGAAAAATTAAGGTATTGGCCAAAGACAAGGGCCACGAAGGGTGTGAAAATGAAAGACTCCCGTGGCCTACATAAGTAAGTCGGGGTCGGAAAACAAGAGTTGACCAAGAGAGGTCAGACAGGGTAGATGAGGGTAGATGAAAGTGAGGAGCGTGGCACAATTAAGTGGAAGCAATGCCAGGACTCAGCTAAGGGCCCCGTGGTCGCCAGCCCACGCTCCAGAGTTAAGAGCCCCTGTGGTCCCTTTTAGTCGTTTCTTACAACAGGTGGGTGTTATTATATCGTCCCCACCCACAAGGGAAGCATAGAACATGCAGTATAAGGGGATCTAGAGGGCGGTGGTAGAACCTCAGTGCGTCTTACTTTCACGACCGGGATTTTCAGACTGTCACGGTGTGGTCGTCAATCCAGGTGTTCCATCTCTAACCTCTGCTAAAAGAAAAGTTATCTTCTTGTATAAATATTCTGTCTGGCTGCACGTGTAACCTCTCACATTCTAAATATCACTTTCGCAATACTGTAATGCGGTGCAGGGCCAAACACTGTCAAACGTGTTCAACACAGTTTTCGAATGTTAAAGTGGAAGATCTACAAACAGTGATATACAAATCATCTGATTCTGCTGCTGCACTTAGTGCTACAATTTCTACATTTAGAAGAAATCAGGATTTTAGACCGAAAGAACGAAAACTGGCAGCAGAGGAAGCGTGCATAGCGCGGCATAATCAGTCGTTTCGTTCAATCGAACAACCAGTCTCCAGTCTTTACTTACATTTTCAAAGAAATTGGAAATTTATCGAATTAGCTCCCTTAAACAGTGAACGTCGCTGTCCGATTTCCCTCTTTTAAGTAATGGATAAAATTTCTGATTTGAAAACGCATTTATTCCTAGAAGGCATTTCCCAACGCTAACATTTGGAAAAACGCATAATGCAGTACTTACTGCCGGCCCCCGTTGTGTGGGAATAGCGTGCCTGCCTCTTACCCGGAGGCCCCGGGTTCGATTCCCGGCCAGGTCAGGGATTTTTACCTGGACCTGAGGGCTGGTTCGAGTTCCCCTCAGCCTGCGTGATTAGAATTGAGGAGCTATCTGACGGTGAGATAGCGGCCTCGGTCTAGAAAGCCAAGAATAACGGCCGAGAGGATACGTCGTGTTGACCACACGACACCTCGTAATCTGCAGGCCTTCGGGCTGAGCAGCGGTCGCTTGGTAGGCCAAGGCCCTTCAAGGGCTGTAGTGCCATGGGGTTTGTTTGGTTTGCAGTACTTAATTCGATTTCATATTAATACTAGGTGCAAATAACTAACCGTACTATCTGTAACAGTTGACTAAAATGAACGTTTAATAAAATTAGGAGGCAATTTTAATGTATTGTCGACCTGTCAATCAAAACGGTTGTATATTTTCTGCAACTATAGGAAACTATAGAATTTATATTCACGAGAAGCAAAAAAAAATTTTTTTAAAAATCTTATCCCATTGTTGCACTTACACGGGGAAAGGACGGCAAGAAACAAACAGAAAATACGTATTTGAATTTTGAAGTAAAACGTAGGTCATTTGAGAGGAAATACTGGAAAACGGAAAAAGCATATCATTGTTGCCGGGACGAAACCTCCTATGTGATAATATTTTTTGGAGATATACTGACTCGCAGCACACACATTATGAAGAGCGAGAATGCCTTGACAATATTCACACAATATTGCACCTTAGATAATAGAACCTTACCGGTCAAAGTTCTAAGCTAAAATATTTCACATAGGAGGTTTTGTCCCGGCAGCGATGATATTTCTTTAATTTTTACATGTCTTCGCATTTGAAGGACAGCTCATAAAATACTCAAAACAGAGCTGTACTGTACGCATGGTTATTCTGAATTTAATAAACATCTTCTGCTTTCGGAATGTACCGTAAAATGATGCTTTAAAAGTTGGCAATAAATATTTTGAGGACTTATGAAATGTTATGAAAAATAAACTCCATTAAAGAGAAATAAATGAATAATACTGCAGGTACTATTGAATGACTAATACTATCATCGCCGGGTAGTACTTATTTTCGTTTCAACCAAAATTTGAATTTTCGAATATAAAAGCAAGGGAAAATCAAAACAATCTTCCAGGTCATGAAGGCCCTTGGAGGAGTGGAAGGTAAAGGCTTCCATTATTCGTAATCTTGCATACTCATGTCTGATGCCAAATCTATTCTCAATTTCCTGGTTGGCCGCCTACGCCAGATCCTTCAGTGTGAAGCAAGAAGGCATCTACTCCCTTTCTCGTCTCATTCCTTCATTCATATTCTTGTGGTTACAACCACTTTTCTCTATCTTATGAAGTTCGTTTCATCTTCGTGTAACTTTCGCATCCTATTTTCCTTCTGATGTCCTCCGGATACCTTTTCCTCCGTTGACTTCCTTCTCCTCAAACAATTTGCCTTCGAAAATATTAGTGTTGAAATGTCAGGTCTAGCGACATACTCAGTAAAATTTTTCAATTCTCAGTGCATATTACCAATCTTGTTTTCCTTTACATCTCCTTCTCATTTTACGTACGATTCTTCTTCTTTATCTGTTTACCCTTCAGGGTTGGTTTTTCCCTCGGACTCAGCGAGGGATCCCACCTCTACCGCCTCAAGGGCAGTGTCCTGGAGCTTCAGACTCTGGGTCGGGGATACAACTGGGGAGGATGACCAGTACCTCGCCCAGGCGGCCTCACCTGCTATGCTGAACAGGGGCCTTGCGGGTGGATGGGAAGATTGGAAGGGATAGACAAGGAAGGGGAAAGGAAGCGGCCGTGGCCTTAAGTTAGGTAGCATCCCGCCATTTGCCTGGAGGAGAAGGGGGAAACCACGGAAAACCACTTCCAGGATGTCTGAGGTGGGAATCGAACCCACCTGTACTCAGTTGACCTCCCGAGGCTGAGTGGGCCCCGTTGTAGCCCTCGTACCACTTTTCAAATTTCGCGGCAGAGCCGGGAATCGAACCCGAGCCTCTGGGCGTGGCAACTAATCACAATCAATCAATCAATCAATCAATCAATCAATCAATCAATCAATCAATCAATCAATCAATCAATCAATCAATCAATCAATCAATCAATCAATCAATCAATCAATCAATCAATACTGATCTGCATTTAGGGCAGCCGCCCAGGTGACGGATTCCCTACCTGTTGTTTTCCTAAACTTTTTTAAAATTATTGCAAATAAATTGGAAATTTATTGAACATCTCTCTTGGTAAGTTATTTCAATCCCTAACTCCCCTTCCTATAAACGAATATTTGCCCCAATTTGTCCTCTTGAATTCCAACTTTATCTTCATATTGTGATCACACTAACCACTACACCACAGAGGCGGTTACGTACGATTGATATATATAATGTTTGAGAATAAGTTATAAAATTCGCTAATTAGGTAGCCTGGCCATCTCCTGATAAAAACATGTGATGTTTATTGTTTTGTTAAACAAATACAAATATCTCTTCAGCAAGGCGGATTAATTCAAGAGGCTAGGATAAGGTACGGACGACCTCGTTTTCTCTTTCTAGGAAAATGTCTCCAGAGACTGATGTAGGTAATTGTCGAGCATTTCAGTGTTGTCGCAACACCATCGCTTCGAGATTGATGGCTTCTGTTTGCTTGTTTTTGTGGTTTGCAGATCAGTTTATGCAATTACTCTGCCTCGCACGTAGTTTCCGCTCATTTTCTCCTTGTTCTGCCGCGTCACTGCTCTCGTTTCTTGTCCAGTATCCGTGTGGGCGGACATCGTCAAGTCCTTGAGCGGATGTTCTAGAATGTCTTAGCCCTGGAGTTATTCACTGTTACGTATCGTAAAACTTCCCTAACGATGACTTCCTTCTTATTTCATGTCAGGTTGGAAGAGATACATCAAGTAATGTAATTAGAACTATCGTCCAACTCGTTGGCTGAATGGTCAGCGTACTGGCCTTTGGTTCAGAGGGTCCCGGGTTCGATTCCCTGCTGGGTCGGGGATTTTAACCTTCATTGGTTAATTCCAGTGACCCGGAGGCTGGGTGTTTGTGCTGTCCCCAACCTTCCTGCAACTCACACACCACACATAACACTATCCCTCACCACAATAACATGCATACCGCCCACACTCATCGGAGGGTCTGCCTTACAAAGGCTGCACTCGGCTAGAAATAGCCACATGAAATTCTTCTTCTTCTTCTTCTTCTTATTATTATTATCAGAACTAGCGCACGCATGGCTGAATCAACCCTTCTTAGACTCCCGTAGGAAGGGAGACGTGGAGCGGTCCCGTATCACATCTCATAATGTTCAGTAATAATAATAATAATAATAATAATAATAATAATAATAATAATAATAATAATAATAAATATAATAATTATTGTACCGGGAGGTACACCTCTACGCCGCACATTTAAATCTTGCGCCTAAAAGAACTCCTCTTCTGGAGAAATCTTGAACTGGAAACTACACCTACTTAAACCGTTACTCAGAAGATGTCACTACAGAAATCTAATGAAATTTTGTTATTTTGAGTTTCATGTACTGTATGAAATTCTGCGTGTTTTGTTTACCATTTATCAAGAAGTTGGAAATTTCTTCAACAGAGGTCACTGCTAAAACTATGATCATGCACCCTGGTGCGAAGTGGAAGAACTTTGATTTGAAGAAGTTTTGAATTCCTAAGTTCTCTTTTTACTAAATTATGTTCATTCATTTTTGGGTTGGCAATATTGATCTTTTCTTTCCACCTGTTTTGAATTTAGCCAATCATGAATTTCTGTAATTAATTTTCCGCCTATCACAGGCTTCTTCCTCGATTCTGAGTGTCCCTTTTGATGTTAACTAATAAAGTGAGAGGGTGTGGCTGGTTTATTCATGAAAGGTCCCGAACTTTCCCCGAGAGTTTATAAACTGCGGATTTTCACGTCTCTTGGCCATTTGATCGTCATCTAACTTAGTGTGTGTGTCAAGCGGGATGCGGGAGATGCCTCTTTCATCAGGCAGCAGTTCTTCAGCAAGGTAATGGCCAGTTAACATCTTTATTTCTTGCTAGCTCTGCAGTTTAACACGAGGGAGAGGTCCGAAACCTTAACTGTGTAACCTACTTTTCTGTATGCGTAACTTCTGCCGGCTTTTGTAATAACTTCATAAAACTTTAACTGTAAATCGGGGATAGAGAGGGATGTACCCTCTCGAGCTCCCCTTCATATTGGTTTGAGGTGACTACGTTTTGTAACTGGTTTTCTTCCTTTCCGTAATGTCTTAAATTTTCTTTCGTATAGAAGTCACCTCCATAGTTTGGGAATAGCCCCTGTTTCATCGGCCTAGTGCCCCTTAGGTTTTTAGAATGCGTATTTAGGAGTGCAAGAACACGCCTCCATTCAGTTTGTGTTTCGGGCCATTTACTTAACCTGTTCTTTTCCGCTACTGCTCAATAGGTTGGGTACTAGACACCCCTGCTCCAAACTTGTAAGTTGTGCCTTGATGGCAAGTGATTGTAATTTTCTGAGATCGCCTTGAATAGGCTTGTAAAACGGAGAGCACGTTAGCTCTTTTTCAAGTGTTGTAAAAGTGCCTCTAGGAGGCTTGATATTGTAAATTACGGAGCTAGTACTCCATTGTATTAGGGGATTTCTGCCCTTGTAAAATTGTGCTCTTGGGTAAATTTGAGCCGAGTGCTCAAGAATTGTGAAGCGAGGGGCTGGAAGCCCTGATTACTAAACAGTCAGTAAATTTTGGATTTTCTTGCTTTGTCTAAACTTTGTCACGGTACCTGATATGTCATTGTTATCTCATTAAGTGAGAATTTGTTAAGTTGTTGCTTTTTGAAAATATAACCTTCCACTTCAGTTTAATTTCTTTCTTGACATAGTAGTTAGACCCATTCACCCCGGCACCTTCTTTCACCTCTGCTGGTCCACGGGTAGCCCGTAACAAGTGGTAGCAGAGCGTGGTTGAATGGGTCTCAATTAAGCCCCTTTTACGGCTGAACATAGGATTCGATTTGTACTCTAACAATTTTCTCAGTCACTGGAATTCTCTTTTCCTGTTTTCTAAATTTGTAAATTTCTGTCATCATGTCCGGCCCTCGCGAAGTCCTCCATCCCGGCTACTTGCGCAAGGAGGAATTGTTTTACGAATTATCTATTAGGAATGTTCAATCTGAAGGCACGGTTGCGACAGATGCAATTAAATTTAAAGAGTCATTAGAATTACCAATAAGTATCCCAACTTTGGGGAAAAGGAAATTGATGAGGCTCTATCCACTATCACGGACAACACCACGTCGCTAGCATCTGTAGTTAGTTTTTTGAAGTAAGAGATCCATCGCTCAATCAATTTAAGGGAGTGCATGCTAGACTGTTCCATTTTTACAATAGAGTTAGCGATCTATTGTCTCTTAAGTTAAAAGAAGTTCATGGTAAGGAGGCAAGTAATCTTGTTGAACACCTTTCCAAAATGTCAAACAGACTTAATCAATTGTTGTCTGGGGCAGCTACTCCAAAATCCGATCAAGCCCCTTTAGTCAACTTGCCTGCTGAGGAAGATTCTTCCAAGGGTGAAGAAGGGAGGAAATCTGTGGCAACCCAACAAACTTCTGCCCCATTAGGAAATGAGTCTGATTATCGTACATCAATTCCACCCTTCTTTTTAAATAATAGAGTGTCTGAAGCTTCTTCACCCCCTAGGCCGTTACCTACTATGTCACCTGGGTTCATTAGTTTGCCTCACCCTTTGGCTATGTTGCTTAGGCGAATCTCTAAGTTTTCTGTTATTTCCACTAATGATGTCATATCGCTTTTTAAGATTCTTAGTTGAATTTCAAGGTCATGCTTTAGTGTTTTCCCTCTCTTCTTCTCAATTTTTTCAAATTATTTACCCTTACTCCATAGATGTCCTCTCGGAAAAAATAGTCAGAGCTATTGCTGAACAATATTCTATAGAAGACTTCCATGCACACCTTTTGGCGAATTTCACTCCGGCTCGAGCCATGTCTTCATTAATACAAAAGTACTATTAAAGAGTACAGCGACTGGATGAAAACTTGGCAGACTTAATCCAAGATATTAAATTTTACACTATGGTATTCGCTCTTCATTTCCCAGAAGATCAAATTGTTCAGACCATTGTGGAAAGCATTTCCTCACCCTATAGGCCGTACTTGTGTTTTGCGTCGCGTCCTCAAACCTTTGCTGAATTAGAGGCCATGGCGGTCTCAGCCGAAGGAGTTAGGTATGCCGACACCTTACGTGTCGCTAAGGGGCCCCCTCCGTCCTCGAGTAATCTTCGGCCTCAACCTCGCCGAACCTTCAACACCCGCAAATGCTATGCTTGTGGGTCAGCAGATCATCTGCATAACAAGTTCCCTTTGATTAAATCCAGTGGGACAAAGAATGGAGCAGGGTCATCACAAGGATGTTTCCAGTGTGGCTCCTTTAATCACCTCGCCAAGAATTGCCCTAATGTCAATAGCACTCCATCCTGTTCAACTTCTGGTGCAACTTCCACCAATTCGAATAATCGAAAGTGTACTAGTGGCATCGGCTGAGTCAGCAAATTCATCTTCTCAAGGCTCAGCCCCGGTTAAAAGCACCGAAGGCTCGGAACAGGGTAGAAAATCTTCTAACCCAGCATTTGAATGCTCCAAAGAATGTCTTAGAATTGCGGCGGACATCCCCGCGCTTGTACCTTTTGTGAAAGTGGAATTGAATAGTGAGCCCGTTACCGCTCTATTAGACTCTGTGAGTGTTTGTTCTATTATTTCGGCTGACTGGTATTCTAAACTAAAGTCTTTTTGTAAATTTTCTGATTATTGTTCGTCCTCGGTTCAATGCGTTTCGGCTAACTCATCTTCATTGGAAATTTTAGGTTTCATCTTCGCCAAAATTCGGATTTCTAAATTTACTTGGAAAATTAAACTGTTTGTGGCTAAGCACTTGTCTACCTGAGGAGCAGACTGATAGCATTCGCCAATAGTGTCAGTCATTTACGGATGTGTTCTCCGATACTCTTGGTGTTCCTGATCTTATTGAATATAAGATTGAGGTCACGGACTCGATCCCGGTTAGATTTCCTCCTTATAGGCTATCTCCTCCTAAAATGAAGGCTCTCAAGGAGATCATCGACCAAATGTTAAAGGATGGTATTATTCGACCTTCTAATTCAGCGTATTCATCGCCCATATTTCTGGTTCCGAAACCCCAAGGTGGATTCAGGCCTGTGATTGACTATAGGGCTTTAAATCGGAAGGTGGTTTTAAAATCTGTGCCCCTTCCCGACCTTCACTATTGCTTTTCATGGTTTGGGGAAGCTAAGTTCTTCACCATCTTAGACCTTAATCAGGCGTATAATCAGATCCCTCTAGCTGAAGAATCAAAATATCAGACAGCGTTTGCCACAGATTGGAACTTGTATGACTACAACCGCGTGCCTTTAGGGATCCCCACGGGGGCAGCTGTGCTAACTAGACTGCTAGATAGGGTCTTCTCCGACGTCAAATTCGAATACTTGTACCATTATCTGGATGATGTCGTCGTATTTTCGGCGGAGACCTTTGAAGAACACCTTGGTCATCTAAAAGAGGTCCTTAATCGCCTTCGTAAGGCAGGGTTAACTGTGAAGTTATCTAAGGTAGCTTTCGCTAAAACTTCCATGTCATTCTCAGGGCATATTGTGTCGCCCGACGGTGTTTCTATTTTCATTCTAGAACACAGACCATCCGTGTTTTCAAACCTCCTAAGGACATCAATGGTATTGCCAGGTTTATCGGCATGGTGAATTTCTTCAGGAAATTTATTCCCAACTTCGCTAACAGAGCGGCGCCCTTGAACTAACTACGTAGGAAAGGCGTTAAATTTGAGTGGGGCCGTTCCAACAAGCCGCTTTTGAAGATCTGAAATTAGCCCTTTGCAACGTCCCTGTCATTGCTATGCCTGATTTCTCGAAGAAATTCATCGTTCAAACCGACGCCTCGTCGTCGGCGGTGCCTGCTGTGCTTCTTCAAGAAACTGAACTCGGAAGGCGATCCATCGCCAATGCATCTAGGACACTATCATCTCAAGAAGCCAAGTACTCTGTCTATGAACTTGGGGGTTTGGCAGTCTTATTTGCATTAGAGAAGTTCCGCCTCTACCTGGAACATGTCAAGTTCGACCTAAAAACAGATAACCAAGCCTTAAGTTGTGTCTTAGCTAGGCCGCGTCGTACTGGTCGTATAGCCCGATGGGCCATCAGGATTTCGGCCTTCCAATTTGACGTTAGGCATATCAGAGGATCCGAAAATGTTGTGGCGGATGGACTATGCCGTATGTTTGCTAATGATGTGGAGACCTCCGAATTTGAAGATAGTTCTTCTCTTCCCGCGCCCATACCATCTGGTGTAAATTCCATTCTAAATGATGCCCCCATGTTGTTTAGGGATATTGAAAAATATCAACGTGAAGATCCTGTGCTGGCCCCTATTATGGAAACCCTTTCTTCTGGGGAACATGTTGTCCCTTATGTGTTGAGAAATGGGGTTATATGTTGCCCGTCGAGGCATGATCAAAAGATAAAAGTTGTGGTTCCAGCCGATCTTGTATCTATGCTGTTCAAGTACTACCATGAGACCCCATTATGGGGGCATTTAGGCATCTTCAAAACTCGAGAAAAGATCCGAGAGATGTTTATCTGGAAAGGTACGGACGGTGAAATTCGAGAAATAGTAAAAGCTCGTAAATCTTGTTTGCTCAGTAAACCCACCTTGTCCACTAAGCTCGGTCTATTATCTTCTCATCAAGCGTCGCGCCCCGTGGAACGCCTCTATATCGACTACGTAGGACCCTTTCCCAATCAAAGGGGAATGCCAACAAATTCAGTCTTGCGTGTGTAGATGGTTTCACAAGATTTTCCTGGCTATTTCCGACTAAGCTGGCTACCGCTCAGTCCACCATTTCTTGTTTAAATACCATATTTGCTTCCTTTGGTCCGTGCCAATATTTAGTTTCTGATAATGCTAATGCATTTACAACCAATCTCTTCAGGAAATTCAGTTTTGACCTGTCTATATCACATGTAACTACATCGGCGTATTATCCTCAACCATCTCTGGCTGAGCGAGTCAATCGTAATCTAAGATCGGCTCTCATTGCCTATCATCATAATGATCATTCCAGGTGGGATACGTCCCTGCATTGGTCGGCCTTTGCTTTGAATTCGGCAGTTCATGAGTCTCATAAATTCACTCCTGCTTCTCTGATGTATAAATTTGACCTAACACGCCGCTCTCTAACCTTTGGTCACTTAATTATATTCTACCAGAGACAATAGATCCCGATAATATTAGAGATCTATGGAAGAAGGCTAAGGCCAGTTTTAAAGTTTCTCATGAAAAGGTTAGGGAAAGATATGATCGTGGACGGAGGTCCACCAATTTAAACGTAGGAGATCAGGTCGTGGTAAGAAACTTTGTTCCCGCGGGCAAGCTTGCCCGCAGATTTCATGGGCCGTGCATCATTTTAGATTTTCTGACTCCTGTTACATTATTGGTGAGCAATCCAGCCACCGAGAGGATCTTTAGGGTCCACATCTCCCAGGTGAAACCTGTGTAATGTCATTGTTAACTCTGCCATCAACGTTTAGCAGCAGTTTGAAGGTTATATTTTTTGGGAGGCCTTCTGCCCCAAATTATTTTATTGTGTAATATCTATATATAACTACATGTACGATCTTCCCCTCTGGTTTTTTGCTGTCCATTGCGGAGTGGCCATTACGAAGCACCAGTCTCCTGCATCTCCACTCCATTGGCATAAGCCTTCCACGCCGCACGCCCCTCAGCATCACCAATAAAGATCGTACCCTCTATTCTCAAGTTACCAACAACTCTTTTCTGTTTCAGTGCCCCCGCAGCCGTTCGTCGCCGTACCACCTCTGAGGTGGGGTACGGGCCCACTCCACTCCCGTGATGTGTACCTATGTACGGCGCGCCGGGGTCCATCTCCCGGTAAGGGCTGAAGTGCGGCGCCCCTACCGCCAACTCATCTGGGGACAGTAGATACACTTCTGATCTGCGGCGTCCTTCACCACGACTACACCTCTCATAGTAGCCGGAGAGGTGTATCTGAGGGTAGTTGAGGGGTCCGGGCGACCTCAACTGGATATCGGCAGCAGCGGCAGTACTTGCCGTCAAAATTATCAACATGTATTTCACATTCTACGGCAACAAAGACACTCTAAAACTGGAGTTTAATTAGTTTCGGCCTATCTACTTAAAAATTTTTTTAAATTCTTCAAAGTGAAATTATTTTTCAAAACTCTTCTGTGTCACCCCTAGGAAGGACATTGGTCGGGAGGGGGGAGGTCTGTACCCTGAGGTACACCTCTACGCCGCACATTTCAATCTTGCGCCTAAAAGAACTCCTCTTCTGGAGAAATCTTGAACTGGAAACTACACCTACTTAAACCGTTACTCAGAAGATGTCACTACAGAAATCTAATGACATTTTGTTATTTTGAAGTTTCATGTACTGTATGTAATTGTACGTGTTTTGTTTACCATTTATCAAGAAGTTGGGACTTTCTTCAACAGAGGTCACTGCTAAAGAACTATGATCATGCACCCTGGTGCGAAGTGGAAAAACTTTGATTTGAAGAAGTTTTGAATTCCTAAGTTTTTTTTTTTTACTAAATTATGTTCATTCATTTTTGGGTTGGCAATATTGATCTTTTCTTTCCGCCTGTTTTGAATTTAGCCAATCATGAATTTCTGTAATTAATTTTCCGCCTATCACAGGCTTCTTCCTCGATTCTGAGTGTCCCTTTTGATGTTAACTAATAAAGTGAGAGGGTGTGGCTGGTTTATTCATGAAAGGTCCCGAACTTTCCCCGAGAGTTTATAAACTGCGGATTTTCACGTCTCTTGGCCATTTGATCGTCATCTAACTTAGTGTGTGTGTCAAGCGGGAGGCTGGAGATGCCTTTTTCATCAGGCAGCAGTTCTTCAGCAAGGTAATGGCCAGTTAACATCTTTATTTCTTGCTAGCTCTGCAGTTTAACACGAGGGAGAGGTCCGAAACCTTAACTGTGTAACCTACTTTTCTGTATGCGTAACTTCTGCCGGCTTTTGTAATAACTTCATAAAACTTTAACTGTAAATCGGGGATAGAGAGTGATGTACCCTCTCGAGCTCCCCTTCATATTGGTTTGAGGTGACTACGTTTTGTAACTGGTTTTCTTCCTTTCCGTAATGTCTTAAATTTTCTTTCGTATAGGAGTCACCTCCATAGTTTGGTAATAGCCCCTGTTTCATCGGCCTAGTGCCCCTTAGGTTTTTAGAATGCATATTTAGGAGTGCAAGAACACGCCTCCATTCAATTTGTGTTTCGGGCCATTTACTTAACCTGTTCTTTTCCGCTACGGCCCAAGAGGTTGGGTACTAGACTCCCCTGTTCCAAATTTGTGCCTTGATGGCAAGTGATTGTAATTTTCTGAGATCGCCTTGAATAGGCTTGTAAAACGGAGAGCACGTTAGCTCTTTTTCAAGTGTTGTAAAAGTGCCTCTAGGAGGCTTGATATTGTAAATTACGGAGCTAGTACTCCATTGTATTAGGGGATTTCTGCCCTTGTAAAATTGTGCTCTTGGGTAAATTTGAGCCGAGTGCTCAAGAATTGTGAAGCGAGGGGCTGGAAGCCCTGATTACTAAACAGTCAGTAAATTTTGGATTTTCTTGCTTTGTCTAAACATTGTCACGGTACCTGATATGTCATTGTTATCTCACTAAGTGAGAATTCGTTAACTTGTTGCTTTTTGAAAATATAACCTTCCACTTCGGTTTAATTTCTTCCTTGACATAGTAGTTAGACCCAATCACCCCGTCACCTTCTTTCACCTCTGCTTGTCCACGGGTAGTCCCGTAATAATAATAATAATAATAATAATAATAATAATAATAATAATAATAATAATAATAATAATAATAATAATAATAATAATAATAATAATAATAATGGGTTTTGAGAAAGCCTACGATTCAATTGACACAAATGCACTAATTGGCATTATAAAGGAATTAGGACTCGATAATAAAACAACTGATATAATTAAAGCAACGTTAACAAACACAACATCCAAAGTACAATTTAGGAGTGAACTCTCGAAACCTTTTGAAATAAAGTCACGTGTAAGACAGGGAGATGGTTTGTCACCTCTGCTTTTCAACTGCGCATTAGAGAAGATAGTTCGAGGATGGAGGAAAGTCATCAATACTAAAGGTGTTCAACTAGTAAGAAATCCAAATAAATTCACTGTAGACTGTCTAGCTTTTGCAGATGACATGGCGTTAATTACTGACTCACTGGATAATGCTCAAGAACAAATCAGAGAACTACAAAAACAAGCAGCTGAAATAGGACTACAAATATCATCTGAAGAAACAAAGTTCACGACAAACATCAGTGATGCCCCACAAAATATGACAGTTCATGACAACACAATATATAAAACAAATTGCTTTAAATACTTAGGAGATTGGATAACGAATGGCACAAAAGAAAAGACAGCTATAGAAACTAGAGTGCACAAAATGGAATGTGTGTTTCACATGAGAAAAAATGGATATAACAAAAATCCTATCCTGGCACACAAAATTGACACTACCAAACAGTAGTAAGACCTGAAACTTTATATGCGGCAGAAACATTTGAACTAAGAAGAACTGGAGATATCAAAAAACTAGAGAAGGTTGAAAGAAGAATTTTGAGAAAAATACTTGGAGCTAAACGAAATAATAATTCACAATACAGGTTAAGACCATTTGAAAATTGAAAAACTAACGTAATGAAGAAAAGAAGAATACATTTTTTGACACGTTTACAGAATGGATGACAACAGACTAACCAAGTGCATCTTCAACCTTCTGAATTGTTACAAATCTAAACCCACATGGTTCATTGAAACTGAGAAAGAGATGAAAAATCCTGGAATTAAAACAGATACAATCAAAAGCAGAATACTTTTTAGAGAAGCAGTTCAAAAGGCAACATTTCAGGAGCGGAAGAAGCCAACAACTAGAAGAAAGTGGACTCAAGAAGAGAAGGAACGACACACTCGAAGGATGAAGAAAATTTGGAAGCAAACGAAATCGAACACCGTGAAAAGTAACCAAAGTTGATTCATCGTACCTTCCAAATTAGTTATTCGAAATAATAATAATAATAATAATAATAATAATAATAATAATAATAATAATAATAATAATAATAATAATAATAATATGAATGAAAGTGTCGAAGAAATAATCAGTGAACTAAAAGATAATAAAGCACCAGGAGAAGATGGTATAACAGCTGAAATGTGCAAAATAGGTGGTGATAGCCTAGCTCAGCAAATTCACACCAATTTTTAGATATCTGGATTACAGAAAAAGTTCCCGATGAGTCGAAGTGTGCCTTAATACACCCCTTGTATAATAAAGGGGATAAATCCTATGTCAGTTACTGCACAGGGATATCACTCTTACCAGTTGCCTACAAAATTCTCATCAAAGCACTAATCAGCAGACTTGCGAAGCAAACGCACAACTCAATAGGCGAATATCGGACATGATTCAGAAAAGGAAGATCATGTGTAGAACAAATGTTTAATCTGAAAACTACCTTACAAATACGTAAAACCAGGCAAACTGTGACAGTTTTAGTAATTTTCAAAAAACACATGATCTTTAGATATACAAACATTTTTTGACGTGCTGGAAGAGTTTACAGTAGACTAGACAAGAAAATAAGATCGTTATCGACTTCAACCTATTAGGTCGTGTAACGTACATTTACTAAGTGTCGAAGAGATGTCAAATACAGAACAAAAATGGCCAACCGGACACCAGTGGGATCCGAACCCACAATCACCCGATTTCGCATCGGTGGGTCTACCTATTGAGCTATGGTGGCCTAGGTCACCGTTGTTCTATTGGAAAAGATCCAAGATACAGTTCTGGCACTACTGCCATCTCACTGCAGAGTGCGTGCAAGTCGCCCGTTGTGGGCCAAGTCAATGAATATTGAATTTTCAGACCGCATTGCAATCAAAATCGACTTTCAACCTATTAGGTCGTGTAACGTTCTGTACTTAATATTTCTTCAATACGTACTAAATTTACGTTACACGACCTTATAGGTGGATTTTGATTACAATGCGGTCGTGAAAATTCAATATTCAAGAAAACAAGATATTTGATCAGACGGGAACTGACACCACCTTGACACCTTCCCAACTCTACCGCCTTAAGGGCAGTGTCCTGGAGCGTGAGACATTGGGTTGGGGGGTGAAACTGGGGAGGATGACCAGTACCTCGCCCAGGTGGCCTCACCTGCTATGTGGAACAGGGGCCTTGGTGAGGGATGGGAAGATCTGAAGGGATAGACAAGGAAGAGGGAAGGAAGCGGCCGTGACCTTAAGTTAGGTACCATCCCGGCATTTGCCTGGAGGAGGTTGGAAACCACGGAAAACCACTTCGAGGACGGCTGAGGTGGGAATCGAACCCACCTCTACTCAGTGGACCTCTTGAGGTAGAGTGGACCCCGTTCGAGCCCTCGTGCCACTTTTCAAATTTCGTAGCAGAGCCTGGAATCGAACCCGAGCCTCCGGGGGTGGCAGCTAATCACACTAACCACTACACCACAGAGGCGGACGACTCCAAACCTCTTATGAGAAAACTCGATAGATGGAAGGATCTCCTCGATAGACAAACAACCTCTGGTTACTCAGTTGGCAAAATCCCTCAGTTAAAAATTTAAAACACTTATGGGAAATTATTTGGCCATCCGAATTAAATTGTAAAGCTAACAGAGAGAGAATTTCTAAATCACAAAATGTCTTGGAACAGGTACAACAAAAATCAATACTTCGGAAAGCTAAATTAAAACTTGATAACACTGTAATTAAGCCTGAAGCGTTATACGCATCAGCAACCTTGCTTAGCGTGGTTAGCTGCCACTTCCGGAGGCCCGGGTTCGATTCGCGGTTCAGCCATAAAATTTGAAAACAGGTATGAGGGCTAAAATTGGGTCCACTCAGCCTCGGGAGGTCAACTGAGTAGAAGTGGGTTCGATTCTCACCTCAGCCAGCCTCGAAGTGGTTTTCCGTGGTTTCCCTCTTCTCCTCCAGGTAAATACCGAGATGGTGTATGGCTCCATGGAAAATGGTTAGCGTGCTGGCGTTTGGTCACAGGGGTCCCATGTTTGATTCCCGGCAGGGTCGGGAATTTTAAGCATAATTGGTTAATTTCGCTGACATGGGGGCTGGGTGTATGTGTCTTCATCATCATTTCATCCTCATCACGACACGCAGGTCGCCTACGGGAGTGAAATCAAAAGACCTGCATCTGGCGAGCCGAACTTGTCCTCGGACACTCCCGGCACTAAACGCTTTACGCCATCTCATTTCACCGGGATGGTACCTACATAACTTAAGGCCACAGCCGCTTCGTTCCCTCTTCCTTGTCTATCCTTCAAGTCTTCCCATCCCCCACAAGGC
Organism: Anabrus simplex; assembly: GCF_040414725.1. Taxonomy (NCBI): domain Eukaryota; kingdom Metazoa; phylum Arthropoda; class Insecta; order Orthoptera; family Tettigoniidae; genus Anabrus; species Anabrus simplex. Next base: position 1,544,328,276 of record NC_090265.1, read on the forward strand.
CCCTGTTCAGCATAGCAGGCGAGGCCGCTTGGACGAGCTACTAGCCATTCTCCCCAGTTTTAGCCCCCGACTCCAGGACACTGCCCATGAGGCGGTAGCGGTGGGATCCCTTGCTGAGTTCGAGGGAAAAACCAGCCCCGGAGGATAAACAGATTGAGAAAGAAATAAATAAATAAAGAAAGAAACCTTGATCATTGGAGGCAAATCACTTTAGGAAAAAAAAAAAGAGGGAAACTTCCTCAGGAAATTTTTTGGCCCAGGGATCAAAGAAGGAGTGTGGATGAAAAAGGTGTCTCCTGAATTATACCAACATTCTGGAAAAAAAAAAAAGATACTATTAGAAAAAGGCAACTGAAATTTTATGGCCATATTGAAAGAATTGACAGTAAAAGACTTAGTAAAAATATATTTAATTATACCTCCTCACAAAAAGCGAAAAGTCAAGAATAATTGGAAAATCGAAATTGAAATCAAGAAATCAACATAACCGGTGAAATTATTTGGGACAGGCCCAGCTTTAGAGCGTTGGTGAACAAACATAGTTTTGCTGAAAAACCCAATATGAGAACTTCCACTGCAAGGACGGAAGAACGGAAGAAAAAACACAGCGAGAGGATGAAGAGATTCTTGTAAGAGATGAAAGCAAATTCATCTGTTAAATAAGTTCAATCGCGTTCCTTAGTTGGGCACAACGTTGTGGAAATAAATATATATGAATATATATCCAATATTCTGAAGTTATTCGGTTCACGGTGGCCAAAATCGAAATGAAGAACAATGCAAACTCCATGACGCTATCTCACCGTCAGATAGCTCCTCAATTCTTCTCACGTATCCTCAATAAACCTCGAATCTGCCCTCAGATTCAGTAACAAAAATCCCTGACTTGGCTAGGAATCGATTCCAAGACCTCCGAGTAACAGGTAGGCTCGCTACTCCTAGACCGCAGGGGTGATCAATAATAATAATAATAATAATAATAATAATAATAATAATAATAATAATAATAATAATAATAATAATTGTACCGGGCGGTACACCTCCACTCCGCTAATTCAAACATTGCGCCAGTTGAAACTCCTCTACTGGAGGAAGCCTGAACTTTAACTACAGTGTTAATTCTCAAGTTTTTCAGATGTCCCTACTTGTAAATTTTGAAGTGTTCTGAACTGTGTCGTTTTCGATGTATTTTTGTTTTGCCTGTAGTAAGAAGTGTGAACATTCTCTTCTAGATGGCACTACTGAAGGACTACAATTGTGCACCCTAGTGCGAAGTGAAGGAACTGTTTTTTTTGGAGAAATTTTGTGTTCATAAGTTTGTTCTTTGTTAAATTTCTTTCAGTCATTTGTATGGGTTGGCAGCATAACCCTTCTCTTTCCGCTTGTTTTGAATTTAACCAATCCCGAATTTCTCTAATTAATTTTCCACCAATAATGTGTTTCTTCCTCATCTGGTGTAGTGGTTTTCGTTGTTAGCCAATAAAAGCTTATGGGCGGGTGTTCTTATTCTTGAAAGGTCTCGAATGTTCCACGAGGGTATATAAACTGCTGATTTTCTGGTCTCCTGGCCACTTCAGTAACATCTATCATTGTGTAAATTATGTAGCAGGGGGCGGGAAGCGCCTCTTTCGTCGGGCAGCAGTTCTTCAATAAGGTAATGGCCTTTTAATAACTTATTTTCTTGCTAGCTCAGCAGTTTAACTCTCGGGGCAGGTTCGATACCTTTTATCATGTAACTTTCCTCTAAAATGTAATAGACTCTTGGTATAAATTCTATCTCTTTAAACTACAAATTGGGATAGAGAGTGTCTAACCCTCTCGAGCTCCCATTCATTTTGTTTTGAGGTGACTACGTTTTCATAACAGTTTCCCTTCTACTCGTAATGTCATAAAGTTTTCTATCGTGTCACCCCCGTAGAATGGGATTAGCCCTTGCATAAGCGGCCTAGGGCCAAATTAGATTTTAATAAAGTGTATTAGGAGTGCAAGTACGCCTCCACTCAAATTGGTATTTTGGGGCCATGTCATTTACCTGTTTCTTTACTTAATAGGCCTCAGTAGGTTGGGTATTTTTACCCCTGTGTTATTGTACTTGGAGGACAGCTTGAATGTGGAGTTTGGTGTGGCCTTTGATGGGCTTGAACTTTGAGAGCGAGTTGCTCTTTCTTAAAATTTTGTTTCTGTGTGCCTCGAGCAGGCTTGACTGAGTAATAGGGAGCGAATGCTCCTGGGCATGATTGGGTTTTTTGCCCCTTTGTTAAACCTTGTGTATAAGTAAAGTTGGGCTAATTGCTCAAGAATTGTGTGTCGGGGTCTCGGAGCCCAAATCTTGTAACTACCGTAATTGTACATTCTTGGTTTGTTGCTAGGCTACTGTGTACCTGTTATATTTGTTATTTCTTGATCTTGAAAAGAAAATATAACCTTGTTAACTTTTAAATTAACTTTAATTTCGTAGATTGAGACCTATTCATCCCAGCACCTTCTTTCACCTCTAACTACCACGGATAACTCCGTAACAAGTGGTAGCAGAGCGTGGTTGAATGGGTCTCAATTTAGCCCCTTTTGACGGCTAAACATTGCTTTGCTTTCGAACTCTAACAATTTTCTCAGTGGCTGGAATTTTTGGATTTTTATTTTTATTTCAAAATTGTTTTGTCATCATGCCCGGCCCTCCCGATGTCCTCCATCTCAACTATTTGCGCAAGGAGGAGTTGATCTATGAATTAACAATTAGAAATGTGCAATCTGGAGGCACGGTTGCGGTAGACACCAATAAGCTTAGGGAGTCCCTTGATTTGCCCATTTCCATCCCCACTTTTGGGAGAGAAAGAAATTGACGACTCTCTTTCCACGATCACTGACAATACTACTGAGCTAGCATCTGTAGTTAGTTTTTTGAAGAAAATGACCCTTCTCCTAATCAAATTAAACGTGTGCAAGCAAGGTTATTTCATTTTTCTAATAGAGTTAACGATCTACTGTCTCTGAAGTTGAATGACATTCAAAGGAAGGAAGCTAGTGTGGTTCTTGAAAATCTTTCTGAATTGTCCAGTAAGGTTACCCAATTGTTAACTGGGGAAGTTCCTCCCAAAACTGATCAACCCACTACGGTGAACGTAGGTAGCGAGGAAGAGTCTCCTAAGGGAGAAGTCAATAGGAAAACCGTTGGTGCTCAACAAATCTCTGCCCCATTGGACAACGAGTCTGAACGCCGTACCTCATTGAATAATGTACGTTCTGAATTAGCTTCTTTGCCACTTAAACCTTTACCTACTATGTCACCCGGGTTCAGCAGCTTGCCTCATCCATTAGCAATGTTGCTCAGAGGTATTTCTAAGTTATCGGTTAACTCTACCAGTGAAGTTATTTCATTCTTAAGGTTTTTAATTGAATTTCAGGATCATGGCCTTGTTTTTTCTCTTTCTCCGCGTCGAATTTTGCAGATCATTTATCCCTATGCAATTGGTGTTCTCTCAGACAAAATTGTTAGGGCAATAGCGGAACAGTCATCTATTGAAGATTTTCATGCACACCTTCTTGCAAATTTCATTCCTGCTCGTGCGAGGTCATCTCTGATTCAGAAGTACTATTATCGAGTACAGAGACTGGATGAAAATCTTGCTGATTTCATACAAGACATTAAATTCTATACCAGGATGTTAGCTCTTCACTTCCCTGAAGATCAGATTGTACAGGCCATTGTGGAAGGCATTTCTCCATCTTACAGATCATACTTGTGTTTTGCGTCGCGTCCGCAAACTTTTGCCGAGTTAGAGGCTATGGCCATCTCCGCCGAAGGAGTTAGATACGCCGATACCTTGCGTATAGCTAAAGATCCCCCTCCATCCTCTGGTAGTTTTCGGCCTCCACCTCGCCGACCCATCACACCCCGTAAATGTTACGCTTGCGGGTCGCCTGACCATCTTCGCAATAAATGTCCATTGATCAAATCTAGTAGGACAAATAATGGAGCGAGTTTATCCCAAGGTTGTTTTCCAACGACGTCGAGACCCATGAACCGGTCGATAGTTCATCACCTCCCGAGTCCATGCTATCTGAGGTTAATGCCATCTTAACAGATGCTCCCATGCTCTTTAGGGATATTGAGAAATATCAACGAGAAGATCTAACGCTGGCTCCGATCATGGAAACCCTTTCTTCTGGGGAACATGTTGTCCCTTATGTACTGAGGAATGGTGTTTTATGTTGCCCTTCGAGGCATGATCAGGTGATGAAAGTTGTAGTTCCAGCTGTTCTTGTACCAATGATCTTCAAGTACTATCATGAGACCCCATTAGGGGGGCATTTAGGCATCTTTAAAACCCGTGAAAAGATCCGTGAAATGTTTATCTGGAAGGGTATGGACGGTGAAATTCGTGAACTAGTAAAGGCTTGTAAATCTTGCTTGCTTAGTAAACCCACGATGTCCACCAAGGTAGGCCTTTTGTCTTCTCATCAAGCGTCGCGCCCCATGGAACGTCTCTACATCGATTACGTAGGACCCTTCCCCCAGTCAAAGGGGAATGCCAAGAAGTTCATCCTTGTATGTGTAGATGGTTTTACAAGATTTTCTTGGTTATTCCCGACTAAGCTGGCTACCGCTCAGTCCACCATTACTTGTTTAAATTCAATCTTTGCTTCTTTTGGTCCGTGTCAATATATTGTGTCTGACAATGCTAAGGCTTTCACATCCAATCTATTTCGTAAATTCTGTTTTGATCTGTCCATATCACATGTGACTACTTCTGCTTATTATCCCCAACCGTCTCTTGCCGAAAGAGTCAATCGTAACCTCAGGTCGGCTCTTATTGCTTATCATCATGAAGACCATTCCAGGTGGGACACGTCCCTGCATTGGTTAGCTTTCGCTCTGAATTCGGCTGTTCATGAATCACATAAATTTACTCCAGCTTCTGTGATGTTCAAGTTTGTTCCCAACACGCCGCTCTCCAACCTTTGGTCTTTGAGTGATATTCTACCTGAGACAATAGATCCAGATAATATTAAAGATCTTTGGAAGAAGGCTAAAGCCAATCTTAAAGTGTCTCATGAAAAGGTTAGGGAAAGATATGATCGTGGACGGAGACCCACCCATTTGAAGGTAGGTGACCAGGTGATGGTCAAAAATTTTGTTCCCGGGGGCAAGCTTGCCCCCCAGATTTCATGGGCCGTGCATAATCCTTGATTTTCTTACGCCGGTTACGTTGTTATTAAGCAATCCAGCCACCGAGAGGATATTTAGGGTTCACCTGTCGCAGGTGAAACCTGTGTAACCGAGCTCGATAGCTGCAGTCGCTTAAGTGCGGCCAGTATCCAGTAATCGGGAGATCGTGGGTTCGAGCCCCACTGTCGGCAGCCCTGAAGATGGTTTTCCGTGGTTTCCCATTTTCACACCAGGCAAATGCCGGGGCTGTACCTTAATTAAGGCCACGGCCGCATCCTTCCACTTCCTAGGCAGTTCCCATCCCATCGTCGCCATAAGACCTATCTGTGTCGGTGCGACGTAAAGCAAATAGCAAAAAAAAAAAAAAAAAAAAAAAAAAAAGAAACCTGTGTAACTTCTGCGCTAACGTAGCTGATTTTACAATTGTTTTAACTTTTTGAAAGTATTCGGAAGGTAATTTTTTGGGGGGGGGTCATTTTGAGGCCTTCTGCCCTTGGAATCAGGTTCTTTGTATTTAAGCATTTATTGTAAAACCTTCCCCGACCAGTTAAACTGCCATCCTTTCCTTACCAGGGCCATTACCACGCCCCCGTCTCCTGCTCAACAACACACAGTGGCTATTTAAAATGAAATAAATATTTCCACGCCGCTGGCCCCTCAGTTCCACCACAATGAATGTACCCTAAAATCATTATGGTCCAACAAAATTCTGCCGCCGAGATCTTAATGTTTCAGTGCCCCCGCAGCAGCGCGGCGCCGTACCGCCACTGCGGTGGGCCTCCAGTGAGGCCAACCAGTGTACGGCGAGCCGGAGTCCTCCTCCCGGCCAAGGCTGATGTGCGGCGCACAACCTGCAACTTGCCCGCGACCTGTATGTTCGCTGCGGGCGCGGCGTGCTTCAACTCCACTACTCCTCTCATAGTGCGGGCGAGCGGTATCTCAGGGTACTTGAGGGGTCCGAGGGCCTCCTCTGGACACAAGCAGCGGCGGCTGGTCTGGCCGTCAAACTTAATCAACATTCAATGTACTCGATCTGCTACATGGAAATTTCATATCAACAATTACTACTTTTTTGATTCAACGGCAATATTTGGTGGACTTAGAAAATTTTCCTTCCCTTTCAAGAATTAAAAGTTTTTCCTTCTGAATTCAACTTCTACAAGCATAAAGACATTCCTTCAAAAGTCACTACAAAGAATTTTGAAACTGGATCCAATCATTTTAAGAAAACTTGTTTGTAAATCCTTCTGCAATTAATTTCTATTTCAACAGCATAACTTGGACCTTGTTTTAAAACAAAAGTTTATGTTCTTCCGTGTTACCCCTTTTAGGGACTTTTGGGGGGGGGGAGGTCTGTACCGGGCGGTACACCTCCACTCCGCTAATTCAAACATTGCGCCATTTGAAACTCCTCTACTGGAGGAAGCCTGAACTTTAACTACAGTGTTAATTCTCAAGTTTTTCAGAAGATGTCCCTACTTGTAAATTTTGAAGTGTTCTGAACCGTGTCCTTTTCGATGTAGTTTTGTTTTGCCTGTAGTAAGAAGTGTGAACATTCTCTTCTAGATGGCACTACTGAAGGACTACAATTGTGCACCCTAGTGCGAAGTGAAAGAACTGTTTTGTTTTTTTTTGGAGAAATTTTGTGTTCATAAGTTTGTTCTTTGTTAAATTTCTTTCAGTCATTTGTATGGGTTGGCAGCACAACCCTTCTCTTTCCGCTTGTTTTGAATTTAACCAATCCCGAATTTCTCTAATTAATTTTCCACCAATAATGTGTTTCTTCCTCATCTGGTGTAGTGGTTTTCGTTGTTAGCCAATACAAGCTTATGGGCGGGTGTTCTTATTCTTGAAAGGTCTCGAATGTTCCACGAGGGTATATAAACTGCTGATTTTCTGGTCTCCTGGCCACTTCAGTAACATCTATCATTGTGTAAATTATGTAGCAGGGGGCGGGAAGCGCCTCTTTCGTCGGGCAGCAGTTCTTCAATAAGGTAATGGCCTTTTAATAACTTATTTTCTTGCTAGCTCAGCAGTTTAACTCTCGGGGCAGGTTCGATACCTTTTATCATGTAACTTTCCTCTAAAATGTAATAGACTCTTGGTATAAATTCTATCTCTTTAAACTACAAATTGGGATAGAGAGTGTCTAACCCTCTCGAGCTCCCATTCATTTTGTTTTGAGGTGACTACGTTTTCATAACAGTTTCCCTTCTACTCGTAATGTCATAAAGTTTTCTATCGTGTCACCCCCGTAGAATGGGATTAGCCCTTGCATAAGCGGCCTAGGGCCAAATTAGGTTTTAATAAAGTGTATTAGGAGTGCAAGTACGCCTCCACTCAAATTGGTAATTTGGGGCCATGTCATTTACCTGTTTCTTTACTTAATAGGCCTCAGTAGGTTGGGTATTTTTACCCCTGTGTTATTGTACTTGGAGGACAGCTTGAATATGGAGTTTAGTGTGGCCATTGATGAGCTTGAACTTTGAGAGCGAGTTGCTCTTTCTTAAAATTTTCCTTCTGTGTGCCTCGAGCAGGCTTGACTTAGTAATAGTGAGCGAATGCTCCTGGGCATGATTGTTTTTTTTTGCCCCTTTGTTAAACCTTGTGTATAAGTAAAGTTGGGCTAATTGCTCAAGAATTGTGTGTCGGGGTCTCGGAGCCCAAATCTTCTAACTACCGTAATTGTACATTCTTGGTTTGTTGCTAGGCTACTGTGTACCTGTTATATTTGTTATTTCTTGATCTTGAAAAGAAAATATAACCTTGTTAACTTTTAAATTAACTTTAATTTCGTAGATTGAGACCTATTCATCCCAGCACCTTCTTTCACCTCTAACTACCACGGATAACTCCGTAACAATAATAATAATAATAATATCCTCCTCTGTGGTGTAGTGGTTAGTGTGATTAGCTGCCACCCCCCCGGAGGCCCGTATTCGATTCCCGGCTCTGCCACGAAATTTGAAAAGTGGTACGAGGGCTGGAACGGGGTCCACTCAGCCTTGGTTGGTCAATTGAGTAGAGGGGGTTCAATTCCCTCCTCAGACATCCTCGAAGTGGTTCTCCGTGGTTTTCCACTCCTCCTCCAGAAAAATGCCGGGTTGGTACCTAACTTAAGGCCACGGCCGCTTCCTTCCCTCTTCCTTGTCTATCCCTTCCAATCTTCCCATCCCCCCGCAAGGCCCCTGTTCAGCATAGTAGGTGAGGCCGCCCGGGCGAGGCGCTGATCATCCTACCTAGTTGTAACCCCCAATCCAATCTCTCGCGCTCCCGGACACTGCCCTTGAGGTGGTAGAGGTGGGTACCTCGCTGAGTCGGAGGGAAAACCGAGCCTGGAGGGTAACAGATTAAGAGTAAGAAGAAGAAGGTTTTCAGTGACGCAAGGATGGGAAAAAGTTCAGAGTGGGAAGTTAAAGTACTGTCCCCTTTTCTACCATCAAGGTAATTTGCCCCAGACTAGTCAGCCGATCCCAGGTCTCCTCAGTCCAAACTATGATAACATAATGCCCTAAAATACATACACCCTGGGTCTTGATGGGGAACATATAACTAAATATGGACACGGTGTGGTCAATTAAAACTACAAATAAAGCAAGGCGAAGCATGACGTCAATTTTGGAGGAAAATCTGTTCATTAAAATAAGCAAGATAAATATTTTTTAAAAATAGCAAAAGTATCAAATAATCCATATTTTACATGACTCAGATTGTTGTTTTTTTCTCAACTTGATAAAGTCCATCTTGAGAATCAGAATATATTACAAATTTTGTAATGTATGCCGACACACATACTTATCATATCAAATCAAATAAGTTTTTTCATTAATTTTAACACACGGGCTTGCGTGCTCGCACCACGCTCCTGGTTTTACTTTTTGTTAGCACTTTTAACTGTAGATGAGTACGTTCCCCATTTCTGCACACTTGACATTGCAGTGGGGTCACTAACCTTAAGGAAAGACGTGATCTAATGCGCAACAGGGGGGGGGGGGACAAACTAACCTAGCAGTACAATAAATATACAACGCTGAGTGGTAAAACATCCTACGCACAAAATATATACATATATACATATATACATATTGAGTCATGAGCACAACAAACAATGCGGATCGGAACCACACAAAATCAAAATCACATAAATGCAAAATATATGCATTCAAAGAAACAAACATGAT